>NC_137970.1:15164300-15876153 GCF_963924665.1 Micromys minutus | reverse complement strand
TGTTCTCCTGCTGCCCTCCATCCCCTCTGGCTTTCCACCTCCCAACATAATAGTTTTACTGATTGTTTTAGAATTTCACATAATATACCCCAACCACATTCACTTCTCACTCATCCCAGCTCCACCCCATCACTATGACCTCCTCTCCCCCAAAGGAAGCAACAGATAATATACCAATTTGTGTTGCTCATAAACTCACTGGAACATGGTCAAACTCCCATTGGCCAACACTTTAAGAAAAACTGAGTTGTCCCCCACTCCTGTCTCCACAAGAGCCATTAGCTGTGGAGAGCTAGACTTCAGAATCCCTATGACAATTTTTAAGAGTTCTCTTCAACTGCTTCCTGACTAGACTGTTTCTTGGAGGGGGTGTCACAAAAGCCCTCTATTTCTCCCATTCTCAACTGTGAGTCTACAGACATTGACACCACTGGAAAAGAAGCTTCCATGCTAGCCATCCCTGGGCTCACTTGGTACCATCTTTATTCTTACAGCCTGTGGGTAGCCAGTGATGTTTGTGTGCCATACCCTTCATCATCATGTTTCTAGTCTTCCCCATTCTCTACTGAGTATGAGATTCTGCCTTTCCATCTCTCTTTCCATTTTTGTGAGTCCATTTTTTAAAAAGTATTCTTCCATAAGGCCTTTTAAAAATTGATCCTTAGAGCCTGTGGGCTCTGCAGACTTGTCTGTGGTCCTTCACCCGCTGCCATTTGAAATCTCTCCCACTTTCTGGCTCTTAAATGCTTTCTGCCTCCTCTTCCAAAGGGATCTCTGAGCACTGAGGGGAGGGATTTGTTGGAGACATCCAATTTAAAGCTGTGTGTTCCAAGGACTCTCTATGCCTATAATGTCTATTGTGGATCCCCCTATCCATTCCTTTCTGTTGTAGGAGGAAGCTTCTCTGATAATGGCTGAACAAGGCACTGATCTATGTGTATAGCAGAATATTGTTAGGAGCTTCTTCATTTCTACATTTTTAAAAAGTATTTTTGACTAGTATTAATTTGGTTTTATCCTGGGTCAGTGAGCTATCTAGTCTCTGGTTCTTGGTCAGTGTGGAATACAAGTTCTATCTCATGGAGTGGGCTATGAGTCAAATCAAACATTGGTTGGTTACTCCCTCAAACTTTGTGCCATGATTGCCCTAGCATATCTTGCAGACAGGACACCATTGTAGATCAAAGGGGTTGTGTCTGGCTTGGTGTACTGTTTCTCTTTTGGTAGCATGTAGAGTACCTTCTTTTATCAAAGATGGGAGGAGGTAGTGGCTCTCTGTAGGCACCAGTTTGATTTCTCTATATCCAATGCTTTGTGTAGGTATTGTCTTCAGCCATGGTGTCTTGGTGTCAGTTTGTGAGAAGCAATCATTTCACCCAGCCACAAAAGAATACACCTTCTTCTCTGCACCTCATAGAACTTTCCCCAAAACTGACCACATACTCTGGCAAAAAGCAAGTCTTAACAGATACAAGGAAATTGAGATACCTTTTTTTCCTATCTGACCACTAGGGATGAACGCTAGATCTCAACAACAGGAAAAGCAGAAAACTTACTGGCTAGAATTAAATGAGAATGAATGTGCTGCAACACCCGAACTTGAAACACAATGAGGGTAGTTCTAAGAGTCAGGTTCATAGCATTAAGTGGCTGCAAACAAACAAACAAATAGAAAACTAGAGACATTTTGTACAATCAACTTCACTGCACAATTTAAAGCTTTAGAACAAGCAGAAGTCACACCCAAAAAGGGTAGATGATAAGAAATAATCAAATTCAGTGCTGAAATCAATAAAATAGAAACAACAGAAAAATCAATATAAAGATTCATGGAACAAAGGGTTGGTTCTTTGAGAAAAATCAGTAAGATTGATTATCCTTCATGCAAAGTATCTAAAAGGCAGGGAGAGAATATCCAAATTAACAAAATTTTAAAAGAAAGGGGAGGGGAATAACAACAGGCCAAGGAAGTCCAGAAAATAATAAGAACATACTTTGAAAATGAAATTGGAAAATCTAAAAGAAATTAATAATTTTCTCAATATATCCCTCTTACCAAAGTTAAGTCAAGATCAGCAAAGCAATTTGAACAGACCTACATTCCCTAATGAAATAGAAACAGTCATTAAAAGCCTCCCAACCAAAAAAAGAGCAAAGGCTTTAGCACAGAATTCTACCAGGCTTTCAAAGGAGTGTTAATCCCAACACTTCTCAAAGTAGTCCACAAAATAGAAGCAGAAAGAACATTGCCCAATGCAAGCCAGGAGGTCCCAGTTACCCTGATACCAAAACTAGATACAGTCTCAATAAAAATCCAGTTACAGACCAATCTGCTTTACGAACATAGATGTGAAAATTCTCAATAAAATTCTAACAAAATGAATTCAAGAAAACAATCAAGTAGTTATTTCTTCCAGAGATGTAGGGAATATTTAGCTTACATATGCAATCTTCCATATAAACAAACTGAAAGACAAAATCTACATGATCATCCCATAAAATGCAGAAAAGGCCTTAGACAAA
Source organism: Micromys minutus (assembly GCF_963924665.1). Taxonomy (NCBI): domain Eukaryota; kingdom Metazoa; phylum Chordata; class Mammalia; order Rodentia; family Muridae; genus Micromys; species Micromys minutus. The sequence goes on along the minus strand of NC_137970.1, from coordinate 15,873,630 downwards.
ATCTAACATCCCTTCATGATGAAGTTCTTTGAGAGATTAGGGCCACATGGGACATACTTCAGCATAATAATGGCAGTGAACAGCAAGCTCACAGACAAAATTAACTTTAATGTAGAGAGTATCAAAGCAATTCCTCTAAAATTGGGAACAAGAAAAGGTTATCCACTTTCACCATACCTATTTGATATAGCACTTGAAGTTTTTGCTAATGCAATAAGATAACTGAAGGAGAGCAAGGGACACTAATTGTAGAGAACGAAGTCAATATATCTTTAGTTGCACTATAATATATATATATATATGTATATACACATACACATATATGTATATATGTATATATATGTGTGTGTATATATATGTATGTATATATATATATATGTGTGTGTGTGTGTGTGTGTGTGTGTGTGTGTGATATATATCTATCCCAAAAAATTCACTAGGAAAAATCCTATAGCTGATACATGCTTTCAACATAGTAGCTGGTTAAAAAATTAACTAAAAAAAAGTAGCCCTTGTATATATACAAATGTAAAATGGACTGATAAAAATTCAGGGAAGCAACACTTTTCAAAATAGCATCAAATAATGAAAATAGAATGACCCTGCATTTTCATCTTATACCTATCAGAATGGTCAAGATTAATAAAACAAGTGACAATGAAGGCTGGCAAGCCCATGGAGTAAGTAAGGGGGAATACTTGTCCATTGCTGGTGGAAGGGCAAACTTGTACAGTGACTATACAAATCAATATCAAATCCTCAGAAAGATAAAATTGATCTACTTTAAGATTCAGCCATACCATTCTGCTCTACTCATAATAACCAGCTACAGTCAGTAGATTATATCTGTAGAACCATAGAGGGTAGGTATAGAGTAAGACACTGGAGGGCACATTGAGATTTCATTAGGAAAGGGAAATAGACTAGACAATAATGAATGGGGGAGGGGAAGAGCCGGAACAGGAAGATCAAATTGGGAGGGAAAAGGAAAGGGATTTGAGGGAAATGATATGGTGAGACATAGTTAAGAATAATATGGAAACCCAATAGCATAGAAACTTCTTACAATATATACATATATGTTGGCAAGTTAAAGGAAGTTACCAAATAACAGTAGAGGCAGAGTCTCAATTCGTCACCAAATGAAACTTCTGTTACCAGGATTGGGTTACATCTAATTGAGTTGTTGGCCAAAGGGGTGCCCTGGAAATCCCCAAACAATTCAGGCTGTTGCCAAGCATTCCTTTCTTAATAAAATTACTAAATTTGAATTAAAGTACAAGAAACTTTATCTGAAACACAAGCAAAATATGTAAGTCCCTGGACATTTTGTGTTTTCCCTTTTCACCGGAGGCAAGATTAAAGTCTGGCATCTCATTTTTCATTTGTGTTCATCTAGTTTTTTGAGTTACCTTTCCACATCAACAAACTTTAAGATTCCTTTAAGAATGATCAGTTGGTAGTGGTATCAGCTTTATATTTTTTTTTCTTTAGTGCCAAAGACACCCGGAGAAGGAGAACAAAGAACAGGCAATACTATAGGTCCTATATTTTAATGCCATCGTTTCAAGCTAAAAATCATCTCTAAAAGTTTATATTCAGGCACATTTTATGAATTAGGTATGTCAGGAATAGAAATTTTAGGGCCAGAATGATGGTTCAGTAAGCACAATTGCTTGTTCCACAAGTCAAATACCCGAGTTCAACTCCTTGAACTACAGTAGAGAGATTTGACTCCTTACGTTGTCCTCTAACCTCCACACAAGTACCATGCCACATGCATACTCATTCTTATGCATACACACACACACACACACACACACACACACACACACACAAAATTGTAACATGCAATGAGTGAAAAGCTGAAAAATGAACTGGCCTCAGATTTTGCTAGTCATTTTCAGGAATTCTAGGGATATATAGAGTTCTGCCACATACTGTTTTAGACACAGGATGACACATACAGACATTAAAATAATTTTCATGAGCATCAAGCAGAATTGTATTAAATGACAATATATGCTGTAGTCAACATAATGTAGGTGCCTTATATCTCAACAGACAGGCCCAGGATGGAAGTAAAAAATGTCAAGAGATAAAGCTTAGTTATGCTTACTTAAGTTGTATATATATATTTTTGTTCAAAAGATAAATGGTAGAAGGGGGCAGCTGAGACAACCTTAATATTTCAAAGGCCTTCTTCAGTAGCCCAGTGAGAAACAGGGCAAGATTTGTCTCTCTTTCCTGACCAACCTGTCTGCTTTTAGCACAGTTAGCAGGTTTCTTAATCCAATTTTTCATCCCTACAAAGAGGCACTCTACTATCAGCCTATATCCATGGATCCCTCTAAAGGTTTTATAATTCAGTCCTAGTCTGGCTGACTTCGGGCTGTCAGTCAATGGATTTGCATGTGCCCCAGATTCCTCCCAGATCCTCTGTTTCCTCTGAAGAGCACAACAAATAGGGCCAAGTATAGGTCCTTTCATGTTTTTGGCCAAACCTCTCTATCACTCAAGCATATATCACAGCCGGATGGTATTATGGTAAACTGTTTGCCTCTTTTGATTATCAGGATCAATTTTATTTAATTCTTGAGGGTTCAGTGTATTGGGGAGTCTGAGGAAACAATAATTTTTAAGAGGAAAGACAGTAAGTAACTGGAAGACCTCTTGAGTTGGGATAGATTCCTCTGGCCCTCACATAAAGTCCTCCATACTTCATTGGTTAGGGTATCCCCCAGCTCAGTCATGCTAAGAAGTGGAGAAATCCTAATGCATTGGAAGTATTCCACAATTTTGTCACAGTAACAGGTATCCCTGGTGAGCTGAACTGTATTAATTTTCTAGTTGATATAATGAAATACCAGACAAAAGCAACTGAAGGAAGAAATGATTTATTTTGGCTTCTTGTTTTAGTTTATGGTTCACCACAGCCTGGAAGTCATAGGGCAGGTAGTTATATTGTATCTGTAGTCAGAATGCAGAGAGATAAGTTCTGATAGATAGGTCATTTTCTATTTTTTTATATTATGTTTGGGACTCTAACCCATGGGATGGTACTGCATACATTCAAGGTGAGTTGTCTTTGCTGTGATCAGACTTTCTGGAAGCAGAAAGACAGACACACACACACCCACAAATGCCCCTATGGTAATTCTAAATCTTATCAAGGTGACAGTGAAGATTATCCAGCATCTAGAGGTACCAAGCACAGGTTTGGGCCCCCAACCTTTTTGTGTTCACTCCCCCTTTGCTAAGGTTTGAAGAAGTCACCTTTCTTGTCTCTCTAGGGACTGTGTATGTAATAAATTCCCTGAGCCTCAGATACAACCCTTTGGCAAGGGCATCTCTGAGTTTATCTATTTTACCCCTTGTTATAAAACAGGGTCTCCCTCCTAAGATACTCTAAAAAGTTCCAAATGGCTCTTTAACCAGAAGAATGGGGTTGCCTGTATGAACAGGTCTTCTCCCCAACCCCAATATTGCTGTCTAGGCTAAAAGTGTAAATGGGCAGTCTTTCTTGTGGACCTCATGCTCAAGGGAGTGTCTTACTGTCTAAGAAAGTACATACCCTCAACCCACTTCAGTTAGTTTGCAGTTTGCTCCCTTTAACGTATAAGAATAAGTTATTTATCACTCCAATCTATGCCTCCTCATGTGTGCTGGACAGGTGATGGTGTCGTGCACAAAGAAGGTACAACGTCAGTATGCCACCACATTTGTATTCAGAATGGAGTCAGTCAACTGTTGCTTTGCAAAATTGAATCACTCAGTTGAATACACAGCCGGAAAGCTGTTACATATGAAGTAGCTTACCGTGAGGAATAACCTGATCTCTACCATCTCCAATTCTCAAAAGTCTTATTTGGCTTTTAGCACTTGAAACGTTATCAAAAGGCTTTCCTTTTTTTCAATTAAGGATCACATTTTACAGCCTTGCCTTTCAAAAATATTTTTGGAAAGAAGCACAACTTCTGCCACATGGGAGGCTGAGGTCTAAGGGTTTCTTCAGCCTGAGTTCAGGAGCAACACTCCTTTTTGAAAATCAAAAGGGAAAGCGCCCACAAAATCCAAGTTAGGAGTGGAGTTCAGTTGTAGAGAGCTTCCCTGGTGTGTTTAATTCTCAGCGCAACAAAAAAAAAAACAAAGCAACTGATCCACTTAGAAGTAAACATGGGTTTTAATACATTCTGCAGGAGTTGCAAGAATACATATTTCCATCTCAGGCTTGGAATCTCAGAAGGTATCAAAGGTTTAACTTGCAGACTAACATAACACACCATTCCTTTTGACTACTGTTAAGAGCCTTGTTATCTCTTGGGTTCTTTTGCAAACTCAAGCATTTAAAGATTATAAGATGTTGGAGAAGCAAGATGCTGTGAGGTCCCTTTCATTCCTAGCGGGAGAGTACCTTTTTAAAATAGGGCATCGTTTTCATCCTGCAAACATTATCTGAGCTAAGGAAGGTGAGAGCCTCTACAAACTGACTCCAAACTAAAGCAGAAAATGATTTAAACTAGGGGCATTGGGTTCATTAAAGAACTACCTGCTAGTCACTTATGTCCTTTAATTCACAGGAAAGACCAAAGAACTCACTTCTCCCTGGGAATTAATTCTTTCTCTCTCTCTTCTCTGTCCTCCCTTGTGTCATTTCTTCTTCTAGAACAGTGGTTTTCAACCTGTGGGTCGTCCATGTGCAATATCAGATATCCTGTATATGTTACATATTTACATTATGATCCATAAGAGTAATAAAATTACAGTTATGAAGTAGCAACAAAATAATGTTATGGTTGTGGGCTATAATATGAGGAACTCTATTAAAGGTTTGTAGTATTAGAGAGGTTGAGAACCTCGGTTCTAGAACAATCCATCTCTCTGGAATTCTATCTTTCTTCTCCAGTGTGGATGAAGTATGATGGTATTTGTTAAGAAGGGTGAATGTGGGGCTGGAGAGATGGCTCAGTGGTTGAAAGCATGGACTGCTCTTCCAGAGATCCTGAGTTCAATTCCCAGCAACCACATGGTGGCTCACAACCATCTGTAATGGGATCTGATGCCCTCTTCTGGTGTGTCTGAAGACAGCTACAGTGTACTTATATATAATAAATAAATCTTAAAAAAAAAGAAAAAACATTTAAAAGGGTGAATGTGTGTTTGTCTGTAGATGCACTATCATGACTCTTATGGCTCAGCTATGAAAGGGATGGAAGGTAAATTAAAAATGAGGGTCCCTGGGGAAGGCAGGCTTTCTTTTCCACTTCATGTATAGAGGAAAGGTAAAACTCTTCTCAATCTATCCTCAGCCTGACAGACATTGCAATCTGGTAAAAGGGTCTTGCTGCTCCAAAACAGACACGACCTCAGAGAAAAGATGTACGCACACATACAGTCAAAACATTCATACATGTAATTTTTAAAAAGAAGAAAAAAAGGGCACATTTCTTAGGATTAGGTTGTGAGTGAGATTTGACCTTCTGCTCTGTCAAACAAGAAGCTTCTTAAAGAACTCATTTCCCACCAGTCTCAAAGAATCATGTGAATCCAGGGGAAATTCTTTGAGGGCTGCCTCAAAGAATCATGTGAATCCAGGGGAAACTAAGCCAGGCTTTAAAATGGGAAGGTTATCAGAGCAGGAAGTTGATCAAAGATTAGTGTGGAGTCCAAAGCGGACACACACTCACTTATATCTTGGAATTTTAGTTAAGTTATCAAAAGCTGTGATAACTTTCTTTGTTGGCTTTAATTCTCTGTTAATTCCAAATGGCAATGGTAGCCATTGGTAAACACGGGTTCTTTTATTCCTGACTTAATTACTAATATGATCCCTCAGACCACATGCCAGTATTCATTCTATGATATCTGGGTCACAGAATGGCTAACAATGGGTTTAAACGGACTGAATATATCACAGGGTTCAACTAGACCTCACTGAAGGCAAGTGAAAGAACAGAGATGCATTAGATAGTACATAAAGAATATAAACAACTCTTCTAAACTCAGGGCTGCCAAAGTACAGTGCAGCCTCAAAACACAAAGGGCCTTCCGTCTTGTTGAGTCTGGAGGAACTGCTCAAGAGGGTTGCAGGAAGCCAAGGCGCTAAGGGATTTTATCTGTTCATCCATAAAACAAACCTCAGCTGGCAGGGTATCAATAGATAAGCTGGTAACCGGGTTCTGTTTGCCACTGGATATCAGTATTAAGTGACTCTTTTTTTTTTTTTATGTGAACCAGGTAAAGGGCATTGCATCCTTTATTTGAAATCTGGTATAATTGATAAACTCATGCACTGGTTTCTCTGACATTATTTTGGTTCTTGAGATTAAAACTAGGGGAGCATCATCACTGAACTATATCTTCAGCCTATGGGCTCCTGTGCCCATGCGTTTCTGGTTTAGTTTGGTAAGTTCAAAGGTACTGTTTTATTTATCAGTCTTCGCCCTGGAGTTTGTGCTAGGCAAATTATAGTTGATCCCTTGAACAAACAAAGGGCAGAGTTATTTTGCCTCAGTATTTTTTGATTTGTAAAATGGAATCACTGGAGATAAGGCACGGTCTAAAAAAATGATTTTCTATATATTCAGTAACATACAGCAGGGTACAGCTTGATCTCCACAGTTGGACACAAAATGCCTGAAACAATGTTTTTTACTCTATTTTTACTCAAGATTTAGTGAGTACCTGCTCAGAACATCCTGTGCTCTTTTATGATGTAGGAACAGTACAAAGGAAAGGGCAAGGTAAATTCTATTTACAGAAATGTGTTCAGCCCTTACATATTTTTAGGGCATCCTGTGTGTTGCAGTGCATTCTGTTTACTTTACATAGATAAGGAGACAAAGACTCACAGATTTATGGGACTTACGTAGTTACTCAAGGGCAGGGGCAGTTCAAACTTGGATAGGCCTTACTCCCCAGCCCATTTTCCCACTGACCTAAGCTGCTATTTTAAGCCTTACTGTTTAGCTCAAGAAAAAAACCAGAGAAAGTAAAATACTCTGTTAATTATAACAAAGCAATGATTATGCCTTTGAGATGACATGTATAGGCATGATCACAAACAGTTCTGATGTAAGACCATTTGTTTCCCTGATGGCACTGGAGACTCTTATGTGGAATGGAAGAAGAGTAGACAAACAGCTGACAACAGCATAGCCCACCACTGCTAAAAGCAGTAGTTACCCTTCTTTTAACCCACTGTAGAAACAGATCTGACAATGAGCTCTAACTCGTCCTGGGTATAAGATTATCTTTCACTCCTTAGCTAGCATCCTTGTACCAGATTGGTAGATACCCCTTTGGCAAATTAGAGCTGATTTCTTCTACCTGTGGGTGGAGAAATACTAGTTGTCTATTGTTTTCCCAGGATATATAGTTGAGGGCTGAATGTATGATACTTTTGAAGATAAAGTTTCCATTGTTCTGGTTTTTTGTCTTTTATCACATCAGCCTAGGATCAGTCCTTCAAAGTGGTAGTTTAACATAGATCCATACATATTGCAAACTATGTTTAGCATGGCTTCATGATTTCAATTAGAGCTAGAAGCCAATCATTGCCTCACAAGTCTTAACAGAATCAGGTGACTTGTCAAAATGAACAAAGATGGCTATGACTTGACACTAAATTATAGTCTTCCATTTGTATGTCTTTATAGAAACTTGAGTGACATATTGAAGACAAGGCTTGAAATTTTATAACATACCAAGTGATGTCTTAATGGCTTGACAAGTCTTAATGGTGGGAATCTTCTAGCCACCTATTTTGGGACTATCTTTAAACCATGGTGTATTTGAGAGCTTTAATTAAATGCCAAGAGTTGTACTGTTCTACCATTTTTCAGCCTGATCTTTCAGAAGGGTGAGGGATGAGTATTAGAGATAAGCTTTCTTCCCTTACTGTCCTGAAAATAATTGAGGCCAATTAAGACCCACTTTAGAAATAATTCAGAGTTTTGATTACTTTAGAAAAGGTATGAGACAGTAGCTCTTTGACCCTTCTTAAAAGGATACTACTCATAAATTTATAAGTTCCTCCATGATGTTTATTTTTCCCTGGGCTGATCCTGAGGCCTTGTACTGTACCACTGAACCAAAGCCCTAACTCTGGAAGTTTACTTCTTGAGGAAAAGTCTATAATGCCACAAGTCAGGATGTCTGATTGGAGTCTTTTAAAGACCACTTGCTGGAAAAAAAAAAGACACCAGACATGCCCAACCTTTGGACAACATGGTATGATATTCTAATGTATAAATTTTACATTTGAGAACCACATAGTTGAATTTCAATAAACAAACAAAGCAAATCTCATACTGCTCTTAAGTAAGGTTTTGTTGAGTTTCAGTATGGCTATGCAGCCAGTGAAGCAGGGATGTGATGTGTTTGATAGTGGTTGTTGACCATGAGGTCTAGCATGTATTGCATTCCTTTTTGGTTTCTCGGTATTAAGATCTTATGGTGGCAAGATCTGGGTATAGATTCCAGCAAGCATCCCCATACCAAGCATTCCATTTCAGGAATTATTTCCAGAAGGTGACTAAGGTACTGAGATGCCTATTTATGTGTGTTGGTACATTGTAGTCAGTTCAGTGCACTCGGGAAGTTGTTCTGTTGTTCATTTGCAGGCTATTATATCTCTGATAACTCTTAAGATATAATTGTGATAGTGGTCATCAAATTGCTGACATTCCAGGGGCAAGAGCACAGCCAAGTTTGAATTAGTACTGGCAACCAGTTCAGGGAGTTAGTAATTCAGAGTTTCCTATAGTAAGAATACCAAGTATGCCCTATGAGCTATAAACTAAATTACCTTCCTTATGCATGCCAAGATCATCCTATCACTGTTATGCTCTACCACATTCAAAAATGTCTGCTCCCCCTTTCTACAAGGAGAATGTTCAGCTCTTCTTCAAGGTCTAGCTCATATGGAATATATACTGTTTAACATTGTTTTCAATTCACTCCTACTCTTTCTGTAGTCACACAATCTGTTGTATATATTTCTATTCTAGAATTGATCATGCCAAGCAAAAGTCTACCTACAGGCATGTTTCTACTAAATCGTGACCTTTTAAAAATGGAAGCTATTCCCAATTTGTGCCTGTTTCCTGCATTAGCCATGACAAATCCTGACATATAAAATTCTCAGCCAAGTAAGTGCTGATGGAGTAGGGGAATCATTTACCCAGATATGTTTATAATTCCACATCCTTAGAATATATCATCATTAAGCCTTGTCATTATACCCTGCGTGTGTGCATTTAGGGACTCCTTCACTGATGATTGAACCTGGCTATCACACATACTACCCACATAACTTTTGACTGTTGGCTTTTACTTCTTTGAGCAAACGGTGCATCTGTAGCCTTTAAGCAAGTTTGTCCAATGCACATATTCCAGTGCAACAGTACTAGGTCCCTCTTGTGAGGTACCCTTAGAATTTTGCTTAGAATTCCTTAGGAGCCCTGTAGACAGGTCTCTCTAAGGAGAGTTGTTCTACTGATTTGAATGCTGTAGCTCTTAACTGTTAAGAATACTGCACGTTAACCATCCGTGCCACTGGAGTGCTCATGCATGAGTTCTGCATTTATGTTACTGCTTTGCCATTCTCTCCTCTTCAACTTTGACTTTTTTCTTACTTACTATTGTTATAATATATGCATACATATAAATACACCTATATCTTATGTGGGTCCTACTCTGTCCTACATGAGCTGCCTTTATAGTTCATATTTATAAGCTCCCAATCAGAGGACTTTGCAGTTTCTGAGGAAATGTTCTGAGGAAACAATTGTTCAAAACAAATAGTTGAATTGGAGGGGACCAGATCTATGTTCTCTCCATTTAACCTCTTGGAGGCTACATTGTTAATGATCTTTCCCTTATGGGTAATTATCAGGACTCATTTAATATTGTCTATAAAGCTTAACGTGTTGTATCTGAGCACTTCGTGGGTACACCACTGTTGACAAGCTATTGTCTTGGTTATTCTTACTGCTAGCATTACCCTGCCCACCACTGCCCTCTACTGAGAAGAGTTAGTAAGTACTTTGAACCTGAATTCTATCTGGCTTAAGCAAAATAGACCTGTTCAATTTAATTCATTTTTAGGCCTTTAGACAATGGTGATCCTGCTCGAGGTGTAGCATAAACTGGAGGATGATAGCATCGTCTTCGTTTTTTAAAGTGACCCTTGTAAAATCATTTAAATCATTATCACTGCCAACCAAACAACACAGCTCAACTGAGTTATAGCCCTATATTTGCAGGTATAGCTTTATGCGAGAACATTAAAATATTACAGGATCTAAAGAGACTCATCATGGATTTTTTTTTAATATAATCCACCTTTTGTTGTGCACTGTCATGTAAACAGTCAGAGACTAGGGAGGACTTTGAACTGGTTCAACTTTCGCCTGGGCAACATATGAGGATCTCTATTTAAAAACTCACTTCTTTATTGATATTTGATACTGTCTCTAATCCCTGATACTACAGGGAAACACAGCGTTGAGGTTGAGTGTGCTCTGAACCACTTTGGGGGACACTCATATGGCTCTCTGCTTTTTCCTTGGCTACATTCAGCTCCCAAATCCTACCCATTGATAGCTAATTATGGGATGGGGTGCATCACCAATTCCAGCTATTATTTATTCACCTCTGTGAGATGAAAATTTCACAATATAGCCCAGGCTGGCCTAGAACTTGGAGCAATTACTTCTCCTTCTATGGCATGGGCTCTGCCCATAAGACTCAGTAACCACACCCACCAGCAGCTATTTTTTTTTTTAATGGCCTATTTCTCCAGCCAGTCAAAAGTATCAGAGCCAAGACTCTGGTGACTATGCAAATGGATTTTTGTTCCCTTTGCATGACACTCTCACTATAGGAACTGAATGTTAGATTGAGAGGTGTCAGTAGTCAGTGGTGGTTCCTTTGGTTTTTGCCTCTTCTGCAGTCTCTGGTATTCTGAGTAAACCATGGTCAAAGTTTGGTCTACTTGCATTAAGGGTTGGAGGAGGGCAGGGGTGCTCACTTTCTGACTTCAATTACCTGGAACTTATCATAAGCATGTGTAGCTGTGGACAAATGAGAACGGTATAGCCTCTTGCTCCCAGGAAGAAAGCCATCTTCTGTGAGGGGGTGGGGAGAAAGCGCATTGTACTCTGGAGAGCAGCTAAATGAAAGAAAAGGGAACATTAGGCAGGGGAATTTTGGGTTCTCTCAGACACACACACACACACACACACACACACACACACACACACACGAAAGCATGCATGCAGGGGTGCGTGCACACAAGCAATGTGTACCCATATTCATGAATTCTTTAATCTACTGACTGAAATATGTTTGGGTAGTTGTCCTTTGTAACTCCAGAATTCTGTATGGTTCTTTATAATTTCTGTTCCTTTACTGGTGTTTTTTTTTTTTTTACTTGATTTTTGCTTATAATTTACTAAGTCTTTCCATTCGCATCAATTTAGTGATTTTAACATATTTGTAACAGCTGCTAGGGCTGGGGTATAGCTCAGAGCACTTGCCTAGCATATGCAAGGCCCTAGTTTGAGTCCTAGCATCCAGAGGAAAAAAGAAGATGTAATATCTTCCTTATAATCTTTGCCAAGTCCAGTATTTGGACTTTTTCAAAGGCTGTTTGCAATGCCTGTGTCTTCCTATGTATGGGTGAGAGGTTTTTGTTTCTTTCATTATAGAATTGCAAATAAATTTGTACATTTAAAATAATATGTGAATTCTCTTCTATATCAGTGATATGCATAGCATTTTTTAAAAAATAAATCATGTTTTGGGGTGCTAGGACTTGAACTCGGGTCTTTGTGTGCACTAATCATGTGTTTGTTTTATTACTGAGATTGTGTGCCACTTTTAGATAACGGTTATGCTATCCTTAAATATATATAACATGTTATTAATTTAGCTATCTGATTTTGTTGTTGTTGATGGTGATGATAATGATGATGTTTGGACTAATTCTCAAGTCTGGTTCTCCTACAATGTCCTTGATGTCCATGCTTAACATTTTTTATCTTTAAGCCTAGCTTCCTAGAGATCACTCTTGGGTCCACATGAATCATTTATTCATCAAACATCACACCTACTCTCCATACATAGTCTGTTAGTCTTTGACTCCTTATTCTCAAACTTGTGTGTAGTTTGCAGTTTGGTTTTACAGGTAAGGGTATTTATGGCACCCCCCCCCCCAATTTAGTCAGCTGTTTTCTTTCTATCTAGACTTCTAGGGTTGAATGTTATTTATTTTTATTTTTTGAAACAGGGGTTTCTCTGTGTAGCTTGGCTGTTCTAGATCTCACTCTGGCCTCAAACTCACAGAGATCCCCCTGCCTCTGACTCCAGACTGCTGGGATTGAAGGTGTGAGCCACCACCACTAGGCCAGATGGGATTTTTTTTAAGGTCCACATTCCCATCAGCAGATCCTGGATAAGAATAGCTCACTGTTCCACCCGTGTTTTATCAAGGCTGTGTTTAAGACCCTTGATCTGATAGATTTGTGTAGCTGGAGATTATTTTACAAGCTGCCTACCTTCTCATATTGCTCCCAGATAAGCACAGATGTACACAGACCTCCAGATGTTGGTGACCCCAGGAGGGCTCTGTTTAGCTGTGAATGTGTTAAACTTCTGGAGCATTTGCTATTTCATCAGTTCCTGGGGCAAAGCATTCATATGAGTGGAAGTGGGGAAGGAGACAACACCCTCCTTTTAGTGATAGCATCCTAGAGCAGCACTTCTATAACAAAAGCTGCCTGCTCCCCTGACACGGTGGAACTCTAGGGGATAAAGGGAGCCTGTCTCTTAGCATATTCGTCTGGAATACAGCCTTTATAACATTTAAAACAGAGATGGCCTAGGAGAAAGTCATGTTATAAATGCCACTGACTCCTACTGTTCTTACCAGAGTTCAGTAGATATAGTTGGGTAACCATTTCTCCACTTCCTGTGTGTCATTAGGACAATTTCAAGGGCCTTTAAATGGATGGCTTTTCAAAGTTTCAACAAGCTAAGTGTTTCTTAATCTTTATACATGTTGATAAGAATATAAAATGGAACAGGTATGTTAGAAAATATGGAAATCACGTTGGCAGTTCCTTTGCTTCTTTCTTAACATACATTGACCTATGGTATACATGATAACTTCCTAGTTACCATCTAAAAGAAATGAAAATAGTTCCATATAGAAATATATACATGAATGTTTATCCAGAATAGCAAAACACTAAAGTAACAGAAATGTCTATCAAGAGGTAAATAAATTAAAAATGTGTTTATGTTTATTTGTCAATAAAGAGAATTGAAATATTGATGTGTTCCATGATATGTATGAAGCTTGGAAACATTATGCTAAGTTAAGGAAACTAGGGCTGGGTAGATAGCACAGTTGTTAAAATGCCTTCTGTGTAAACATTTGGCCTTGAGTTTGATCTCCAGAACCAAGGAACAGCTGTGGATGCTTATAGGTGCCTGTAATCCAGTTGTAAAGGCAGCCAAGTCGCTTCCTGAGACTTGCAGGGTAGCCAGTCTCCTACGGGGGGAGCTCCAGGCCAATAAACAAAAGATGTCTCCAAAAAGCAATGTTGACAGCACCTGAGTAACAAAACCTGTAGTTGACAGACTTTCATTCACAGACACACACACACACACACACACACACACACACACACACACAGAGAGAGAGAGAGAGAGAGAGAGAGAGAGAGAGAGAGAGAGAGAGAGAGAGAGAGAGAGAGAGAATATGCACAAATGACCATATTCTATTTATAGGAAAAAGTGAATTCATTGAGCCATGATTTGTTGAGGTACCTTAGGACTGGATATAGGAACATACCCGTGCATCACTTAAGGGAAATGGCAGAAATTAAGAGAAAACACTTTTCTTTCCTCTGCAATTGAGATTTCAGGGATGAAATTGCTCTTTACTCATGTACATGAATCCAGACTGGGATATGTATATATGTATGAATATATGTATATATGTGTATATGAATATATGTATGTATATACATACATAGATAGGCATTTTCTCACATGACCTCTATTTCAAAGACAAATTATAGTAGAGTATAGTGTTCGAATATATTATATGAATAGGAAAGTAGGGCGATTATTTAGGTAGAGGAGGAACCAGTTCCGGGAGGCACAAGGATAGGTAATAGAGAGCAGATATCAGCAAAAAATAGTGATACACATAAGTGAAAATGTAATGAAACCATTGTTTTGTGTGACAAAAATAGTAATAATCAATATAAGTTACATGTAAAGATGTAAGCCTAGAAGGTTTTTGTTATGAACCAGGAGGGTGGATTTTCCATGAATTTTTTTTTTGCTGGCTGCTTTTATCCATGAAATACATGTGACTCATTTGTATGCTTCTGTGTCTTTGGGTAATGGAGAAAGTCCACCCCTTAGTATTATACTAGGGCTCTACTGGGTGCATCTTAGGAGAACAAAATCAGCTCTGCATGCTGATTGCAAATTCTTGAGGGCTAGAGCTGGCCTGAGTACCAATCAGGTATTTTTGCCTGACTTCTGTACACTTGTGCTAGCTGAAACTTCCCTATCAGCTGTACCCCAGGCAGCCTCATTTCCCTGCTCTTATGTGACTATGGCCATAGTCTTTCATGCTGGATCCCCAATCCCTATAAAACATCTTTTCTGCATTGCCATAAACTCTTTCCCTCTGATATTATTTAACTCAAGGATGGAAGAAATAGCTGTAGCCCAGAAACACACTTATAAAAAGAAAAAGAAGAAAGAAAAAGCAGCCCCAGACTCATCCCAAACCTGTAGGGAGGGTTTTGCTGTGAATTGCCTTGCAATGTGAGGAATGTGAACCGTGCTAATCAAGGCCCTTTGTATTTGTAGCCTACCTGATTTCTCCCTGCTTGCCCCAGCCATCTGGGCTAAGCTAGGCCCAGGGGAGCTACAAAGCCTTCAGCTTAGAAAATGGAGACAAATGAGGAGGTCCCAAAGGACCAAACAAAACTTGTTAGTAGTTTGTAAGTCAAAGTAACAGATGCAGTGTTTAAGGCAAGGCTGGGAGGATAGATGCTACAAAGCCTGCAGGCCTAGCTTTGAAATTGAATACTGGGGGTGGAGGGGTGATTTCACTGCAAGAAGTATTTTCAAAGCTGGGCCCCAGACTGACTGTTGCTATACATCTTGTCCCCCTGCCCATATTCCTGAAGTCAGTGCTTCCTTTGCTCTTTAGCATCAGCACTCCCCACTGCCACCATGCCTTTTCCCAACTAGAGACCCATTCTGGTTTTTCTATTCTATCACATTTCTCCCAGCAGAAAATGCACACTATTTAATGTGGGATAGGAACCTATTTCCAATCTGGTCCCATCTGTTTCTGCCTCATGTTCTGTCGCCTGTCTCTCCCTAAGGGAAGCCTTTTGGAGGCATTCATCATTTACTTGAATATCCTTCTCCTTTCTTGGAACCTCCTACTCCTTTAGTAAAGAATGAATGGCCCTGCCTGCTTTTGCTGTTTGGGTTTACTGCACAGTATTTAAAACCAAGTATGTGAGCATACTGGGAAACAGTTGGAAAGAAACTATTGACTCTGTGTTAAAACTATGATAATGGGCAAAGTGATACCAGTTTTGCCACATGTAAAATGAGAATAATAATTCCTAGGGGAACAAAAGAATTGATACTGAAAAAAAAAGAATTGATATTGTCACTCACTATACCTGAAAAATGGTATGTACTTGGACAGTGATGGATATTATAAAATAGAAAAAAAATATTCCTTCACCCTGGATACTTTTCAAATGACCAAGAGTTTGATGTTCTTTGTACTGTATTTGTCTAGTTGGCTTCTTTGAGTTTACTTTTGTTTGAGCTCCCTTATTTCTAAAGGGTATTCTACAAATATCCTGTCTTATTAAGGACAAAATTTAGCTGCCTTCTCATTTATGACCCTAAGAAATCTATGTGGACAGTCACGAGAGAGATGCCATTAGAGCACTCTATTCTTGCCTTTCCCATGCCCTAGTCTTACTAGACTTGCCATAAGCCTCAATGAGATTGTTTTAACAATCTCTCACATGTGGACCCTCTTCCTGCAATTTCATGCCTTGGTGTCTCTCTCTGTCTCTCTCTGTCTCTCTCTGTCTCTCTCTGTCTCTCTCTCTCTCTCTCTCTCTCTCTCTCTCTCTCTCTGTGTGTGTGTGTGTGTGTGTGTGTGTGTGTGTGTGTGTGTGTGTGTGAGCACATTTTACTTGGGCATTTAGAAATTAAAGTGACCAATGAGAAGGAATTGACTATTCTTATCTATTGGGATGGTCATACATATGAACTGGCTTCTCATCTGTACTTCACTCCAGAAATGTACACAAGATGTCAAAAATAGAGCATTCGGAACAAGGGAAGTATTTATTTTGAAAAATTAGGGATAAGAGCTTCTTGCTTCAATTCCTGCTGGAGTGTAAAATAACTGTGTGCTGATTCTACATTTTGACAGCATTGAGTTAGTGACCCTTAGGGCCATTGGGTAAGTGGTGAATGGATCAAAATGCATGAAATCCCTACATTACACACACAAACACACACACATTTCATACACATACGCACACACTCATACACATATGCACACGTGCACACACACACATTTAGAATGCATTGTTGACCTGGGAATCAGAAACACTGTCTTTAATAAATCAAGCCATCCATTAATAACATTTCAGTAAATGTCCCTTCTTATCTTCAGCTTTGTGCTAGATGGGAATAAGAAAGGGAGAAGCAAAGACACTAGAAACCAGAGACTGCTTATCAGAGCACACAGTGGTAGAGAATAAAGCACTAATGTGATAAAAAAGGCAATAGGCTGAGTTTATTGAATTGGTGTCAGCAGGGGAAATTTCTTGATTGGCAATGGTGAGAGGCCTGAGCTGGACTTTAGGGAATATATTGGGTGTCTTTGAGTCATCTGTGTATTCTAAGTGTTCTAATTATTCCTACTATATATGCTTAACTAATACATCTAAGTATTATCTTAGAAATAATCATTAAAATGGGTGGAATAATAGCTGGTTTATAGGAAGTGGGAACAAGAACACTTTGAAGTTATGTCCAAAATACAGCATATAGAAGATGAAAAGAACATAAAACCAGGATGCAGAAGGTGTTTAGTTCTTGTGTGTGATCTTATGGAAGGCCCCTCTTTATGATGCTCAATTTTTTTCATCTATGTATTAGAGACATATAGTACTAACATTATTGATTTCATTAGTCCATTACTAAGAGAAAAAAAGCAAGATAATTATGTGACTGTGTTTGGAATAGTAGAGTGGCCTATTCAATGCATAGGAGTTTGAAGGCAGTTGTCTACACTAAAACTACTCTCTTACAACTGAAAATATGGCTTTCAAATTTGAATGAAATTTTCTTACTAGGCTTGTTGCCTGCTGTACTTATAGCTTGACAGCTACTAGTTGAATATGTACATTGAAGGAAAGTCTGTCAGACAAGTATACCCCACCCACGTGGGCATGCATGCATGTGAGAATATGTAAGGATGCAATGGGATTCAAACCAGAAAGAAAAAGACCTGGGTGATCATTGAAAACAAAGATTATTTGTAGAATTGAAGAATTGTGCAAGCATCTTGGGACCTGCATATATAAATGCATCTTGCCGCTGCAATAATTTAGGCTATCATCTATCTTCTGGTGTGCATTCAAAGCTTTTGCCTACTGCCAACAATCTATCCCATAGTTGAATACAGTTCTAAGGATACCTTTCAGTCTACATGACATTTCCATATTTCTGGATCTCCACAGGGTAACTGTCATGTTTATTCAACTGGCATTTAAGAGCTGCTGCATCCTACTGGGATAAGCCTCACTCTGTAGTCCAGGCTGACCTGGAACTTACTATGTAGCCCAGGCTGTCCTCAAGCTTTTGATAATCCTCAGTTTCTCAAAGGCTAGGGTTATAATATAAGCATGTACTGATATCCTCTCCAACTTTCAGGAACTTCTATGACTCCCACTGAGACCTGCCTTCAGCACCACAAAAGAGTAGCCCACAGGAGGAAGATAAGCTATGAGTACAAGAGAAAAAGCCAGACTCGGTAGGGCTAAACTCCAGCTTCAAGAAATAAGATTTTCTGAGTTAGGTATGAGGAAAAGACCTGTAATACTAGTCACTTAGGCTGAGGAAAGAAGATAACAAGTTCATGCCCTGCCTGGGCTACAGAGCAAATTCAGGGCCAGCCTGAACAAATTAGCGGGGCCCTGTCATAACAAGTGCAAACAGAGCTGAGAAGGCTGGGGATGTAACTAAGTTAAGTACTTGCATAGCATGTTTCAGTCTCCACTCTTGTCTGTCTGTCTGTCTGTGGTCTGTCTGTCTCTTTCTCCTTCCTCCCCTCCTCACTCCTTATCTCTGTCTTTCTCTTTCAGTCTCACTGTCTGTGTCTGTCTATCTGTCTGTCTGCCTCCCTCCCCCCCCTCACACACACACACACACATACACACACACACACACACACACACAGACAGTCAGACAGACAGACACACTAATTTGGCTTTGTTGGGAAGCACTACACAAATAACCAGGTAGGCTTCAAGTAACTAAAACATAAACTAAAAGAAGGGGAGGCTTCACATTGATTCAGATGATCATAATGATCAATAGTAACAAGTGAATGAATTATTACTTTATTTATATTGACCTGAGTAGAAAGGAATCTAAGAACTGTGAAGTCCAGGAAACCATGTAAGCATCAAGACATTCTTGAATCTGTCTTTATAGAAGATGAACAGTGCGCACTTGGGAACAGCTGGGTCCTTTCAGAATACCTGAGTTCCTACGAGCTGTTTGGCCTTGGGAGACTCAGTTAATTGCTCTGATCCAATTTAGTTCTTTTTGTTAGAAATCACAGGACTTATTATATGTCACGTGTTTTCTAGAAGACTGATGGTAGGGATCCTGTAAGACCATTGAAAAACATATAATCCCCCATATGTTTATCTTCCATAAAGTGTCAAGCACATCGAAGGCCTATATATTTTACATTTTTTTTTTTGAGACAGAGTCTCACTTTGTTGACCAAACTGGTTTTCAATTTGTAAACCCTCTACTTTATTCCCACAAGTATCTGGGGGTATGTGCTACAGTAATGCTCAGCTTATTTAAAATTTTAAAATGTTATTTTTAGTTGACCAAAAGCAGATGTTTTAAAAATCTGTTCATATTGTGGAAGGGCTAACTAGAGCTGAGGAACATACATAGGACCTTACTTACTAGCATTTCCATGGTAGAATACATGAAATGCACCCCCTTAGTGATTGACAGATGTGCTGTCATTCTTATTTTCTTCCTCCTAGCCATCTGTTGTGAACCTCCAAGATTTCCTACAGCTCCTAATCAGTAGTCTGCAAACACTCCTCACTGGTAGCCAACTCTCATGCTCCTTGCGGGCAGAATAGGCTCCTCTGAAGTTGCCTCATGATCTTCTGCAGCATAGTACTTGGAAACTGCACAGATCCCTGATAACTGGCTGGGGCTTCTGTAGCAGATTTTATTTTTAAAGAAAAGATCATTTAATGATACTCTTCTAGATCCTATCATTAAATATTACCACTATCTGATACAGCTGTCTTAACATATGGTAAAGTAAGTCATATTTGCAAACTGTTAAAGTGCATTGAAAATGGTCAGTAATCCTTAAATATATAGCAACATGTTTTCAAGTGTACTACGAGTTCTGAATACTGTAAAAGGGCTGCTGGTGGTACAGAGAGGACAGGTCCAGTTTGTAGCCTCTGATTCTTAAAGCAAGCCTCAATTGATAGCATTGTCTTCTCAAGATTTCTTTGCTGTCTTCTGTCTCCTTAAATGCTGTAATCATAGCCTGATTGGACATGAACTATGAAAGAGTTGGCTGCACTTCTGGGGCATGGTTCTCATACTGCACACTATAGTACAGCAGTTTCAGAAGGTGCTCTTTGGAAGAGCTGCTTGGATCATATGTTTTACTCAACAGTTTCTGACCTCTATAAAACCCTGAGACTGCTATTCTGTCTGTTGTTGAGTTGCTTCCTGAGCCTCAGGAATCTGAAGGTGCTTTCTTGGGGGTTACAGCCAGCTTCCGGGTTGCTCTAAACCTGCCAGTGGACTCCCTAAAGTCAGAGTTGATCATTTGCAGAGAAGCATAGGCTTAGCCTAAAACAGTGGAATGGCTCACCTGTCTCCCACTAATTAATGAATTACATTAAAGGAAAGGGTTTACATTAAAGGAACAAATTCAGGGAGAATCCATGCAGAAAATGAACTGAAAAGGAAACCAACAAGGGATGAGTATGTTTTCACTTTCCATTGAGCACCATCTCAGGATTGGAAACAGTGCTGGACCTATGGTTGGAATTCAAGCTAAGATGCAAGCATTACCTTAGACCATACTCTAGCATCACTGTTTTTGTGTTCAGATATGCTTGGTAGTTTTTTCCCAAAAGCCTCTTTGCAATACACCATAATCCAAAGGCTTGGCCTAATCTGTAAAACATTTCTACAAAATGAAAGATATGCAATATTCAAGCTGAGGCTGATACAAAAGACATTACATGGTTGAAAACCCATGGAAAGCATAGAAGATGAATAAGGGGCATTTTAGTCAGAGCTCCCTAGTTAATGGAGCACTCATTTAGTGAACAGCAATTTACATGCTATTCTAACTGTAACTACTCTAGGAGTCCCCATGATCCCTATTTTTTAAAACAAATTATTTAATAGTTAAATAATCAGGTTCAGAGAGGTGAAGTGACTTGCTCAAGGTCACACTGTTATATGGGGGAATCAGGATTTGAATTAGTGTACGGCACATGTGTGTGTGCATGAACACACACATGCACTGTTTGTGAAATGAATAAATTAATGAAAGGTCTTTCATATTTAAACTAATAGACCTTTTGTATCGTTTGCATTTATTTCTGACATTTTATACTAGAAAAATTCAAATGTTCAAAAATGGGAAGGAATTTATATTAAATTTTCAAACACCTATCACCTAGTTCTGTTAAACATCTTACCATATTTTAAAAATGTGAATTACTTTTATTCTTTGAGAGTTTCATATTTTGATTATTTTTCAAAGAGATTACCTAGTCCTGGTCCTTTGGCTTCTATAAGTTTTCTGCCCTCTATTACAGAACGTTTCCTGAATCTTATGTGTTGAAGTTATATTGTAAATGTGTTCATTGGGGATGGGAAACTTAGGTCAGTTGATATCTGCATTTTGACCCATTGTGGCTTTCTTGATGGTCCCTGTCTTCCACAAACTGAAGCTTCCTTGATGAAGGTGTAAAAGCTACACTTAATCTGTGGATGTAAGGCTATGTATTTATAACATAGTTAGAAATTGTCCTGGTTTAGGAAAGTGATACTAATACATTCTTCCCTAAGATTCATGACCTCAAACAGCCATGGGCAGTTGGCTAAGTTTACAATCAGTGTTAGGCATAAATGCCTTTATACTGAATGGGCCTTGGACCAATTAGGTGGCTGTTGGTTACTTCTGGGACACAAGTACCACTACTGTACCTTTTGGGATCTCTTCCCATACTGGCCACTGCTGTGCTTTGTAGACTTTACAGCTGGATAGAACTATTGATTGTTTTTCTTCCTTGGCAGTTTGCATCTCTTCTTCTAATCCTTCTAGTCCTCAGAGAGAAGATATCCAGGTCAAATTCAGACCTCAGTCTTCATCCATCGATAGGGACTTCCCTTCAATATCTGGGGAGCAGCTAAAACACAGCAAAAGCCCATATTAGTATTTTGAATTCACTTGACTAACAACTTGAGGGGAGGTTTCTCATGCCTGGTACTGGAGTTTTTGTTAAAGTCTATGGTTTACTTTCTTTAGCATCTTTACCTGTTTATTTACTCCACTTAGTAGCGCTCTTACTTTCTGGCACATTTCTAAGTAGGTTAAGAACTGGTCCCCACAAAAGTTTCAGTTTGTGTATTACTTACCAGTGTTCAGTGTTTAGAATTCTCTTCTTGGGGCTGGAGAGATGGCTCAGCGTTTAAGAGCACCAATTGCTCTTCTAGAGGTCCTGAGTTCAGTTCCCAGCAACCACATGGTGGCTCACAACCATCTGTAATGGGATCTGATGCCTTCGTCTGGTGTGTCTGAAGACAGCTACGGTGTACTCACATAAATAAAATAAATGAATCTTTAAAAAAATACAGTGCACCATTATATGTTAGAAGCATGTAATTTATTTTTCATTTTATTTTTTAGTTCATGTTTAGGCACTTATGGTTGTGAGACTAGAGACTGGAGAGATGGCTCAGTGGTTAAGAGCACTACTCTTCCAGAGGTCCTGAGTTCAATTCTCAGCAACCACATGGTGGCTCACAACCATCTGTAATGGGATCCGATGCCCTTTCCTGGTGTGTCTGAAGATAGCTATGTGTACTCATACATTAATAATTAAATCTTTAAAAAAGAATTCTCTTCTTTTTAAGCAAAATTTATATAATGAAATACAGAAATCTTAAATGTACAGAAGGGTGAGTTTTGATACACTATGCATATGAGGATTCTAAAAATTTCCACTAATACATAAAATGGTAGGTCGCCCTAGAAATTTTCATGTGTTTTAATTTTTTTTAAGACATGATCTAATGATGTAATATTGGTTGGTCTGGTGTTTGCTGTGAAGACCAGGCTGGTCTCTGCCTTTCATGCATTGATTTGAACTAACTATACTATGTGACTTTTCTAACAGAATCAGCAGCCTTACTGACAGCCAGAAGTAGTTGATTAACTACAAGGCTGTGCTCAGATCTCTTTTTTCTTTACTAACTGATACTGTAGGGGAGAACCAGGTGGCATTTAATACAATTTGGTGCTCAGTGCCCTTCACTTTGATAATTAATTCACCCAGAACATTTCTTTTTCCTGGTCAAACAGACATTATAATTAAATTTATCAGTTTAGATCAGGATGAAACCATAATTGTTTTATTTAATTGTAATTTAATGTTTGTAAGGTTTAAGGACCAGCATTAAGTGGTTGTTTTTTTTTTGAATCTATGTATGTTTTAAAGTAAAACATAATGCTGCTGAACAGAAATTATTCCCAGTTCAGTCTGTAGGGTGAGCCTTAATATTTTCAGACTCACATGGAGGCTATTGGTTGATATAGTCACAAAATACTCAAGTGTAGTGTGCGCATATCTGAGTAGCATTTAGATGAGGAACCCTTTGGCTTATTTGGAAAATGACTTAGAGCAAACAATCTAAGTTATCCCCTTGAATCCTAGCCTCTGATTACAGTTGTTTGTTTGTTTGTTTGTTTATTAAGTATCCATGAAGGATTGGTTCCAGAAGTCCTCCAAACACATCCCCCAAACTGTTGGGATGCTCAAGTACCTCATATATAAAAGCATAATGTTTGCACAGAGAAGCATCTCTAGTTACCTCGGACACCCAATACACTACTGATGCTGTGTATATCGTTGTTGTAGTGTATTATTTAAGAAATAGTGGAAGAAGAGACATCTAAGAATCTACAAAACAGAGACAGGTTTTCACTCTTTGAATTATTTTTAGTCCACAAATGGTTGAATCTACCACCATAGAACCTATGCAGTTTCAAGTCGAGCTACAATTACGTAAGAATCAGATGACTCTATGATCCAGGGATTGTGAGAGACAATATAGGCTAGATTGTCAGACGTACTGATGGCTAATCCTTGTCCTTAGCCAACATGCCTGTGGCTTTCATTTTCTTGGTTAATGGCATTGTTGCTGATTATCAATGTAAGCATTCCCAGGAGAATGCCTAATCCAGGGATTTTCCCACTTTAGCACTCACCATCACCTAGAGGAATTAAAACACACAGTACTGGCTCCACCCCCGAATTTGTGATTCAATAGGCATTAGGCTAGGGTGATTTCCATTTCCCACAAGCTACCAGGAGATAATAAAGCTGCAGGTCAAGGGCTGATTTTTTAAGAACCACTGCCTTCAGGTAGTGGATTGGTAAATGAATGGATTAATGGGGTTTCTTATACCAGGTAACATTTCTTCCCTTCTATAATGTCCTATAGAGCTGCTTATGGTTAACAGACAGGGCTCCTTTGTAAAGTTTTTAAATGGGGAGGATACACAGCAACCTACACAGGAGGAATTTAAGTTTGTGCTGGGACTTTTCACAGTCCTAACTGATCTTGTTTCAGACAAAGAAAGAATCCAGGCCCAAACAACACAGTGCAGTTTTAATTAACTCTCTCCTGTGTTAGAACCCTCAGGATGAGATAGTATGTGGCTATTGAGACCATATATCCCACATTTCCCAAGGACAGCTCTGATTTCACATACTCTGTCCTTTTGTCCCCATAAATATAATTGTTAGACCGTGTCCTGCTTTTAGGCTCAGAAACTATTATTCCCATATGCATGGCCTAGGGGCCCTGGCAAGTCAAAAGTGAGTTTTTCCTTTCCCTTTAGATTATGGGGGCTGGAGTACAGGCTTGGCTCGTAGAAATGTCTAAAGAGTCAGGAATAAATTTAAACATTTGGAAGCATTAGTAGGCTGCATGTTCCTCTTGTTTTCCTCTTAGATATGCCAGTGACCCTTCTCCAGCTCTTGGGCTGTTACAGACAGGAAATGTCTGGGTACTGGAGAGTCCTGAAGTGGTACTTTCAGCTGCCATATACTCTTTCCCCTCTACCCCTGGAAGAACCACTCCAAAGAATAGTCCATTGCCACCATCCAATGACCGCTCCACACCATCTAAGATCTACCTATGTTTCCAGGCAGAAAGTTTTTCCTTCTTCCTGTCATAAGACCTTTTATTATCATTTGTTTCTTCCCTTTCTCCCACCCTGTTTTCAGTCAAATTGAGAGCAGTCAGTCTTCATCCTCAAAACTCTTTAAACCCTCCCTTTTAAAATTAGATACTCTGTATTACATTTGAGATGTTATCCCTTAATCTCACCCTCTCCCATCCCACCTCCCCCTCCATTTGCCTTCACAAAGGTGCACTCCCTTCTGAGCTTCCTTTCCACCCCATTGCCTTGTCATTCCCCTACATTGGGAAACCATGCCCTCTCTGGAACAAAAGCCTCTTCTCACATTGATGCCAGACACTGGAATCGTCAGCTACATACACAACTGGATCAATAGATCTCTCAAAGTGTGCACAAAGGTTGGTGTTTTACTCCATGGGTGTATTGGAGGATTTGGTTGGTTGATAATGTTGTTCTTCCCATGAGGTTGCAACCCCTTTCAGCTCCTTAGGTCCTTTCTTTAGCAACCTCATTGGGATCCCTGGGTTCAGACCGATGGTTAGCTGCAAGCATGCTCAGCTGTATCTATATGACTCTAGCATAGTCCCTGAGGGGGCATCTCTGTCTGGTTCCTGCCAGTAAGTACTTTTTGGGACCAGCTAAAGTGCTTGAATTAGGTGACTGCATAAGTGGTGGATCCCCATTAAACCCCCTTTTTTTAAAAGATTTATTTACTTTATGTATGTGAGTACTCTGTAGCTTTCTTTAGACACACCAGAACATGCATCAGATCCCATTACAGATGGTTGTGAGCCACCATGTGGTTGCTGGGAATTGAACTCAGGACCTGTGGAAGAGCAGCCAGTGCTCTTAACCACTGAGCCACCTCTCCAGCCCCTTTTAAATCCTTTATGTGCCTAAAAGTCATCATATTTAAGCCATCCTTCCTGGGTCCAGATTTAACTCTCCTTGGAGCTCCTTTATCTTCCCTGCACATATCTCACTTGCCAACTGTTTAATCATCTTTGCCATAGGAGAATGACTCAGACAATCTGGGCGAAAAGTGCAGCAAAGCCTGAAGCTTTACAGCTTGTCCTAATAGGCATGTGAAATGTTTAGCGGAGCCTATTTTCAAGCGCACAATTGTGAGCAATTTAAGGTGGACTGTACATGGAACCCATTTCCTCTTGTGGCTCCCCCAACAGGGCCTCTCCTTAGCAGCTGAAATGAGTTAGCAGCAATCAGTGCAGAGTAGGAATCCTGTGGTTTCTGCCCTTCCCTCCTGCTGGTACTATGGCAGCTAGTCTTTTTAAATGAGCTTTCTCCCTGGTACAGCCAGGCAGTCTGTGGGACTTTAGAGTTGGTTAGACAAAGGATCTAGGCCTCACCTTTGCCAAAGACTAGGAGTTACTAGTCCTGAAGCGCCACTGGCAATTTTAAAAGCAATTGGAGAGGGCTGGGGTTGGTGATGAGCAGGTATTGGTGAGATCAGGGGAGAAAACAATGCATCTGGAGATTTTAAATTGTGGTTTTGCAAGTTTATCAGGGCCTCTTTTTCCTTTTTCTGTTTTTTTAGCCTTTGCATACTTTGCCTTTTCCCACTCTCTCAACACAGTCAAAGTGATGGGTACAGTCTGTGGCAGAATTCCAGTCTAAGGCTCCTGAGGTTTCTAAAACAAAGGATGGCAATTTGTTGCACAACAGGATTCCCTTTGTTAGGCAGTTTACCTGCACTTTGTGGAATGTGTTTCCGAAACCATTTAAAGGTTGTGATGAGACTCTGGGGCCCTGCTGTTGTAGGTAATGCTGCAGGGTGGAGCCAGGGCTCTTGACCACCAGGATAATTTGGATCTAGCTGATAGTACTGCTGGGGAAAGGGCAAGAGCCAACTGATAGTTCTCATCTTTTCTCTGCTGGCTCTTCTGTTTTAATCAAATCTTTGAAAGTCTTCTCTTTGTAACTGCTAGCCAAACAACTCCTCTCTGCAAAACTGCCAAGGCCATTAATATGTCATGGCGGACAGATGGAGGAGGAGCAGAAGGAGGAGGAAGAGATGAGGGTCAGGGAACACTTAGGCATTTGTGAGAGGCATTGAAGACTTCTTCACAGGCAGGAACAGAAACTGTCTTGGGGTGGGGGGTAGGGAGAGCACTTTGATTGAAGCATTAGCTATGTTGGCTTTGGGCCAAGGCAAATTGCCAGAGAACCATTAAACTCTGTGTAATTCCATATAATTCACAGCAGCCACAGGTAATTTGGATCAGACCTGACAAAACTTCACTATCGCTTATTGTCCATTAGTGCTGAATGCATACTACAGATATTCAGGTATTTTAAGTTATATCATGGTAACCATAATAAACCCCAAACCAGGAAACATGGCTTGATAAAGGATTATCTTCCGACCCATGAATTTATTTATGAGAATCATGAAAAGGCATAAACATGGCAATCACTAAATGATAAAATTCTGAATCTACTGAACAAATGGCCTTTAAATAGGAACTAGTGTGACATGAAGTTAGATGGGGGCAAACTCTTCTTTAAACATTGGAGACCCTCATAGACACAACTTTTAGGAGCTGAAAAGAAC
This sequence comes from Micromys minutus, assembly GCF_963924665.1. NCBI lineage: Eukaryota > Metazoa > Chordata > Mammalia > Rodentia > Muridae > Micromys > Micromys minutus. The sequence continues at coordinate 15,846,247 of NC_137970.1, read as the reverse complement.
TGGCTAAGCATTGACACAAGTGAAAATCTGGTTCATATTCGTAGTCTGTATTTGCTCTTAGAATTTTTCAGAAATACTAGACTGAAAAAGTCTGTAGTAATACCTGTATGCAGGCAGGTAGAATACAGGTTATTTTCAATTTCCAGATGCTGGGGGTAGTTAAATCTCCCAACGTTCATGGTTACTATGTGTTACATTGATATCCCAAGGCTTAGAATGTTATAAACTAAGGAGAATCAGATCTTGGCACAAGATATTTATTGTAATGTTCTTAGGTTTCCTTAAAGGCTTCATTCCTTACAATAAATTAGGAACCTAACATTTACTCTTTGGAAAATTCAAACAAGGAATGTTAAGCTCAAGGTTAATTATCCTGGAATATTCTGAGCCAATAAAAATACTCTCTCTCTCTCTCTCTCTCTCTCTCTCTCTCTCTCTGTTTTGGAACTGTATGAAAGGATTTCAGTAAAATGTGCATAGTCAGATCACATTGCACTTCTGAGCTTCTGCTATTTACATTGTATGAATCATTCCTTAGTCTGTCTGATTTAATTAGTGAACATGAATACCAGATATTAGTGGTAAGTTTAAGTTTATATAGGACACCCAGGAAGGACTAAGACAGAGCAGAAGAGCTAGGAAGATGCCAGGGAGGACTAGGAAGATGCCAGGGAGGACTAGGCACACAAGGCAATCTTAAATGTCTTAGCAGAGGAATAGGAGAGAAGTGGAAGGACAGTTCAGGAGGTTTTGAATGATGTTTCTTTAGGTAAGGGACATAAAACAGCACCGCAGTGATTTTTGCCTGGGAAGAACACGCTCAGTGCCAAGGTATGTGGAGTCTGCTAGCCAATGGGCTCCATCGTAATTGGGTGAAAGACAAGGCTTTACTTCTGAACTTAAGGTTAGAACTACAAATAATCAGGGATACAAAAAATAATAATGAATAAAATGCTTTCCTGTTTTTTGTTTAAACTTAATCCCTACAAGCAGAAAAAAAAATGCCTTCTGCATTCTTGCTTCCCCAGATCTAGACATCAAATGCCCATCAGTTTCTCCCCTGGCCCAATGCTAATCCTGGCCTTGCAAACAGAAAATGATATCTGCTGTAAGAATAAGCCATGCCTTCTACATCTCACTGAGCAGGAAGGAGATGATGTGTCACTTCACAGTTCCTATGTGAACAGGAACCTCAGAAGTGACAGTGTGATGGCTCACTTACTCCCAGATTTGCAACCCTCTGTGAAAACAACAGCAAGTGTGGCAGTTTAATTTAAAGATAGATCTGTCCTGAGGCAAATAAAGAATATTATTGTTACTGTCTTCACACTATACACATATGCCTTGCTTTGTCTTTCTGTGAGAGCCTTTTGCTTTGGTAGCCTGGCAGAGGATGCAGAGAAGTTAAATGACCCTTTTCTTCTTCATTTCCCAATGACCAGAGGGATACATGTGGGCCAGAGATTCAAATCATTGCTGAGTAAAGGGAGCTGGGACAGAAGCAATGTTTTGGGCATAAAGGATAGATAGCCAGCTCTGGAAATCAGAAAGCAAGCTCCATTTCGTTTATTCCACATCTGGTGGTACACCTCAAGTAAAATGATCAAGTGGTTCCCAGTTAGCAGAGCAGGCCAGTGGTTTCCATGGATGACCTTTAGTCTCTCCTATGAAGATTATTCAATATGTTAGTCCTTTTTTAGTCTGAGATGACTAATGCTGAGTTTATACACTCTTTAGAAATTCTATTTGGCTTTTTTGCATAATAGGTTATGAGTAATGGCTTCGGAGAACTACCATTGAGTTATTCAATGAGCTTGGCTTGTGGGTGGTTCAGATTCATAATAATCATATCCTTTTGGATCAAAAGTTCATTTCTGTTTCATTCAGAAACGCTATTTTGAAAGAAGGTTTAGATCAAATTGATTAAGAGTTTGCATATTAGCAATAGGTTGATAGTATAGTAATAATAATCGAAACATAAATAATGATCTCTAATAATGTTAGACTTTAACAAATATTCTTGTTTTGATTTTTTTAGACTTATATAGAGGAGCTGAAAATGAGCTCAGATACTGAACTTTAATGATGACAACTTCTTCCAGAAGATAGGAGTCCAAATTTTAGTATTTAGGTACACCCTTCCCTTTAATTTCATCTACCCTGGTCTGCCCTATCCGTTCTCTACCACATTAACTTTGTAAGTTTCTCTGATTGTTTGTACTACTTTAGTCCCAATCATACTGAGTAGCTAAGAATCATGGGCAATTAAAACAAAACAAAAAAAACACAAAACAAAGCAAGTCACAACAAACAAACAAAAACCAGCAAAGAGGGTAACTATGATTGTAAAGGCATGTGAATAAATTGCTTGGGGTACTTGAAATGTTCTATGTATTCCTCTAACTGTTAAGTGTAGAAGATAAATATTTCTTAACATTTATTGAGACAGGTGTGTTTTCCTGTATGTAAATCAGTCATTAAAACATTAAACATTTCTAGAGTAGACAGCTTATATTTCTGAAAGACAGAACAGTTTTTAGTAAATGGTCAGCTTCCTTAATAGAGCTTTAATGTCCGAACTGACACATTCCACGGTTCTCTCTGTTTTGAGACTGTTTTTATCCACACCTGCACCTGGGTTGACATTTTCCCTAGGAAATAAAAACAAGGATCGACGCTTCATTTTCTTTACCTGCCAACTGGTAAAGGGCAAAGGTTTGGTTTGGTTTTTTGACAGCTCCTGTCACTTTCTATCTTTGATCCTACACACAACATCAGTCCTCACTGAATAGTAGAGTCATCATTTGCTGTGCCTCTTGTCAGTCCTAGATCTATCTTCTTCTTATGGTCCAGGAAAACACCAATCTCTAACAGCTTTACTTCACCAGGCCAAGTCACAGAGGAAAACTAAGTCTTCTTAAGCATCGTTATTGCCCTCTCATCAGATTGCCCATGTTTCTTGGCTACTCAGTATGATTGGAACTAAAGTAGTATAAACGATCAAAGTTGTGTGAATGTGTTTCTTTGTGTGAATACATGTGTAAGAAGCCAGATAAAGGCACTGGATTCCCAGGACCTGGAGTTACAGACGGTTGTAACCAACCTAAAGTAGGTGCTAAGAACCAAATTTGGATCTTTTATAAAGGAATGAACACTATTAACCACTGACTCTTATCTCCACCCCCTCCCCACTGATTAGCTGTTACTGTTCCGATGTTCCTGTCATATCATATGGACTCATATAATATACTGGTCTCTTTCACTTAACACAATATGATGTTCCTGAGATTCACATGTTCTATTGCTATATACTGTGCTATTTTGTGTAAATATAAGTACCAAAGGACTTCTAGGTTGTTCCCAGTTTTCCTGTATTATGAATAAGAAACTTTTCATGAACATATGCAGTATTTCCTTGGGTATCCCTAGGTATATATTGCATATGAGGGTTTCTAGAGTGGTTCGATAGTTGCATACTATTGCTAGCAACATTAAGAGTTCAAGTTACTTTTTATTTCTTTCAGTAGCTAGTATTTTAAAATCTTTTACTTTTTTGCCATTCTCAAGGATTTACTGTGATATTGTTTGTGATTTAAGATTAAATTTTATGATCCAAATATTGAGCATATTTTATATACTTATTCGACATTTGATTTTCTTGTTTAGTAGAATGAATGCTCGGAATTAATTGCCAATTGTTAATTAGCTGTTTGTTACAGTTTTCAGTATTCTATTTAAAAAGATTTATTTATTTTATGTACACTGCTGCTGTCTTCAGACTTACCAGAAGAAAGGGCATTGGATCCCATTACAAATGGCTGTGAGCCACCATGTGGTTGCTGGGAATTGAACTCAGGACCTCTGGAAGAGTAGTGAGTGCTCTTAACTACTGAGCCATCCTTCCACCCCTAGTCTCACAACCATAAGTGCCTAAACATGAACTAAAAAATAAAATGAAAAATAAATTATGTGCTTCTAACATATAATGGTGCACTGTATTTTTTTAAAGATTCATTTATTTTATGTATGTGAGTACACTGTAGCTGTCTTCAGACACACCAGACAAGGGCATCTTAACCACTGAGCCATCTCTCTAGCCCCAGTTTTCAGTATTCTGAATGTATAATATATTCTAGTCTTCTTTTATTATATTTTTATGCAATATAGTTTATTCACATTTCCACTCCCCCAACATCTTCCAGATAGTTTTCCACCAGACCTTTGTCAGATATCTGTTCTGAATATTTTCCCAGCTTGTGCTTCATGTTTTTACCTTATTTAGTGTCACCTTTGATGAAATACAAGTTTTGGTTTCTTTTGTGGTTTCTGACTTTCCCATCCTTACCAAGAAGCCTCTACCTACTTCAAGGTCACAAAGTATTATTCCTATGTATTCTTCAGGCTTCATTTATAAACTCTCTATGTCTATGATCTATCTATCTATCTATCTATCTATCTATCTATCTATCTATCTATCTATCTATATATATATATATATTTAGTAATCATGTATATCTGTAAAATTGCTTGCAACATACATACCCAATAAAAAGAATTTTACTTGTGGATTATATAATGCATGTTTAATGACCTTAATATCAGCAAAAGACTTTATTATAAATAAGCAGCTTAGGTTGATAAAGTGCAAAGAGACCCTATAAGCATCCCTGCTAATAGTGGGAGAGACCCTCAGTTCATTCTCATGCAGTCATGTTTATCTTCTCTTACCTGGCCCATGGAGGGAGTAGGACCATCTTCTTTAAGAAGGCAGGAACAAAACTCATCTTATTTTTGGTTGTTGAGTAGAGACACTGCATTTAAATGCCTTGCCCTATTCTTATCAACAAATTCCTAGATTTCAGCTTGGCTCTGGGCTCACTGAGGTTTGGCAGAGATGCTCAGAATTCAACTTGGGCTAATCCCTGGAAAGATGTAATGATTCAAAGGTTTAAATTCCTTTGTTATGAGGCTTTATAAACTAGATGGTGATTAAGCAGTTGGGGAAGATGGTGTCTGTAGGGACAGGGCCACAGCAGAATTCTGTTGATACAAGATCAGGGGAGTCCTTGGGACAGATCTATAGGACAGCTCCTTGTAGAATTTAGTTACCTGCTTCTTAGCTGGCAAAGGCTTTCTCCCCTGGGGTCCATTTTCTCACTTTAGATATATGTGTGGATTATTGCTTTAAATAGAACTTCTTACATATTTTAATCTGGCTATGGTTTTCCAATTAACCTGCATGTAAAAACCAGATTTTGGTTTTATGATTTGTCTTTATGGAATAAAATAGGGAATATGAAATTAGGTGCAATAGAAATCTTTGTTTTGTTTTGTTTCCCCTAGATGGTTTTGGTGACCTAGAGTAATTTGAGAGACAAGTTAAGGTAGACATTGTCTATAAACTAGAATCAAAGTGTTGACAACCATGACAAGGACATTGCAGAGGTTTCAAAGCAGGGCACCCTGATTAATTTCTTCTGGCACGAAAAGATCTTAACAGATAGCATCAGTGAAAAGGGCAAAGATCAGAAACAGCCCACAGTCTGAGGTGTGCTTATGATTTCATACCGTGTTTCTGAAGGAGCAAGGACTTTATCTGTTCTTTGACGAGCAAATTTTCTAATAATTGAGCTTACCAAAGTCAACTTTTATTCATTTCTACATTTCATTCCACTGATAGCCCAAAATGGGCCAGGGTGCTTAACATGTGTTTGAATGTGATTTAGAGCTTGAAAAATCTTTCAAAGATGCTATAAAGTTCCTCTCTCTCTCTCTCTCTCTCTCTCTCTCTCTCTCTCTCTCTCTCTCTCTCTCTCTCTCTCTCTCTCTGTCATACACATACACACAGAGGGAGGGAGAGAGAGGGAGAGACAGACAGACAGACAGACTCTGTTTCTCTGTGTGTTTGTGCTTTTGTGTATGTATGTATACAGACATATGGACTAATCTTTATCTGTTTATACAAGGAATATATCATCTAATAGATATGATTTTTACTTTCTTAAAAATAGGGACAAATTGGTAGAATAACGATTAAGGTCTAGTAATTTGGCCAGAGCCTTAGAGATTTGACCAAAAATGTTTCATTTGACGCATATTTTTATCCATAATTTTTTACAAACATTATAATCATAATCACATCATTGACTGATTTTGGTTTTGTATCCTTTTTATTAGTAGTATTTTTAACTGTACAAAATAAACACTTTCATCATACCATTTTCAAACATATACATTAAGTAGCTTGATCATACTCACAACCCCCTTTTCCTTTCATCCCTTTTTACTTCTACTTTTTATCTCTACATCCCTATTAATCTTCTTTTACTTTCATGTCTTTACTACAAGATTTTACATATGAGACAAAATATGTACTACCTTTTGTGAATCTGACTTATTTTGCTCAGTATGATGATCTCTGGTTCCACCTCTTTTCCTGAAAACAACATATTAATAACTTTTCTTCATGACTAAATAAAACTTCATTGTGTCTTTACTTATTATATTAGTACAAATATAATTATACATATATTTATACATATATAATATAAACACATATATAAGCAAATTAATATGCACAAACATGTATGTATATGTATGTGTGTATCATATCACATTTTCTTAATCTTCTTATCTCTTGATGGGCATCTAAGCTCCTAGGCTGATTCCATAACTTGATTATTATAAATAATGGTATAACAAACATGGGTATACAGGTACCTCTGTAGTTTGCTGACTTTGATTCTTTTGAGTCTATTCCCGGGAGTGGTATAACTGGGTAATTTGGTAGTTCTATTTTTACTTATGGGGAACATCATACTGGCTGGCCTAACTCATATTCTAAGCAAAATGTATAAGAGTTCCTTTCCCCCAAATCTATGGGTTTTTTATTTGTTTGTTTGTTTGTGTTTGATTTTGTCTTGTTTTTTTTATGATTCTCATTCTGACTGGAATAAGATGGAGTCTTAATATGACTTTAGAATTTAAATGTATTTATATGAGTGTGTGGATGCACATGTGGAGACCAGAGAACAACTCTCAGGAGTTAGTTCTTCTCTCTCACCATGTTGTTCATGGCGATTGAACTCAGGTTGTCAAGCTTGTCCACATGTAGCTTTGCCCGCTACGCCATCTTGCCAGCCCATAAATCTAATTTGCTTTGGGTTTCCCCTCTGCCTGAAGATATTTGTTTTTATTTTTCATATATTTATTGGACACTTACATTTCCTCATTTTTTATGATGGACTATTGTCACAATATTCAGCATCTATTGACTATTGTTAGAACTGGTAATTTTCCTACTGAATGAAGTTTTAGAATATAAAACTTATATACCCTTTTCTTTCTTTGGCTTTTGTATATCTCCTAAAATTATTTTAAAAGATCCAAACAAATATCGCTCATATTTAGCTAACTAAAGTGCAGCATGTTCTGTTGCCCATTTTCCTTTTCTCTCAAAGGGCCGACTTATCACTTTGTTGTCAACTTTCAGAGAATTTTTCCAAATATTTCCAAATCACCTGCTCATTAGCAGAAAAAAAGTGTGGCTTCTGGGATTTTTTTAGTTTCCCATTGTGCCTTATTAACCATTCCAACCTTGGATGGACTACTCTGAACCAAAGGATTCCAAATGAAGAGAATTGAGGGATGAATACTAGCCATGCTGGGTGGAGTAGAACACTGCTAAAGTCAAAATGCCAAGAGAGTGAATTAGCAGAGGAGTTTTACCTGCCCTTGATCCCTTTACACAGGCCACTGTCTTAGTTACTTTCTTAATACTGTGATAAAACACCAGGAGAAGGCAACTTGGAAAACATTTAATTAGATGCTCATGGATCCAGAGGGTTATAGTCTATGACCATTGTGGTGGGGAGTGTAGCAACAGGCAGGCAGGAATGGGGTTGGAGCAGTAACTGAGAATTTACATCCTATCCACAAGCAAGAGGGAGGGAGGAATGGAGACAGACAGACAGACAGGGAGAATGGTAAGAGACTTTTGAACTTCAAAGCCCACCTCTAATATGACACCTCCTCCAACAAGGCCTCACCTCCTCCTAAACCTTCCCAAAGTTCTACCAACTGGGAACCAAGCATTCAAATATATGAGCCAATGGAGGCCATTGTCATTGTCACTTAAACTACCAGACCATTATATGTAAAATATGGAAGCCTCAGTCTTCTTAGAAGAGAAAACAAAACACTCATGGAAGGAGGTACAGGATCAGGTGGAAGAGCAGGTATTGAAGAAGGGATCATTGTTTAGGGGCTGCCTCACTTGGGGATCCACCCCATGTACAGCCACCAGGTCCAAGCACTATCACTGATGGTGGCAGGAAGCATGAGGCTTTTAGTCTCAATCTCATTAATGTCTTTCCTGATCTTCCTTATTTCTTACTACCCACTGCTCTAAGGTTTGCCTTATGCTTATTTTTCTGGAGTTACATCATCAGGATATTAATGTGAAATATATCTGACTTTAAAGATGTAAGTGCTCATAGCTATAAATATTTCATATAAAGCAATACACAAGTTGTGCTTTCATTTTATGATAGGAATTTAATTCTTTCCTCCCTGATTTTTAAATAGCTTCTTGGTTATTCAATAGTATACAGCTCAATCTCCAAGTGTATGTGTACATTCTGTAGTATGTATTACTGTTTACTTATTTAAATAAGCTCTGATAAGTACAGGAAATAAACTTGATTTCTTTTTGACTATTTAAAGACTTGTTTGGGGGCTGGAGACATGGCTCAGGTAGTTAAGAGTTTGTACTACTTTTGCAGGGAAGTGTGGTTTGACTCCTAGCCACCCACATTTGAATATCACACAACTGCCTAATATTCTGGCTCCATTGGGCTCTATAAATACATATACACACATTCACATAAAATAATTAAAAACATAGCTTAAAAATCATAAATCATATTTAATCTAGTTTTTTACTAGAATGTGGTATAATTTAGAGAACATTCCAAGAACTTCTGAGAAGTATGTGTATTATGGTTTTGTTGGTTGTACTATTCTATACATATTTGTTAGGCCTATTTGATTTATGGTATAGTTTAATTCTGAAGTTTCTTTATTTTTGTGGATGAATTTTGTGGATGACCTATCTAGACATGAGAGTGAAAATTTAAAATACCCACTGATATCAGGATTTACCATCTTTTATGACCACTGGCCTTTATAAATGAAAATATTTACAATTGCTACATCTTAATAAGATGTTCCCTTTATTAATATGTAGTGGTCCTTATCTCTTCTAATTTTGGTTTGAAGTTTACTTAATCAAATAGCAGAATAGTTGCACCAAATTGTTTCAGCTTCTATGTACTTAATAGATGGATTTCCATTCTTTGATTCTCAGTCAGTCAGCATCTTTGATCCTGATGTTTCTCTTATAGACAAGAACTACTTCCATTTAAATTGTTTTAGTTTTGCTTTTAAGTCCAGCGGGCCTGTCTTTGTCTCCTTGATAGTGAGTTAAGAACATTTATAATTAAGGCTATTACTGGGAGATGATTATAGTTTCCCATTATTTTAATGATTGCATTTCTGGTTGTCTGGATTATTGCTTTTTCTTTTACTTTCTCATGCATTAATATTAGGGGTTTTCTGATTCACTGTATTGGATGTGATGGATTTTTTTGCTGTCTTATCTTTTTTTGTTTATATCTTTTCTATGCTATCTTGAATGAGCCATTCTTATTCCCCTGTGGTATCTTTTGGTATCTTTACAATACTACCTTGGTTATCAGGAACAGCCTTGCCTTGTGATTGTTTCTCAGTGTCCTTATTTTCGATCGGTTTGGAATGCAAACTTTCCTGGATGGAACAATCTTAGTTGCTAGTTGCCTTCATCATTCAGTGTATGTCATTTCATGCTTTTGTGGCTCCAAGTGTAACTGACAGGAAATCTGACATTTTTCTGATAGTTCTGCTATTCTTGGGCAGTTTTCCTTTCCTCCAATATTGCTTTTTACTATTGCTTATTTGTCTTCTAGTTTTTGGGGGATTTTATTTTGTTTCTAATTTAATTGTTTTTTGAAAAGCTCCAAGCCTGAATACTGTTCCCCTCCCATGTTCCCCTACTCCTGCACAAATTATTGATATTTTCTTTAATAATTATTGCTCCATATATACACAAATACTATCTATATTCATTCTCTATATCTCCTCCCTCATTATCAGGAAACTTCAGAGTCTATTTAGTTTTGGGCTGACTGCTCTGACTGCTAAGGATTGGATAACCTACCAGGAAGCTCGGACTTCAAGAGCACTGATTCTTCTTTTCTCCGGAGTCATTTATTTCCTATAGCTCTTCATCAATGGGCAAAGGCTTGTGAGTTTCTCCCCATCTGAGTCTACAGGTTTGCTGGTGTCATCATAAGGAAGTCTTGTATATGTGACTTTATTGTTGAAATTTCATGTGTACAGCTTCCTTGTCAAGCTTAAAGGGCAGTGTCTTATCCCCTGGTTCTTACCATTGGTCCAGAATTTTTATTCCTAAGAAAAATTAAAACATGTCAACACACACACACACACGCGTGCACACACACACACATTTAGAATAGAGTTAGAAATTATACCTGTTTAGGAAATTGGCAGTAAATTTTCTATAGTCCATAACCTTAATAGTTTTAAGTTTACAATCGAAGTCATGATTTGTTTGAGTTAATTGTATATCCAGCCACTTTGTTGAAATTGTTTATCTGTAGGAGTTCTCTGGTGGAATTTTTGGGGTCACTTACGTACACTATCATATCATCTGCAAACAGTGATGTTTTCACTTCTTCCCTTCTAATTTGTATTCCTTTGATTTACTTTTACTGTCTAATTTACTGGACTTCCAGTACTATGTTGAATAGGTAGGGGGAGAATGGGCAGCCTTGTCTAGTCCCTGATTTAGGTGGGATTGCTTCAAGTTTCTCATCATTTAGTTTGATGTTGGCTATCAGTTTGCTGTATATTGCTTTTAATATGTTTAGGTATGGGCCTTGAATTCCTGATCTTACAAGACTTTTAAGATTAAAAGGTGTTGAATTTTGTCAAATGCTTTCTTAGCATCTAATGAGATGATCATGTGTTTTTTTTTTTCTTTGAGTTTGGTTAGATAGTGGATTATATTGATAGATTTCTGTATGTTGAATGATCCCTGCATCCCTTGGATGAAGCCTACTTGATCATGGTGGATGATATCATTTTGATGTGTTCTTGGATTTAGTTTGCAAGAATTTTATTGAGTATTTTTGCATCAATGTTCATGAGGAAAATTGGTCTGAAGTTCTTTTTCTTTGTAGGGTCTTTGTGTGGTTTAGGTATGCTTGTAATTTTGGCTTCAAAGAACGAGTTGGGTAGTGTTCCTTCTGTTTCTATTTTGTGGAATAGTTTGGAGAGTATTGGTATTATTAAGTCTTCTATGAAAGTCTGATAGAATTCTGCACTGAACCCATCTGGTCCTGGGCTTTTTTTTTTTTGTTTGTTTGTTTGTTTGTTTGTTTGGTTGGTTGGTTGGGAGGCTTTTGATGACTGCTTCTATTTCTTTAGGATTTATGGGAATGTTCAGATGGTTTAATGATTCTGATTTAACTTTGGTATCTGGTATCTGTCTAGAAGTTTCCCCATTTCCTCTAGATTTTTCAGTTTTGTTGAGTATAGGCTTTTGTAGTAGGTTCTGATGATTTCTTCAATTTACTCAGCTTCTGTTGTTATGGCTCCCCTTTCATTTCTGATTTTGTTAATTTGGATACTCTCTGTATCCTCTAGTTAGTCTGGCTAAGGGTTTATTGATCTTGATTTTCTCAAAACCAGCTCCTGGTTCTGTTGATTCTTTGTATGGTTCTTTTTGTTTCTACTTGGTTGATTTCTGCTCTGAGTTTGATTATTTCTTGCCATCTGCTCCTCTTGGGTGTATCTGCTTCCTTTTGTTCTAGAGCTTTCAGCCATGCTGTCAAGCTGCTAGTGAATGCTCTCTCAAGTTTCTTTTTGGAGACACTCAGTGCTATGAGTTTTCCTCTTAGCACTGCTTTCATTGTATCCCATAAGTTTGGGTATGTTGTGCCTTCATTTTCATTAAGTTCTAAAAAGAATCTTAATTTCTTTCTTTATTTCTACCTTGATCATACTATCATTAAGTAGAGCATTGTTCATCTTTCATATGTATCTGGGCTTTTTGTTGTTTTTGTTGTTATTAAAGACCAGCCTTAGTCCATGGTGATCTGATAGGATGCATGGGATTATTTCGGTGTTCTTATATCTGTTGAGGCCTCTTTTGTGACCAACTATATGGTCAGTTGTGGAGAAGGTGCCATGAGGTGCTGAGAAGAAGTTATATTCTTTTGTTTTAGGATGAAATGTTCTATAGATGTCTGTTAAATCCAATTGGTTCATAACTTCTGCTAGGTTCTCTGTGTCTCTGTTCAGTTTCTGCTTCCATGATCTGTCCACTGATGAGAGTGGAGTGTTGAAGTCTCCCACTATTATGCTTTGAGCTTTAGTAAGGTTTATTTTATGGATGTGGGTGCCCTTGTATTTGGAGCATAGATGTTCATGATTGTGAGTGTTCATCATGGTAGGCTTTTCCTGTCATGAGTAAAATGTATTCTTCCTTATCTTTTTTGATAACGTTTGGTTGAAAATCTATTTTATTAGATATTAGTATGGCTACTCCAGCTTGGTTTTTGGGACCATTTGCTTGGAAGTTCCCCCCCCCCCCACCCTTTTACTCTTAGGTAGTGTCTGTCTTTGTCTCTGAGATGAGTTTCCTATATGCAGCGTAATGCTGGATCCTGTTTTTATATCGAGTCTGATAGTCTATGTCTGGGAATTGAGTCCATTGATGTTAAGAGATATTAAGGAATAGTGATATTTTCTGTTTTTTTGTTGTTAGAGGTAGAATTATGTTTGTGTGCTTTTCTTCTTTTGGTTTTCTTGCTTAGTTATTTTCTTGTTTTTCCTAGGGTGTAGTTTCCCTCCTTGTGTTGGATTTTTTCTATCTATTCTCCTTTGTAGGGCTGGATTTGTGGACAGATACTGTGTAGATTTGGTTTGTCCTGGAATATCTTGGTCTCTCCATCTATGGTAATTGAGTGTTTTGCTGGATATAGAAACCTGGGCTGAAATTTGTGTTCTTTTAGGGTCTGTATGACATGAGTTCAGGATCCCTGCTGAGAAGTTCAGTGTAATTCTGATCAGTCTGCCTTTATATGTTACTTGTCCTTTTTCCCTTACTGCTTTTAGTATTCTTTCTTTGTTTTGAACATTTGGTGTTTTGACTAATATGTGTCGGGAGGAGTTTTCTTTTCTGGTCCAGTCTATTTGGGGTTCTGTAGGCTTCTTGTATGTTTATGTTCATCTCTTTCTTTAGGCTAGAGAGCTTTTCTTCTATAATTCTGTTGAAGATATTTACTGGGCCTTTTAGTTGGGAATCTTAACTCTCCTTTATACCTATTATCCTTAGGTTTGGCCTTCTCATTGTCTCCTGGATATCCTGGATGTTTTGGGCTAGGGTCTTTTTGGTTTTGCATTTTATCTGACTATTGTGTCAATGTTTTCTATGTTGTCATCTACCTGAGATTCTCTCTTCCATCTTTTGTAATCTGTTGGTGATACTTGCATCTATGATTCCTGATCTCTTTCTTAGGTTTTCTATTTCCAGGGTTATCTCCTTTTGTGATTTCTTTATTGTTTCTATTTCCATTTTTATTTCTTTCACCTGTTTGTTTGTGCTTTCTTTTAGCCCTTTAAGTGATTTTTGTGTTTTCTCTTTAAGGGCTTCAACTTGTTTGTGTGTGTTCTCCTGGCTTTCCTGCAGTTCTTTAAGTGTGTTATTCTTGAGCTTCTCAAGGATCTCCATAGTCATCATGAAGTATGATTTTAAGTCTAAATCCTTGCTGTGGTAGGAGAACTGGGTTCTGATGTTGCTAAGTTGTCTTGGTTTCCATTTCTTATATTCTTGAGCTTGCCTCTTTTCCATCCTGTTACATGTGATGCTAGGTGATCTTGTTGTCTCTTACTGGCTCTCCTGTGGGTCTGTGGGCATGATCTCTCTCTGGGCCAGAATGGACCTGTTCCCAGAGAGCACCAAGCTACCTGGACCCTGAGAATTCCCAGCAGTCTCTCCCTGGATGGTCAGTGGGGGGGGGGGTCATGGTGGGCTCATTTGGGAGAGCCCTCGTGAGGCTCTTCTGGATGCTCTGGCATCTGGGGTCACACCCTGAGTCCTTATGGTGGTTACTGGGCTCTCTTTCCTCTGCTTGGTTGAGTCTATTTGGTTGTGTGAGCTTTTCATTTCCAATTTTTCTGTTTTTTCTACTTTAATATCACTTTCCTTGCTGACTCTTTCATATATGCTGCCTATTTTCTCATCCACATTGATAAATTTTTTCTCTATGTTGTTTAATTTCCTCTCTAGTCTTCCTCCTCATTATTCTTCATTCCTTCTCTTGCTTTTTCCTTACTAAGAACGTGAACAAACAGTTTTATAGTCTATAAAAAATAACCATGTGTTTTTTAGCTACTGACCTGGAAGTCTAGTTGTCAGAGGGATAAATAACAAATAGAAGAATCCAGTCATGGAGCAGGGGGGAAATATAGTGTAGAGGGGATGATCATTAATGTAAAACAACCCCAAAAGTCCTGATAGGTAACTAGTTAGTCATGGGGCTCAACAAATAGCCTGTCTGTACAAAGTGACTAGTTTGAGGTATACTTCAATGGCTCTTTAGTTAGATGGAGCCTTATTTCCTAATCTGAATACACCTGGGATCTGGGATTGTGCTGGATCACACACATAAAAAATTATTTGTTTCTTATCTGGCATTCACAGAATTGTCCTGAAGTGGCATTATTACACTGAACACATCTATTGTGAGGTATTTTCTGCTAGTGACTGAAAAGGGGTGTGGAATACAGAAAGAGGCAAACAGTGGCCTACAAGCATATTTAAAAATAAACAGTTTATACCTAAGTGGCAGCTACCTAGCAATAGGGAAGTTTTAACTGCAGCATTAATTAAGCATTTTAGGTTAAAAGGTTTTTTTATCTTGTGGCCTAGAAAAAAACAGACATCTTGTTGCTATAACTGAACACTTAACAAGAGGTTCTACTGAACATCAATATACGTGGAAGAGACAGCTTTTTATGGGTAGCAGTAATATGGATAATTGAGTTGTATGAATACGAAATGTGTACAGTAAATTAAGACTAATGTGCATCAGTGGAAAAAAACCTATTAGCATTCATTAGTTAGTCCTGTTTATGATTATTTGTTAACTGACAAAAAGCCTAAAGCTAAGGGCCTCTCATGCAAGCCAGAAGAATGAGACATTTAAGCCAATTTTCTGAAACTCAACTACAGCACTTCCCTTCAATTTCCCCTGCCATTTCTTTGTTGTTGTTCTTTGTTTTTTTGAAACAGAGTCTTAGATAGTCAAGACTGACCTTGAACACCCAATTCTTCTGCCTCCCCTTCACTAGTATGTGTCATTACATGTGGCATAGTAGGATATTTTTAAGGCAGGCAGTAGTGTCTATGAAGCAATAATGCTCATAACAAGGAAACAACAATGTAATACTAGTTAATTTGCTAAGAATTGTACCCCATTTGCCATTATTAGGTTGTTTTATATTGAATGGTTGAACATGTACTGGAAAAGTGTGTGTGTGTGTGTGTGTGTGTGTGTGTGTGTGTGTGTGCGCGCGTGCATACTTGAGTGTATGAATTGGCTAGTCTTTGATTTTTCAGAGGCTCATTTTTTTTAAAAGCATGTTGGGTTAGCAGCAATATATTTAATAAGTCTGTGATTTACCCAGAATTTCAATTTATTTAATGGGGCTTTAAGAATCCTGAATTAATATTTTTTTTTCTTTGAACTCAAAAGACCCTACCTGACAGCTTACAAAAGCTGACCAACCTAAAGCAATATTCTACTTTTCATGGTGTGAGCACAGGTTTAGAGGCTGTGATACAAGACTGAGGACAAAAGTTAGTATTAAAGAAGTCTGAACATAGCCTCAGTAGAAGTCATCCCTTAGTAATCTCACCTAGAGACTTCATCCCTTAAGAATTGTATGATTTAATCATTCTTACTTCCCATATTTCCCAAAACACTTAATGTGGGTGGGCTGGATTTTTATTTAACCAGATCTCTCAGTGGGCATATAAACTTTAGCAAATAATTCCCTTCTGGGGCTGGGAGCTGAGAGCTTTTTTAATTTGTGTATCTCTGCCACTTAATGTGTTTATTGTTCTGTGCATACTAAAGTACATTAAGCGCTTGGGGAATAGATTAATGATGGATGAGATGTCCCCATTATTCTAGATGGAATTAATACTCTAACAGGTGGAATTCACTTCTGTGGTAAGTAGAACATTATGTACAAAATTCACTAGAAAGCCGGCTTTTCGGGGCCCTTCTGCTTTGCCTTGCCTATCTTATTGGCTTTTGCTCCTAGTTTTGTTTTCAGAGTCCCCCCTGCCCCAGTCTGAAAACTTCCTTTGCCAAGATTACCCTGTTCACGGGGAATGTTTAGATTGTGGTAGATTAGTAAACACATTCCTAGCTTTTGCTGAATGCCCATTGGCAAGCAGTATGCTAGAAATGTGTTGAAGAGATGAAGATAATCTACTTTGTACTTACTTCATATGTTTAGAATTAGGGATGCTGATTACAGAATTTTGAGCTGGAAGTCACCATTCAGGTTTTCAGCATCAACCCCCTTGTTATAATAATCAGAACTCACACTGAGTTAAGAACTCAGAGCCCTCAAACAGGTGATGAGATAATCAGGTAAGATGGGTGCTTTTGCTATCTACAGTTGCGTATAAGGCAATTCGATGCCGCAGTGTTAGGTAACCTTCTCAGGATCTCACAGCTAGAAAGTTGGAGAGCCAGAATCCAAACACAAGTTTGTCAGATTTCAAAGCCTGTGTAAAGGTCGGAAAAGTTTTGCCAACTTTTGAGGGAGCTTTGATTTGTGTGCACATTTTGCAATGCCATGAGGCTGCTTCAGCTACTGTGTGGACTTCCTTCTGAGCATCCCTTTCTTTGCCAGAAATACTGTCTTCCCAGCTCCATTCTTTTAGGGAGGAATTGCCTTACTTTCCTCTTGCCTCCTTTCTCAAGAGCTCATTCAAGTGCTGCCTCCAGTAACCTGCGATCAGCTTCTCAGTTCTTCTTGGAACTAAATGGAATTATTTCCCAGTCCCACTTATGGTTACAAGGTTGGGAGAAATCAGGACATAAAGTTATAGGGTAGAAGTCCCCTCACCACGTGATTTCTCTTTTGTTCTCTGCAACACAGATTGAAGATGGAGGCAAGGCAGCCTTGTCCCAGAAGATGCGGACTGGTGATGAGTTGGTGAATATCAATGGCACTCCATTGTATGGTTCCCGCCAAGAGGCCCTCATCCTTATCAAAGGCTCCTTCAGAATCCTCAAGCTGATTGTCAGGAGGTAAGACTCAGGCACAGAGGCCACTGAAAAGTACTCTGTCATTATCATCAAGAAGACAGGTATTTCGTCTGAGCAAAATTGTGCAGACAACTACAGCAAAATGGACAAAGGGTCTTCGGTTCATATTTGACACTGTCACACCCTCATTGCACGCATTCATGTAAATTATTCTTCAGAACTCATCTGCTATTCTGAGGACTCAGTGACTCAAAACATGCAAGGTACTTCATAACTCAGGGGATTTTCTCTCTACTCTGTCATAACAGAGTCGTCATTCAAGTATCACATATCACCAGAGAAAAGAAGCCTGACTGCCAGCCATAGTAGGCTTTCTGGAGGCTATGGTAAACTCCATGACAGAAATGCTATGCTTGAGGAATGTATAGTCTCACAGACAGGGGGTGTGGGGGCGGGGAGCATGCATGTGTCAAAAGTAAATAATATATTTTTAAAGAAACAATGAAAATTTTCACAGAATTGTTTGTGTTTGCTACATGGATTGTTCAGACAAACTGCTAATTATAGAGAAAAAGAAATTGTCTTAGATAGAATTCACAGGATTAGATTCAAAAGAGGAGGTAAAATTTGAACTAAAGATTGGGTGTGATTAGAAAAGTCACCCATCAGAAACAGATTCTGGTAAAATGGAATTTATACAAGCAAAAGGGCAGCCAGGGACATTGACTATAGCCTTTCTTTCTCTTATTTATCAATCAGCTTTAAATCAGTAAATTCTCACCCACAAAACCTTCTCACGATAAACTCAGAGCCAATTGATAGAAACTGCCCACCTAGATAAGACAAATTGTCCTGTTATAAGTTATAAATCCTCTGGTAGCAGATCCCAAGGGATCTGCCACCTGAACCAAGTGCCTCCCTTACCTACATGATATCTCTATCTTCCTTCCTGTCCAAAAGGGCTACTATAGTCTTCTTAATGCTGCTGCCAAAGCATCTGCCTACCATGTTTTTTTTTCCTACCATCTTTTTTCTTTCTTTCTTTTTTTTTTTTTTTTGCAAATTGTAAGATAATTGCATAATTTCACCCTCCTTTTCCCTCCCTCTAAATCCTTTCCCCTTGTACTCTTTCAAATTCATGGCCTCTTTTCCTTTGATTGCTATTGAGAGCAGGAGAAACAGTAGCCAATACCAAATGGTCATACGAGTAACATAGGAACATAGCGTGTTGTATTTATGTACTTAGGGACACACATTCACACACACACACACACACACACACACACACTTTTTATTGATGGATATCAGGACCTCCTGATATTAGGAACGTGCTCTTACATTTGAATTCCAACCCAAACAATTTATTTTCCTGAAGCATCTCTACTCTGGGCTTCTAGAGCTCAGGACTTTTCGGTGGTTAGTTTTCTTTTTTATCTTATATATGCCAAAGTTTCTACATCATTGTTTTTATTAAAAAGTGATTATTATTATAATACATAATATCATATGGCATAAGTTATTTAAAATGTATTATTAAAGAAAAATGTAAATCACCTTTCATGATCTTTCTTTCTTTCCCTGGCTACTGCTCTTTTCCTCCTTTTGTTTTTATTTAGTCACAAAAGCAGAGTCTATCTTTCTGGCATATACTTTTTTTTTAATCTTCCATTAACTTTAGGATCACTGTGGTCTGAACTTGGCATCTGTAATTCAAGTGTGATGACTATCAAAGTCATAAAATGTTGCCTATTTGTCAGAGACAGTAGAGTATTTTCATTCTTTATCGTATATGACATCGAAAGGACATTTGAAACAGTTGGTCCATATTATGAAACTCTGATATGAAAGTCTGACTTTTATCATAGTCTGTTTATGTCTTTGTGCCCTGCTTTTATGGTTTCTATTTTAACTGGACTCCTTTATTACTTGGCTATGCCTTAAATATTTTGGTTTTTGGTCATTCCACCTTTTTTAACATCATCATAATATGAAAATTATTATGTGAAATTTTTTACCAGGTCCTCCTGTTTCAGTTTGTATCTATATGTGGATGATTCTGTCTCTTCTATCCCAGACCATATAACCAGTTTCGTCTTGGACATTTACACTGAGATGTACCTATAGCATTCCAAGTATAGTATGCTACTTAAAGCCTAACACATCACCTTATTGTACACAAAAGCTTTCTATCTTGGTAACATCCCAGCAACCAAGCCAGAAGGAGAGCTACCATCAGTTCTTTTACTGATCTCTTGTAATAGTCAGTTTAGCCAGTCTTTTCCTAAATGGGAAGAGGTAACAGTTTTGGTTACATTGGGCAGATTATATAGCACCCCATTGGTTTACTGCATGATCTTCTGCTACCTAGCATTAGGTCATGCCTTTCCAGATATAGGCATCAAGGTAAGTAGTGTTATGTACTACATAATAGCTACAACGATCATTGATTCCATCTTGTATGAAGGGTTGCTTTTCCTATGCTAGGGATGGCATCCAAGGTCTTGAGTATGCTAGTCAAATCTTTTCCACTATGGGTTGGTTATGGTTTTTATTTTAAGACTCCATTGAGGGAGTCTTTTGTATATGATAGGCTCATGGATGTTACTCCTTTGTTCTATCACATGGAAATTTGTGGTCCTTGAATAGTATTATTTTTATTGGTTATTTTATTTGTTTACATTTCAAATGTTGTTCCCCTTCCCAGTTTCCCCTCCACAAGCTCCTTCTCCTCTCTTCCCTCCACCCCTGACTCTGTAAGGGTGCTCCCCCAACCTTACCCACCCACTCCTTCCTCAGCATCCCAGCATTCCCCTATCCTGGGTCATCAAGTCTCCACAGGACTAAGGGGCTCCCCTCCCAGTGATGCCCAAGAAGGCCATCCTCTGCTATAAATTCAGCTGGAGCCATGGGTACCCCCTGTGTTCTTTTTGGTTAGTGTTATTATTTTGAAGATCAAATTTACAAAATTATACAAAGATTAAACTTATACAAAATGCCTTTTACATAATGGTTTTTCCCTTCCAAGTATTAACCTGATCTGAATGTGTTTAGCTTTTGAGATCAAGGTTGCTTGGCCCTAAATACATAATGCTCTATCAGGGAATTTTAGTTCCTTTCTCTGAGGTACAAGAGAAGCATAATTGGGGTAGGCAAACACTGTTAGATGGGAAATGTATTAGCATGGCAATGTACACTGTACCCTAGTCTATAGAAGTATGATTTGCTGGGAAAACAATTATGGGCAGCAAATATCTGAACAGAAAAGATGGCTCTTGGTGAGATGCTGATTGTAGAGAGGCAAACAAGCTTTTAGAGTATTAATACCGTCAGAGAAGTCTGAGTTTACTCCCACAGATGAGTGTGGAGATGTGGGGGTTTTAACTGCTCGCTTTGTCTTCTTTCTCTCTACTAGCACTAGCTCCCATTACAAACTATCACTTAGGAGTGGCTCTAATTATAAACTGAGAGATAGCAGGGCCTTTGGTTTTCATGGTGTGAAAGGCTCTATGGCTTCCGTTACCTACTTGTCCTTTCTACCTTTTCAGCACCTCCAATTGCCTTTGTGAGTGGGGCATTCAATGCATAATTTATGAAGTCGTGCTGCCCTCTTGTGGGAAATGTAACTTTCCCTTCTGGCCTGCTACAGGCATGGCGGAGGAAGTTAGAGTTCCTACTTCTTTACTCCCACTGTTACCTCCAATTTAGCAAAGAGGTCTCCATTCTTCCTAAATGAGTACATAAAAGAAGTGTGATGTGCTTATACTTTGTAAGGTTTATCTTATTGACTTAGACATGAGTAAAGGATTTTGGTTTAAGTCAATCATTGACAGTGCTGGGCTTTAGGTCTTGCCTTAAGTCCTTTAGTCCTTTGAAGTCCATGAACATTCAAAGAAACTTTAGAAAATGGCTTATTCTGAAAAACCCAATCCAGTCTGTGTTTATCTATCTGTCTGTCTGTCTGTCTATCTATCTGTCTACCTACCTACCTACCTACCTACCTACCTACCTACCTATCCATCCATCCATCCATCTATCCATCCATCCATCCATCCATCCATCCACCCATCCTCCCACCCACCCACCCACCCACCTACCTACCTACCTACCTACCTACCTACCTACCTATCTACCTATCTATCTATTACTTACCTATCTATAGTGTGCACATGTCTACGTGTGTGCAAGTCCAGGGTCTTGTGTCTGGTAGGCAAGCATCTATCTCTGAGCCTCCTTTTGTCTCACCTTCCTCCAATGCAAGTAATTTCAAGTCATGACATGTCTAATGTTCTCTAAACCTCTCTTGTTTTGTCTTAATTCAATCACTCTTGGTTTCTCACCTGTACTATTTTGAGCGCCTTCCCACTGACTTCTCAGCATTCAGTTTCATCTCTTTCCAATCAATCCATGCTCCAAAAAGGCTTCTGAGCAGGTCACTATTCTACTTGACAAAAGTAAAAAAAAATAAGAACCGTAATGCCATGCTGTTTTCAAAAGATGTATTTTATATGGATAGACTATTGAACCACATTAAAGACATCATAGTCACAAGCCATTTTCAATATTTTGTGAACTATTTAAGAATTCTATGTATTGAATTTTGATCATATTCATTTTCCTCCCTATCTATTCCCAGATCCAGTACCCCAAGTCCATACCCACCCATCTTTGTACCTTCGTGGATTTTTAAAATAATTACCAATTCAATTAATGCTGCTCATACATTCCTGACTGCGTGGTCATCTAATGAACCATTTCTGATCTGATGGGGCTATACTCTTAAAGGCTCTATATTTTCCTCTTCTAGCAGCTACTAAGGACCACTAGCTCCTCAGCTAGTGCTACAACTCTGTGACTGAGTGACCATTTTGAACTAAAAATCATGCTATTTAAATATATGAAGTAGACAGTGTTAGCACTGTAAAAAGAACAATTATGAAAATATTTCTATTGAAGACATTGATGCAGCCTAAGTTTGAAAACAAAGAATAACGAACTGCAAACACTTGGAAGAATTAAAAAACATGTCATTCATTTTAATTAATGAAATTTATAAATATTTTATAGACAGTTTATTATTTTCAAGTATTCATGGAGCAACTAAAATTATTGCATGTTATGCTGCAGAGAAAATATATGCAAATTTTAGCAGCAGAAGTGACATTGGCTTTGTTTCTGATAATAATGTACAAATTTTACAAATTTAAACCAAAATCTTTAGCAACTTTAATACATCACAACACATTTGCATGCAAATATCAGATTATAGAAAAATAGCAAACTAATAAAAATAATAAAGATGGGAATATGACTTGTCAAGACTTCGAGATCAGTATTCAGAAGTAACTTTATAACAGATATTTTATTATAAGCAAAGAATACAATTACATATCTAAGGATCTAATATAATATTGATGCCAAGGGCTTGATTTGGGGGACTAGGAAGATGGATTTAATAGATAAGCCTCTACCAAATTTAATCAAGTAAACAGAGATGAATCATAAAATTTAAATGATAAGTGATAAATAATACCATAAAAATAGATTTGGAAATTAACTACAGATTACAATGAGTATATTTTAGGGCATCTTGAAATCACAGAGGAATTTAACATATCTACTTCAGTTTTAACTGCTAAAATTATTGAAAAGCTGTATAACAAAAGGGACTGAAACAACAGAAATACCGAAAACAACATTAATATCCAAACAGAAATTTCCAGAAGTAATTTAGGTTCACATACTTTGAATCGGTGAATAACTTCAAAGTTCTTACAACAGCCTAGACTCTATTACAATGTTATAAATCTGAAAATGTTCCAGAATTATTCAGTTGTTTTGAAGCCAGAATTACTTTGATACTTGAACCCAGTGCGCTGTTCTCATACAGGATCCTCTAATAATTGAGTTTTGATACAAAGTCCATAAATATGAGCTTATGAAATATAATTCAGAACCACAAGATAATAGTTCAAGTGCCAAAAAGATAGTTTTTGAAAAAAGGGTAAAATCTTAACTCATCCAGACTTAGAAATGAACAAAATGAACATTTGTTGGATTTTATTTAACTCTAATGAGCAAACTTTAAGGTGTTGGAATCAGTTTAAAGGCACAGTCAAAGAGAAACCAATTTAATTTAACGATAACACAAGTTAAAAGCTACACAAAGAAAGACCTCCCACTCACAGTATCAGCTACACACGTAAAACACGTGGCAGTGCCCTTAAAAAGAAATATGCATGTCCTATAAAGGACATATATGGATGACTTTTCAAAACAAAATTTCCACTGAAAATGTGGATCAATAATTTTGATCATGTTTACTAGCCCAGAGACATTGCATCCAGTGGTAGTTAAATAGCGGATGATTCATATCAGTGGTAGAGCACCTGCTACCATATGTGAAGCTCCAGGTTCAGTTTTGCATTCTCAGTACCACAAAGCAAAACAAAGAAAAGCTCAGTGGTAGAGTGCCTACTTAGCACAAGGCCCTTGGCTCAGTGCCCAGTAGCAAAAACAAGCAAACAATCAAACAAACAAAACAAACCTGGAGGACAAAGGAAGAAAAGAAAAATAATGGGTAAAAATACAATATTGTGATAGTTTTTTTTTTTTAGTTGTTGTTGATTTGTTTTTTATGCTTGTTGTATTTTTTTGTCATTTGTTTTGTTTTGTCACATGTGGTGGCATATGTGTGTAATCCCAGTACTTGTGGGATCTGGGAAGTGGAGATGGGAGAATCAGGAGTTCAAGGACAGCCTTAAAAACATAATGAGGTCAAGAATAGCCTAGACAACATAAGACCCTTTCTCAAAAAAAAAAAAAAAAAAAAAAAAAAAAAAAAAAAAAAAAAAAAAGGAAACAGAAAGCAAGAAATAATTAAATGAGCAGTGCTTCACTTGACCTGGTTTAGTTTTTCCTCTACTCTGTTGGGATAGCCTTTAATTTTTGAAATTCAAAGCAGTCTTTATTATTCTATTTTCCTTGTAAGTGTTATTAGTCAGCCTCCACATCATGTTTCCATTTGTATGTTATACGTTTGCATCTGAGTCATGGTCATCTTTTCTATTATAATTCAAGATGCCAGGCTGAGAAAATCCATCATTCTTCTAGATGGCCACACACTTTCATAGTCTTGGGTACTCATCTTAAGGAATTGTATCAAGAATTTACACTCCTGATTGTGCAGTGGACCTTGCCAACCTCTTCCCCCCAATTTTGAAACAAACTCTTACCCAAGGTGGTCTTGAACTCATGATTATCTTGCCTCAGCCTCCAAGGTCTTGGTATTATAGGCATGGAGCAGCATAGTTAGCTCTTGTAAGCATTTAAGCCAGCAATTAGTTATTAAATGCCAGGCTTTTGCTGGAGTCTGCAAGCTCAGTCATTAAGAACATGGTTATAGTCCCTGTTCCCACTGACCCCTAATAACTATAGTCTTTCTCGTCCAGGGTTCCTCAGTCACTGAACAGAGAATATAGTTTGTGACTATTATTCCAATTTCTCTAAGGAAGATGCATAGATCCATTAGAGAAAAATTAATTATATGATAGATGTTTTAGAATTGATACTCGTTAGTAAGCATCGCATAGGAAGTTGTTACAAATGCATTTTATTGGATGTTATATCAGGTCTAATGAGTCAAAACTCTTGGTTAATGGGAGATATTCCAGTTACGTATTTTAATCACATTTCTAAATGAAAAGCCAACAGTTTGAGAAACACTGCCTTGAGGCATCAGGGTTCAATTCTCCAGAGTCAGTAGAGAAAAACTTAATTCAACTCTACAGTGACAACCTCTTCTCTATTCTGATTCAGATTTGTACATTCAGAGTACCAATACAAATCATCACAGGAAAAAAATCCAACAAGGAAATTTAAGATCTGGCTTTCAAACCTGTTGATAAAGGGCTGATACAGGGAGGGTGCAACACATGGCCAGAATCCCTGCAGTGTAAAGTATAAATCTGAAGTACCCCCAACCCCCACTTGTAGTAGATAGCATTCTGTCTACTCAGACGACCATTGAGAAACACAACAGCCTTTTAATCATTGCTGTCCATCACTGAGAGAGCTCTGTTTGCCCTGTAGACGGTTCCAGAATCTTCATTCTTCTTTTTATTTTCTTTGTGACTACCCCAGTCCAGTCCCTCATTGTCTTTCCTCTGAACCATTTCATTATTTTCTCAGTTGTCTTAGATCTCTCTGCTAAGGTGTTAGTACAAAGATGAGTCCAGAATACTGATTCAATTCTATCCTTTCCCTGCTGGAAATGTCTCTGACCTTCCTTTCCCGGAGGGT
The DNA here is from genome assembly GCF_963924665.1 of Micromys minutus. Lineage (NCBI taxonomy): Eukaryota > Metazoa > Chordata > Mammalia > Rodentia > Muridae > Micromys > Micromys minutus. The sequence goes on along the minus strand of NC_137970.1, from coordinate 15,820,535 downwards.
AGGTAAGAGTGAGTGAGCCATTTATCCCTATCTCTGTTCACACTGGAACTTCACTTAGCAAATTTAGTTGTTTGTTTATTCTGGAGCAATGAAGCTTCCAATAGTCTGGGCTATCATGCCGATTACCAACTATATGACTCTTGATTTTCTACTTGTTACCAGAACTGGCCAGTTGCAGTTCTTTTTCTAGATTCCTTCACATTATCATTCACAAGCTTGAAAGTAGAGCCCTCGGTGACCATTTCTAGGATACATTTTCTGAAACCTTTGGTTGATTCAAGTAGTCCTTCTCTGGCTCATCGAATTTTAGTCAGTATCACAATGCGTTGAAAGAAACTGCTAGTTTATTTTTCTCATAGGATTATACCAGGGTTTGGCAAGCTAGTCTAATTTAACACCTGTTGATTATGGCCTGCTAACTGAGTATTGTATTATTTATTTGTGTTTTTCTTATTTTTATTCTTTGACTATTTCATACATGTATATATATATATATTATATATATATTATCACCCCTCACTTTTTCCTCCAACAGCTTGCCCAAGACCCCATTATCATATTTCCCTTCCAATTGCATATTTCCTTCCTTCCTTTATTTAAACCCAGAGTCTAATTAATGCTTTCTGTATGCACATAGGTATGATATACTAGGGCACAAGGAACCTGCCTATCAGTGGCCACACTTCCAGTTTCCTAAAGAAAAGTGACTATCCATCTCCTAGTGGCCATTCAGTGTCAGTAGATCTCCTGAGCTTGGGGTGAGGCCTCCCTGTTATTACTGGAATTTTTGACTGGCTTGCTCATGTGAAGATCTTCTGCAGGTAACCACAGCTACTCTGAGTTCATCTGTGCAACAGCCATATCATATCCAGAGGCCAGCATTTCCCAATATATCTCTTCATCTTCTGAGTCCTACATTTTCTCTGCCCCATCTTTTATAATGTTTACTAATCTTTGAGGCCAGAGATATTGTTGATAGAGGTATCCTGTCTTTGGTTGAGCAAACACGGATTCTTTTTCTCAGCATTTCAACAGTAATGAGTCTCCCCATTAACTGTGATCCATTCAGTTAGAAGCAGCACAAATCTGTGGACATAAACATAAACATTTAAAAGGCAGTTTACCATTTAGAAAAATAACATCAATATGTTCTGCCCAAGGGCCCATGGCTTCCTAGACATGGAGTTTACACCCATGTCCAAATATACTGCAGCCATGTATATATTACCAGGTATAAATTCCCTCCTGTGGAGCAGGTAAAAAGACAATCATGAAAATTATTAGTTAGCCCTTATTCTGGCTACTATGATAGCAGTGCCCACATCTTGCCTGGCAGGTTAGTATTGTAGCATACAGGGTCCAGTGCTATATAAAACCATGTCTTTTCTCCACCCAGCAGCCAGCAAAACACCTTCCAAAACTACAGAGAGCTTCCTTGTCAGTTCAAGACTGATTTTCTGTGTCCTGCAGTGAAGTGTATGATGCCTTCAGCAATATGGTGTTACTATCTAGTTATAGAGGGTGACCTAAAGCTAATGGTAATAGCCTATGTTGTTTGGGGTGCCTCTGGGGGCCTCCCTGACCAATAAATCATAAGCAAGTATAACCCATATTCTTCAGAAAATTTCTAAGAGCTAGGCTACAAGAATCATAAAGGGTGAGAATAGTCTATATTCATTGTTGTGTCTTTATCATGTAGTGGTAGGCACAGCCACACCTCCATAACAGACTACATTCAAAGAAATTCTTAAGTCTTTTTTATTCCCCAATAGCAGGATGTAGAAAAAAATATTCAGTATACCTTAATTTATAAAATTTAAATATAAAAATGGACACACATATCACACCCCTATTCTAAAGGCTAAATCGTTAGCCAGAGGTCAGGTTCTGGGCATGCCCAGAACTAAACAGTATCTTCTGGAGATGATAGGAACATCCACAGTCATGAGCTCACAGCAGCTGTATTCGCACGATTGCACGGGATCAAGTGAGTCAACATTCCAGTGTAGATTGGGGAGGGGATAATGAGCCCCCCACCCCTAGCTGAGAAGTATTGACCATTGATGGCGTCTGGGCACTGGAGAGTCAGTTTTCGTTAAGGGTGTGGCCCTAGATAGGTCGAACATGATGAGACCTCACTCATAAGAATATGTGCAGTACAAAATTGGACTCAATGCATTATTAAAAAAGAGAAGGCTCTGCGTAAGGGTTAAAAAAAAGAAAAACCAAAGGGTTTTCTTCATGGTAGGCACTTGGTACCACTGAGCCTCAGACCTTCAACTTGCTCTCCCTTTCTCTTTGCTATGTTCCTCCTCCATCCAGAAAGTTTTCTACACTTCTTTGCTAAACCAAAGACTGGCCACACCCCAAAATGAAGCCTCAACCAAAGGGGATGTGTTGTTAAAACTACCTGCAATTTCTATTTTATATAAGTCTACTCCACTGTACTTGGTAACTCTACTGAGGCCTATAATAAAGAAGGGCTTTCCTATGACCATGTAACTCAAAATGATGATGTAGCACTAAAAGCCACAATTTCAGTCTATCAATTGGCCATCCTAACATTTCAGATGCTTTTTCAACACATTTACTACCTCCTCCAGGGAGCCTTCCTGAACTTGAGAGGCACAACTTCCTTCTGTACCTAAATTAAGCTCAGGATCCTGTCTTTTACCTTAACTTGGACAACACCAAATACAGAAGACTGCCAGATCCTTTGCCCAGCTTTTACTTCTTCCTGAGCTCCAGATTTCTATTCCAAGATGTGCATTACCTCTGTCCTGATAGCTCATTATACCACCCCCATGGCACTGTTCCCAACTCTATAAGTCAAACTCACAAGGAGAGAATCTCTTCAATTTCTTTTCCATACCCCGAGTCCTTTCTGAGTTCCCCGTGCAATGTTTCTAATATCCGTGTAATCCATCTCCTTCACCTCCTTCCCACTATTGCCTGGGACTCATTACCTCTTATCTGGATGCCCTCCAACCCATTCTTTGCACTTCTGCCAAATTAATCTTTCTAAAGTACATCGAAGTATTTATTTCAATCAGCAATAATTGTTCTTCGGGTAAACCTCATGAGTTATGAGATCTCTATTGGGCCAGCCTGGGTCATGTAATTCCCTTTCTCAAATATGCCCCAATTGTCTCCAGAAATAAATAAAAGTACTCCATCCGGGTATTTATGACCCTCTACAGCTGTATCTCCATGACTTTTTTTTTCCTTTCTCATTTCACTGAAATCCAAAAGAGTGCAACTTTCCCTTTGTACATTCTTTTACCTGTGCTGTGGCTCCTATTAGAAAATACTTCTCCAATTTCCAGTCTCCCTTGTAGTGGCATTGTCAGCCTGTCAGCCTTTTTTCACCCTGTTACTTTTTCCCCTAATTCTACAAACCTGCATGGGTTCCTCCCAATTTGGGAATAATGTGATCACCTTTAAATGTCTATTAAAAAATGATTAACTTTCACCTCTAACTTCTGATAAAATTCATGTCTTTGTGTGCCTCTGTAAACATAAATAGTTCACAGTAAATTCATTTTTCTCCACTCTGATTTCTATGCTTAATTGGTCAAGTCAGGGTCATTTTTATCTAATGAAAATGTTTCCCATTTCCTCTTTCTCATTTGTGGAGTGAAACAGCATCTTAGCATATTACCTATCTCCAGGCTTGTCATTCTCTTTACCTCCTAAATTAATTTATGTGTCACAACTGGAGCCATCTTTTGAAATGCAAATCTAGTAATGAACTCATTGCTTGTCAAAACCACCCAAGGTTGCCCATTGTGTTCAGGACAAAATCCAAGCTCCTTAACATGGTTGAACAGGCCTCTTAATTTTCTGTATCTCCTCCATCTGTGCAGAAGCTTGCACTCTGAGCTACAGCCATTTTCCACTGCTCATACTCCTCCAACTCTAACATCATTTCTCATATGCCTTTGCCTTTTGCACATCTGCTCCTTCTATTCAAAATAATGACTCTTCCCTTCTTTGCTTTGCTTTGCTTACTCTTACTCAACCATTCCGAATCAATTTTAAGCTTTCCTTAGCCAGTGCAGCCTGGAAATTGATTCTCTTTTCTCACATCCGCAACACTTCTGGTTTCCTGTATTGAGGACTGTGACAGCAGGTTTGCTTATCTGTTTTCCCATGTGAGTTTTGGGCAAAATCTATATGATGATCATTCTTGTGTCTTCATCATGGCCATCCTAGTGTCTAGCAGATTGATTACATGTTGAGCATCTACTGTATTGCTAAGTAAGTTGAACGTATGTGTGCCAAGCAAGGAAAATGAAGGTCACTATTATGAAAAGTAGAAGCCAAGACTATCAGAGGTGTTGAATTTCTAGGCATCCAAATACTTGAACTTTGAGGTTGTACATTCAGTAAAGGAAAGATATGAATCAAATGTCAGTCAAAAACTTCCTAACAAGCTAGACAGTCTTCTAAGACATTAATTTCAAACATTGTGATATGAACTTGAATTTACTGAACAGTAAGCAATTGTACTTGACACTTGCTTTTTCCAAGACAGGGTTTCTCTGTGTAGCCATGGTTGTCCTAGAACTCACTCTGTAGACCAGGCTGGCCTCAAACTCACACAGATCCTCTTGCCTCCACTCTCCAAGTGCTGGGATTAAAGGTGTACACCATTACCGCTTGGCTTATATTTGTTATATTAAAAGAACGGGAAATAATTTAATATTGAAGGTGCAGAATTTGAACCATCTAAGAACTCCAAGTAGAAATTATAATAGGTACTTGCAACTATGGTTCTAGAATATAGCAAAGAAGTTTGTACTCAGTAATTACATGGGAAGTTATTAGGATAGATGGTAATTGAAGCCACAGAGATGGATGGGATTTTTCCAGAAACAGAAGCAAAAGAAAATAAATGGAAAAAGTCTAGTACTTAATGCTTCGTGACATATATTTATTAGCTAAGCACAGGGAGAAGATCCCTTCATTAATTAATATGAGGATAATTATTGAATGCATATTCTGTCTATACCAAGTACTATTGTGGGAACTGAGAATACAGCATTGAACAAACAAATCTTTCCTCACATCATGAATCTGATCGTCTAATGGAGATAGATAAACAATTACCATAGGGAAGCAAACATACACTAGCAGTGATAGGTGCTATGAAGGAAAGTGAAGACGTGTAAGGGCACAGAAATTGTTATGATAGAAATGCTACTTGGTATCAGTAATAGTGCCAGAGTTTGGTGTCAGCAGGTGGGATGCACCCCTAGGTGGGGAAGTCTCTGGATGGCCTTTCCTTCAATCTCTGCTTCATTTTTTTTTTTTTTTTTTTTTTTTTTTTTGTCCCTTCATTTCCTTTGGGCAGGAACATTTCTGGGTTAACTAATTTTGAGGTGGGTGAGTGGCCCCATCCCTCAACTGGGGCTGTGCATGTCTACTTGAGGTGGTCTCTACAGGTTCTATTTTCCCTTTGTTGGATATTTTGGCTAACCTCATCCCAGTTGGTTCCTGAGAGCCTCTCATTTCCCTGGCATCTAGGACTTTCTAGTGGCCACCTCCAGTTCCCCATCCCTCATGGCTACATATTTCTATTCAATTTCTTGACCTTCTGTACTCTCTTGTCCCTTTCAATACCTGATCCCCTCCCCTTTCCTCCTCCTGTCTCCCTCCCAGATCCCTTTCTCCTTCTACCTCCTGTACTTATTTTGTTTCCCGCTCTGTGTAGGATTAAAACATCCACACTTTGAGCTTCCTTCTTAACTCCATATAGTTTGTGGGTTGTACCAGTACCTGACCAATACAAATGCAGATACTCACAGCCAACCATCATACTGAGCCCAGGAACCCCAGTGGAAGAGCTAGGGGAAGGACTGAGGAGCTGAAGGGGATTGCAACCCCATAGAAGAACGATATCAACTAACCACCCAGCACTCCTAGAGACTAAACCACCAACCAAAGAGTACACATGGAGGGACCCATGGCTCCAGATACATATGTAGCAGAGGATGGCCTTGTCTGACATTAATGGGAGGGGAGTTCCTTGGTCCTGTAGAGGCTTGATGCCCCAGCATAGTGGGTGAGTGGGTGGAGGAGCACACTCATAGAGGAAAAGCAGAGAGGGGAGAGGAGGAATAGGATGGGATGTTTGTGGAGGGGTAACCAGGAAGGGGGATGTCATTTCAAATGTAAACAAACAAAATAATTAAAAAATAGATAGAGATGCTGGAGGCATCAGGGGTAGAAAAGATTTTTACTAGGCCAGGGATGGTCCCTCTACAGGTGCTCTGTGTGTGTGTGTGTGTATGTGTGTGTGTGTGTACACATGTACCTGGAGGCTATAGGTTAAAATAGGTACCCCTTTATCATTTTCTACCTTATTTTTTGAGATAGGATCTTTCACTAAACCCAGATCTCACCAATTGGTTACATGGTCTGGCCAGAGAACTTTGGGCCTCCACCTGTTTCTACCTGCACACTAGGGTTATAGACATGCACCACCCACCCCTGACTTTCACATTGGTCTGAGTGAGCGGAACTCAAATTCACATGCCTGTGTGCTTCCCAGCCTCTTTCTGAAGATTTGTAAATAAAAAAATTAAATGATTAGAAAGATGCAGCTCTATGAAAATCTGGGGGAGAAGGGCATTTATAAGGTAGAAGCATGTTAACTATAAAGACCTTTAAATGTAAAACATAATAGCACCAAAGCTTAAAATAACACCAAAACCGAAACTGGAGTACAGTAACCAAGTAAATGCATTGAAGAGGTAATGAGAAACACACTTCCATAAGGACTTAGAGGGCCTGACAAGATTTTTAAATGTGTTGTCATTAGAGGGGTGTAGTTAAATGGTTCCAAATAGGGCAAAGTTAAGATTGGTTTGCAGCTTAGAAATGATCATGCTGGCTACTGTGTGGAAGGAGAGAGTGGCGAGAGGGAGCAGCAAATGTTCTCAGGAGATTAATTGCAGTGATTCAGGTAGGAGGTGGTGGTTGGGTTGGCTTAAATTTTCTCAAAAAGATGGAAAAACTATTAGGATTTACAATTGTTTCCAGAGGACTTGCTGATGGGTGAAGTGTGAGTTGGACAGGGTTATGGCAGAGAATTAAAAGATAAAGGTTAAAAAGTCCCCCAATTTACACGTGAATAGATGTATGATACCAGTTCTGAAGGCAGAAAAGTCTGGAAAGTTTCTAAACAAGTTTTATGGGGGTGGGGAAAGTCAACCTAATTGTTTGAATTCTATGCATATTCAATGTGGCATGTCTGCTAATATGAAATAATAATCTAGAGTTCAGCTCAGGAAGTGGGTCAAAGTTGAATATCCAAATTTTGAACTCTGATCACTAAAGAATTGATCCTAGATGGTATCATTAATGGATTGAATATGAACAGCAAAGAAGAGACATGACTGCATATCCCTTAGGCAATTTGAAAAAAGAGTAACAGAAAGAGTTAATGAGATGTACCAGGGAGGTGGTACAAAAAACTCACAGCAGTATGCAGTAGCTCTAGTGAAGATACTGATTTACAAAAAGAGGGAGGGCTCAGATGTGTCAAGTGTTGCTGAGACACCAGTTCTGTGAATTTACTATTGATTTTGGCAACAGAGAGGTCATTAGCAACTTGAACAATGGAATTTGGAGACAGAGGCCTAAATGGATTGTTTGCTAAACTAATGGCAGGTAAAGACATGAAGGATTAGCTTAAGAGGGGCAGTTGGAAGAAGTATATACAAATTTTATTTGTTAATTATTAAAATTACTCATTTTAGAAAGAGGGAAGTTTCCTTTTAAATCACAACCATAAAGTATTTAAACTGCTAATGAGACTAATTTCATAGAAACAGATAAATTGATGCTTTAGAAGAAATAATGACAGTAAGGTCTTTTGGAATATTAGAGCAAAAGTAGAAAAGAAAACCTTTGGTAAACATGACACAGGGATGGGGAGAGTCTTAGTCAGGGTTTCTATTCCTGCACAATCATTATGACCAAGAAGCAAGTTGGGGAGGAAAGGGTTTGAGGAAAGGGTTTATTCAACTTACACTTCCACATTGCTGTTCATCACCAAAGGAAGTCAGGACTGGAACTCAAGCAGGTCAGGAAGCAGGAGCTGATGCAGAGGCTATGGAGGGATATCACTTACTGGCTTGCTTCCCCTGGCTTGCTCAGCCTGCTTTCTTATAGAACCCAGGTCTACCAGCCCAGGGATGGCACTACCTACAATGGGCTGGGCCCTCCCCTCTTGATCACTAGTTGAGAAAATGCCTTACAGCTGGATCTCATGGAGGCATTTCCTCAACTGAGGCTCCTTTCTCTGTGATAACTCCAGCCTATGTCAAGCGGGCACACAAAACCAGGGAGAGACCTCTTTATATATTGCTTCTAATTTTTAATTAAATAAAAGGGGATGCCATCAGCCAAGAGTTGGGGGAGTAAAGAGGTTTAAAATGATAGAGAAATGTCAGTTGGATGTAGAGGAAGAAAAGTAGATGAGGGGAATGGGAAGGAGTGATCCATCAAGTACACAGTCATATTAGATGAACACCGGAAAATATACTACTAGGTTGTGGAATTCAGAGGTTATTCGTTGATTTTGGCAGAAAAGCTGTTTTTAAACATATTTGGAAATAAAGTGTGAGTGGACTGGGTGTGAAACTCAGTAGCTTACCACTTCTCTAATACCCACAAAACCACTACCGTCTCCAAAAAATGAGGCGATTGAAGGAATTACATATGTAGACAATTTTTGTGGTATAGGGGTGTTAGACACTGAGCATGATCAGTGAATACTGGACCACTGAGCTACAGCCCAGTTCAACTTCCTTCTACCAGTAGAAAGTGGCAGACGTAAGCTGAGGAGAGGAATCTACTTAAATCATGTATTAGACTGAATTTCCTGAGGAAGAGACTGACCTACCAAAGTGACATAGTCTTTCTAGAGTCACTTGCCCAAAATATGACTCTACTGGTTTCCAACAGATGTTCAGTAAGAGAGTGAATGCATTCACAAATTCTGTACCCACATAAAATCAACAAAATCTCTAAAGGTGTCCTAGGGGAAAACCTGTCTTTTTTGCCTCTTTCAATAAACATGTTTGGGAAAAGATCTCTAAAGACAGTATCCTTTACTGCAGAAGAACAAAACATTAGAGGTGACATGAGGTAGTTCAAATATAATCTAGAGCCTCTAGTACCTGTCTTATCCTTATAAAAGATAGACATCTGATAAGTTTAACCCAAGAACTACAAGGAATTAGTTGGTGTTTCTCTGTAGAGATTAGGAAATGCTGATACCCAAAACTGTATTGAGTTACAGTTGCCCCTCAGAGAAGTTTAACAGCCACAGTGGATGGGAGAGGGGAATGTGTATATCTGTAATTGAATGGTATAAACCAGGCACAAATAGGAATTGCACAGAATGAGATCAGGGTAGAACAGATGATGGGTAGTTGAAATCAAGACAGTTGTTTAAGCTAACTCTCAGAGAAACTGAATCTTGACAGGAAAAAAAATATCTATGTTGTGGGCTAAACTTCGAAAAGAAATACTGGATCTCTGCCACTGAGTCATTTTAATGATTAACAATTAGACAGGACAATGTCATTGAAAATAATGTAGCATAATACAAGGAGTGGTTTTGCTGCTCTATTCCCAGAGGGGTAGACTGGATGTGAACTAATCGCTTTTTCCTACACTAATTTGGCTGATTGTGTCAGAGGAAAAAAAAAAAAGGCTGATCATTTTGTTTGTTTTCCTTCTGTTGAATGACTCACACTTGACCACAGGCACCCATAGAAAGAATTTCCATTGATAGGAAGATAACAGAATGTATAATAGGAACCCAGTAGCTTGAAAAATTAGTCAGGGACCCACAAAGCACTATAAAGTTAGAGCCTTGAGTCATTGACCATCCATCACCAGGATGTAGCTTCAGTGCCTGGATGGCAGACGGCACTTGGTGATTGACGGAGTGAATGAAAAGTTGATTAATTAATGAATGGTACCTTGGGAGAGAACAGCTAGGAATACCAATATAATATGATAGTGAACTGATAGGTCAGACATGTTATCTTTATGAGTCACCTTCTGATTTCATTTTCAATGATTTCTTCTGAGGATGAAATTAAGGAATTTATGTAATATACTTGGAATCCAGCATATTAAGTTATATTAGCTCATTTTTTTCCAACTCATGCTCACATACAAGTCAAAGAAGTTTCTGTTTGCTTTATCACACTGAGAAGAGAGAAATTAATGCTTTGATCTTTAAAAAAGAATCACAGACACTGATATTAAAAACAGTTTAACATTAACCAATATCTGCAATAAATTTTAGAGTAATTTAAAAATATTTATTTTTCTTTTTGAGATTATAATGCAATTAGCATTATTTTCTCCCTTCCTTTCCTCCCCCCCCCCAAATTCTCCCAGTATCCCACCTTGCTCTCTTTCAAATCCCTGGCCTCCTTTTTTGATTAACCATTGTTGCATACATGCATATATGTACACAGGTATATAAACACATCCAGAAATGGTGGTCTTTCACCTTATCTTTTATCAGTGTGCCACGAATCTAAATTAAAATGACAGTGCTCTCCGGGCAGCATATTTTTATTCTTGGAATTTGTTCAGTATCCCAAATACCCGAGGCTGCCTCTCTTAGTGATTAACTGTCCTTCACACCATGTTGGCCACAGCTGATAAGCTAGCTGTTCTCCTAGCCTTGGCTGTTGCTGCTAACCAGTGGGAAAGTCCAAATTTACATGTTTCACTGCCTTGCTCTCAAATTTCCTCCTTGCATTATTTTTGTCCTGCCCCACTAGACAGAATTGCTAGGAAAAAAAATAGCTTCATTTAGGAAGTGACCGGGGCTAAGGATAAAAAAGTAGGTAGATTTTCTTTCTTTTTCCTTAAACAAGAGACTTTTTCAGCCTTTTTTCTTTGGCACTATCTTCTCTTTCTTCCACTTTTGAGCTTTTAAAGCTACAGTTAGGAGACACTGCTTTAATTTAGTTACAATAACTGAACTTAATTAATATCCCAGACTGGCTCACTTCCTTTAACAACAGTGTCCGACACAATTTTTTTCCTCTGAAATGTTTTATTTTCCCGGAGTCTCATATCCCTTGCACAGAACAGAATGTTTTGAAAAACAGTCAAACAGTGTTTAGCAGAGAGGTAAGTGATCCTATCCCAACTATAAAGATGGGTGAAGAAAATTTGGTGAACAATCATGAAAGTGCTATAAAATTATCAATGGATCGAAAGTCAAATGAAAGCATTCTAAGTGAATCAAGATTTTTTTCAAAGGGAAGAGATAATGGTTTTGATCCTTAGAAAAATGTAGATGCTTGCTCAGATGGCTTACCAAATACAAACAAAGCCTGATTTTTTTGAGATGATTATTATTTTAAAATGTATTCGGTTGGAATTTTTGCTTTGTTTGTGTTACTTCTGTTTAAGACGCTGCCTTACTATGGAGTCTAGGCTCATCTTACATTCACAAACTTCTTCCTCTCTCTTCATAGCTGAATGCTAGGATTCCAGACTCGCACTACCCTGCTCAATTCATTCTTTATATATTTGTTTCATAAGACAGGAAGAAGTGATTTATGAGCAGCTTTTAAGTACTGAAAATATTCTCTAGAAAAAAAATATGCCCCTTTAGAATGCCAGGAATTGATTCTCATGGCTTCCTCTACCCACCCATTTTTCCTTGTCAACCCTAAGGCCTCCTACCAGCCACTTTTCTCTTAACAAAATCTTTTTTTTTTTTTTTTGAAATTTGTACCAGAAACACAATTAGTGATACCTACAAGACAATGTTTGTTTTCCTTTTCTGTTAAAGACCACAAGAAATAGCCAAATTTTAGCAACAGAGATTTTAGCCAGATCTTCTAGGGGACTTGTAAGTCACTTTGTGTAGTCGATGCTAATGCACTAAGGAAAGCTATGGAATTTTCTTTACTGACTTCAGCAAATTATATCCTCCCTGGGGAAGTCTTACTGAGACAGAGGAGAAGGGAGTTGGCAGCAATGGCCCCGAAATGAATTAACTACAGCCTTTTCATCTCTTCTCATTTAAGCCGGAGTTCTCTGTAAATGTTGATGGAACCACCTTTGTGAAGACTAACTGGCAAGCAGTCAGAAAAGAACTTTGGGCTTTGCTCTATCAATTCATCAGATGTTTTGTCAGACAGTGACAGAAAGACAGAGAGACAGAGACAGTCAGACGGCCATGGAGAGAATATGCTCTTTGCTTTTGTCCTTTGAGGATAAAATATAATTCACCAGCAGAGCCTCAGCACCTGAACACTACTGCATCTTGCATTTACATCCCTAGCCCCAAACTCTTTTCTGAATATCAATTGCGTAAGTTCCAGTTTTCTAACCATATTTTACATACAGACTTCAAATATATCCTGATATTTCCCTCCTTTCTTCCTTTCGTGGCCTTTGCCCTTAGAGTACAAATGTCATGGAGCCTTTCAGTTTCTCCCTTCTCTCGGCTACTTACTTCATTTTTATCACATTAGTGACAAAGTCCTATTAATCCTACCTCTAATATGATCCCTTTTGAACACCCTAGGACTCCAGTTATCTCAGCAGATGGGAGCAGTTTGATAATGTTCCTAGAAACTGGGGTCTTCTGGAAGAGGAGCAGGAGCCATCTTTCCAGCCCTTTATTGAATTGATTTTGCAACTTTCTCAGAAATCAGTTTCATATATCTAGGGGGTCTACTTGTGATGTCTCTGTTGGCTTCATTGGAAAATTATTTAAGTCTCCACCAATATCAACAGCCTTGATTACTGAAGTATAACTCTTAAAATCTGATTGATAGATAGACTCTACAATACTAGATGAAATTTCAATACAAATTTCAGTAACTATGTACAGGAGAATTGAGAATTGCATTATTTTTCTTCTACTACACTGATGCTTCTAATCCAGGAACACAGTGTCTCTGCATTCATTTGGATATTTGTTGACTTTTTTCATAAGTAATTTGTAGTTTTCAGCATGCACATCCTATAGATTCACATTAGATTTATGTCCACGCATATTATTTTTGGCAGCAAAATAAATAAATTTTCATTTTGTACAACTCACAAAATGACTACTTTTTAAATGTTGAGTCTGTATGCTTCAATCTGCTGTGTTTATTAGTTCTCTGAGGTTCCTTTATTTGTTTTGGATCCCTTGAGATTTTAACACATTCTCTGTAAATAGGAATTTTTCCCTGTCTTGTTTGTATTTCATCATATTTTAAACTTTTCTATTGTATCTTTATACATCCAGAAGTGTTTTGAAGAAGAACAAGTAAAATGCCTGTCTTTTTCTTGTTTCTGAGCTTAAGAGCAAAAGAGCCTGCCTTTTATTAAGTATGGTACTAACGGCAGAGTTTATATACATTTTCTTTAACATGGAATGAAACTCCATCTTTCATTTTTACATTACCATTTTTTAATTATTTCATTTAGGTTGAGATTATAATATAATTACATCAGCTCTCCTTTTTCTCTCCTGTAAGCCCTCCTTGTTCACTTTCAAATTCATAGCCTTTCTTTCCTATTAATTCTTTTCATTCATATATCTATATGTCTATGCACATATATTCCTAAATACATAAGTACAACCTAATCACTCTGTTTAATATTACTTGCAGTTATCATACGAAGTAACAAGTTTTCCTACAACATTTTTGTATATACTTGATTTGGATGAATTGAGTCGTCCTCCTCCACATCTCCTTTATTGCCCCACCACCACTTGTACCTGCCTACTCCTTGTTATCCTGTTCCAATATTCATGTTACATGCACTAGATTAACCTCTCAACTCTTCTTTCTTAGGGCCTCATTTTGCCCCAACTCATGGGCTCTATTTATTTATTTATTTATTTATTTATTTATTTATTTATTTGTTTGTTTGTTTGTTTGTTTATTCATTCATTCATTCATTCATTCTTTATTTATTTATTTATTTTTAACAACTTTATTTTAAAACACAGAGATAAATGTACAGATTTTAAAAGTATTTTTGCATAAAGCTATATGAGTATATTTTTGTCAGTACTTGATTTTTTTTAAAGGTTTGATAGTATCCATTGAAATCTTGCTAGTTACAATGAGCATGAAGTACATGTAAAACCAAGCATAACATGAAAATAGTCAAAGTTTTCTTGGTGTGTAAAGATTAAACATAATGATTTTTAAATACCAAGAATTGCGGCAAGGCTACATTCTTAGCTCTTGGATTATTAATGATTCAAGGTCCAGGTGTACCACACTCTGAGAGGGTGCTATACACTTATTTTTTTTTCCTAAGAAGGACTGAGGCTTTCACTATTTGGCCTTTGTTTTTCTTGAGCTTCATGTAGCCTGTGAGTTGCTTCTGGGGTGTTCAGAGCTTTCTGGGGTTAGTATCCAATCATCAGTGACTGCATATTATGTCTGTTCTTTTGTGACTGGGTTATCTCACTCAGGATCATATACTCTAGATGCATCCATTTCCATAAGAATTTCATAAAGTCATTGTTTCTGATGGCTGAGTAGCACTCATGGGCCCTTTTAAATTTTTGCTTTATTCCATGTTTGTTGAAGGTTGTTAAATGGATGTTGGATTTTGTCAAATGTATTTCAGTCTGTGAACACAATAGATCCTTTGAGTTTTCTTTAATCTATTGATATCCACAGGATGCTGACCAGTTTTTAAATATTTAGCTGCTTTTGCATCATAGGAATACACAATTCCTGATCACACAAAATACTGTTTGCACAATAAAGAGCGCTATTCCATAATATTTTCATAAGGATTTTTGTGTCTTTAATTCTTCATGAAGTCTTGTCGGTTGTCTGTGTGTTTTGTGTCTAGTTTTCACATGTAAGGAATTCTCAGTTCATGAAGCGAATGGGGAAGAATTCTTTTCTTGGGGCTATTTTATTTTAGGTAATTCACATTCTTTCTGTATGATTTTCATTTTCTTTTTAGACAGAGTCTTAATATACAAGATGGCCTGAGACTTGCTACATAGCCCATGTTGTCCTCAAATTCACAATTCCCTGGACTCTGGCTATTGTAATTTTTGGCTTCAGTTTCACTGAGCCCTTCTATACATTTTTTCCCTTCCATACTTTTTGTTGTTTTCCCTCCTCGGCCTGATTAGTTTAGCCTTATTCTTCTTGTCCTAACCGAGTAATTCATGACAATAAATTTCCTGAAAGTATTGCTTCAACTGTGCCTTGCAAATTTTAATCTGCTGCATCATTATTTTCATTTAGTTAATGTAATAATATGTGATTGCTTGGGAAAGTGCTACTTCGACTCGTATATTTCTTCTAATGTGTTCTTCAATTTCTAGTTTTTTTATTGCTAATTTCTAGCTGATTTTTATCGTGGTAGGAAAATGTACTTATGTATGATTTAAACTTGTTGATTTATCTAATGGAAATAAACAACAATTGATTGCAGTATGTGTCTCATGAGCACTTGAAAATGATCTGCATTCTTTTGTTATGTAATGTTATAAATCTCAGTTATATTTTATTGGTAAATGGTATGATTAGATCCTACCATTTCTTTATTGATTTTAATCTTTTCTCTATCCATTCTTCCATAGATGGGCACAGAAATCTCTAAGCACTGTGGATAACTGTGGGTTGATCTGTTTCTCCTCTGTGTACTGTTTCTCTTAATGCAGTTCTCTAAGACTGGCAAGCTTTTAAAATAAACCATTCTTCTGGAATATGAACTAATGGAGAACTTGAATTATGTTAGCAACCGAAAGCATTAATGTGTAGAAATAACTCTCCATTTTTACAAAGCTGTTAACAGTCACATTTCAGTTGTAGGCTTTTTAGGTAGCTTATTTAACTTGTCCAACTGACTTAACATTTTTTTTAAAGTTAAAAAAAACACCGTTAATCCCATTTTCCCAATTCTACTTCTTAAAATTATATGTGTGTGTGTGTGTGTATATGTGTGTGTGTGTGTGTGTACACATGTGTGCATATGTGCTTAGTAAATTGATATATTTAAGTGTTTCTTTTCATATAGCTTGTTAGTGGCTAATATATGTGTGTTATACTTATATGCCACTTCTTACTTTGT
The DNA here is from genome assembly GCF_963924665.1 of Micromys minutus. Taxonomy (NCBI): domain Eukaryota; kingdom Metazoa; phylum Chordata; class Mammalia; order Rodentia; family Muridae; genus Micromys; species Micromys minutus. The sequence continues at coordinate 15,804,428 of NC_137970.1, read as the reverse complement.
TGATGTTTCATATATATTATATATCATATATGATATATTATAATGTAATATTAGGTATATTGTCATGTTGCTTTTTCCTTATAACCAGGATTATGTGGTCATCTCTTTTTTGTTTAGATAACTACTTTTAACCACTATTTTAGAATCAGTCTTCCAGTAATAAACTCTTCAGAATTTCTTTAACTCCAATGTCTTTTGTCAGATACAGAAAGTTTCACCCACTTGTGTGGGGGGCATTATTTCTTTTTCAAGGACACTTTTCAGCCCTGCCCTCCCTCCCTCTCCTTCCAGTTGATTGATATTATAGATGTTAGCTCTTTCAGGCACACCCAAAGTTCCCCGATGCTATCTATATTCATCTTGTAGTCAGCTTCCATTCTGCTGTTCATACTGGGTAATTTCTAATGCTATCTTAAAGTTTAATTGATTCCTTTTGTGTTGCCTCTGAAACTGCTTCTAAGACTATTTAGCAACTTTTATTTTTAAGTTCTAAAATTCCCATTTGATGATTTTTATATTTATATATTTTTGTCAAGTAGTATATCTTTATATATTTTTTGTCAAAAGGTATATCTTAGCTATATCTTAGCTGAGATGTTCTTACTTGTCATTCATTTTATGCAGACCTGTAATTACTTACTGAAGTATCTCTATGATGGATGCTTTTGTTATACACTTCTAACATGTCTTACTTTTACTGTTGGTATCTATTATCTTTTAGTTGTTGCTGTTCAAGATCTTCCTGGTTTATAGCAATGATGAATAATTTTCCATTAACATGCACACTGTGGAGGATTCTATTAGAGATTATGATTACATTTGAACTTTCCATTTTAGCTAGTTTCCTCTGATACCACGTTTTCAGAGAATAGGGCCCATGCCATATGTAGGCAGATGTCCAGGCTCTCCACTTGGCCTTTATTAACAACACCTAAGGAAGGGTTCTTTGCTCCTGTCACATGTCTACTCAAACTTCCGTGGCTGCTTTCTGTGTGCCTTCTTCTGATGCCACCTCAACAGGGAGAAGGATAAGCTCTTTGTTCTTGTCATGTTGAGGCAGATAATCCCATTTCTGAAATGCTCACTGATCCTGTGGGTCAATGAAGACCTGTTACCACTGTGTACAGAAGTCCCTATTCTGTATGTAGCCTGTATTGCCAATGCCTGAGTCGTGGGTGGTGTGAGGATTGGATTATATTGTTATAGAATAGCCAGAGTGGAAGTCTAGGCTCCTCATTCAGCATTTGTTAACATGAGTGAAGACAGCCTCAGATTTCCTGTGGTAGCTACCCAGAACAGAGTAGATATTTTCTAGACCATCTGCATCTTGCTAGGATGCTCCTCCTTTAGGGGATGAGAATGGATGTGTCTTAGGGGTGATTTTTGTCTGTGCCCACTATTGGACTCCACAGAGTAGAAAGAAAACCCAGAAAATTTGACAGTGTGCTATGCCCTAGCACTCAACCTTTCCTAAGTGGTCTGTCTGCTTCGTGTAATAAAAACCATCTTCATTACATTAAGACCATTCAAATTCAATTTCTTGGTTTGGTTTTTACTCTGTGGTTTGAATTTTTACAAGGAGGTTGACAATGAGTTCTTTTTCAATTTAAAATACTATTCTTTTGTCAGGTATATTTTTGTAATATTTTCTCTTAATGAACAGTATCAGATTGTTTTACTTATCCAGAAAAAAAACAAAACAGGCAAAAATTATCTCATTTTCCAGAGCAGGAATCTTGATAGAATTTAAGTGCCACCCCTTAAGAATTATATGAATTATTTCCACATACCGTTTATAAATTCAGATTTTAAGTGACATTTTCACCAAGAAATCATGTCTTCCAATTAGGGAACCTGCATGAATAAGCCTTGGTCCTCTGCATATATGTTATGGTTTTATATCTTGGGTGTCTCTCATGGAACAGTTGGAATGGAGGGTGTCCCTGACTTTTGCTTGCTTTTAGGACCCCTTTCCTCCTACTGGGTTGCTTCGTCCAGTCTTAATAAGAGGGGATGTGCCTAGTCTTATTGCAACTTAATATGCTATGTTTGGTTGACGTCCCTGGGAAGCTGGAAATGAGGAGGAGCAGGGGCAGAGGAAACAGGGAGGGACTTGGAAAGAAGGAGGGAGGGAAAACTGTGGTTGTTCTGGATATAATATGTGAGAGAAGGATAAGTAAGAAGGAGGAAATAAGAAATGATGCCTTCACTAAAATAGCCACAGGAACCAAACCTTACACACTGCAAGTGTTTTGTTTCACTAAATGGAAGAAGCGTATAACCCCTAAAGGCATTGTGTATGCCACCTTAGAATGTCACAGCCTCTTTAAGTCGAAACCTTAAAGTTAGGTCCTGATGAGCTTGCCAAGTCTGGATCTTTGAGCAAGTGTCAAGATCCCTTTGGGGAATTTGTCTCTGAGCTACCAGCATTTTGGACTTCAGTCCAGTTTCTATTTTGAGTGGAAGCTCCAATCTAGCAAGAGGGCATTGATTGCTTTCCAGCTAATCAAAGGGAAAGCATTAGTTGGCTACTCTGGCATCTCCGTGCAGCTAAAAATGATTATGTCTCTGGCTCCTAATGCAGCAATATATTCTTAATATATTCTTTCCCCTTTTTCTTGTGATGAGGATGCAGAATATTTTTCAATTTTCCTAAGTATAAAGTTAATGTATATCTTTGAATGGTCTTTCAGAAGTTGCATAGGGTAAATTGCTTTTCCCCCCTTCTAGGGAAAGAATAGCAAAGTCCACCTCCCTTTTCATCATCACAGTCATAAGAATGGTTCATTTACATATAGGAGAGGTTCTTTATATGAGATTGTCCCTCTATATTTCAAGAAGAGACCTTCTAAAATTCCTTAGACTGTTGGAGACAACACTTTGAAAACAAATTTACAGACTAGTTTTGGTGAATGCATGTTTAAAGAGATTAAGAATGTTTCATTTGTAATCTCTCTTTTTCCCTCTCCCCCCTTTCCTCGGTCATCTTCTCCCCTCCTTCCCTGTCCCCTTTTTGGTCACTCCCCCAACTTGCCCACCATTCCATGGTGGAGTACTCCTTACTGGCTTGCTCAGCCTGCTTTCTTATAGAGCCCAGGACCACCAGCCCAGGGATGGCACCAATCCCACTGGGCCCTCCCACATCAGTCACTTTTAAGAAACTGCCCTAAAGTCTTGTCTACAACCCACTTTTATGGAAGCATTTTCTCAGGTGAGGATGACTCTCACTGTGTCATTAACAAAAAAACTAGTCAACACATTGCTCTCGCCCTTCTCATTTTCTGTGTATAGGCAATTCTTTGTTACCTTGTCTTTTCTGGAAAAGTTGAAGGTTTGATAAAGGAAAGTTTAAGGATTGAGTAGGAAAACATTCATGAAGAGATGGGGGAGAATGAATGATCTTTTATATATGATTCAGAAGAGCCATTAAAATGAATCTTCCAGAGCAAGAAGAATTACAAAAAGCCCCTTTTGTGTCACAGTCAACATCCATCACAAAAATTTGTGTGCCATAGAAACACTGACATTGACCATTAGTCTATCATTGATGGACTAAGAAAGTAGCTTTGCATTGCCTGTGTATTATATCCAAGGATAGGAAAAAAGTTGTTTTGTCAGAGACCTTGTCAAACCAAAGAACAAAATAATGAAGTATAACCCAGGCTCAGAATGGATATCCCTTGTCTAAGGCCATGCAGCTAATAACTATTAGAGTTAAGATTCATGTCTAATGACCATGTGTGTACCCTCTCTTCCCAACTAGATGCACACTGCTGAAGTTCTAGTTGCCAAGACTACCAAAATTCTGTAACTCATTGACATAATGCTATATCAGTCCATACCCAACAGTTGGTCTAAAGGTGTTGAGAATCTTGTCCTTAAGCATTTGAATGTAGAATGAAGAGTTTTCCCAAGGAGCTTTCCCATGTAATATTAAAAAGAGGATTAGGCAGAACTCAGATCACTTTAGATTTAACAGGCTCTCCGCAAACGTTAGCTCTCTCCCTCTACCGCCCACTTGCTATGGATCAGTTACAGTGCTAGTAGCTTGTAGCTCTCAAGCGCATCATGTTATTTAATTGCCATACATGTCTTTTGAGGACTAGGGATGAATGTCCTCTTGCTTTACAGATGAGATTGGTTTCAAAGAAATGAATGAGGGGACATGTCCACTCCCTTACAGCCAAATGTGTCTGTCTTCATACCTAGTATGTTCGTAACCTACTTCTGTCTCAGTAATATTTTCAAAAATGAATATTTAGCTGAGTTCTTCAGAAATCTTTGTATCAATTTACAGAGGCAGTGTATGCATTCTCACTTGCCTCCCTGTGGGAAGGTTATCCTCAGCAGTAACCTTGTATGAGCCCAGAGTGAAAGTGAAAATTAGTCTGAGAAGATAATTGATTCCTTGCTTGTTGCTTAGGATTTAGCTTTGCCTTGACCAGGAGTGCCCTCCAGTCTCCACAGAAGACTGAACTGAGCTAATTGGCTTTTGGATGGGGTTAGAGTTAAGGTTCTAGGCAAGGGACTACTTAGCAACTGAACCAGTATGATTGCTGCTTCTTACATGATGAGGCATCTGTTGGGTGAAGGCATTTTCTTTTTCTGACCAGAGGCTAAGTCAGCCTGAGTCAGTAGCAAAATGTTCTTACTTACATTCTGCACTCCAGTTGCATCTTTGGGATGTGCTCTGTTTAATAATGTGTGCATTAGGAGATACTGAAAACATGCTTTTTAATCTAGTCTTTTTCTCCCCGTAGATTTAGACTGCCTCCAAAGAATGTGTTTGTGTACATGTGTATATTTTATACCAAGTATTGCTGGAAAGATTGACATCTCATCATTTGTGGGTTATTACATCGGTGAATCAAAACCTCCCTAAAGTGATATATCTAATATGTATCATAAAAAATTAATTCATAGTATATGGGCATATTTTCTTCGCAGGTACCTTTAAGAGGGAATTGTGTTCCAATAGATTGGTTTGTCAGTGTTACTAAATAATAATTCATAAATACCAATAAAGGAAAACCTAAATTGTGTATATTTGAGTATCAATTGCATGTTGATTAACCTTATGTCCTTTTGTCATAATTCTTCCTATTATCATTTTCCATGGATGCCAAGCAGTTCATTTTAGAACACAAGATTCAAGATTCATAATTATGAATGATAATACAGTAGTGCCCTATGGCATCTCCCTTTGTTTATTTCAAGAACATAAAGATAATATTTTTTTCCTTATTCACTGTAATTATACACTAAAGATATTGCTTACCGATTTTCTTAATTTGACTTTTTACATCAAATTTATAAAAGTAATGTTCATAACTTAACAACTGAGATCTGTTTTGAAAAGTAAAAATGAATGAAAGGAATCTGTGTTTTTAGTACTAGAGCAGTGAGCTTGGATTTTAAATGCAGTCTATAGGTAGCAAGTGGAAATCATAGAATTACTGTGGAAAATTTTAAACATCACATAGTTTTACCTTTATGACAGTTGAAAGCAATGCTTCTTACCTGAAAGGTATTAGGTAAGCAGTAAATTGTCACACCATGAAAAAATAAATGATGGACCGTATACAGAATATATATACCATGAATATATACCATATTGCATTTGGATTCAGAACAAAGTGAGTGTTTTCCAAAACAAATTCACAAAAGATCCCTTTATCAGGTTTTTATCACATGATTTTCATTTTTGAGCACTTAGCATGTATTTTAAACAGTGTGGTGGTGAACCGGTGGTAATATTATGTCCTAGTACTATGTTCTAGTTAAAAGAGAATATGAAATAAATGAGATGATGTGCTGTATTAATGCTCATAAGTTTGAATCGTTAATCTTGTGTTCCAAGATATGTTGTTTGACATCCCTGAAAATGATAATAGGAAGACTATGACAAAAGGGTGTGTGTGTGTGTGTGTGTGTGTTTGTATGTGTGAGACAGAAATAAGAGAGGATAGTGGGGGAGAATAATAGAATGAATTGTAGACATGTATCAGATTATCTAATAACAAGGGCTTGAAAGATGACTTAGTTGCTAAGTGCACTAACTGCTCTTCCAGAGTTCAGTTCCCAGCTTTTGCATTAGGTGGCTCATAGCAACCTTTAACTCCAGTCCTAGGGGCTCTAAGGCCCTGACCTTCCCAGACATCATCTATGTCATGTGTAAGTTGTCAAGAAAGAAAATAAAATTCAAAGAAAATACAATACAAAATAAATAATAAAGCTAAACAAAGAAGTTGATGTTGATTGCAACGAATGATACCTGCATTGAGTAGTCTCAAAAGTGAAAGGAAGAAAATAGTACTATTTTGCAGAAAAAGACAAAGGTTTGCTTTAAAGGGTTTATATAAAGTGTATAAAGATAGAATGAAGAGTAATCTCAGTTTGAGGACTATTAAGGAGATCAAGAGCATGTAAAAATAGGGGAGTAAGAATCAACTTGGCACTTTTAGAATAGTGGAAGGATGTTGATTAGATGTAGGCTGCGCATGTATTGTGATTGCTTATGCAGAGAAAGGAATAGTGACAGTTGCAATGTGGAGGATGAATTAATAAGTGGAAATGCCTTACATCCACCATCGGGTGACTAATTCAGTGTAAGTGCTAAAGAAAAAGAAGACTCAGAGTTTTAGTCAGGTCTTTAAGGGTTTAAAACAAAACTACCCCCCCATGAAAATATAAACTAGGAAACTGTAAGGTTGGTCTTTAATTTTTGTTTGTATTGGGTGGTGATTATATATATATGTATGTATATATATGATATTTATATGTGTGTGTGTTTAACAATTATATATACCTATATATTTACCATATATGGCTATATATACAGGTGTGTGCATGTATTTATGTATGTATATATGTATGTTTGTATGTATATATGGACGGATGGGTGGGAAAATGGAGGGATGGAGAGACCCAATTGAAAACTGAGAAATAAATAGAAACATTATAGTGTTTTGGTGAGAGACTAAAACTCAAGATTGTCCTCCACCCACACATTGCTATTAACAAGATCTGAATCCCATTTAAATATGTACAGAAGCTCCTTTCATTCTTAAAATACAGTCTTCCCTTAAAATTTCACATTCTTCCAATGTCCTTTCCCTCACAATGAATCCTCTTTAACTCTAAAAAATTTCTTAGATCCATTGTCTCTATTTTCTCACTTCCTATTTTCTCATTTCCCCTGGTCACACACTTAACACCTAAACACTTTTCTGTGTATTGTTAGTTCTACGATGAATGAAAGTCTACCAGACTGATTAAAACATCAAGGCTTATCTTTCTTTATTTTCCAATGAATATTTTTTTCATCAGAATAGTAAAGTAGGGAAGGAACTTTACCATGTATGTATATTAGAACTGTGATCGAGTCATCTATCAATTGGATGACTTTCAACAAGCCACTGAATCACAACTTCTTTATCTATGCAAAGACGATGACCTACCTTACAGAACGGTGCAATAAACAGCACTACACAGGAACCATTTAGTTACAGTGCTTTATTCATAAGTATTCATTTCTTCACTGCAACAATGGATACTTTTGAAATGTCTTCCATTGTATTATCATAAGAATTCTTTCTCCTTGTTTCCTTTCTATTTACCTTGAACCTTTTCCCCCTTTAATTTGTCTCTAAGCCACTGTTGTGCCCTAAATGATCCTAAAGCCTAAGTGCACATTAGATCCCACTAGAGGATTATGAAATACATTTTGCCACTGTCTTCTCTCTAGAATTTTTAATTCATGGAGGATCAGGAAGTTCTCAGGCAATGGTGATGTTGCTGATCTGAGAAGAGAACCTTAAAAACTGCTAAAGTTTCATCACAGTCCCAGTCTTAATCTATAAACTTATATGACTGGTGACTCCCAGTCACAATTTTCAACCACATGTTGTCTCCAAGACACATCATGGTCAAGCATGTCTTACCTGATTCTAAAGTATGTATATGAGCTTTGTCAGGAATAGTCAAGAGTGAAAAAATGATAGTGGAGATTAGGACTAGTAATATTAAAAAAACTGATTAATAGGCCAAAATTAGGCCTGGGAATTGATCTACAGACACCATTTAGCATAATCATCTTTCTGTGTCTACAGGGTCCACATTTATAAGTTCAGCCAATCACAGATCAAAAATATTCTGAACAAGTTTTCATTCACAGTGAACAGGTATTTCTTTGTAGTTACAATTCTCTGAACAATATTGTCAAAGAACTATTTACATACTATTCACACTACATTAACTACCATATATAATCCAGGGGTGATTTAAAGTATCTGGTAAGATGTGTATATATCACATAGAAATACTACACTATTTTATGTAAAAGACCTGAATATCTGTAGACTTTGGTATCCTGCAGCTAATCTCTCACAAATATTGAAGGAGACATATGCATGACGTTTAGTATATGAGTTCATTTTAAATTTTTTAGCATTTATTTATTTGCTTTATGTATACGAGTACACTGTCACTGTCTAAAGACACACCAGAATAGGATCCCATTACAGATGTTTGTGAGCCACCATGTGATTGCTGGGAATTGAACTCAGGACCTCTGGAAGAGGTCTAAACTACTGAGCCATCTCTCAAGCCCCCATGTGTTCATTTTATAGTATTAAAACTATATTAAAGCAAAATACAAAACCTAGAAGTCATAAAGGAGAACAGTTTATATTGGATTGTGTGATATTAAAATTTAAAGCACCACAAAAATATAAGTAAAGGTAATATGTGTGTGTGATTGATATATGAAAACATTTTACATCTTCTTTGACACTATATATGGAAAGGGGCTGGTTTTCTTGAAGAACTCTTGAAAATAAAACTAAGTTTAAAAACGAACATTTTACAGAGCAAAGAGCCTCAGAAGAGGTAGTTCAAATCAAAAGAAATTTGGCATGTAAATATAAATGAATAGTTATTTCACCACACTTATAGTTTTATTTTGAGATAAGATTTCACAATGCAATGTAGGTTTGCCTGGATCTCATTACAATTAAATAAATCTAGATTAATTTAAGGAACAAGATAGAATTTTCATGGATCATGGCAAAATTTAATATATACTTTTCAGCAAGAATGCCAAGAAATGTCCACTCTAACACCTTCCTATTCAGTGTGGGCCTTAGACCAGCACCATCTGCATCAAATGAGAGCTTGTTAGAAAAGCCTCCACTTCAGACCCACTCAGCCAGAATCTGCATTTTAAAGAGATGGCTTGTTGGTGCCCCTGAGGATTGAAGAGGCAGCAGAGATCTAGCAAACTGTTGGTAGGAGTGTAAATTGCATAACCTCTTTGGGTTTAATGGGCTTTTTATTACCTCAGTCACACAACTTAAGATCCAGAGCTCCATGTGCAGAACTCTGTCTAAAAGATGTAATCAGATATATGTTTGAAGAAATACAAGACTAGTCTTTGCAGTATAGTTTCTATTAGCAGAAAGTTAGGAATGACCTCAATATTCATTATGTGTATTATATAAAAATATTCAATGAAATACTACATAGTTATTAAATTTTTTGAAAGTGTTTTAACATATGAAATCATATCCAATATATTGAATACAAACAGCAAGAATTCAATTAGTATTAAATATACTTTCTCTATTCAATTATTACTACGCTCATTTTTAGAGATAATGTAAGTGAAGGGGAGCCGTTAAACAGCAGAGCCAACGTCACATAGTTAATGATGGTGAATTCAACTCTGGACACTTTGGTTCTAGGGCTTCCAGGTTTTTTTTAAAACTATTTATTAATTCTTTGCGAGTTTCACACCATGCTCCCCAGCCCTGTTCATCTCCTAGTTCCCTCATATCTGCCCTTCGCCCTTGTAACTCTTCCACAAAGTAAAACACACACAAGCAAACAACAAAAGCAAAGCAAAGCAAACATCTCATCGTGGAAGCTATACTATGTCACCATGTGCCCTACAGTTTATCCCTCCACCTACCCAAATGTTTGCAGATGATACAGATTTTGGGGTGGACCAACTCAGAACCCTGGATTTGGACCTGGATGGTAGCTGAGCCTGCAGTATCTCTCTTATCTGTACCACCAGGGTGAGCTCCCCAGCACTGCTGAAGCTAGGACATCCAATACCACCTGATTTCATGCTCTTGGGGCCAGCTCAGCTGTCACTACACCTTCAGAGCCAGCTCCACTGTGCTGCCCAGTCAAGTCATGGGGTCTGTTCTCCCAAGTGTGGCTTGAGAGGGGCTGGGCCAGCTCTCCTGATCTCACACCGTAGGGTACAGCTCCATTGCACTGCTGAGGTGCAGGGCCCGGGTGCCACAACCAGTGAGGAGCCAAGCTCCCCCAACTACTGCTACACTCAGTCAGGAGGGAATGGAGAAGGCATCACCCCTATACCCACAACACCTCACAGCAAACACGTGGTTGAGTCAGCTCTCCTGTACTGTCACCCTCAGGGACTGACTCACCTGTGCCCCATGTACCAACCAGGGCTAGCTCTTCTGTGCTGCCCTGGTCAGGTACAGGACCCGCTTTCCAAGTGCTGCATCCAGCAAGGGGCAGGACAAGCTTACCTGCTCACATGACCCAAGGGCCAGCTCTCCAGAGTGATGCTATTGGTGAGAAACGAGTGGTGGAGGGCATCAGATGGGCCAGCTCTACCTTGCTTGGGCCTGGGACCTTGGGCCTATTACCTACATTCCTGCCACCAGGGCCAGCTTTACTGTGCTGCTCAGGTGACTTGCAGGACTTGCCCTCCCTGCTGCAGTTGGTGAGGTGCAGTGTTAGCTATCCAGGGCTCATGACTTTTTTGGGGGCAGCTTTCTGAACTGCTAGAGGTGGCAGTGGCAGGGGTCACTACCTCTGTGTCCAAGCCACCCACCCCATGGCAAAGGAGTGTCAGGACCAGTTCTCCCATGCTCATGTCCCTGGGGACTGCTCACCCACACCCCTGCCACCAGGGCCTGGAGTCCTGCTGCTATAGGAAATGGGGCCAAGGAGGGGTGGTGCAAGTACTGTGCAGGGCCTAGACATCCATGTGGTCCCTGTCAGCTACCCCAACCAGGGGCATCCCTATGTTCTCTAGTGGTAGGTTGTATGAGCCACTGTCATTTGATACCAACCCTCCCTGCTACATAGCCAAGGATCCAGACATGATCCACAGTGACTTTTCAGGATGGGACTTCACCCTGGTCCCAGGTGGCAGGGCTGGCCATTCATAACAGGCTCCTCCTCTCCACCCTCTAGTCTCTAGTACCATCCCTCTCCATAATGCTCAAGTTGCTCCACATCTCTTTCCCTTCCATCTCACTACCATATACTTGCACATTGTGGTGGCTCCTGCTGCAGGCTGTGTGACATGGCAGCAAGCAGGTGTCTATGGCCTGCCTGGGCCATGTGCTGGAGGGCAGGTCTGTGGATGGCATGGTGGTCCCTAAGCCTTGTCTGTCTTCCTCCTCCTGTGCTGCCCAACCTGGATTTGATTTGATTTGATTTGATTTATATGTGTCCTAGGTATAAAACAGCTTTGATTATCAAGCCAGGCATCAAGCTAAGTTGAACAAAGGACTGCCACCTGCTCTTTCCCTGGCTGTTTTAAGAATACTACCACCAACACAATATCTCTTTGTCCATTTTGGTGGGGGTGGCTTATGTTTCTTTTTAAGAGCAAAGAAATTATCACGTCTGGCCCATGAATGAACAATCCTCCATCCTTAGCTTTCCAAGTTGTTAGGACTAGAAACTACAGTGTGTAGACTATACCCACCTGAAATTATGTTTTAAATCTTACATCATGTGGCTGCTTGGGTAAATATATTTTTAATGGTATATGGGAGACTTTTGTTTTGTTAGATGTATCTTCTTAGAATTGGAATGATTTGCCTTCTACAAGTGCTGCTTTTAAAAATCAGGATATTTTATGAACAAATTGACCTAAAACCACAGTTCCTTTGCAGATGTTGGAGACAGTCAAATACTTAGAAGCCTGATACTCATTGCGGACTCTTTTTTTTCCTTTACCCATCACATCTATAGTCAGGTGCACTATTTTAGTCTCTTTATTCTGCTGTAATAAATATCATATAGGAGATTGCTGATAAAGAAAATAAGTTTATTTTCTATAGTTCTCAAGCTTCGGCTGTCTTAGGTTGAAGACAGCCTCAGCTGAAGGTCTTGCTGTAGTAGTCTTGATAGTACTCTGCAGGGCATTGATCATTCATTACATGGCAAAGTAGAGTAAGCCTTGTAGTTTAGAACACTGTTTTTATAGATAGACTGATGAAGTCATTCCTAACTTCCTCCAAATACCAACAAAATACCAATTTGAGGATTAAGTACAAAATTCAGATTTTACACACACACACACACACACACACACACACACATTTGTATATGGGAGGAGGGTGGGTGCCTACATAGTTCAGAAGAGGATACTAGATCCTCTGCAGCTGGAGTTACAAGTAGCTGCAAACCATTCAGTGTGGGTGATGGGAAAAGAAACAGGTTCTTCTGTAAGAGCTCTTAACAACTGAGTAAATATCAGTTCTAAATAGGTTATTGGTTAGGTATGGGGCTTTCTGCCTTATTCCTCTTCTGGAATCTTATGAAGTGTCGATTTGTGTGGGTCTTTTGCATGCTCTTGCAATAAGCCTTCTACAGACTTTTAAGGTTCTGACTGAAGAGCCTCAGCAGCCTACAGAAGAATGACATGCTTCTACAGGTGGTCCATGGGTGGCAGACCCTGGAGTCACAGCAGAAGTGGGTGTTACTACCTGATGGGGTTCTCAGAACTTGAATATCTCTGACAGTGAGTGAAGGGGTTCCTACCTAGGGATGATGCACAGGATGCTTGCTCCTTGGGTGATGAACAAAGAATATCTTCAAGGAAATTATAAGAAACGTGAAGATACATTACAATAAGACCTATGGTTGTATATAATTAATATATTAAAATAATATGGAAAGGAAAGTAGATTTTTAAGATAATATACAAAATGACTTATTTCATTGTGATTGTTTTCACATATATATGTCAGTTTACTTTGCTCATATTTATGTCCCTATTACCATCTCTTGCCCAACTGGTCTATATTCTCTCTATTTTCTACTCATATATATGTATATATGTATGCATGTATGTATGTATGTATGTATACACATATAAGTACATACTTATAAGCACCTATTGCTGATATATATTTCACATCTGCAAGAATACAGGAAATGTGTGTCTGTTTCTCTCTCCATGTTATGCTCTTTTTTTGTTGTTTCTTCCCTGGTATTATTTTGGGGATTACAGCTTCTGTGAATAAAAGATGACTCTGCAGCTAGTTTCATCAAGGCTACAGTGGAGACTTCCTGGTGATTCATCAAAATGCTTAGGACTGGCGCAGAAACAATTCTTTACTTTCATGGTGAACTGTGATGTGATTGCTGGAAAATCTGTCCACAAAGGACTATGCCACGATTGGGGAACGAATAGCCTTTCTTTTATATGAAAGGCTGGGCCATAATTGGTGCAGTAATAAACTTTGTACATAGAAGGGCTGAAATGATTGGACACACACAGTCTATTTGCATAAAGGACTGTGCTATGGTTGGTGCACATACAGTCCTTCATTTGCATGAAACACTGCCTTGTGTTTGTTTTAAGTATAATCCTTCATATTCATGAAAAAGCTGTACAATGTTTAGTACAAATATCTTTACCACATCCCCTCCCCTTGGTCATAAGGAATACTTTTTTGACTTAGCTTTCAAGTTGGCTGGAGACACTGTCTTGTTCCTCTCTGTGCTGCTGTTTCATTAAGCCCATTTCCTGGGTGCTCTCATGTAATCTTTTCTAAAATTTTAAGATTAAGTTTTAAAACTTCTATACAAATACAAAGTAATTGGTTTCATTGTCATATTTGATGCATATATGTCATTGTACTTTGCTCAATTCAGTTCTCTATGTGTGTTTATGTTTTCTCTGGCATACAAAGCATAGATAGACATACCATCAAATCTAGGTTCTGCATATGAGAGAAACTATGTGATATATGCCTTTCTTTCCCTTTCTATCAGACCTTCCCCCCCAAATAGGCTCGTGTGTGTTTGTGTGTATGTGTGTGTGTGTTTGAATATGGATTATTGCCATAGTGGTCTGAAGTTTTATATCTGTTTCCCACATTTGTTTTTATTCTCTTGATAGCCAGTTTTCCCAGCACCCTTTTTCATGATGAGACTGTGTGTTCCTCAGTGTTCACCTTTGGCACCTCTGTCATATCTCAAATGGATGTAGCTGTGTGTAATAAAACTCCTGTTTTATTACATTAGTCTGTGTATCTATTTTTGTTCGGCCTGTTATGTTTATGTTACTAGGTCTCTGTAGTACGTCTTGAACCAGGTATTGTAATTTTTTCAGGGTTCTCTTTCTGCTCTGGCCAGCTTTGTAGTTCAGATCTGTTATGCTGCCATAGGAATTTTAGGATGTGTCTTTCTAGTTCTGTAAAGAATGTCATTATCGTTTCAGAAGGAATTACATTAAACTCTAGACAAGTTTGGGTCATATAGCTGTTTTCACAAGATTCCCCATCTCTTTCTGAGGCTATTATAAATGGAATTTGTTTCCCTTTGATTTCTGTCTCAAAATGCTTGTTGTTGACATGAAGAAACTCTACTGCTTTTCTATAATGGCTTTCATTCTGATACTTTTCTGAAATTAGAATTTTCTTACAGAGTCTTTAAGGTCTTATAGTATAATTTTATCTGCAAACAGGAATAATTTAACTGCTTCCTTATTTATATCCCACCAATTTCTTTCTCTTGCCTGTTTTGCTGTTACTAAGATTTCAAGTATCAATTACTGCTGAAGAGTGGAGAGCACGGGTACCACCTACCTCCTTATTTTAGAGAAAATGATTCTTATTTTCCTCTTCCTCACTTAGCATAACATTTTCTAAATGTTTGTCATACCTAGCCTTAATGTGTTGAGATATGTTCCTTTTATTTCTAGCTTCTTTAGGACTTTTACCATGGATAAATGTTATTAGAGACTTTTTCTTATATATTTATTTCATTATTAGAGACATTGTTAGAAAGCTTTTTGTATCTTTTAAGATAATCATTCATTACTTATTGATTTGCTATTATACCTATTTATATGTGTAACATTATCCATATGGCCCTAGAATACAACCAACCTGAGCAATATGTTTTTAAGGTGTCCTTTTTCTCAAGTATTTTACTGATAATTTGTGTGTCTCTGTTCATAAGAGAAAGAGGTATATAGTCTTGTTGTTGTTGTTGTTATGTTCTTATATTGCACGATATTACTGGCTACATGGAATAACTTCAATGGTGTTCAGTGTCTGTTTGGTGAATTCAGTACAATTTGACAAAGAGCAAGGGATGCACATGGTGTAGATAGAAGAGTGAAATGGTGTAATTATATTAAAAATAATTTTAAAATGATAATTTCCCCAAATACAAAATATTAACACTATATCTGTTCAATCCTCTGAATTTTTGTTGCAAGTTGAAAATCCTGGAAGAAAGTAGATTTTTTTTTTTTTTAGATAGGATCTCACTGTGTTTCTGGTTAGTCTGAGGCTTAAGAATTCCCTGCTAGAGTATGTGCCATCACCAAGGCCTAAGTTAGATCTTAAATGTTCTCATGACACACACATGTACACATACACCAACAAATAATCAACCTGTGTTACTTATAATAATTTAAACATTACCATATGTTTGCATATGCAAATCATCACGAATACTGCAAATTTGTAAAATGTGTCTTTGTCAAGTGAATTTTATAAAGCTGAAAAAAGAAAGAAAAAACAGAAATGGAAAACTTAATGAACCATAAGTTTTGAAATACTTCAGACTTCAAAAATTCCTGGGGGTTTACCCAGAATATTGTTCAGCCAGGTGAGGCCTCCCAGGGAAGGTTTGTGTATGGAAATTGCTTGTCAGCCCATATGTCCCTCTGACAAAAACAGTTGTGACCCCAAAGATGTTTTTGTAGTTCTGAAACCTTCTTCATCAAAGAGAACTCCATTCCTACCCCTAGAGGCCAGGTACTTTTTCAAACAGCTGTTGTCGATTATGTGTTTAGTACTGGCAACAGAAGGGAGATTCTCAGCCTACCTTAGAGGGCAAGGTTCCACATCTGTCTAAGCAGCAGGAGCCAATGGCCATCACTAGCACTTTGAAAGGCAATTTGAATATCTGTTCCAAAATGTAGGGTCAAGTAAAGATTCTCAAGCCTGAGCATATAACTGAATTACATTGAGAGTTTGTAGAAACTCAGGTTAGTGTCTCACCTCCTGGTTTCTGATTCAGTAGTTCTGAAGGGGGGGGGCTCTGAATTTTATTTCTGATGCCCTTCTAGGACATGCTAAAGCTGGTATTTTAGAAAGACATCCTAAAATCACTTCATGGGAGAAACACAGAAACTTGTGTAAATGACTTATATTCAAGTCTTACATGATTAAGTCTTTAAAGCCAAAGTTTCTCCTTTCCTAAAGTAGGTCATTGTGGGGGTTTAGTGGGATCGTGTTTATGAAAGTCCCTTACAGACAATAAATACCATATAAAAGTATTAGCTTCCGGACAGCCTCACATATGGTACTTGATACAGACTTTATGATCTATTCTTTAGCACACAGAGCATGGCCCTGATACTGAACTCTGTGGACCCCCTTTTTTCTGCTGCTATGTCTCCCCTAAAACAGTCTACTTATTCCTGACAGTCAGTGTCTGATCTTGCAGCAACTATTAGTTCTCTCTGTTAGTGCTGTGAGGAAAATCTTGTCAGATGATGGAGACATGTATGAAGCCCTAGGTTCAATTCCCACCCTACCCCCGCAAATAAAACGAGCCTGTCACATAGGGCTTTTTTGTTTGTTTGGTTGGTTGGTTGGTTTTGTTTATTGGTAATTAGCAAAGTGAAATAATCTACTACCAATCAGGAAAAAAAAGGTATTAGGAATGGCAATTTGCTAGGCTGATACTCTGTGAACACAATCCAGATGTATGAAATAGTTTAATAGTTCCAAGTACATCTGTTTAGGTATCTCTGTGATATTTTTTAGGGTCTCTTATAGACTCAGAAGTGATATTATTGGATAATAGGGTATTCTGTCTTTATTGGGGAACCTCCATACTGATTTACATAATAGCTGGCCCAACTTATAGTCTTACTAGCAGTATGTAAGGGTTCACCACCCCCTACACACACACACACACACACACACACACACACACATCAGCATTTATATTCAATGATAGCTATTTTGGCTGGGGACCAATTCTGCCAATATCATCTTTGATAGTCATATCCACTACTATAGCCTGACCTCTGTGAACAGTGGCTCTATATTTGTACCCTGTCTATACTGTACTGTGTTGTTGTTAGGCATGCATGACTAACATTTTCTAGACTAGTGATGTCATCATTCTACAGATGCTTCATAGCCATCTCCTTCCTTCCCCTTGTCTGTAACTAATCAGCCATTCAATCCTGCTAATCCTCATCCATCTGCCTTCTGCTTTGTCACTATTTACTATTGTTCTACTTCAGCCATTCATCCTGTTTGCACACTAGCCTGGTTGTGCTTGCAGCATCTCTCTGCATCAATTTTCTTATGAGTATCATTTGGCTGTATTTCTTTCATGCTCTGGAATTTCGACAACCCGTCTCTTGCCTATGGGATCGTGCAAATCCAGTGCTTTCCTCTGATGTTCAAGGACTTGTAACTATATCAACTTCCCAGGGTTTCAGTCCCCACAAAGGTGTAAAAACTCTCCCACTCCATTTGTGTAGTTGCTTTCTTCCAAGTATTTTAGACAAAGAAGTAGCCCATGATTTGAAGAGTCTACAGTGAGGGGAAGGATAGAAGCAAAAGGTCAACTATAATGTTGTCTTAGTGGGTCTCTTAAGCTGTGGCTAAAAGAGACCACATATTTTGACACAGAGCATCTCTTAACAGATACAGCACAAATGAAACAATTCCTTGTATCTAATTTGACCACAGTGGAATAAGCCTAGCTATAAAACAAGAGAAACCACAGAAAATACACATAGTCATAGAGATTGAACAACACCCTTCTGGATAATGAATGGATAATTGAAAAATTAACAAAGAAGTTTGAGTTTTCCTAGCGTTGAATGAAAACTGTAAGCACAGCACACCCAAATCTATAGGATAAAATGAAGATAGTACTACAAAGAGTATGTAGGGGAAACTACAGTGGGGATGTATTGTATGAGAGATTTAAAACAAAAGTCTTGGGGAACCCAAATAAACAACTCCATAAGGATGGCTAGACAATGTTGTCCAGACATAGCAGGACAGTCACACCCATGTGCTCATAGGAGCACAAGACCGGTGCAAGATCAAACCAAAGAAAATTCCAGAAGGAATGTTTGAGGAGGTTACAAAATTCTCCCTCTAGGTAAAGGTCTATTTGTAACGAAAGAATAAATTTTCGTCAGGGTCATAGCCCCTAAAATGCTGCTCCATGCTCTGGCAGGTAGCCCTGCCCACATGTAAACTATGGGTAGAAGCAAGGGGGCTTAGTGGGTTTAAGCAGAAAAAGTACATGAAATTGAGAGGAAATAATGATAGGTAGAAATGGGGGAGGGATTGGAGGACAGCAGAAGGGAAGTGTATATGATTACAACATATTCTACATGTATATGATATTTTGAAAGAATAAAAGGAATTTTCAAAATTGAATCACAGAGACAGACAGAGACAGACAGAATCAGAGACAGAGACTTTCCCCATTTGATTGGGTCTTGGATAAAGAAAGGTATCTGGCTCACTCGGCTGCAGTGTTTCTCAGCCAGCTATCTAGTAGGGAAAGACCTTTAGAGTTCTGTGGCCCTCCATCATGGCCGAGCCTTTCCCCCATCTCTGTCATATAAACAAGCCTTCTATTGTTCTGTACTCCACTGCCCGCTCCTCCCCAGCCATCTGTAGGCTTCTCTTCCTGCCTGCTTGGGCTTCTTCATGTGTAGATGATGGAATGTACTATTTGTGGGGTGGCCAAAAGAGCCCAGAATGTAAACAGAGCCAATCAAGGACAGTCTTTTGTGTTTCTCCTTATCCAAACACCATCAGGAGAGGAAAAGAGTCCACACTGTATTACAGCCCTGGATCACAAACCCAAATAATAAGGGTCACATTTTCTTCTTGCCCTGGGTGGGAAAGAGCCAGGGTTCCCTTTTGGATTGTCACCTCCTAGCCACTCTCTTTGAAGGGGTTTGCTGAACCAAGAACAAAGACAGGAGGTGCTGTAAAAATATATTGGCACCACAGCTGACTAGGGTAGCTGGACATTAACTCCTTCCAGAACTGTCTGTTTACCTCCCCTCACCCATCACAACAGTCTTTCAAGGACTCTTGGGAGACAACTTCGGAATGATCTACCATTTCTCCCTGCATATAACTACAGCCCTTCTACTGAGTTCTTGTCTTTTCAGTGCTTTAAAAGGAAGCGCCTTGCTCCAAGCACAGGAAATTATATCATATTATCTGGTATTCTACTCTGCTAAGCAACTTTTTTTTCAGTCACCATATTTTTTAACCTCTAGAAAATGCCAAACTGGCCAGACTATTGCTTGAGTTCTTCTCTTACCTTCCCTTGCCTGTGTGCCTACCTGCTAATCCCTCACCCGGGGACTATCCAGACTTCCTACTCTTGCTTCCTCCCTACCGTAGCCAATGCCAAGAACATCCTTCCACCTCCAGTCACTGTTTCCCCAGCCTCAGCTGTCTTACCACAGGGTCTGACTGTTATCAAAATAATCATTCTTTAATTTCCTCAGACCTAGGATTCAACAAACATCAGCTAAGCACTGCCTGGGCCAGGGAAAGATACTTGGCAACTAGAAGACAAAGAATAACTAGGTATCCCAGCCTGAGTATTAAAGTGAGAATCAACTTTTTTTTTCTTGTAAATGTTTTAGGACAAGGATTATCTACCAGTATATTGCCACTTATATGGTTATCACGGGAGGTAGAGGCAGGATCACTCTGGAGTTCTTTAGAATGCCATAGCTTTGCCCCTGTTCTAAACCCAGTAAATCAGAGTCTTATACTCCATGACCCATATATATATATATATATATATATATATATATATATATATATATATATATATATATATATATATATATATATATATATATATATATATATATACCCAGTGAAGTTGGACAAGTGCTGATTGAGAGTACTAGGTCTAAGTTTGTGCCTTCTCTTAACTGGAACTTTCTCCTCCATCCTGATTGGATGAAGAAACCCATTTTCTTGCCACTAATAGCATTGCGCACGTTGTCTTTTTTGGTTAAGCTTAATATTAATAATATGACACTTATCAGGTGTTTGTTGCATGCCAATTATACTTTATAGACGAGGAACTTAAAATCCTGTGCCATCCACTAGGCTAAGAAAGACCATTTGAAGTCAAAGTTCCAGATCAGATCCACATTAGCTATAAACTTAGCCATACAATAGTTCTTTTATAAATTGATAAACTTATGTAAGGTGCCGAGGAATGCAAGAGGAAGGGACTAACTTCCCCAGAGAGGAAAGGCCCTAGCATACTTTTTGTCTTGAGGGAGCTTGCATAAGCCCTCATGGGGACCATAAATTACCGGAATTGAAGCCAGAGGCCAAAGGAAATTGGAGTAGGGATCAAGTTAATTATGACGGGAAAACCCTAACTTGACATCCCTAAGAAAAATTAAATTCTGATACCTGGGTCTGAGCTTAGAAATATTTGTGTTATAGTGCTGTGGGTTCTGGTCGCACACTGGTCAGTAGGAGATTATTATGAATATCGGGCTTGGCTCTATGAGTACTACAATATGTTATGTCATAGGTTCAAAGGTCACTCCTGCTGACTGAGTTCACGGTTCGTTTTCAGAGAATAACTAGAAGCCCACAGAAAGACTGGTTACTAGAGCTGAGAGTAAATTGAGGGAAGATCCAAGGATCTTTTATTCTAGTATTGCTAATAAGCTCCTTTTCTGGAATTGGAGGGTTTAGTGTGAAATTAAGTCTCTTTTTAGAAAGGAACAGATGTTCACTTGCATCTTAGAAGTAGAAGCCTGGGATATTTATGAAGGTTTGTATCTCGGAAGGACCTTTACCTTGAAAAAGCTCTTAGTCAGTGGTCCCCTGCTTTACCCAAAATGAGCTATAGTGCCATTATTCTGGACCTGGGAGCTGCTGAGCCTGCCTAAGCTCTCCTTTCCTGGGGCTCTGAGGACCTGAGGGGAGGGCTGGGTGGGGTCAACTCAGTCCAGGAAGGGCAGGAATTCTTTTAAGTGTATTCGTCTGGGGTGTTTTTCTCTCTCACTTACGTGTATTTTTAAAATTCTTTTTAGACACCCGCTTTATCTTTCCCAAACATCATTTCCTTGCTCCTTTCCTGAGTTCTAGCAGTAGCCAGGGGCCCAGCTTCCTTATTGGTCTCTGAGCTGTGGAGGGGATGGGCCAGGGCTCAGAGGAGGTAGGAGGTAGGAATGGGGTGGGGGAAGGGTTATTGCAGGGACTGCCTTTCCTCCTTCTCTTTGCCACTAGGGCGCTGGCTGGTTCCTGGAGCAACGTCTTTACTCTTGCCTAGCCCTTAAGACAGGCTGACATTCCATAAGGCTGTGGCCACAGACAAACCCAAGCTGCCTGATGGCACTACCTTACAGTCTCCCTGAACTCCTTGGATGGTATTAGGGTCTTGGGCTGCTGGCCTCACATTCTGGAGGTCTTAAGTTGAAGGTTGCCGGTCCCCAGCTAAGAGAAGACACTGGAGTAGTTGATGGTGAGAATGTGAACTAGCTGGATACGCAATCTCTCATAAGCCATCTCTCCTCTCCAAGCAACTTCCGTGGTAGGTACAGCCACAGTCTCCAACTTTTTTTTCTTCTGCTGCTCTTTCTTCAGTGTCTTGGTTTTGTCCTGAACACAGGCATTTGAGCATAGTGGATATACAGTGACTTACAGACCGTGTTCAGTGACAATGCCTAGCCCAGCTTTAGGAAATGGGATAGGGATTCTAGTCATTCCTTTATTGGGGTTGGGCTGCATAATTGATGCTTAAGCTTAGTCTTTTTTATTATTATCAACTATTCCATTGGTTTCATCTTAAATGCTATCCCACTTAGACAAGCCCCAGTTACACGGCTTATCTCTCATCTGTCCCTTCTTCAAGTCCAGAACCACTGAGACCTTCCTTTCTCACTGCTTCCTAAGGAATGGATCTAAACTTTCTGAGACAGAGCCCTTTGGGCAGGAGGGGCCATATGGTATTCTAGAAAAAGCTTGAGGATCTGAGTTAGTTTTCTTCTTCCAAGTTTATTACTCATATGTGAGTGTTTGTGTACTGGGGCTTACTTATGGAAGTCAGAAGACAATTTTTTGTCTTTGGCACTTCCTTTGCACTTTTATGTATGTTCTGGGGATTCAACTTAGCTTATCAGGCAGGTATGGCAACTGCCTTACCTACTTAACCACCTTGCTAGTCTGAGGTCTGAGATCCACTCCCAATTCTAAAATTAATTCTGGTAACTAGCTATGTGTTTCTGGCAAATAATTTAAGCTGTGTTATGTGCTATGCTAATCAATTTTATACATGGGATTGCATCATTTATACCAGACCATAATTCCTGAGAAACAGATGGCCATCACCCCCATTTTACATATAAAAAATATGTAACTGAAGCTCCGGTGGTGCGGTGGAGAACTTGCCTAATGTACATTGCCCTAAAAGGCAGAAAACGCCTTGGCCAAGGTTACACAACTGGAATTTGAATACAAGTGTGGGCTGAGTTTAGGATAGTTCACAATAATAATAGGTCAGATATTGGGCTCTATGGAGTGTTTCTTCTCTTTCTTATGCTGGGGTTAAATGGAACTGGATCGGGCCCCAATTCTCTCTGCTGAGATTTCCTACCAGTCTTTCATTTTTTTCTAGTGTCCCCAAAGCCCTTACTACATTCTTCAGTTTCCTCAGGGATTATTTTCTACTACTGGGGAAACTCTAGAGAGTAAGGGGCCCTTATAAGCTACTGTTTTAAGTGTAGCAAGGGAGCAATACAGCAGAAAATTGATAGAAATTTCTCAATCACGCTTGGTTGAAAGTACCCTTGAGCCATCTAAAAGGACAAGTTTGAGCTAATAGCCAGTATTATACTATATGGCATTTACTGACCACTAGGTAGAACACTAGACTATTGGTTGGATGCTCTGAGAATACTTCTTCTAATGCCCACAGAAATGTAGGCAGGTGAAAATAACTGTTTCTAAGTCCCATTCTAACCTAGCCCATGTTAAGAAACATTTCTCAAGAAAATGCTAACTCAGATGGTTTGACTCTTGTAGAGCCACTTACGAGAAATGCTAGAGATTTATTCTCATTTCCTACTGGTTTAGTGCAGTTGGCAGGACAAAGCTAATTATATATGAAATGCTAATAGGCAATACAAAATAGCATGTTATGATGGGATAAATTATGAGGGCTACATTGCTTGAGATAGACTCCCCCAGAGGAGATGGCACTAGCAGTACATGTTTATTTACTTTAATTTGTATAATATTTACAGCCTCATGTCCATAAAGATGTACAAGTTAATGACCATTGGGAATATCTCCACTTTACTGCTCTGGAAATGATAGTGCTGAAAAGTTGACACTTACTGACAGCGACAGAAGCTAGCAAGTGATAGAGATGGGATTCAAAGCAAAGCAGTCCAATCCCTGGGATAATTTCTACTGGAAAATGAACAGAAATGAAGGCGAGGTGGAAAGGAACAGAGCTAACTTCAGAGCATGATTAGAGCAAGGACACTGAGCCATGATGTGAGCTAGAGTTCTCAGAGTTTCTTCCCTTCTGACATTTGGTTGTCTTTCCGTCATCTCTCCTGGTTTCTTGCATCTGCCTGGTCCTTCTGCACCCCTCCCTCTCCTTATATTCTCCCCCTGCCCTCTCATTTATATGACTTCCGTCTTCTGCTTCTGTTCTCCCTCCTATCAGTCATCTCTCTGTGTCCTAGTCCTACCATGTCCTGGGTTATCTTTTCCACTTCTAGGGACACCATCTAATTGGCTGAAGTATTCTGGTTGATATGGATGCACCTTGTGTGAGCAAGTCAATGTAAGAGTTGTTGTTGTGGGTTTTAGCACCAGAACCTTTAGTTAAATTTGGGGCCTTGGCCTCAGATCTGTTTCCAGATATTCAGTCCTGGCATACTAAACAGCTGAGCTCCTGTCATCCTAACCTATTGTGCCTTTCCCCTCATAAGAGTTTGGACTCTTTGCCATGATGTTGCCTACAAGTTCAAGTATCTAGCTTCTGTGGGTCTGTGCTCATCCTAACCTTTGCTCTCTAGTACATTTATGGTACTCTATTTTAATTAGCTCTCTCTTTCATGAATATGTGAGCTCTCAAGGATATAGACTGTATATGACTCATGGCTGTACCTCTAGAACTGCATGAATTTTAGAAGACATATAGTAAACATACAATAAATACTTATAGAATAAATGAAGAAAATTTAAACAATTCACGCTCTAAATGCTGACTTGTCCAAGCATCTTAACCACTTGCCCGTTTCGCTGAGAAAAAAAATGGCCATACTGATATTTTTCCCTCAAAGACAAATGCAGGTAGGCTTGCAGCAGTTCCAATGTGGTCAACATACATTTATTAACTGTCTACTACATCTTGAGCGTTTGTGTGCATACATAGATATGTTTGTGAACAAACCATTGCTATTTACACTAGCATTTTATGTCTCCAGGAATCATCCATGTGATGAAGGATGAATCTGAGGAGTGGTGTTGGGAGGGGGCAGTTAGATACCCACAGTAGTTCCTTGTAAGAAAATCTAGCTCATTGAATGGAAAGAAGGGGTAGGTACGGAAGCTGCTTGGGAAGTGATTTCAGTGCTGACTTCCTGGCTCTTTCTTGCCTTAGGAGAAACACCCCGGTGAATAGGCCACACTCATGGCATATGGCCAAGCTGTTGGAGGGGTGCCCTGACGTGGCCACCACCATGCATTTCCCTTCTGAAGCCTTCAGCTTGTCCTGGCATTCTGGTTGCAACACAAGGTGAGTCTGGGACTCTCCCCTCAAGGTGGGCTCCAGGACTTACTTGTAGCCTGGCCACTCCCCTCCTCTGATCTTATCTGCTGGATGTTTTAGCACTGACGTGGGATAACAGAAAATGCATAGCCATCTAGAGTCCCTGGGTTCTTAACAGCTAGCACTATGATTTTTGAGCATGCATCTTTACTTCTTGATCGTGTTTCCTCAAAGTAGTTCATTTGATTCACAAAGATAGCCACTCTGTCCTGATTCACATCCTTGTTCACTAGCTGTTTTGTCTCGGACTCTTTTCTTGATTCCTGTGGGAAGCAGCTTTTTCTATCTATAGTCACTCACCGGGAACTTCCTCTAATGCTCATTGGCTCTCGCACAGAGCAGAACTCTCCAAAGCAGAGGCCTCACCAACTCACCGGGTGTAGCTCAATGCTTGGTGTTTGTCCATTTTTTTTTTTTATTGAAACAACTACCCCAGAGACAAACCACTTGTTGTTTGGTTTCTTTTCCCCACAGTCGTAGAGCCAACCAAAATGCAGTCCTCAGCTGCATTTCCCTTTCAATAATCAATTCTTCATTCCAAGAACGGGTTTTGTTGTGGGGGCTTAAGGAAGTTAAATCTCAGGTGGTGAGTTTTCTCTAGTTTGGTATTTTTAATTTGTTTTAGCATCCAGGGACTCATGGCCCAGACAGCTTTGTTCTAGAAGAATACATAGAAATATATTCTTGATTTGGATTCTGTCTGAGTACATGCATGCATGCATGTATGCATGAGTCTGCATTCCAGCAGAAAGTAAGTTGAGTAGCAGGTTCTCTTGCCAACAAGAAATGAATGTAGTCCTAGCCCAGAGCCTGGTGAGAAGGGTGGTTAAGACCATGCAATAAGCAAGAATAAGAGGAAACTTGTCTTAGAGGTCTCATGGGACGCTGTTACAGCTCAGCTGTGGCTCTCTCTCTGAGCCTTTTTTGAGATCATCCTGCAACCTCTGAGATTCTAAGCAAAGAACATTAATGGAACTTCTTGGCTCAGAATGCCTATGTGTGGGGGAAATGGTACTTAACATTCAAAATTATATCTTCCTGGCGTAGTTTTGCTGTTGGTAGATAAGGGGTATATGGATGAGCAAAGCCCACTCTTGGATCATTTCTAGTAGTAGAAGGACATTGATAACAACAGCAAGAACTGAGAGCAGCTACTGCCATGGAGCAATGCCTGAGCTCTTAATTTCTTAGCTGATTTCACCCACACAGCAACACTCTGACAGCTATAGTACTATTTTTCCCCATTTTAAGGTATTATCAGAGGGGTACTAAAACTTTGGGTTGAGAGACCTGGGTTCCAACTGCGGCTCATTTTAGCTTCTTTATCGGCTTACTGAAATAGTCTGCTTTACCTCATGAGTTAGAAAGTGGAGAAAACAATCTCATTTGGGCTTCAAATGGAAGGTTGTAAAGGGCCTCAGTGAATAATCAGAATTTCTATTATATAGTAGGTTCTAGAGATATACCCCAGTAGCAGAGCCTTTCCCTAACATGTTCCAGGCCCCTGGTCCTAACCACCAGCACTACAAATGGAGTGATGTGGAATTTCCAGAATAAAGAAACATTTACACTCCAATTCTGACTGTGCCACTAGTTAGAGTTTGTAAAAATGGCCTTTTCAAAGTCACTTCCCTCTGTGGATCTTGTTTCATTGACAGCAGAGGTTATCAAAACTGGGATGGGACCCAGTGGCTTGTGTTATCACAGGCCCTCCATGTGATTGTGATGCACACTCTGGTTTGAGAATATTGGGTTTATGAAATAGTCTGGCTAAAGTCGAAATGGCCCCATGGGGGCTCCTTCCCCTCTAATTCTAATCTTCTGGACTATGCCCCCTTTCTCCCCCCCCCGCCCCCCGCAGAGAAACATACACTAACTCAATAGGGACTACTCAGAAGCAATGCCAGACTTGTTGTTAGAGGTGATATAGTGCATAATTACTAAGTCTAAGTCTTTGGGGTGTTTGTTCATTCTCCCTCTATATGAAGTCCTGTTTCTCATTCTGACATGGTCCTGTGGTACCCCTGTGTCACTCTCATTACTTATTTCCCTTTCTTTCCCTTGGGCCCTATTGTCCTTTTATTTGTAGCATGGGTGGCACTGGCTTGATTTGCTATTTTCCATGGCAGACTGGCCAAAGTAGGGAAGGTGTCTGACTGCTTAGCTGACTAACACATGCACCATGTGTCTTGCAGTGACGTGAGTGTACAGTGGTGCCCGCTCTCCCGCCATTGCAGCACTGAGAAAAGCAGCTCTATTGGCAGCATGGAAAGCCTGGAACAGCCAGGCCAAGCTACCTACGAGGGCCACCTCTTACCCATTGACCAGAACATGTACCCCAGCCAGCGTGATTCAGCCTATAGCTCCTTCTCAGCTAGCTCAAATGCCTCTGACTGTGCCCTTTCTCTTAAGCCAGAGGAACCAACCTCTACAGACTGTGTCATGCCAGGCCCAGGGCCGACCAAAGTCACTGATGACCAAGCTAATGTGTCCAAGACCTCAGGAAGTAGCCACAGTACCAGTGGGGACCACGTGACCTCCACTTCCCATGCATCATCCTGCTCAGAAGAGGAGCACCACTCAGGACCCGCCAAGATGGTGCGGGGTCCACCAGAACCTCCAGTGAGGCGGGACAGTCTCCAGGCCTCTAGAGCACAACTTCTCAATGGAGAGCAGCATCATGCATCTGAACCTGTGGACTCCTTACAACAGAAGGACAAACCAGGCTCTAACCAGTTCTGCTGCCTTAGTGGGCAAGACCAAGTGACAGGTGAGGACCTCCAGAACTGTGAGCTCAGCCAGCCTTCTGAATCTAGCCAGGATGACTGTGAGCATCTCCTGAGAGAGGGGTCCTCCAAAGCTCTTGATTCCCCAAAGGCCCATGACAAAGATTCCAACAAAGACTTCAGCCTGCTTAAGGAGGCTTCAGCAGATCTGGCTAATACTCTGTCCTTTGGTGCCATTCCGCACCTCCGAGGAAGCACAGAACACCGCCATAGTGCTCCTGAACAGCTGTTGGCATCCCACCTGCAGCAGGTGCGCCTTGATTCCAGAGGCAACAAGGGGATGGAGTTGCCAACTGGTCAGGATGGACACCAGTGGACTGTGTCCCCTTTGCACAACAGCCTTAAAGGGAAGAAAAGTCCAGGTCTCCCCATGGGAGGTACCCCAGACCAGAGCAGCAAAGAAAGGAAGAGCAAGCCCATAGATGATAAGCTGATGGTTTCTGTACACCAGAGCCAAAGTGATGTTCTACTTGGAGAGGTTGACGGACACCCATCAGAACAAACTTACCTAGACCGAGACCAAGCAGGCAGAGCAAGCAGTGACTTGACTTGCCAGCAGCCCTCTGCCATTTGCTCCCCTGTTCAACAAGCCAGAGACTTCTTATTAGCCCATCAAGTAGCTGGTCACACAGAAACAACTGAAGAAGGTGACAATGAGCCTAAGGAGTGTGGCCGATTGGGTGGCAGAAGAAGTGGAGGTCCCCGGGGCCGCTCCATCCAAAACCGACGAAAGAGTGAGAGGTTTGCTACCAATCTGCGGAATGAAATTCAGAGGAGGAAAGCCCAGCTCCAGAAAAGTAAGGGCCCGTTGTCACAGTTGTGTGACACTAACGAACCCGTGGAAGAGACCCAAGAGCCTCCAGAAAGCCCTCCACTCTCTGCTTCTAACTCATCTCCTCTGCCTTCATATAAAAAAGTCCCTAGCCCTGAAGACAAGCTCTTTAACAAAAGCATGATTCTCAGGGCTAGATCTTCAGAGTGCCTCAGCCAAGCCTCAGAGAGCTCCAAAGCTAAGGTAGGCTTAGAGGGAAGAATGAGCCCTGGCCAGAGGTCTGGCCAGTCTTCTTTGGCCCTGAACACATGGTGGAAGGCATCTGACTCATCCACCTTAGATGCCGAGAAAGCAAATGCTCACCACGGGGTCTGTAGAGGTCGCTGGAGATGGTCTCCTGAACATAACGCACAGCCACAGGTGGCGCTATCTACAGAAGGTCCTTCCAACCCAGATGACAACAAAGAATTGAAGGCATCTACTCCTCAAGCTGGGGAGGAAGCCATCCTCATGCCATTTGCAGACAGAAAAAAGTTCTTTGAAGAGAGCAGCAAATCTTTATCTACATCTCATTTGCCAGGCTTAACCACTCATAACAAGACAATTATCCAGAGACCAAAACCTATAGATCAAAACTTCCAGTCAGTGAGCTATAGGGAATTAAGATGCCATCCTCTGGACCAACCATATCATTCTACAGACCAAGCATACCATGCTCATGCTGCAGACCAATCATATCATTCCTTGTCACCACTTCAGTCAGAAACTTCCGCTTACCCAGAATGCTTTGCTACCAAAGGCCTAGACAATTCCCTGTGCTGTAAGCCACTGCACCATGGCGATTGTGATTACCACAGGACCTGTTCTCATCCATGCAGTACCCAGGGAACTGTAATGCATGATCCCTGCATTTGTTATTCTGGAGAGATCTGCCCTGCCTTGCTAAAGAGAAATTTGTTGCCAAAATGCCACAACTGTAGGTGCCACCATCACCAGTGCATCCGGTGTACAGGTTGCTGTCACAGTCCTCAGCATGGTGCTCATGAGGACAGCAGTATGGCACCTAGCAATGCTTGGAAATCCAGGAAGGCATCCATACAGGTGAGGACTTGGTTCTTGGGTGAGTAAAACTGATTATTATAAAATAGGATTACACGTACTCACAATAATGTAGCCCCTTCTCTACACTGAGCCACCAAGATTTCAATATACCTGTGCAACTGTAGAGGTTGGCAAAAGTAACTTGCTCCTTAAAAATAACAGGACTGGAATTGGTTTGAATGGTAAAATTAGTATCTGAGTGACCTAGAGCAAACCATGAATGTATTATAATTTGAAGTTGCACTATTTTAAAGGGAAATATATGTCTACCTTATAAAACAGCTAGTACTAATAAAATTAAAAGGGAGAATCCATGTAAAAGGGGAAACATGTACTGTTTGACTTGTTGAGTCTGTCTTCTTTTGCTTAGTGTATTTTTTTTTAGTTTTATCCACTTTAAAATTTTTTAATAATTTAATTTTTATTCACTTTACACCTCAATCACAGCCCTGTCTCTCCTCTCCTCCCAGCCCTGCTCATACATATTTGTTACTTTAAATAATTTATTTGTTATTCACTTTACATGTTTGACCCATTTTCTCCAAATGTCATGACTTAATATTTTCTTTATGACTAAACAAAATTATATGATGTGTAGTATCCAGAGGACCCTAAGCCCTAGCACAGGTACTTATATAGCTATAGTACTTACAGTGGCTCTTCTGCTGGAAAAAAGTAGAGAACAGTGTTTTTCAGTGTGTAGTCATACAGAAGTTTAAGGGAACAAGGCATGGAAGCACATTAAGTAGCTGATATGGATTAGATTTACATAAGGATATTCATCAACAGCCAGCAAATGTACATTAATAATTGTATATGTCATAGGAAACACACTTTGCCTAAAGCAGTATGAGCAAATGACAAGCTTTAACATGCATGCTGAAGTATTCTTGAAGTATACTAATGCATACAATTTAACATTTCCCCCCTGTGCATCTTACACATATTTTGACTTACATATTTCTAATATTCAAATAGGCTTCAAGGCTACGGTAACCAATATTGTCTTCTGATATATTAAATGAAAACACTTTGGCTTTATATCCTATAACCTTGCGGAATTCACGGATGGTGTCTAGTAGCTCTGGGTGTTGGTTTATAGAAGATTTGTGGATAGGCAGTCGCTTCATCTTGGGATAGAAGACCCATGTTGTGTATGCACTTCCCTGGGGAAGGGAGCCTGACTGCTTTGCCTGGGATCCCCAATACAATGTTCAGAAGGAATGCCCAGAGCAGCATTGTTGCTCAGTTTTTCAATGTTTCTCTGTGAAGTTTGGTGGCTATAGTCTAACAGTGACTGCTGTTCTGTAGTCGGCCTTCATTAGGTTGAAAGATGCCCTTTTTGTCTCAGCTTCAGAGAAGCTTTCTTTTTTTCTTTCTTTTTTTAAATTAAGAATTGATTTTTGGTTCTTTTCAAATGTTCTTAACCTGCATCTATTGAGATGACCATGTGGTTTTAGTTTTGTCTAAATTTACAGTGAGCTGGATCAATTAGATTTTGAAATAAGTACCCTCCTTGCATTTCTAGGATAGAGCCCACTTGGTTATAATACACTTTTTTATGCTGCTAGAGCTGATGTATTGACATTCTGTTAAGGCCCTTTGCTTCTACGTTTATTAGATGTAGACTATATTGTAAAATCTTTGTCTTTTTCTAACTAGGTAATGCTAGCTAAATGAAGTGACAAGCATTCCCTCCTCTTCTACTTTCAGGGAGAATGCATATAGCACTGATGTTATTTCTTCCTTAAGCACATGGCCAAATTTATCATCAAAATTATCTGGGCCTGCATTTTCTTTGTGAGAATGTTTGAAAATGTACATTAATTTCCCCAGTAGTAACAGAGTTATTGAGACAATCTGTTTCTTCTTGGGTGAACTTTGGTAGCTGGTAGCTTTTAAGGAATTACTCTATGTCATTTAGGTTTTGACATTTATGCAGATAAAATGGTTGGAACCTACTCTGAAGTGCATGTAAGACTTTAAGATACACTGGTTGATGAATAGGGGAGCAAAAAGGCACATGATAAGGTGAACACAGCACAGACGTTATTTGTGGCAGGATATGTAGATGCTCAGTGTCAACTGCTTTCCTCTTTTTGCTATGTCTGAAAATATTCACAATACTAACAAAATGATAAAAGGAAATGTAGATAATGGCCGAAAGGCATTGAAGTTGAAACTAGACTAGCTGGGTTTACATTTCGTCTTCAGAATTTATAGTGCCTAATCTTTCCCATCTAAAAAAATGAAGGTAATAACAGCACCTGCTTCCTAAGTTGCATTAAATGGCGAACATGTGCAAAGCCTTTAGAACAGTGACTGCCAGACAGTAATCATCTTATAAGTAAGCTATTTTAAGATGAAGGGAAATTTGGCTTATGCTTGAGAAATCTTGGCTGAAAGATGTAGTCATAAGCAAGCACCAGGGAAAGGGGGTTGAAGGTGAAGGAAAAGATGGCTACAGGAGTGTCATCTCAGGACCAGCTCCTCTGAAAGAGAAGGAAGTTCCATTGACAGGTAGCAGCAACTAGCTGTAGTAATATAGACAAGCTGTGCCTATGCCATACCCTTTCTTTTATACTTGGAGGAAAGGATACATTGGTTTCCAGATGTCTGTTACACTGGCTAAGCCTGTCTGCTTAGGCACTAGTCTTTCACATATGTAGATATGGTTAAGTACATAGAAATGTGCCATTTCTACCCTTGTCACCTGAATCCTGCATTTCTGACCCTGGGAAACATACATCTCTGACAATTAAAGTATTTGCTGTGGTGGCTATCTGAAGAAAGGCTGAGAGCCTGCTCATTCTCTCATGAAGAAGGCTATGGAGCTAACTTGCTCTGACTCTGTAATGTCTAGAGAAGTAAACTCTGCATATACTGACAACAGACATATTTTATGCCAGTTAGTTTTACATACATAGCCAGATGATTTCATTGGACACTTACATGGGACAGCTGAGGAAACTGATCCTCAGAGATCACACATCTTACAAGGTGCAGAGCCAGGATTTGAACAACATAAAAATAACTTATATATGGATTTCCACTGCATTCTGTGTACCTTAGATTATCAATGCATTCAGTCCTATAGCAACTAAGAAATAGGTACTCTGGTCATGAAAATAAAACCGCATATCAAGTACCATATATTTCTGGTATAATGTTATACAAACAGTCATACATATGGTGTAACATGTATACTCACACATATTCATACAAAAATGTGTATTTTATGTGTTATGTATAATATATACATGTTATATATGTGTGTATCATCTATAATGTGTGTGTGTAGAATATACCATATAACTAAGTTAAATGGGGCCATCCACTTGGTGATGACAGATGTGGATTCCAAAGCACTGCTTCTAGCTGCAGAGGCTGTGTGCTGGAGCATGTGTTAACATGTGTTAACTGCCTCTTTGTGAGTAGAGTTCAAAACCTGTGCCTTCTCCTATGTAGCCTCTAGCGATTTCATTTTCACCAAGGCAGCAAGTTCTACTGTTACGCTCAATGGCTACCAGTTTTGAATATTGCCTCTTTGGTTCAAAGGGCACAGATCAATTCTAGGAAATGAAGTGGCTGAGGCAAGAGAGAAAAGTAATACTGAGAATCTGGTAAGGTTTTGTAGGAGTGGGTAGAGGGGGAGAATCTGAGAAGGTTGGTAGGACTTGGTGGAGGGTTTTCTTTGGGTTACCCACTGCTATTTTCTAAGCATTTTCACGGGACTAGAATGAACATGGAAAGAAAATCTGTGTCTGAACAAGTTATGGTACTTTTTGTGGCCAGTGACATCTCACAAATGTGTCAAGGCAGACAGAACCTGAAGTGTAGATTATTAGAATTGCTCAGATGCTCCCCCAGCCCTCAGAAACTGTTCTCCAATTTTGTGGAAGCTGGAATCAGGAAAGAAACCTCATCTTTCTCATAGTAACATCCCCTTGAGGCAGAGTCTGTATTATTCAGGCTGGGCTCGTGCACACAAGTGGCTTTCCTGCAGCAGACTCCCCGGTGTTGTAACTACAGAGGCTTCTACACTCTGTGCTGGGCATTCTCCACACATCTCATCTGATCCTCACTAATAAGCTTTATTTGCCAAATATTTGAGGTTCAAAATGGTGACAGAATGTCCCTTACATGGCACAGATAATAAATGCCTTAGCCAGTATAACTCACATTAAAGACCTATATTCACTCTACTTCACCAGGTGTTTGTCCCCAAAAGAGAGGCCCACTGGGGTTAAGGCAGTAAGCCTTGGCAAGGACTAATAATAGCAGTATTAGAGCAGAATGAATTTAGAAGATCAGCACAGCTTAGGAAAAATGCCTTCTCTTAGGTTAAGCTGAGTCGCCGCCAGGTGGAGGGTACTAAATGCAAAAGTGGGAACAATCTGAAACGCAAACACATATTCAGGTTTAGGCTCTAGTGAGAAGAAAGGAACATTTTTTACAAATGACACATGTGGCTGAGCAATTTAGGAAAATCCATCCAAGGCAGACAGTCTACTTCTATAACATATGAGCCAGGGCACTCAATACTTGATCTCTCGGAGAAGAGCTCATGTCAGCCCTTGTCTGAAGATGTATGTGTAGGAGAAAGAACTGCAGGATGAGGGTAGCTGACATCTCCACTCTACCTTTGCACACAATAGAAGAGGGTTTCTGCAGCAGGAAAACCCCTCAGGGTCAGTGTTTTCAAGAAGATGCTTTCTCTATTGGAAGAAACAGGAGCAGCAAAAAGGTTCATCAAGTAGGACAGAAAAAAAAAAAAAAAAAAAAAAACACCCCCATCCCTCAGTGCAAGCAAGAGCCAGAGAGCAAACAGCAAACATGCTAAACTGGTTTTTGGATGGGGTTTGGGAGGGGAGGAAAACAAGAGGAAAATTCAGCATTCTTACCCCTGGTCCCTGAATGCTTTCTGGCTTTCTGCATGAGTGCAGTAGTAGCTCAGCAGGCTTCCCTAAAGGAAGGCAGCCTTCCAACTCTTCTGAGGCCTGTCTCGGGGCACCCATGGTACCAGCCAAAGAACCTGGCCAGGTTGCTATTTCTGAAACTACCTAGATACCTGGCTGTTCAAAGGTCCCTAACTTATCAGACTTTTCCTTTGCAGGAATTTCCTGTGGACAAGTGGAAGCCAATAACAGGAAACAGGAAAACTAGTCATTCCGGGAGGTAAGTGACTACTCAGGGATTTGGGGTGACTTTGTGCCTCCGAAGCTTCCTTATAAATAATGATGACTTTTGGCTTGTTTGATTTTCTTTGATGAAACTGCTATGCTAGTTACACCAAAGAATTTTTGCCATATATAATCTAAGGTGCCCCATACACCTTCATCTGAATATAGACTCTAGAGATAATGAGAACACTTTAGAATAGGTAGGAGTCAGCAGTGTTGAAAAGGTATGTCTAAGACAGTCATGTCTAGATATGCCCGAGGACATAGCAAACCAGTCTGTGCTGAAACAAGAAAGAAGACCTAATCTGCTCCTGTCTTCTCAGTGGCTACAAGTAGTTGGAGCCAACAGAGAAGAAGGACTATTCTTTTTGTCTAGCGTTTTTTTAGGGGTACCGCTTTTTGGGTTCTGCCACCACACTTTTAGTAGGACTTACTGAGAACTAAAGGGCTGTTTAAAAAACGTTTGTGGTGGTGATAGGTTACAACTCTTGGAGTAAGGCATGAGAGTTACAGTTCGCTGTAGTGGCAATCAACAGCTTTGTCACTGGACTTAAGGCCCATTCAACAACAAGAAAAATATACCTTGAACTGAAAACATAGCCAACTGTTCAGGGATACTGAGCTGTGTGGAAAACCCACTACTTGGAGAAAACATACTCATTTTCCCCTGCAATGGGAAAGGGGATGATAACCAATATTTATTAATCATCTCTGACTGTCAGTCATTGGGATGATCAGACTATAATCGAATTTTCATTTCCTCCCTACAGTAGTTCTTTTGCTGCCTGTCTTTTAGTGGTACTACAGAGAACTTCTAGAATTTACCTGAGGTGACAGCAAATGGTAGTGTTAGGTTTCAGACAATCTGACCCCAAAGTTCCTGCTCTCCTCTCCCTCACCATTTCATCTGCTTCCATCAGGATTCAAAAAGGACAGCCTGCAAATAGGTCCCTCAGTGGAGTGTTTCAGGAATCCAAGTTCTAGGTACTTGCAGAGTTCACTGGTCTTGATCACTCTCACCACTAAAAGCTCTGTTCTTGGGGATATTATTTTAATTTAGTGACACTGTCAAATTTCATATATTATCAGATTGAAACCTTTAAAAGGATACCATACCTTGGGCATAGCCTTATTCTATGTGCTTAATACAGAGGTGTCTTGCAAGTGGTATTTATCATTTGGTTGCCAAAAGAAGAAACAGAATCTACTCACCACTACATGGGTGAAAAGACACAAAAACAATAATGCTAACTAACATTTTCATGGTTTTCCTCTTCTTTTTATCTTCTTTAATACTTGGGAAAGAATCTATGATCTTGTGCACACTAGGCAAGTGCTTCATAAAGCAACACCCCAAGGCAGTAAATAACTCAGTTATATGCTGTAAGCACCAAGGAATGCATTTTACAAGTCTTTATCACTGTGAGACTGTAGAGTAGGTATAATCAGTGTAGATACAGTTTCTGTTGCATGTAATACAGAGAAGCAATTGAGGCACACACAAGCACATTCATTTGCCTAAAGCCCCTCAGCAGTTAAGCTAACTCTCCCTAAGTAGTTTCACTTCAGAAATAGTATTCTACATCTTGCCAGTCTCCAAAATGTTTCTCCTCCTCACTTGTCTGTGCAGTAAGAGTCTTACTGAAAACGTAGCATGTGTACTTCCTTTTGCTTAGCAAGGTGGGAGCTACTAATGAAAGAACAGCGAGAAGCATTGTCTGCCCACAGCTTGAGCAGAACAAGAGTTCAACAGCAGTGATAATCCATTATGACTTGCAAAACAACCTATGTGCTATGACTTGGGTTGTACAACTTATGTCTGAACTTCCTGACATCAGTTCTAAGTTCGGATTGGATAACAGACTGAAGCTCTGCTATGCTGTGCATGATGATGTAGTGACTATACACAGCAGTAATGAGCTAACTGCATCTGAAACAGCTAGAAGGGGGTTTTGAACACTTTGCCACAAAGACATGATAAATACTTGAGGATGCTTACTCTGAATTAATCATTGGATGTAATCATATTAAATGTATACAATTATTTATTGTATGCATGTATTAAGCAATACCTGGCACCCACTAATATCTACAAATTAAGTGTGTGTATGTGTGTTTGTGTGTGTGTGTGTGTGTGTGTGTGTGTGTGTGTGTGTGTGTGAATTCAAACTATGAAAGATAATGAGACCTGGAAAATGACTAAAATTCCTTATATGAAACTTTCAAGCAAAAATAAATTCAAATTAAAAATTATTGACAATCAGTAAGTGACTTAGATAAATGTGGCATTTTAGGCAACTTGACAGCATTGGCAAACTGGATGAGTTGGAGGGTAACCAAGAGGGGCAGTCATCCAGGAATTAAAATGTGCTATGGACAAGGGAGGTGGATGTGCAGATGCACTGGAAATATGGAACAAAAGATAGATAAATGTGTGTGATGCTTTGGGAGAAAAAAAAGAATTGTTTATTGTGGAAAGAATAGTACAGAAAATTAGGCACAAGAAGAAATAGCCTTGTGTCTCCCACCTTAATGCTCCTTTTTCTGTTGGCGTTTTCTGTAGGTGTGGTGATTACTCCTGGCATAGTAATAACTATGCAAATGAGCTTTGGATCTTTATACACCAAGCATTATTTGATAAATAATTTTCATTCAGACTTCCTTAATAATTATAATTTTAACAGCTATAGACTATTTCATCTGCTTATGGTATAGTAATTTGCTTAATCATTCCTAAATTGTTGAATAATCTAGTTGTTTTCAAGGTTTTTATAGTATAAAGTAATTATCTAGAACATTTTGAATAGCTATAGATTTTTTTCTCATTTTGAATTTTCTCATTAAAACAATTATCTCTGGAACAATTATTAAAGAATTTAATATCTGGAATTTGTATTATTAGGTCACAATATATGAATATTCTTAAAATTCTTTACAGATTTAACAAGCTTTCCTCAGGAGGCATTTTATATTATCATCTGCAATCTACTAAAATAATTCTTTATACCAAATTTTGCTATCATTAAAATTTTTTCTTTTCCTAATGCAACAGTTATACCTGCTAATCGCCTTAATTTGCTTGCCTTGATCATTCTAGATTGAACATCTTTTCATGTGTTAATGTGAGATTATTTGCTTACAACTACAAGACATCCTTTTGAAGGACATGTAGAAAAAAACTGGTTCTAGAGCTTTGGAACAGAGGACATAATTAAAACTAGCTGAGTCCTGGTAGCCTGAGAAGTTCCTGACATAAACAGAGGAGTCCAGAGAGGGGCAGGTTTAGAGGAGAAATGCTAACCTAGAACTGAGCTACGTCAGAGATGAAGTTGATGAGGTCTACAGCAGATTCTTTAAAGAGTGCTTGCCAAGCATCCATCCAGGATAAGAAGAGGAGGAGACAGTGACAAAGCAGAAGGATAAATGGCTGAAGTGTAGAAGGGATGCCCTGTCAATGTACTGCTAGCATGGAACACAGCATTTATGGGCTTTGACAGTTTGCAGTCATAAGGTTCCTTCAGGAAAGCAGCATTAGCAAAGTACTGGGTATGGAAAAATACATGGCATGATTGCTTGTAGTGGAGTTCTGTGAAGAAGAAATGAAAACGTCCTTGCTCATTATGAATCACTCATTTTGACTATGCAGTCTGTGTGTTTGGTAGATGATGTATAGCCATTACCATGAGCCAGCTTTAGAATGTTTCTGCCATCCTGCTAGGATCACTCATGTCTGTCTGGAGCGGTCACTTGACATTCCCATTTGCAACCTGATGCAATGGCAAGTTTGTTTTCAGTCTTCATAGATGTGCTCTTTTCTGCTTACTTCATTCATGTAGAATCACATAACACATGTGCTTGTGTGTCTCGTGTCTATTAATCAGAATGATGTTTTAGCCATTCATCCACATGGTACCATATTTCAACACTTTATTTTTCTCTATTGCCAAATAACACAATGAGATCACATTTTCTTTATCCAGTCATCTACTAAGAGATAGTTGAGTTGCTTTCACTTTCTGTTACAAATATGACTGTTAGAAACATTCCTATATAAATTTCTAGGCAGCTATGTTTTCAGCTCTCCTTAGCATGTACATAGGAGTAGAATTTCTATTCTATATGATAACTTTATATTTAAAAGAATTGTTTGTCTTCCAAAATGGCTGCACTATTTTATATTGTCACCAGGAACATGTGGAGAGCCAATTCTTTTCACTTGATCATGATGATGTTTATGATGATGATGATGATGATGATGATGATTGTTATTTTACTGTGTGATTAAAATGTTTAGAAGTATTTTAACATTGAAATGTTTTAAGAGAAGAGAAATTAGGGACAATTAATTTAGTGGTTCATAAAATATGGTTATGGGCCCAGGAACCTCAATATCATCCAAGAATTTCTTAGAAATGAAAGTCTAAGGCCCCACCAAGACCTAGTGAATTATAAAATGATCAACAATCTGTGTTTTATTGAGCATTCTACGCCATTTTTGGCACCTGATAAATTTTGAAAGCAAGTTGTGTAAGTAATGGCTGGGTAGAGATCTCAGAAGCTGCATGAAATTTAAAATAGAGATGAACAGAAAGGGTAAGAATATCAGTGCTGAAAATGGAGGAGGCAGATCACAGTTATGGATGTCAGGCAAGTATGTAAACCAGTCTAGAGGTTCCTCCAAAGCTTACAAACATAATTACCACATAGCCCAGCTAGACTGTAACTGGTTCTATTCCTGAACCCAGTTGGCTGCTGAGATGTTTACATACCTATATACTGCTATATCAGTCACAAGTGCCAAGATAAGAAATCAGCATAGATGCCCACCAAACAGGGAAGCAGATAAAGAAAATTCACACACACACACACACACACACACACACACACACACACGCACACACACACACACGCACACACACACACTGTTTTAGAACTTTATCTAGCCATAATGGGAGAAGGTTATGCCAGTTGTGGAAAAGTGGAACAGGAAATGATGATGTTAAGTGAAATAAGTCAGACTCAGAAAGACAATTATCATGTTTACTCTCAGGTTGAACATACATATATGTTTGTGTAGGTATCTCTCTATATGGCATGAAAGTAGGATATTGTGTAGAGAAAGAAAGGTAGTAAATGGAGGGGTGAGGAGAACAAGAAGATAAGGAGAAGAGAAAGCACAATACTGCATTTCCTCGAATATGTGTAAGCAACATTTAGCACTATATAGACAGATGTGAAAATAGCAGGAGTTGGCACTTGAGGAAGACCAGTGGTTAGGGAGTACAATGGATATGGCAATAAAGGGTGGTCAGGAGAAAACAAC
This sequence comes from Micromys minutus, assembly GCF_963924665.1. Taxonomy (NCBI): domain Eukaryota; kingdom Metazoa; phylum Chordata; class Mammalia; order Rodentia; family Muridae; genus Micromys; species Micromys minutus. The sequence continues at coordinate 15,764,132 of NC_137970.1, read as the reverse complement.
AATTATACATATAAGAAATGCCATAATGAAACATAGTGCCTTATATGCTAACCTTAAAATTAGTAAGATACCGGAAAGAGTTGTGTTATTTTCTGTTTTGTTTTATTCAGAGAAGGACTACAAAAGACCCAGTGAGGATATGACATTTATAAGGAAAAGTCCTGATGGAGCTTTCCCCCACAGTTTCTTAGTACCACACACATACACTTTCACATGTATTATGTCATTTCTGTCACAACTAGAGTGATGAGTATAGGTGGGAGAATCAGAAGTATAATCTTAAGCTACACTATCTGCCTCAAAGAAGATAATTCTAAGTAGTTCCATTCTTAGTTGTCTCTGGGGTGTTATTTGCTTTGCATGCAGAGAGAATGCAAACTCATTTTGGTCTTAGTAGGAGGGGGACATTAGGAGTAGATCTAGTGGGAGAAAAATTATATAATTGTAGGTATTTAAAAGCCAATAGATACTCGTTTCTGGATTATCTCTCTTGGATCTCTGTACTTGTAATTGCCTACCTTTATCCTTTTCTTTTTCCTACTTGCTTGTAACTTCAGAATATATATTTTATTCTACACACAGCTTGGTTAGCTCTAACAACAGCCTGCACTTTATTTTTACCTCATTCACTCTGGAGGAACCTAATACTAAGGAAGAAACTAAAACAAGGAAAGAGATCATTATACTAGTAATGACAAAACAAAGGTATGACAGCTAACATTTATTGAATGCTCACTATTTTTCAGACACCTTTTACATAAACTGTTATTATCTCTTGTGATCTTATCTGATTATTGCTATTCATGGCATAATTTTGCCAATAAGACAACTAACTTACAAGAAGACAAAAGTCACAGTCCCAAGGTCAGACAGTCATTTTATTCCAGATCCCATTACCTGTAGGTTTATATTGGATTTGACAAAATTAGAGCTCTGTGAAGTTGTTTTAACTCTCTGCTAAAGGTTCTCTTCGTTTTTTCTGTCCTTCCTATTCTACCTTGGGTTGGGTGGGGGGGGGGGATCCAGGATCCAATGAATAGTTGAATCTGATGGCATAAGAAAGAGTACATTTCCAGGAAGCCCTTCCAGGTAAGATTGTAACCTTTAGAAGCATTTGAGGCTTGTTACAAGTGTAACAAAGTAAATATCCAAAGTGTTGAAACATGGGTGACACACAACATTTAATCAAGGAAAATCACTCAAATGAGAGAAATAAAAATAGGAATAAATACATATCTGTAATTTGCTTCAGCTTGCAAAGACTGTATAAGGTAATGACACAAATCTCCCAAGTTAATATACACATTTAATGTACTACAAATCATCTTGGGTGCTTTATAGAACTTGTCAACTCCATAGTGAAATGAATCTGGAAGAAGTCATTTTCTAGAATGATAGTGGCCTCTCAGATTTAAGAGGTAGTGGACCTGTGCTGTCAGTCTTAAAGTGACAATTATCAAATACATAATAGTTAACTTAAAATGCTAAACGACATTTTAAAAGGGTTCTATGAACAAACAAACTAAATTGAAAATATGGAGCACACTGGAAGCAACCGGAACCTGGTTTTAAACATCAGTTTCTTTAAGAAATGTGAGGTTTTTAAGGTACTTTCATGAAGGATAATTAACTTAGAGATCACATACCTTACTTAGATTAATAACACATTCTAGCCAGGAGGTAAGGCACTGGAATAATAGATTTATTCCAGCTGACGATGTAAGATAAATCTATAGCTGTTAAGTTGAAGATGTCATTAGAGACAAGATGGATGGGTTGAAATATAAAAAAAAAAGTTAGAAAAAGTTTGGATGGCAAAATGTAATAAAGAACTAAGCTGAAGAATGAGGGACATGTCTAGGAACAACATTATTGATAACAGTTTCCTGTCCAAGATATAGAAAGAATGGATACAGATAGAGAAGGTCAGTTTGAAGATTTAGATTTCTAAGGGGACCAAAAAAATAATAAGCAGGCATTCTGCTTTACACACAAGGAAAGCAAACTGTAAAATCATTCTGCGAAAAACTATAACCTCTTTAGCAATTAAAGAAATATAAATAAAATCAATTTCAAGGTATTATAGCATTCTTATTAAGCTGATAACAAATTGGAAAGGATAAGTGAAATTATAAAATCCTACCAAGGTTAGACATGGTTAAATAGTATTTTTTTTCCTGGAAGCAAACACTGGTTCAGTTATCCTAAAGAACATTCTGGAATTATGTTTCATTACTTGTCCTATTCTGTCCGAATATACCCCCAAGGGAATAATCCAAAATATAAAATTAATTTCTTGAAAAAATATTTATACTACTTAAATTTATGGTGATTGAAAAGGCTTAGCAGTGAATTCTATCATAAAGGATGGCCTAAAACAGAGCATCCACTAACAAGGACAGATGTACAAATACTGAATTTTTCACAGAAATGGGGATGTGTACTAACTAATGTAATAATGTTACCTAATCCCAGAAAGGTAAACACTTGGATTTGAAAGAACACATTTAAAATATCTGATTAAATGTGACTAGCTTGACTTGAAAGCACATAGAGTGTTTTGGGCATGTGTCAAAATGTTGGAATTTGTGATGATAAAAAGGAAAAGAAAAGAAAATCTAAAGAAGTAGCAGACCACATCGGCTTGATTCAGTTCTGGGAAGTTTGAGATCAAAGGCTTTGCAAACATTCCTTTATCAAGGACAGACAGGTTCTCACCAGGCATGCTTGACCGCACTCCTGACTACAATTTGGTTTGCTAGAACTCTCCATCGGGTGCTACTTCTTATTTAAATCCAGGAAAACTTTGATATCCAAAGGGATATGTCACCACTACTGTGACATAATTCCTCCCATATCCATACATAAAAATATGATCTGATTCCTTCTCATAATTTTCTTAAGACCATTTTATTTCACTTAATCAGTGACCTATTGGGAAGAGGGAAAACCCACATGTTCTGTCTTCCAGTGTGACTTCTGTATCTTTGGAATCTTCATGTGTAGAATTGGGAGTCATTTGGGTAGGAGGGTGCAGAACTAAGCTTTATTCATGACAACTCCATCAAAGCAGGAGTTTCTCTCTTTGAATGGCAGTTTGTTTTCAACTCTTGGGGAACCAAAAGAAGGCTTAGACTGCCACTTAGCATTTGCTGTTATCAACTAGAAGTGTCTGTGAGCTCAGGGCCAGGAAGCTCTCTGGCTCTTTTCTCCTTCGTGGCCTCCTTGGGTCTTGTTTCCTGGATCTTGCAAATGTTTCCTCCAATAATAACCTGGGAGTGGTTGTTTCTCTTGGAGCAGTCTTATCTCTTGACTGTGCAAGGAAGGGAAAGGCAAGAGACACTGGCCCTGTATACTCTCCCTACCATAATCCTGGAATGCCAAGCTATTGTGGTAAGTTTAAAAATAAAATTCCCAAGCAAGAAAACTTCAAAAGACTGGAGGAAGAGGCAGAAGAAGATTTTTCCATCTCTGACAGTACTGTTTTTCGTTTTCAATTGGATCCCGTAACATTTTTTAACAAAGAAGGAAAATGTATTTGTGAAGAAAGGGCAACCTGTGCCAAGAAGTAAAAGAGAACAGCCTAAGCCTTGGCATGCCATTTGCTTTTGTTTTTGAGATTGTGGCCATATAACCTCCTCACTGGTGTCAACAAAGCCTTTTCTTGATTTCATGCCTTCCCTCTTCATCAGTGAGGAGCCAAACAAAGTCTTCATAGATACCTGGGTGCAAATAGAGTAGCCTATCCTAGCTACCTTGCTACAGTGGGACTATCCCCAAAGCAAGATAAGACATACTCTACTGTGGACATTCTACTTTCTTACTTTCTAAGAAAATGATTTGTCCTTTGATCCTCCAGTTTCCTAGCTGCAGACTGGATAATGCTGCCTTCTTTACTGGCTATTGGGAAAATTGATTACACTAAGTATGTGAAAAAGCTAAAATAGTGCTCAGTTTGCATTGAGAAGCAAGAAACTGTAGTTTCTGCCCATCAGTGAATACCCCTGATGTCCAAACAGAAAATCTTACTTTGTCCCAAAGTAGCATTACAAATTTCTGTACAAATTTTAAGTCCAGTGCCTTTTCAATATTAAAACTTCTACAGATCAATATTCCTGGCTTGTGCCTAACATAATTCAATGGAAGACTATTGGATCACTGTGCTGCATTCATGCTGAGAAGAACCCTTGTCTGTGATACTTAGAAAATTAAAATTCTATCCCTTTCTCTAGCCAAAGCCAAGAAGGCAGAAGAGTATTGTGAGAGAAACCTGAATCTGAATTCTAGTGGACTTTTGCAATTCACTTACTTAAAAAGGTGCATGCCTTTGAACAAGATACATAATCCATCTTAGTCTCAGAAATTACTTGTCTCACAAAACCTTCCTGAAGATTAACTATATAAAATGGTCTAGAAATGCTTTATGATACATAGAAAGTAGATGGCCATATTATCAATATTAGAGTGAAGTATCTGATTAGCCACAGCATAGAACTGAGCAAAATTCAGAGTACAAGCCCATCACAGCTGTAATCTTCAGTGCTGTTCCTTGTTTATGTCTAGGAAGGTAGGCCGTGTTAATATTAACTGCTAGTTAATGTTGGCCTTTGCTCAAGTCAAGAAACCAGAACTATGCTCCCAGCTCAGGCAAATGACAACAGAGCCAGGATGTCCTAGTTTGTCAGAGATTTTAATTGTAGGCTCATCCTTTCACTCTTTTCATCCAGTAAAAAGGAAGAGATGATAAAAATCAAGTTAGCCCCTAGTAAGTTTAGTACACTCCAGTAGAGTATACAGATTCAAATATGTTTGAGCTACACACATCAGTGTATTTTAATGCCGTAAATTGAGTAGTAGGTATGGGGTGTCAGTCTGGAAAGGATTGGGAGAGAAGGGATATGATCCAAAAAGATGTATGAAACTCTCAAAAGAGCTAATGAAAAATTATTCTTAATAGATTTTAATTGGAAAAGAATTGCCTCACTTGGCCCCTCCCAGATACCATCTTCAAACCCCTCCCATGCCCCCCCACCCTCAAGTTGATAGCAATGTTGTAGTAGTAGATCATTTCTAAGGTCCATAATCTCTCTAGTCCAGGGATGCTGGCTAGGTTTCTAGTACCAGGCATGATTGCTCTTCTGTGGGCAATAAGTCCAACTAGACAGCTGTTGGTTGCCATATGTAGGTGCCACTCCTTGTCCCTTTATGGATATCAAATAAGTTGTCTTTATTTGCATTTTTCTAATTCCTATGGATGCTAAGCATTTTCTTTGGAGACATTTCTTAACCATTTTTTTTGTTTTGTTTTGTTTTGTTCTTTTAAGAACTCTGTTCGGGTCTCAAGCCCATTTTTTAAATTGGCCATTTGTTTGTTTTTGCCTCTTTGTTTTTTTTGAGTGCTTTATATATTTTAGTTATTATTAATCCTCTGTCGGGTGTATGGATGAAAAAGATTCTCTCCCATTCTGTTGGCCTCCAGTTCACTTGGTTCGTTCCTTCCTTAGCTATACTTAGTTTTATGAGCTCCTACTTTGTTAACCGTTGGCCTTATTTCTTTGGCTAATGGGAAAGCCCTTTTCTACACCCATACCTCATAGAGTGCTGCCTGTGTTTTCTTCTAGCATTTTTAGTATTTTGGGTTTCAAATTGAGGTCTTTGATCCACTTGGACATAATTTTTCTGCCAAGTGCTTAATGGTGACCTAATGTCACCTGTCTGTATGAGAACTTTCACTTTTCCCAGCATCATGTGTTTTAGTGTATGATGGTTTCTCTTTGTTAAGTATCAGATGTTTGTAGCTCCAAATACTCATATTTGGGTCTTCTGTTTTATTCTGTTAGATTCCGTGTCTGTTTTTATGCCATTAGCATATTGGTTTTTATTACTATAGTTCCATGATATACCTTGAAGTCTGGAATAGCAATCCCTCTGTCACTATTCTTTTTATTCAGAATGGATTATTTATCTGGGGTCTTTTCTAGTTTTTTCCTATGATGTTTATTGTAGGTATTTTGATTGGTATTACATTTCGCAGTATCACTTCTCCCAGTGTATGAACATAGGGGGTCTTTCCCTAGTGTCTTTCTCATTATCTTTCTTCAGCACTTTCACATTTTCATTGTAGAGTTCCTTCATCTTCTTGGTTAGGTTTATTCCAGGGTATTTTATTGTCTTTCTTCTCAAAGACAATTTTTGTCTGAATTTTTTAAAGCCAATCATTGTTTGAAGCAATGTTGGGTTTAAGAGTAGTCTGAAGTGTCAGAGGACTAGATGTACAAGAATTGTCTACTTCAGAAACGAACAAACTAATTATTTTGGTCAGCCTTATTACATTTAACCCCCTGGTGATCAGTGTCAGAATCCATTGGAAGAAAAGAGCATGGTTTTGGAAGGCACTCTAGCTGAACTAATTTATGATACCATAACTTTATCTGGAGACAGCTTGCTCCAAAAAGTCTACTTACTGGAAATTGTTGCAGTATAAATCAGCCCTAATATGAAAAGAACTGGTCTTCCAATGTTTGAGGTATAAAGAGACATCCTGAGCATTAAAGAGCCACTTACACCAGAGAGGAAGAAGCAAATATGCTTATAGAAAAGAGGAGTACCCACAACCAGGTATCATCACATATTGCTATATATTATCAATGTGAAGAAAATCATACATAGTCATTGCCCTTTCAGATTTTTTGTTTGTTTGTCTTTGTTTTGGTTTTTTTTTTTTTTTTTTTTTTTTTTTTTTTTTTTTTTTTTTTGAGGCAGGGTTTCTTTGTGTAATAGAACCGTGGCTATCCTGGACTTGCTTTGTCACGCTTTGTAGTACAGGCTAGCCTTGAACTCACAAGAGATCCACCTGTATCTGCCTCCTGAGCACTGGAATGAAAGATGTCCACCACCACACCCAGTTAGCCTTTCTAGTTTTGATAACTGAAGAAAATGGTGAAAGTGATACACATTTTGTGAAACCACTGCATCGCATAGTGTCTAGATTGGAAATGAAGATGGAGAAAGGGGAGAGATAAAAGCACAGGATGTAGGCATTACCAACTCAGCGTATATGATGAGGGCAGGTACAGCATGACTAGTTTCAAATCCAACCTAATTGGAACAAACAGCTCTATCCCCAACCAGCAACCCTACCAGGCTTCACCCTGGTTTTCTGCTTCTATATTGTGGTTCAGGAAGCACATGCTTAGAATCCCTTGTGTTGCTGTTTAAAATTTAGGTTCCTAGGATCCACCGCAGACATTGAAATCCCAAGCAGGGACAAGGCTGTATATATTTGCATGTAGCAATTTCCTAGACTTACTAATTTTTAATACTTATATTTTGATTCGTAAAACCAAGAATTGTAAACATAAATGAAATACTATGGAACCTAACACCTGGGACTTGAGACAATGAGGTGACCTAGACAAAAACAAAATGGGTAAGAGCTTGGACTCGAGTGTTTTAAAGTGCAGCTGCAGTAGAAAAATGACTTCTGTTTTTCTGAAAACACAGACCTCTCCACCAAAATGAAGGTAAAGGGACCCACAAACGCACCAGTGATTATTAATATCTCACTAATCCTCAGTCATTAGGCACCAAGTATTGGAAAATAGGTAGGGTTTTATTTCAGATCACAGTTTCAAAGATTTCCACCAGTGACCCACTGGCTCCATTGCTTTGAGCCTGTGGGGAGACAATGTGTCATGGCTAGAGACCATGGTGCAGAAGGCCTGTTCACTTCATGTTCTGGTGTAAAACTTAATAGGAGAAGAGTGCTGAAATTTCCTCTGAGGGAACATGCCCAGCAACCTAAGACTTCCTACTACTTACCACCTCTAAATATTTTCACCAGCTCCTCATAACACCAAACCTATAACATGAGCTTTTGAGGATAATTCTAGATCCATACCATAGCAAATAATGTGGCAGTCCGAATAGGAATGACCCACATAGATTCATATCTTTGAATGTTTGGCCCTCAGGAATAGCACGATTAGGAGGTATGACCTTGTTAAAGTAGGTCTGGCTTCATCAAAGTGTCACTAGAGCATGAGCTTTGAGGTCTCAGAAGTTTAAGCCAGGCCTAGTGACTCAGTCTCTTCATGTTGCCTTCATATCAAGATGGGGAACTCTCAGTTCCTTCTCTAGCACCATGTCTGCCTGCAGGCTGCCATGCTTCCTGCCATGATAATGAACTAAACTTCTGAAACTATAAACCAGCCCCAATTGAATGTTGTTCCTTAGAAGAGTTGCCATGGTCATAGTGTATCTTCACAGCCATGAAACCCTAACCCAGACAAGTAGGAAGTAGCTCCTAGTGGGACCACCATATTTTTCGGTATGTGTCACTAGGAAGGCCTTCACTAGACTTGGGTGTTAATCACAGGACTGTTGCTTCAGCTCCCACACTAGAAATAAGTTAGTGATCCTAGAGCACCATAGCAAACATAAGGCAATAATAAAGTTAGAGAGCATTATGTGGTTGATAAAATTAATTAATAATTTATCTTAGCTTATATTACTCCAAAGAAATAAGGAATTTAGTATACTTGCTATGCAAATGCAGCCATAACCTAATACTACTACCTCGTCTACCACCAACATATATACATACACATACACACACTTCAGTTAGATTCTAAAGGAATTGGAAGCTACTCTCCGATTTACCTATGATTTATTGGTTTTTTTTTTTTTTTTTTTTTTTTTTGCTTAGTGTCTCTGCACGTGGCCGTGGCACTAGGGTACAATAGATGTGACTTTTATTTTACCACAGTCATAAGGAAATTTCTGAGTAATAGCTGTGCACTAGACAGATGCCATGCTGGATCCTGGTGATAATATAGTAGTGACCATGCCATGGCTGTCTCCTTCAGAGTGGTCATGATTAAGGGGTAGGCAGCTAAGCAGTACTATGGTGGATGGGTTCTGAGACCATCCACTTGGCCTCATACTTGAGGGGTAGAGAATCAAAAAAGACTTCCTCAGGAAAGTGATAATTACGTGTAAATTTGACAAGTCCCAGAAAGGAAGGAAAAAGAATGAGATAGAAAGGGGGCAGAATATATATGGGTAAGGAATAAAAGAAGTGTGACAGGGGCACCTTATAAAACACAACATGCCATGTGTTTTCTGACTACTTAAGGCTCTAGGCAGAGACGTATATAATATCAGTTTTATGCTTTATGTTAACCTTGAATGTTACTAAATATTTTGAATTTCTATGTCCACTTTTTATAAGTGTATATTGATTGTACATAGGAACAGGATTCTTAATGAAAATTTCTCCAAGTGTATCATATTCTTACCCACACATACTGCATGCTCGTTACATTATCACATATTTACAAATATTACATTAGAAGGACCTTCCTCAGGTCCATCTGTATAGTTCTGTCTCTATGTTTCTGTTGCTGTGGAGAGACACTATGACCATGACAACTCTTAAAAGAAAACATTTCATTGAGACTGGCTTACAGTATCAAAGGTTTAGTCCTTTATTGTCATAGAGGAAGTGTGGCAGCTTCAAGAAGACATAGTGCCGGAGAGGAGCTCAGTGTTCTACATTTTGAACCACAAGCAACAGAAGTAAATGCCACGTAAGAGTGGCTTAAACATCTGAGACCTCAAAATGTGCCTCCACGGCAGCACACTTCCTTCAACAAAGCTCTGCCTCTTATAGTAATACTCCTATGACACTGTGGGGCCAATGTCATTCAAACCACCACAAGTTCCTCACCAAATTCTTAGACATTTCTCATATGCCAAAAGACTGGTGTGTATTTTTGTGCACTCGATTCTATCTTTTTGTTTTTGGGATAGCTCTATAGATTTTTGTGGGAGATGTACTCAGATCAGTTGCACTACTTTGAGCAGCTTTAGAGTATTCATATTTAGCTCTTCCTATTTTACTTTAATCCCTATAGAAAGACATTTAGAATATTTCCATCATTGTGATTATGCATGAAGCTGTAGTGAATATCTTTATACATATCCAGGTGAGTTCATGTTGAAATAAAAACATAGAATACATATATGTATATATGTAATATATGTAAAATTATTAGAAATTGAATTGCTAGGTCAAGTGATAAACAATCTTGAGTCTCCTTTCTTTACAAATGACCTTTGTAGAAATTACACTAGTTTATACTTCCACGAAGAGATTACCTGTTCTCTTACACCCTTATAAATTCTTATTTTAAAATGGCTCATTATCATTTATATATATATATGTATATATATATATATATATATATATATATATATAGTTTAAAAGTTTATATGTGGTTGAACACTTTCTGTTAGGTTGATTAAGACATTCTCATTTTGCTATGAAAGATATACTTTTGCTTTTGCTGTTGTGTTGCTGGTTTCTATTGTGGGTTGGTTAGTGTGCTGTACACATCAACATCTCATGTGTGTGTGTGTGTGTGTGTGTGTGTATGTGTGTGTGTGTGTGTGTGTGTATTCCTCTCTTTGCCCCATCCCTGTTACCCAGTCCCACAGTCCTTTCCCCCATCATCCCTCTCCTCCTCTGAGGGGGTAGGGCCCCCTGGCTCTCTACCACCCCCCATCCTGGCATTTCAATTCTCTACAAGGCTAGGCACATCCTCTCCCACTGAGACCAGACAAGGCAGCCCAGCTAGAAGACTATATCCCCATACACAGGTAACAGCTTTTTGGATAGCAACTGTTCCAGTTGTTCAGGACCCACGTGGAAACTGTAATAGTTTCCATGTGCTTAGCCTAGGGAGTGTCATTATTAGAAGGTGTTGCCTTGTTGGAGGAAGTGTGTCACTCTGGAGGTGGGTTTGGAGACCCTCCTCCTAGCTGCCTGAGGATGCTCAGTCTGTTTCTGGTTTCCTTTGGATGAAGATGTAGAACTCTCAGCTCCTCCTGCACCATGCCTGCCTGGATGCTGCCATGCTCCTGCCTTGATGATAATGGACTGAAACTCTGAACCTGTAAGCCAGCCCCAATTAAATGTTGTCATTTATAAAACTTGCAATGGTCACGGTGTCTGTTTACAGCAATAAGACCCTAACTAAGACAGAAACTAAGCTATATATCTGCTATACATGTGTGGAGAGGCCTATGTTCCACAGTGTATAGCCTTTGATTGGTAGTTCAGTCTCTGGGAGCCCCAAGGGTCCAGGTTAGTTGAGTCTGTTGGTTTTCCTGTGGAGTTCCTGTCCCCTTAGAGGATGCTATCCTTCCTTCCTATTCTTCCATGAGAGTCCCCAAGCTCCATCCACTGTGTGTCTGTGGGTGTCTGCATCTGTCTGAGTTGCTGCTGGGTGGAGCCTCTCAGAGGACAGCCATGCTCCTGTCTGCAAGCATCACAGAGTATCACTAACACTGTCAGAGATTGGTGCCTGCCCATGGGATGAGTCTCAAGCTGGGTCAGTTATTGGTTGGCTGTTCCTTCAGTCTCTGTTCCATCTCCTGAAAGGTAGCGGACTCTTAGTTGCATAGAGAACAGATATCAGCATATCATCATCACCTTTTGGTTTTGTTTCTGAAATTCTCCTCATAATAAATTTTTACCTTTTTTGGGGGGAAATCAACTACATCACCTTTGATTATTTCTGTATTTAATGACTTACATTAGAATTTAGTCTTAAGATTAAAGATTTTCTTGTGTTTTTCTTTTTTCTCTAGAATTTTTAACAATTTTTTTACATTTGAAATTGTATATATACATATATATGTATGTGTATGTATTTAATTGAAGTGACATAGAGATTTGACTTTATCACTAATAACTGTCTAGTTGTTCCAAACCTGTATGCAAATAAGTTGTCTTTCCTAGCTTATCTCACCATAAACTAACTTCACATGGGTTTGAACTTACCAGTTTTGCATTCTCTGGATTTTGTTGTATTTATTATTTATTTAGAGTAAGGCCAGGTTGGCCTTAGACTTGTGCCAATCCTCCTGCTTCAGCCCCTTCCCCAGTGTTGGGATTACAGTGCAACTACTTCCAGCCAGTATTGTGTATTTTATACCAAGAATCCAGCTTTCTAATTGGGAGACAACCTTACTTACTGTAACATTGGAACACATTTCATAAATGGTAAGGCTCCTCCTCCCTTAGGACGCTTTGTTCCTCTTCATGGTAATCACCACAATTTTATTTTCCCATATAATATTTAGAATAATGTTCCAAAATTCCATCTTCTGGCAAATTTATTGGACTGATATTAAGTTTATATATTAATTTGAGTAGATTTGATATCTTTACAGTGTTGAGTCATCCTTGCTAGGAAACTGTATGTCTTTTCATTCATGCACACATTGTTTTATGTCCTTTAATAAAGTTTCCTAGTTTTCTGCATATAGGTCCACAATATTTCTTCCTTAGGTTTATTTCTAGATATTTTATCTTTTTAATTGCTGTGCCAAGTATGATCTTACTCTCCATTATATTTTCTAATTGTTGTATGCATAAGAAAGTTAAATCCTACATATTCATCTTATATCCAGACACCTTGTTGAATTTTCTTACTGTTGGAATTACATTTTCGTTTATCATGAATTTTTAGATAAATAATATCTATACATATCTTCCACTGTTCATGTATTCATCATGTCAAATTACATATATAGTATTTTTAAACAATATTAAGTACTAATTGGAAAAGTGGGCAGGTTCCCTTGTTCCCAGTTTTTTTTTTTTTTTTTTTCCTTTTTAAATTGGGTATTTTCTTTACTTACATTTCAAATGTTATCCCCTTTCCCAGTTTCCCCTCTGGAATGTCCCTATCCCATCCCCCATCCTCTATCCCCCTTCCTCTATGAGAGTGTTCCTCAGCCCACCCACTCCCTCCCATTTCTCCTCCCTGGCATTCCCCTACACTGGTATATTGAGCCTTCACAGAGCCAAGGACCTCTCCTCTTTGTTGATAAGGCCATCCTCTGCTACATAGTTTTATAGGAATGTCTCTACTGTTTTGCTGTGGGGCTAAGGATGTAGCTCAGTGATAAAGCATTAATTTAGCATGCATGAATTCCTAGATATAACAACATGATGCTTTTATATGACTGCTACATTTTCCTGCTAGTAGGTGTATGTGTGTTTGTATATATACTGGTGAAAATTAACTGGGGTCTTGAAAAGAAAGTGTTAGAAAAAATTTTGTTAAGCATTTTATTTTAGTTTGAACTATTATGGTCTGTGATCAGTTGGAACAGCTTTAATTTTGTTTCCAACTTTATTAGTTGGTCTTTACATTACATGTAGTTTGCCCATGATGTATGAATCTATGCTTTTTTGATACATAAATATTCAGGGCTTCTGGGTATGAAAAGATAATAGTAATGTAATGATAGTTCTTGTGTGGCTAACAAATAAGGATTTAAAGTTCTGAGCCAGCCTGAGCTATGTAACAAGACTTTGTCTCCAACACATATATGTGTATATACATATATACAGTATGGTGTGTGTGTGTGTGTGTGTGTGTGTGTGTGTGTGTGTGTGTGAGTGAGGCGGGGGAAGGGAGAGACAGAGAGAGAAAGATTTGGTGTAATTAGATCTTTATCATGTATTCCAGTTGCTAGCATTATGGTGTTCTTTTCAATGAAAAATAATGCAAAATAGAATCAGGGTAATTAAGAATAATAGAAAAGGTCATCAGGAGGGACCTCTCTGCCTCATATAGATTTTTCATCTTTTTGCTCTCCACCCACTACTTTTTATTTTATTTCTTAAGAGATATGCAAGGTTGGACAGTTTAGGGGGGTAAAGACACAGGCCAAGACCCAGATGAGAGTAGTGGAAATATGTGGGTAGGAATTTCAGATCCATGGGAACCACTGATGAGGGCAATGATGCTTTGTCTCCATTTTATCTGCATTTGGTTAGCATTACGTATACTGTTTTTTTTTTTTTTTTTTTTTTTTTTTTTTTTTTTTTTTTTTTTTTTTTACAGAAACCGTCTCAGCCATTATCACAACTGTTGAATGCATAGTCTATCTGCTGGTCTAATTGAACCCTTAGCGTTTCCTGGCAGTAGGACTCAGCATGATGTTGATTGCTCACAGGCTGCCATAGGAAACCAGATCATAAGTTTAAAGGGCTTAACTCTTTATAATCAGCTGAAGAGGTGCCATTTAATTTTGATAAGTCTCACCATGTAGAAGTTTGACATTTGATAAATGGAAATTTTTTTCTTATAACTTAAAAAAATATTATTTCTCCTTATGAGAGATAATATTTTAAATTTCAGTTTTTCTTATTCATATAAACAGAAATAGAATATTAAGTATATATTTACATATATGACACTAATCAAAAGTTGCCTCAAAAGATTTTCTGAATAATCTTTATCTCCTTGTTTTAGGTTTTTTTCTAGGTAGACTTTACAGTCTACCTTATTTCTTGTTTTCTTTTTCATTTTTTGAGACATGGTCTCTCTAGTATATGGTACTGACTGTCTTAAAATTCACACTATGCAAGTCAGGCTAGCCATGAACGCATAGAGACCCACCTGTCTCCAGAATACTGGGATTAAAGGCATGTGCTACCATTCCTGGCTAGTCTATCTTATAATTCACTGTTTTATTCTGTTACTCAATAATACACTTTTACTTGTAGCAGCTCCATAAGGGGTGTGTGTGTATATGTGTGTGTATGTGTGTATGTGTGTGTGTATAATTTAAAACAATTTTAAATTGAAATATATTTTGATCATATTCTTCCCCTTCCCCAAGTCCTTCTAGAGTTCTCTGACTCCATGTCCTCCTCAATTTTAAATTCTTTTTCAAAAATAAAACCTAATACAACAACAAAACCACACCAAACCAAGAAAATGAAATAAAACTACCCTCCCAATCCAAACTGTACCCAAATACAGGTACACACAAAAACCTGCGGAGTCTTTTATGTGTTGGTCAACCACCCTGACCATGAGGCCTGTTTCATCTACCCCATGTCACTCTATGTGACTTTCTTTCTCCTGGCAAGCATAAGTGATAGTTCAGTTGTTAATCTTTACCATAGTGGGTAGGTCTTCATTCATTCATTCATTCATTCATTCATTCATCCATATCCATTCATTCATTCATCCACCTTCCATTCATTCATTTTAAAAATAACAAAACATAGATAAAACAAAAGCCATCACAAAGACAAACCATCAGAAGGAAAAGAGCCCAAGAGAAGGCACAAGAAGTCCTTACACACTCAGGACTTCCATAGACACACCAAACTGGAAGCCATGATATATACCTGGAAGACCTGGTGCAGGTCTGTTTAGGCCCTGTGCTTGCTGCTTCCGTCTCTGCACTCATAAGAGCTTTGCTTATGTTATCCATCCTTCTTTACTCCAGTTTCAAGTTTCCTGTAACAGAATACTCCTTAGTGCATTACTCTGCTCGCTTTTGAGAGTTAGTTTTTAGAAAAGCCTAGAATTCAATGAGTCTTTTTTTTGACATTTTAGAAAAAAAATATTTTTAACCAAAAGTGGCAGGTACTTGTGAATAGGTTATTTCATATTTTTATTACACAGGTAAGCACGGGGAAGCTATATGTAGTTCATTTGTAACATACCCTGCATCACATTGGCAGTAGGGCAGTGGAAATAAGGACTGACATGAAAGAAAGAATTCACTAACTTTAGATTGTAAAGTATTAAAATGGGTAGTAAGTGGGAAAAATATATGTATATATATTGGATATATATGTATATATTTTATGTATATATGTATATATATTTTATGTATATATGTATATATAGTGTGTGTATAAATGTATATAGTGTGTGTATATGTATATATGTATATACATATATGTGTATATATATTGTGTATGTGTATATGTATGTATTGTGTATATATGTATATATATTGTGTGTATATATGTATATATATTGTGTGTATATATGTATATACATTGTATGTATATATGTATATATTGTGTTTATATGTATATATGTATATATGTATATGTGTATATATTGTGTGTATGTATATATATTGTGTATATGTGTATATATATTGTGTATATATATGTATATATGTATATATATTGTGTGTATATATGTGTATATATGTATATATATTGTGTATATATGTATATATATTGTGTGTGTATATGTATATTTAGTGTATATATGTATATATGTATATGTGGATATATATATTGTGTATGTGTATATGTATACATATTGTGTTTATATATATATTCATTATGGAAATCACTATTTCTAAACACTAAAACCTTTTCATTAAAAAATAGAGAAAATCAACAAATGAAGTAAAACACCCAGAATTGTAAGCCTTAGACTATTGCATATTCAGTCTGAGTGCTTTAAACAGACTGAGATACCAAGTGTCCATTTAGACTTTGTAGCTAAATAGTTCAAATCATAGCTGTACCGTGTAACCTTTATAACTCTGGACAATTTACTTAGCCTGACTATGTCTTGGTTTCTCAAGCGATAAAATCAAAACTGTAAGAACTACCTTCCAGGTCTATTGTAAGGAGAAAATAAATTGGACCGTGGAGAGCATTGAACGTGTACACTAGTACAGTGGTTCTCAACCCATGGGTCACAACCCCTTTGAGGTCACATATTAGATCTCCTGTATATCAGACATTTACATTATGATTCATAACAGGAAAAGTACAGTTATGGAGTAGCAGTGAAAATAATTTTATGGCTGGGTGGGTCATCACAACATGAGGAAGGTTAAGAATCACTGCTGTAGTATTTAGTACTTAGTTTGCGTATAAAAAATGTTTGCTGTCATTATTATATTCTTACTACTATTGCCATTACCCTTACTACATTAGAACATTTCAGAATCATGTCATCCATCACATATGTGTCTTGGTCAATGTTTATCTGCTGTTTTGCAGGGAAATGGCTCATTCTAAGGCCAGCTTTTCCTTGTCTACTCCCTTCCGACCTCGTATTGAGAACGCAGCACTGGATTTGTCAAACTACCGAGCAGTCTCTTCTCTTGACCTCCATGGAGATTTCAAATGTGCCTCAAACAAACCAGAGGAATCTTCTGTTTATGAGGATGAGAGCGCCATGGCCTCCATGCCCCGCCCACTGAGGAGCCGAGCCTTCTCTGAGAGCCACATCAGTTTAGAGCCTCAAAATACCCGGGCCTGGGGAAAACATCAGAGGGAATCACTTAGTAAAGGCAATGAGACTCAGCCAGATATTCCTGGGGCCCGAAAAAAGGCCTTTCCTCCTCCTCGCCCTCCTCCTCCCAACTGGGAAAAATATAGGCTCTTCCGGGCAGCGCAGCTGCAGCAGCAACAGCAACAACAGCAGCAGCGATGTGAAGAGAAAGAAGAGGAGGAAAAGGAGCAAGAGGAGGGGGGAGAGAAAGAGGAGGACCTACCACCCCAGTATTTTAGCTCAGAATCCACTGGTTCCTGTGCCCCTAATACAGAGGAGCAGCCACAGTCCCTGAAGATGGGCCACCAGGAAGCCTCAAAGCAGAGTTCGCAGAGCATCCAAGAACAAGAGGCCTTTGCTCTGCATCCCAGCAATTTTGTGCCTCCAGGGCGGAGCTGCACTGTACCCCAGCCTGAAAAAGCTCAACCTCCTTGCTATTATGGCACTCATGGACTGTGGAGGACAACTGAGCAAGAAGCTACTGTGACCCCAAAGTAAGTGTTTGTAAAGGTATTGGATCCTAGACAAGGCAGCCGCAGCATGAATTGGATTTCTCCTCTACCACTGGCTAGCTATCTGACACTGATTCTTACTCTTCTTATCTGGGAAAATAAGATCATGATAATGCACCACCTCTCCCTGGTTCTGACTATTAAGATATGGCATGCAAAGCACATGAATAGATGATTGGGACATAGTAGGTGCTCAGGAAGACGAAGTTATGTTTTTTATTCCTATCATTAAGAAAATAGGGTATTGCTTCTCAGTGTCTCTTTAAACTAGCTGTCAATATCTGGCCCCTGATGGTGAAAGCATAAACCATCATCTGCCTGTCCCAGGCCCTCCCTGAACCCTGGCTCCTGTGTGCTCTAGCGGAAGTAGCCTGGGCCTATGAATTCTTCCCCCAGCACCAGAAGAAAGATGTTGCCAGGGCCAGGCACTTATGCAGTGATAGCAGCTAAGGGCATTCTTTGTCTTTCCTACCCTCTTGTTCCCCTGCTTGGCCTTTGCTTTGCATTTGCTTTACCAGACAGTGGGCAATAGTTGGCAGGGTGAGCTGCAAGATCAAAAGAGGACTGTGGACTGCCTACTTGAGTGCTGGTCTGGATAGCATGCTGTGTATCTGCCCTTTTTGCTCCCAAACAGAAACACCATGGTCGCCATTGCTCAGCGCTTATGCTCTTAGCTCTGCCTGGCCTCTTTCAGAGCCCCACTGGGGATGAGCAGACAGGTGTCCCCCTAATTGCTTTCTTTAAATCTTTTTATAGCAGGATCTTGCCTGGGAGGAGTTGCTATTAGAAGTACCTTGTTTATGTGACTTTTATGGACAGGCTAATCTTGTTACTTGGTTATCTGGAGCTGATTGAGCAGTTCTCTGAGGTGCCATAAGGAAAGCATTTATAAATCCCAGCTCCTGGGCTCTGTGAGACGCCCTTAGCAGACCACATGTGGCTGCTTCTCGAGCTGCCTTTCTTGTGACTGGAAAATACATTGTAGAAACTAACTGTGCTGTGGTCATTATGTATCACAGCAGAGAGATTGAAAGGTTACCTGGCAGATAGTAGGCATTGAGCTACTATTTCAAAAGGCAAAACAGGTAATCAAATAAGTTTTCAATTAAGCATTTTCTATGTGCCAGACACTGCCTGGCGTTTAATGTACATGATTTAAGTTGTTCTTCCCAACATCCCTGTTGGCCATTAATATCTCCAGTTGACAAATGAGGTAGCTGAAGTTGAGCAAAATAAGGGACTAATTAATTCAGTATTCTGCAGCAAAGACTCAAATCCAGATCTGTCTGCCTCTAAATCTAGGCTGCTACAGCTGCCATAGCCTCCTGCTCATCCTCCCCCTCCTCCCCCTCCTCCCCCTCCTCCCCCTCTTCCTCCTCCACCTCCTCTTCCTCCTCTTCCTCCTCCTCTTCCTTCTCCTTCTTCTAGTCCTCCTCCCCCTAGTCCTCCTCCCCCAACCTCAGTCAGAAAGATCTTGTTCTTGTAGTTGGCTGGGGCTTTATGTTATCTTCTCTCTTATAGGGTAATATGTGCCAGAAGCAACAGTTCCAGGCTTTGGGCTTTCCTCCTTTATGAACTTTTATTCTCTTGACCCAGGCTACTGAGAAAGAAATCACTATTTCTAGGTATCTTATAACCCACTCCAGAGATTTATTTATAACAAATTATAAAATGCAAGGGAATACATTCAGTTGCACACAGCCTTGGCTCCTAGCAGCCAGAATCAGTTCTAGATGTTTCTTAAAATGATACAGATTTCAAGAAGAGCATCTTTTCTATCACAGCTGATGTTTCTTCACCTGTTTACTATGTGCTGAGCATGGTTTTAAGTATTTTCATCATTCCTCACACAGGATGTGCTCTTTCTTAGAGTTTACAATGCACAAATGCACCATGAACACAGTAGGAAGGATGGAAGGACGCTTTAAGGTCAGGAAGTATTGGCCTTTTCCTAACCTAGCAAGAAGCCATACAGTAACCTTTTGTGGTGCTGGGAAACAGCGGTGGCAATCAGCACTGTAATCATCTAAGAAAATGCTGACAATCGATAGTTGTACTGCTAAGGTTTGGAAGGTCAGGTGTAGTTATAAGTATTTTAAATTTAGGGTGGACCTATTGGGGCATTGATTTAGTCTCCCCAGACAGACCTAAGAAAGAGTTAGAACCACTCTCCTCCACCTTTCAGATGAGAAAAGTGAAGCTAAGGGAGGAGATGTAACTTTCTGACAGGCTCACAATTAACCAGAACTCAGGCTGTCTAGCTCATTGCCTACAGCATCAGTTTGGTATCTCAGGTCCTAGAAAAGGTTCTTCTCAGATCCTAGGAAAGTACAAGATAGTGTTAGGATCAATAGACGTGTAAAGCTTTCGGTGTGAAATGAAAATAAAGACAGCCAAGTTCTAGCCTTGTTAAACCATAGTATCTCTACAACACGTTTACTTTTTAGGTTCAGACTCAGTAACACACATGGAAGAAAGTCATGGAAATGATCAAATGTTGCTCCAGGCTCATAACTAGTGCCAGTAGAGATCTAGTTGGATTCCTGGAGTCTAAGCACGTCTGTCATTGCTCAGCAGAAGGTTCTGAGCTTTCATGTAATGTTTACTTTTAAATTCAGATTAGGTTCTTATAGATTTCTTATAATCCCTTCCCTGTTCATGAAAGTAATGAGAAAAAGAACCCTGGAGCAGTGCTTAGCACGATCTACTGTAGGGCCATAGCTGCTGAGAAACTGCCTTTCCATGGAGCACATGAATTTGGATCTTTACAGTTTCTGACTCAGAACATCGACATGTACCATAAATTTGGATAAACAGGAGTTCTCAGAGTTCATTTGTATTACCTTCCCAATATTCTCCCTTCTCTGATATTAAAGACATAGTTCAGTTAGGAAGTTTCTTACAAATAGGGGTTGGTACAGTATCAAGTTGTTCTTTTGTCACTATCACAGAGGAGTATAAAAGATAAAGGCACAGATGTGGCGTTGGGCTGCTGTTGGTGTGGACGCCACTGTCTACTGGCCTGGGGAATATAATTTCACCTTTTCAGTCTTCATGGTACCTTTATGTAAAGTGGTTATGATGATCAATCAGTTGTGTGTGTGCATATGTGCACATGTGTGCTACATGTCTTAGGACAGTTTCTGGTGTAGAACAAGCACTGTGCATATATTAGTATTATAGTTCTAATCTTGAAAGCCTATGCGTAAAATAAACGTCTCTAGAGCGAAGAATATTGGCATGCCCAGGTTGCCTTTGTGTGATGAATTAAGAGACAGCATAGCATGAATCAGTAAATAGCTTTGGAGCCTTTTTAGCCATTATATTTGACCTTTATCTAAGAGCTACAAATAGCTGCAGAAATGACTAATGAGTTTCTCCCATTTTCTCTTTCAAACAGCTAGAGGTTAGAAAGGGCTGGTGATATACAGACAGGTGGATGGTAGGAATAGCTGCCTGGCAAAGGGAACATGCTCACAGACAGAGAGACAGACACACACACACACACACACACAGAGAGAGAGAGAGAGAGAGAGAGAGAGAGAGAGAGAGAGAGAGAGAGAGAGAGAGAGAGAGAGACCGACCCAAGTGGGGTGGACTTTGCCCTTGCAGAAACCCTGGGCAGAGTTGTTCTCCCTTTCATTACTGAAACCTGACATAGCATTTAATTTTCCTTACTTCCAGCAGACCAGAAGCCTTAATGGCAAAAGAGGCCAAATCCAAGCCAAAGTAGGGCCAGAACTGCTTCTTTCCTGAGGAGAAATTCTCTTTCACTGGCTGGGGCTCTGAGAAGCAAAATTTTATCCCCTCAGGCTTTGGTAACACCAAGATAACAATGTCTGCTGCTACACTCGTGGAACCCCTGGGTGTCACTGAGCTCATCTTCCCCATGTCATTCTGAACCCATGCAGGAGGCCAGGCCAGTGAGAATATACCACAAGTGGAAGGGTGCTGTCCCTTTTCAAGCCAAAGGGTTGTCCTACAAGAGGAAGTATCAGAAGAGCTCATCACATGAGAAATGTGATGGGCTGTGACAAGTCCTTGGCGAAGATGCTCATCCCAGTGTTCAGAAAGGTGACAATGGCTAAGGTCACAGATGACCTCTTTACTGTGGGGCCATTTCAAGCAGGAATGGCATCAGGATAAGAGAAAGGAGTATGAGGCAAGTCACAGGTACCCTTATGAACAAGCAGATCAGACAGCTGGACTGAACAGGCTCTGTATTTGGTTAGAGGAGAGTTCACCAAGCTTAGAGGAACACATTTCTCTTCTGCCCCTTGCTGAAGGTCATGAATTATTAAAGCGAGTCATTTATCATCAGAAGTCTACAATTTTGAGGTCTTGTAAGTTCTTCTACATTTTAATGGGCTGTTAATGACTAAGCCAAATGATAAAGAAGTCCTGAGAACTACTAAGTTCAGGGACATAGGACATGGAAATAGACTTCATTTTTAAAGTTTACTTTCACGTGACTTTCAGATCACCTTCATGTTACCTGTTCATGTTTGAATGGTGCCTTTATTTCCATTGTGTTACACCAGCTGTGGGAAGTGCTGTCAAATATTACAGGTAGAGAAAATTAAGGAAAGAACCCTTAGTGGTCTGTCAACAAAAGTACTCAAATGGTCACCTTTTGTTTCCACAGACAAGAGTTTCGGCACTTTTCACCTCCTTTGGGGGCCTCAGGAATCCCTACCTCTTACTCAGCTTATTATAATATTTCTGTGGCCAAAGCAGAACTGCTGAACAAGTTAAAACAGCAGCCCGAGATGGCAGAGGCAGGCCTGGGAGAGGAGGGAGTTGACTATGAACTGGCTCAAAAAAAGGTAAGGTTTGGGGTATAGTCCAGAGATTTTTAGCATTCAGTTAAATGGAAGAAGGACAACCAGCCCTCCACACTCTCTAGCATTTTTCTCATCTCTGTGTTTCAGTATAGAAACCAAGCAGTCTCTCCTCAGTCCGTCCTAATCAATAATAGCAGTAACCATTCCCTCTATTTCTTAGGGTCATCACAATGTGTGTGTATGTGTTGGGGGAGAGAATGGGCACTGAGCTAAGGTAGGAGTGTATATATGTGTGTCTATCTCTATACCCAGGTATGTGCATGTGTGTCTGTGTGTGTTACTGGGAATTGAACCCAGGACCTTTGTGTGTGTGTGTTACTGAGAATTGAACCCAGAACCTTATGTGTGCTAAGCTGGTGCTTTGCTGTTGATCTAAGTGCCATAACTTGAATCTTTCCATAGCATTATTTGAAGTATTTGGGATCAAACCTAGGGACTAGCATGTGTTAGAAAAGCACTTTGCACTGAGCTGCACCCCCAACCAACCAACCTCCCTCCCTCTCCAACCCTGGTAGTGCTAGGGCTAAACCCAGAGCCTTGAACTTGCCAGGCCAGTGTTGAGCTCTGCTGTGCAGTGATAGCCCTGCAAGGAAAGCATTACTATTGCCCCCACATCTTTTTTTTGCCAGCTAAAGGGGATTACCTTCTCCAAGGGTCACAGACTAAATTATAGGTCCTGGATTTCTACTCTCCCATACTGTCCTTTTGAATTAAGCAAGCTAACTCACTGCCTAAGGCACATCAGAGATCTGGCCAATGGCAGTGCCATTAATTTGTATTCTCTGTAAGTTTCTGGGAGAGAGAACAGACTGACTAAGGAGAAATTATAGGCTGGCAGACTATTATTTATTTGCAATGATGGTCAATTATCTCTTGAAAATACAAAATAGATAAATGGGGATGTTGTTGTTGTCATTCCAAGCCTTCCTTTCTTCCTCTAAGTACCAGTAGCCTAGTTTTTTAATCAAGTTCCTGGAATCATTTTGCCCCCACCCTTGCACTTACCTATTTTATTTCATAAGCAGATAGAGTTGTCATGGCAACCTCAAAGGCCCAATTTACCATTTTGTGGACATTTGAACTCAATGTAAATTGTTCATCTGCCCATATTTCTCTTTCAGGACATGACTTGGAGGAAAACATAAGACCATTTTCAAAAACACTCCTTCCAGTTTCCCATCTGAAGCAAAATGTCAGGGAAATAATTGGACCATGGAAGTGTCAAATTTTATTGATCCAGATGCTCTTCCTTGGAGTCTATGTTTCTTGAACATGGCAGAGAGCTGGTCCTTGCTTATTCAAGGCCTGGCCTTTCCAGGGACAAACATAATGAAAGTCTAGCCACGGGAACAGAGATGACTGGAAATGGCAAAGAACAAAATAACAGAGAGTGATTTGTTATGGCTGCAGGTGGAGCAGGGCTATGTTTGTGTGTAAGGAAGAGAGGGGAAGAAGGTCATCAATTTGCCAGGTTCCAGAAAAACAGATGAGCTCTGGATGAGCCTGTGATACATCTGCAGCTTTATACAGTACACTTTACCCAGGCTAAAGGTTCAGGATGTAGAGCCCAGGTACTGAGGAGCAGAGTGGTTCCTCCTTTTACATTTTTTTCCTCAGTCTCCACTCACACCACTAGCTTCCTGCCCCTCAGTGGATCTGGTTCTTTGCCCACACTTTCGTGCACAATCATGATTTCCTGACTTCTCCTGACAGTGGTCACCTCTATCATTTCCAAATGAACTATTAGAAAAGAACACTCCAAACTTCAGCGTTCCAGAATGCCTAAACTAGAAAGTATCTGATGACAATTCTTACCAATGTAGGGTCTCGGAAGGTCTCTAGTTCCTATTTCTTATAGTCTTGGTTGCATTTTACAAATGTCACTTGGGTCCATGGGTAACAGTCATCCTACATCAAGAACTTTGGTGACAAGGAATCTTTGACGCGATTCCTGTCAACAGGGAGGGAAGGTAACTGCTCAAGAAACTAGAATTACTTTTCACTTGCTTAGGTTTCACCCCCAAACTATCTTTTCTCTCCTTCCCCTCATGTCCTTCCTCCCTCCATCCCTCCATTCTTCCCTCTCTCCTTTCCATCTGTAATCTGTTTCTTTAGCCATGGTTTCTGCTAAGCCCAGATCAGGTTCTGTTGATGTCCATGTTCACCTTTGTTTTCCATATAACTCTTTTAGATTCAGCTCATTGACAGTATTAGTCGAAAACTTTCTGTCCTGCGGGAGGCCCAGCGCGGGCTACTGGATGACATCCATGCCAATGCTGCCCTTGGAGAGGAGGTAGAGGCCAACTTAAAAGCCGTGTGCAAATCCAATGAGTTTGAAAAATACCATTTGTTTATTGGAGACCTGGACAAAGTGGTCAACCTGTTGTTGTCACTCTCTGGACGACTGGCCCGGGTAGAGAACGCTATCAACAGCATCGATGATTCAGAGTCCAACCAGGAGAAGGTACGGATGAGGTCCGGGTTCCCTGGAATTGTAAATGGAAGAAATGGCCTTTTTAACTTTTAAAGGGAAACTGAAAATGAGCATCAGAAGTGTGAATCCTGGCTTTAGAAGTGCTCTGAAGTTTTAGTGCCACATCTTAGCTGCGTGTGACGATAGGCAACGTAGCCTATTCTGTCTCATGTGCTTCATTTGCAAAATGAAACAAGCACACAGTCTGCTTCGTGTATTTTCTGGGAGGATTGAGATAACCCAGGTTAATTGCATAAAATAGGGTCCCAAACAGAGTGAATATGGAATTAGTGCCAGCTGCTAATGGGGATGTGGCGATGGTAGTGATAAAGGTGAGGGAAAAGCAGCAGCAGCAGCAGCAGCAAATTTGCTTCCGATCCCCTTAGAGCTGCAAAGAGGCCCTCAATTGTGTGGGTTATTTCATTCGGCAATTATATTTGAATTAAACTCCATTACCTTTCCCTATACAAGTGGCTTTGAATCCACAGTAAGAGCTCCATCCACATGCATACACACAAACACACATCCCACGCGTGTCAACTCATACAGAGACACCATATAGAAAGCATCACCGTAGTGCAATTTGTTCAGTAATGGAAGGGACTTAGATCGGCTTTGTGAGAGGTTTCCTCTCTACCAAGCCAAGTGGTGGTCTGTGCTTTAAAGACAGCCTTAGAGATAGAAAGGGGTGATTACACACCCCCATCCAAAACTGCTGCTCTGCTGGTCTTCCTTTGGCTATGGGAAAAGGAAGGTTTGTATATGAATGTGAACTTTAGAGCAGGGAATCTAAGGCTGATTAAGTACCTAAATGTGTAACTGTTCTGTGGCTGCTTCCTTGGTGAAAGACTCGTGTGCAGATGCCTCGTGATTGGGATGCCATTTAATTGGTCCTCTGCTTCCCCAGTTGGTGCTGATAGAGAAGAAGCAGCAGCTGACAAACCAGTTGGCAGATGCCAAGGAGCTGAAGGAGCATGTGGACCGCAGGGAGAAGCTGGTGTTCGGCATGGTCTCCCGCTACCTGCCTCAGGACCAGCTCCAAGATTACCAGCACTTTGTGAAGATGAAATCTGCTCTCATCATTGAACAGAGAGAGCTGGAGGAGAAGATCAAACTTGGAGAAGAGCAGCTTAAATGCCTCAAAGAGAGCCTGCACTTGGGGCCCAGCAATTTCTAATTACACCAGGAGTGTGCCACTGTGCCTCTGCCTGTCACCAGTGGAAAGGGACTTTCGATCTTCAGGAACAGTTTGTTAGCCAAGTATATAGAAATTACTTAGCAGATGAGTCCAGCCATCTACCTTGGCCAGCCATCAAGGAGAGCCTGGGAAGGTCCCAAGCTTCTCTCTTACAGAGCTGCAGCAAGGTGGGGCCACGCTACCATACTCGTTCCCACCCAGTGAACGAGGACTAAACAGTGCCTTCATCTCTGTACCAAAGCACCAAAGACTTCACAGACTCGATACTCTCTTTTGATACACTACCCTCTTGAGGTTCAAAGCTAAAGTGCTTATGCAATTTTTCCTCTTCCCTAGGGATCATGACCTAGCTAGCCATTGTCCACACATGTGTGCTTGTCTTGAATACATTCACCTCAGACCAGTCTCAGAGCCTCTGCTAAACGTGGCAGCCGGAGTCACAGAAGGGGAGGTCGCATATAAGGGGAGCAAGCATGGAGTGTACCCCTGTAGTCTTCCTCCCCTCAAGTAATAGACAGGCTTAAACAAAATGGTTCCATGTCTACCCTCCCCAACACCTAGTTAATAGCACTGTTACTGTGGCCTTTACCCCATCTTCACATGATGGACCTGCCTTTGTATTGTATCACTAGGAGTTTTGTGCCAAGGTGTCACTCTCTGGGCCTCTCACATTTCTCTATTACAGTTGACTTTGCAACACAGCTAGCTTCATTACTGTAGAAGAGGGTTTTGATCATATTTCACATGGTCTTTGATTGTATTTATCTCTAAGTTTTCTCTTTCTTTCTTAATTAAGGAGGCAAGGAAAAACAAGTTAGGCAGAAGGAAAACATAAGCCTAAGTCCACCCTGGCTGAGGAAGCAAGTGCCAAAGCCTTGAATTCATCCTAGCATAGTTTCAAGTAGCTAATAAATTTCTCCCCTTGAACTTAGAGCCTCCCTACCATAGTTTAGCTATGTGCTCCCTTGAGGGTTGGATGTCTCTAACCTTAACATTCCTGAGTAGAGTGCAATGGTCTTTAAGTGCCTTTTGAAACCAGGGTACTCTCCTATAACTGACAGACCCAGGATACATGAAGGAAGGAAGGTGGGTGTGGAAGGCACTCTTCCAACAACCAATGGCTAGCTCAAGGAACCAAAACCATGAGAGTATTTTCAGCCAGGGCCAGGCCTCGGAGCAAATTATGATTCGTCGAGGATCCAGTCGCACACGATTCCTCCTTGTCTTCGGGGCCTATGTACTAAAGCATCCCCTTGGGTGGATGCCTGAAATCTTCAATAGCACCAAAGCCTGTAAATAGTACAATTGTGAATCTCGTCACTGAGAGGACTAATAAGTGACTAAAGAAAGGCTGCCTGGATACACTGGATAAATAGATAATGGATGGTCCATGTGGGATGGAGCAAAATTTCATCACACTACACATAATGGAACATAATTTAAAACTGATCAGCTGTTTGACTCTACAATGTTCCATTTAATGTCATCAACCATGGTTGTGCATGAGAACCGAAACTCTGGAAAGTCAAACCCCAGGTAAGAGGTATTGATATGCAGAGCACTAAAGCTGCTGCTCTCACCGAGACCTGACTCTGGTAGCCAGCTTCTATCCTGGAAAAGCATTCAGGCAGGCAATCGCAAGAGGGGACTTCTCACCCAACCACCCAATAGCTCAGTCTTCTGTTCCCAAGTAACTGGGTACATTCCTTGATGCTAGTGCCTCACAATACCCCAGAAGCCCAAAACAACCAAGCCCTGGCATCACCACCTGCTCCAGCTGAGTTCCTCAGGGTCCTAGGACATTCCCTGTAGCTTCCGTGTACTTCATTCAACCAAAGAATTTGCCAGTTCACGGCTGCTACAGATACTGGCCACTCTCTTCTCTGCACACTGTGACTGACAGCTACGGGAATTCTAAAGGGGTGGGAACCTTTTCTGTGAGCTGTTGGGTTATGCTTTTTAGTACTGCTGCCTCTGCAGTAAGCACTGTCTGTCAGTACTGTCATTCTTCCCTCAAGAAGATCACAAATTATTGTCAACATAACCCTAAAAGTATACTGAGCAGTGAAGCTCAGTAGCTTCTATGCTGTGCCACAAAAGTACTGTGCAGAGCTGTGCTATATTATTACTCTTCTGTGCTATTCCACTCAGGATGGCTGAGAGTTTACCCCCCCCCCCAAAATTGAGAGGGGTAAGGAACTGCTTTGACTAAAAGCCATACTTGTCTTACCTTTTTTAAAAATATATATATAATGGGCCCTAGGACAATCAGTAAGGAAGTCAAAATGTCTTATACTAGGAAAGTGAGAGTTATGTGTTCTGTCATTGCAAGCTGGTTACAGTAGGACAAGGAGCAGTCACTTTACTGGATATCATGGCCATAGGCTGAGTATTTGTAGCCTTTGTTAGGTTTATTATACCTTGTAAGTATATGATACCAAAAATACTATTAACTGTGGTTTGTGTTTGTTTGTTTGTTTGTTTGTTGCTTTGGCATTGTTAGAGGTAGAACCCAACACCTTAATTCTCAGTTTTTATCACTTGTCCCACCTCAAAATGGTTTCTATAGTTGAATTCAGAATACAGGGCTGAGTATCCAAAGGATTTGAAAGACAACTTCAAAGCTACACCGAGCAAGAAAGTTTGATGGACTGAACCAACACTGGTATGCCCTACTCCTGCTGGGGCCTCTCCACAGTGAAGAGCATCCCAACAAAATGCCAGTGCTACTTGGCCTGGGTTATCTCTCTCTGGTTGTGGTTTTTGGGATTAGCCTTCTTTCAAGGCCTCTGAGAAGATAGCAGCATGAAAGTAGGTTAAAAGATTGACCATCCCCCTCAAAAGTTGCTGACCATCCACTGTTTCCCTCCAAATACTTCCATAAATCTCATTGTGTACTGGGAAAGCAGGGTGGCAGACACAAGGGAATCGATGCAGGGTTGCTATGGATGCCTATTCTTCTCCCATCCCCAAGGCTGTAGATAATTGACTCCCCTCAAGTCTCAGGATTGAAGACTCCTCTGAGACAGAAAAGCAAACACCCAAGTGTAAGCTAAGGGAATGGGATAGATGTGCTGAAATTAAAGCCCTAAAAAGGGAGAAACTGGGTTCACAGGAAAGGAAAAAGAATAAAAATATGAAAAGTCTCTTTGAAGATCAGCTCCGTATTTCTGTTTGCCATTTAACCTCATGTGCCAAGAAAGGTGCCTAAGGGGTACCAGAACTGCATCCTCAACTCTAGGCTCCCTAGATGTGTTTCTTTTCTAGTAACAAGCTTCAGATGGAGGACGTTGGGTGTACTTCTGGCTATGTCTACCCGTGTGGAACTTGGTGGCTCTCTCTCTTTGCCAGAGGAGCTATGTATGCCAGTAATAATTATGTGGCAGAATATTGTATTATTTGAAGATTAAATCCTTAGAAGGGGGTGGGGTGTGGGACGGTGTATATAAATAAAGAATCAGTGTTTGCTGTATAATTTCGGGGGATTGTCTATCCAATGTAATGCTATTATTTTTCTGAATCTTATTGTCTTTACATTTGTGTCCTCCACCACTCCCTTCTTGGCTGACATTGATATGCCTGCCATGTTGTCATCGAGGGTCATACTTCAATAAAAGGTGCTAAGGACAAAAAGACTCATCTCTGATGTTTTGCTTGTGGTGTTGAAATCCTCTGGAAATAGAAAAAATAAAAAGGACTGTCGTTACTTATCTGTAGTCTTCCCCACACAGCTATATGACCAACGTCTTCTTCATATTCTTAAACTTATAACCTGACACAAAATGGATAGTTTTAATAATGCTCCATTCGTTATCACCAGTAAAACAACAGGATTTGCCATAGCCCTCTTAGTGGAATAGGTCCTGCTATCAATACTGAAGGATAAAATAATCACCAATCTTACAAACATAACCAGGAAGACTATTTTTATTGTCTTGATTTTATGCTTATCCCCAATAGAGTATTTCTTGACTCTTATTAATCACAGGTATCCAAATCAATTAATCAAAGTTTCCAGATGCAAGGTTGATATATCTCTTAGCTTCTTTTTTGACTGTTATAACAATATATCTGAGACTGTAATTTACAGTAAATAATTCTAGAGGCTGAGAAATCCAAGATCAAGAGTCTGGCACCTGGTGAGAACCTTTTATCTGTGCCTCATGACAGAAGGAGAAAAAGAGAAAAAGGATCAAATTTAAAGCTTGAGTCCTTTCATAATCAGTAGCAATATAGTCTTGAAGGTGGAGGCCTATGGCCTAAGTGCCTCCTATTGGGCCCCAACACTGTTACAGTAAGGATTAATTTTTCAAAGACCTACTTATTGGAGACATATCCAGACTATAGCAATATACAATGTGAAAGGAGCAATCTGAAAAGGAAATCAAATAATTCCTGACAAAGATATGACAAATGTTTGAGGTGAAGGCTGTATTGATTACCTTATCTGATCTATACATTGTTAATATATAAAAATGGCTTGCTGGATTCCCAGATATAGGTCCAATTATTGTGAGTAAATTTCAAACACACAAAAAAATAGTTTAAAGGGGAAATCATTTGATTCACTGTAGTATAGGGAAGCATAAAACACCTGGAAATATATTTACAAAAAAATGCAAGACTTTTCTATTAAAAAGTAAAATATTGATAAAAGAAACGGGGGAAGCTCTAAACAGAAAAACACTCCATATTCATCATTTATAAGACATGATATAGGGGTCTGCAACCCCATAGGATGAACAGCAACATCAACCAACCAGATCCCCAGAGCTCCCACAGACATAACACTGTCCAAGGACTACATATGGAGGGACCCATGGCTCCAGCTGCATCTGTAAGAGAGGATGGCACTGTCTGGCATCAATGGGAGAAGAAGCTTTTGGTCCTGTGGAGATTCACTTCCCCAGTGTAGGGGAATGCCAGGGTGATGAGGTGGGAGTGGGTAGGAATGGGGGAGCATCTTTATGAAAACAGGGAGGGGGATTGGGAGAGGGGGGAAAGGGGATAACATTTGAAAGGTAAATACATAAAATATCTAATAAAAATACAAAATTAAAGGGGCATAATATCACTAAGATATTATAGTATAGCTCAAACCTATTTCCAAATTCAACCTAATTTTATGAAAATTTGCTTCATTTGCTTAAATTACACTAGTATTTTAAAATTTATACAGAATTTCATAGGACTCCTAATAGCCAAACTAGCTTTAAGGAAAACAAGGTATAGAACTTAGACTTCCAAATTTCAAAATGTATTAAAATTAAACAGTAAAGGGCCATACATATATATAAATTGAAAAAAATAGAATTAAGAAATAATCCTTCAAAATTATAGTAATTTTTAACAAGGGACCAAGTCAAAAAAAAAGGAAGGGCAGAGGATGTGGCTCAGTAGGCAATGTGCTTGCAAGCAAGCTCTCCAATCATCACTGAAAAACCGGGATGTGATAGGACATGTATCTATATCACCAGTGCTGGGAGCTGAAGACATGCAGATCTCTGGAGGTCACTGGCTAGCCTCTCTAGTCAAATCAGTGAGCTCTAGGTCTACTGAAGAAATTCTGTCTCTGAAAACAAGGTGCAGAACAATAGAAGAAATATCATGAGTTGACCTCTGGCCTCCACAATTCCTGACACATGTACATATACATGCATAAGACACATACATAAAACTGAGACAATTATTTTTCTATAAATAGTGTTGGTATCACTGGATACCTAAAGAGGAAACATAACTTTGGACAAAAGACACTGCTCCAAAGAATATGTATGTCTCAATCTTCTTGAATTTCTGTACACTAAATAAATTGAACAACATTGGTTTTCTATAGTTCTAGAGCACACACAAAGTCCACTAACTGAACTTAGTGGGTCATCAAGAAAAGAAAGAGGAAAAAGGAGGAGGGATGAAGTTGGGGGGAAAAGTGTTGGAGAGATACAAATACAAGAAGATTTCAAAGGGGGATGGGAAATATGATCATGTTTCACTGTATACATGTATGAACTATTCAGAGTATAAAACAATGATTTTTTAAAAGATCAAGGCAGAATGGATTCAGTGTTGATAAAGGACCATGTCCAATTGTGCAGATGGTTCCTCTTCATACCCTGCGAGAAATAGGTCTCTAGTCTTTTCTGTTTCTTATAAGGGCACTAATCCAATTGATGGCTACATGACTGTGATCTCATCTCCACAGAACTGTTTCACAAGGGCCCGTTCCCTAAATGCTCTCATCTTGCAGATCATATAAATTTTAAGAGGCCACAAATATTCAGTCTGTAGAAACATGCATTGAGTATGCTTAGATAGGTGGTCAAGTTTACTGTTCATACGGATATATAAACAGGGACCATAATGAGTTAAGATACAAGAAAATTATTAATAAACACTAAGCCGTAGCAAATGGTAGTGAATCTATGGACAAATTGGAGTGCTCAGACATTGGTGTTCGTTTGGTTTGGTTTTTAGTTTTTGGGTTGTTTTTGTTGTTGTTGTTGTTGTTTTTTTTTTTTTTAGACATTGTTGATAAGGATCTAATGTGATGAAGACACATTAGGTAGCTTGATAGCTTCTCAAAACGGAAAACCAACTTTCCAGAAAACTCAGCAATTCTACTGCTCTGTATATTTCTAAGAGCAATGAAAGCAGGTGTTAAAACTAATCTGCATATGAGGCTGGAGACATGGCTCAGTGGTTAAGAGCACTGACTGCTCTTCCAGAGGTCCTGAGTTCAATTCCCAGCAACCACATGGTGGCTCACAACCATCTGTAATGGGATCTGATGCCCTCTTCTGGTGTGTCTGAAGACAGCTACTGTGTAGTCATATACACAAAATAAGTAAATCTTAAAAACATTTAAAAGCTAAACCATATACATGAATGTTCAAATCAGCATTTTTTGTAATAGAGCAAAAGGTGAAAATAAATACCCCAAGGAGGAATAAACAAACTTGGATATCTATGTAGTGTGAAATTACTCAGCTATAAAAATTGATAAAATATTGATAAATGCTACAATAGAGATGAAATTTAAATTTTTTCATTAATTCAATTATTCACTTTACATCCCAATCATAGCCCCTCCTGCCTCTCTTCCTAGCCCCACCCTTACAAATCTCTACTCCCATTACCTTCTGCTCTTCTCTCCAGAGAAGGGAAGCCCCCCCCTTGGTTACCTCCCCACCATGGGACATCTAGTCCCAGCAGGACTGGGTACATCCTCTCCCACTAAGGCTCAGCCAGGCAGTCCAGCTAGGGGAAGGGGATCCAATGGCAGGCAACAGAGTCAGAGACAGGCCCTGCTCCAATTGTTCTTCAGCATCTTTTACACTAAGTGAAAATGAACCAAAAGCAAAGGACCATATTCTATGATTCAAAGGGCACGTTAGTGATTGTCGTGGCCTAAAAGAACAAGGGAATGAGAGATGCTTGTTAGGGAGCATGACATTTCTTTGGATGATAATGAGAACGTTCTAAAATTAGAGTATCATCGTGCTTGTATGACTCTTCCAATGCACTATGAAGCTATTTATTGAATTAAGTGTTTTTTACTTTGTTAGTCACAGATACATGAATTGGTTCTGGATATTTTTTTATAGAAAATATTCTTTGTTTCCCTCAGTCTCATTCCCATAAAAGAGAACAGGGGAAAAAACCCAA
The DNA here is from genome assembly GCF_963924665.1 of Micromys minutus. NCBI lineage: Eukaryota > Metazoa > Chordata > Mammalia > Rodentia > Muridae > Micromys > Micromys minutus. The sequence continues at coordinate 15,730,311 of NC_137970.1, read as the reverse complement.
AAACAAAACCCAAAAGAAAAAAACAAACCTGATTATCATGATGCCAAAGACAGAGTTCATTCCTGGATATACGGTGGGGCTGTACAGATCCTTCACTCCCTGTGCTCTGCCCCCAGGAGAAAGGACTAGCAGGGAAAATATTTTCAGGCTGAGCAGTCTCCCACAGAAAGGAGAATTTCTGATAAGCATAACCCTGCCATTATCAACATTATCCATCCAGGGGTAAATTACGGGCCACTTATAAGATGACTGACTATAGACTGAAGAAAAATGCTTCACTCTGAGAAGGGAAAGGACTACCTGACCTGCAAGCTATCTACTCGGGCTCCAATTTGAGAAGAGTAGTGGGAAAACCTGTACTCTTCAATCCCATCCTCTGATGTGGACTCCCTTACCCCAGACTATATACATCCACACTATTCATCATCCATCTAGGCACTCATTTAAAATAAAATTCTTCATTCAATCTTTAAAACTTCCTTGTGATTTTAATTTTTTTTAATTTGAAATAGAAATTTAAGCTTGTATCAGCACGGTTTGCTATGTGTACATTACATGGAGAGACGTGTGTGAAATGATTTATTTCATCTATTTAAAAGTGGAAGGGGCCACACACCCCACCTCAAAAATAATAACCCAGAATTCCACCTGTCAAAAGAAAATGCAGGGACAAAGAATGGAGCAGAGACTAAAGGAAAGGCCATCCGGAGACTGCCTCACCAAGGGATCCAGCACATCTGCAGACACCAAACCCAGACAATATTGCAGATGCCAAGAAGTGCATGCTGACAGGAGCCTGATATAGCTGTCTCCTGAGAGGCTCTGCCAGAGCATGACAAATACATATAAGGATGCTTGCAGCCAAACATATGACTGAGCAAGAGGACCCCAATGGAGAAGTTAAAGGAAGGACTGAAGGAGCTGAAGGGGTTGTGACCCTATAGGAAGAACAACAATATCAACCAACCAGACTTCCTTCCCAGGAACTAAAGTACCAACCAAAGAGCACACATGGAGGGGCCAATGGCTCCAGCTACATATGTAGCAGAGCATGGTCTTTTCTGGCATTACTGGGAGAAAAGGCTCTTGTTCCTGTGGAGGCTCAATGCCCCAGTGTAGGGGAATAACGGGGTGCATTAGATAGGCAAGAGTAGGTGGGCAGGTAAGGGAACACCCTCATAGAAGCAGGGGAAGTAGGGGATGGGAGAGGGGGTTTGTGGAGTGGAAACTGAGAAGGGAACTAACATTTGAAATATAAGTAAATAAAATGACCAATAAAAATATGAAAAAAGTGAAAAAGCTAGAAGTCCTCATTGTTATGAATCTTTTGCCCTAATGAAATTGATAAAACAGTATACGATTATATAACACTATATATATATATATAATATGAAAATATACAATCAATTTTTATCTTGTTTCAGCAACACAAAATGAATTCTTGATGTTTACAGCTGTAAACAATTCACTAAGCTCATGAATCTCTTTGCTATTAAATTAACTAGACTATTTTACATTAATTTTCAGCAGAGATTAATGGCACGGTGAACATGAGAATAAAGATATCTCTTCTAAATACTGATTTAATTTCCTTGGCTTATCTAGTCAGAAATAAAATCACTGGGTCACATCATGTTCATACTTTTAATTTCCAAAGAACTCTCTTGCTCTTTTCTAATTTACTGCTTATCTGGCCTACCTTCTCTGCAGCCCTGTGTAAGGTTTCTCATTTGTTTTTGTTCTTTTTTTCCTTATCTTTTTGATAGCAACTATTAGTAAGAATATGGATGGTCCTGAAAAGCATCATCTTAAATAAAATAAGTCAAACCTGGTATGAAAAATGCTTCATGATCTCATGCGGGTATAGACTCTGAAAGTGTTTAACATATAGAAACCAGGTGTCTGCTGACTACCGGGGGTGGGACGCGAGGATGCTAAAGGTGCAATGTTATATCCACGAGGACTGGAGGTGCATCTAGAGGTCGAATAGTCAGCAGGACAACTGCGATTAGCAGCAGTACTGCACTGCATACTTTGAACATAAATTTCAAGGTACTTTCTCCATGAAACTTGGAAGAATATGGGGCTTTTACTAGTGTGGCTACCATTAGATGCTTTAATACATATATATTTCTTAAATATTTTTTCTTAAATATGGAGATGTTCTTAAATATGCACAGCTTTGTAAATGTATTCACTTTTTCACTAAACAAAAATCATAATAAGAATGTTCAAATGCCTATCAAAGGGATGACAAATTATTACTGTAGAACATGGTTTAGAGAACAAGGTTGTGTTCTACTACTAGAAAAAAACTAACTTATGTCACATGGTAATCTCATCTTTCCCTTGGTGTTGTTCAACCAAGGCTGAAGGAGAAATACAAGACTCTGGTCAACTACCTCTCCTTCTGGACAAGTGTAAGATGCTATGCTCTGTCTGTAACCTGAGTGTCTCACTTTTAGAACTGTGGCCCTCCATATTAAAGTAGCTCACTGCTCTTAAGTAAAAGATCTGCACTTCTTTGAATCTTCATTTCCCTCCCTTGGCTAGTCATTTCCTATCTTAAAGAAATATTAATGGAATTCACCTCCTCCAGCACTGAGTTGGTTGTATTTTTGCTGAGGAAATCATTTGGGAAAAGGCCACGAATGAAGAATCTTCCTGACTTTAAAATGCCTTGGGTTAAATGGGAATAAATCAAACTGCTTAAAAACTATACAGTCCCTGCCCTGATTTCTTTCATTTATCAGTTTGGGAAATGTGAGCCACCAGACTAAACTCATTAGTAGACAGAACAAATGACAACTTCTAATTGAGAAAAATCTGTGTTTCAGACAAGTTTAAAGGGATATTGTTCTAAAGCTTTATAAATGACTATATATTTAAAGACTTTTTACAAATATAGAAACATTACTTATCTTCCAGCCAAGTAGGTAAGAGTAAATACAGGCAGACGTAGAAAACTAATGAGATTGTGAATGAATTAGATAATGCTATCTATTTTGGACAGGATTTAGTCACATTCTCACATGCTGGTAGCTATTTTCTTTATCAAATAAGCCTGTCATATGAATCAAACAATTAATAAAAATCTTTTATAAACAATTCCATATTTCACAAAGTGTAGCCTGGTATGGAAGCAACCTCAGTCTTCTGGACCTTGCTATAATGACACACAGAAGTCATATTCCTGACACAGTCTCTGCCACACTCAGCAACTGATGTTCCTCCCAGCTCAGTGAAAGGGATATTGTGGTGGGCATCAAAGAGGTAACTCTCCACCTTGGGCCAGACTCTGAGAATAAGGTGTATACAACATCGTGGTCACAGCTGGCTCTCAAATATTCCACAAATTGATGCTCAGAGTGAAGTTCAAAGTCTTTATATATGCTTTGTCTTCTGTAGATATCTCTGGCTCATACTCCTGACATCTTCCTAGGCTTCCTGACACTCACCCTAAGCCCAAGCTCATCTGCTTATGAACTATAAAGCCTTGTTGCTCTGTGCTTTCCCTGTCTGAAAAGGTCTCCTTCAGTATTTCCCCACATAGCTGAATCCACTTCATATTTTCACTCATTCTGATGTAGACCTTCATATTGTTAATAATACTGCCCATGAAAAACAGTCTTGGAATTTTGATGGAAATTACATTAAATCTATACATTGCTTTTGGTAGGATGGCCGTTCTCATAATATTAATCCTACCAACCTATAAGCATAGGAAATCTTTCCATCTTCTGATGTCTTTGATTTCTTTCTCCAATGTCTTAAAGTTTTGATTATACAAGTATTTAATTTGCTTGGTTAGAGTTATTCCAAGATATTTATTATTATTATTATTATTATTATTATTATTATTATTATTATTATTATATTTTCTTTAAAAATCTTGAAATTATCCAATATTTCTCCAGTCTCTTTCTTCCCTCCAAATCTTCCAACATATCCCTCCCTGCTCTCCTTCAGATTCATGGCCTATTTTTTCTCATCAGTATTGTATGCATGTAGTATATGCATTCACATATACATTCCTAACTACAAACTCTTCAGTCCATATAATGCTACCTGTATGTGCATTTTCTGACTATTGCAAAATGTATTGTCTCCCTTATTTATTTCTCAGTCTGTTTCCCATTTGTATATAAGAAGACTATATATTTTGTGTATTAATTTTTCTCTCTTCCTATTTTGTGCTGAAAGTGTTTATCAACTGTGGGAACAGCTGATAAGTGGAATCTTTGGCAAGGCCTCTAATGTATAAAATTATACCATCTGCAAACAAACATACTTTGACTTCTTCATTTTCTATTTCTGTCCCCTTGTTCTCCTTCATTTGTCTTATTGCTCTAGCCAAGGCTTCAAGTACTATATTGAAGAAATATGGAGAGTGGACATCCTTGTCAAGTTTCTGATTTTAGTGAAAATGCTTTGAATTTCTCTCCAATTATGTTTATGTTGGCTATAGGGTTACAGTAGACTGACTCTATTATGTTTAGGTTTATCCCCTGTAAGCCTATTCTCTCCAGGACTTTTATCATGAAAGCACATTAGATTTTGTCAACGACCTTTTCTGCAACTGATGAGATGATCATACAGTTTGTTGTTGTTTGTTTTTGGTTTTTAGACTTCTGAAGGAGGCATATTGTCTTGGTTATTCATGGTGTGGTTTTGTGCTGGCATTGAGGCATCTGAAATTATGATGGGGATCAGATGGTGGTGAATTCAGATTGGTGGACAATTGTAGGTCTAGGAATAGTCTGGGAAGACCAGAATAGAGGAGGGAAAGGAAGAGAAGATTAGTCTAGGTATGTTCCAGCCAAGTGTGATGGCTAGGGGTCCCCAATACAGAGCAGTTCTTGCAATAGACATTTCAATTTTTTAAAAGAAAGTCTGTATCATATCAATACATGATTTTTCTTTTGTTTATGATATTTTTTTAAATTTGAAAAACATTTAAATTGTCTTCCTTTTGAGCCTATTAAAAATTAAATTATTTTTTTAAATCCAAGACATTTTAAATGTCAATATATATGAAGGAAGACTCCAGGCACAGTTTTGCTGGGTCTTAATAGTGCTGTCATCAAAATCTTGTATTGGGAGCACAACAAGAAGGTCCTTGTGCTCACAGACTTCCAGAGAAACCAGGAATGCTAAACAAACAGGATTTTTTTTTTTTACAATGGGAAAGACGTAAAACCTGTTTTCCATCCAGAAAGCTGGAAATTGGAGGCAATTAACAGCCTGGTGATCTGTGTTATCTGGGCCAGTTATCAAGGTCCTAACCACCAGGACTGGAGGTGGCTAGTAATCTAAATGACCCTTATAGCCAGGGGCTCTCAAAGCTCTTACAAACAAGACCTAATAGTCTAAATGACCCTTACATTAACTATATAGCTGGAGGCTCCCCCAGCCAAAACCAGATGTGGCTAATAGCCCAAATTATCAGTACAACTGAGACCAAACCAGATCCTTCCATACGCTCATAAACTAAGTAGCCTGTCTCCAGAACCTATCTCCTTGGGAGAAATGACATATACCCTGACTTGATTTTAAGATGATTATCTCTCTGTTCACTGGAGATTGTGCTATATCAGGGAACTTTTACCCCACGTTATACTGGGTTTAAATATGCTAGCAATAAACCTCTTGACATTAGACTCCCCAAAGTCTTAATATAGTTTGACAAAGTCAATCTGAACCAAGTTTTCATTGTCACCTCCTTGTGCTTCATTTCCCTGCCATGAACATCTGAAGGGTCCCTGTATTAGTCAGGGTTCTCTAGAGTCACCGAACTTATGGTTAGTCTCTATATAGTAAGGGAATTTGTTGATAACTTACAGTCTGTAGTCCAACTCCCCAACAATGGTCAGCAGCAGCTGTGAATAGAAGTCCAAGGATCTAGCAGATGCTCAGTCCCACAAAGTAAGCAGGCAAAGAGAGCCTTCCTTCTTCCAATGTCCTTATATAGCTGTCCAACAGAAGGTGTGTCCCAGAGGTGAGTACTACCATGCCTGGATCTGGAACTTGTTTTGTCCCTGATGGCTTTGAACTTAGAGATCTTCTTGCCTTAGTGTCCTGAGATTCATAGCCACTATGCCTCAAGATCTCCATGCCAAGATCCAGGTCAGAAACTTGTATCTTCCAGCCTCAAGATCAGGACCACAGGTGAGCCCTCCAATTCTGGATTGTGGTTCATTCCAGATATAGTCAAGTTGACAACCAGGAATAGCCACTACAATACACCCTTGTCAAGTTGACACAAAATATCTCATGTCCACATGAACAATAACAAGGTTATGAATAAGCCTAACATGATATAAATGTTCCTCTTACAATCGCAAACTCATTTGCAAATTACAATGGGGCAATGTCCCTTGGGAACATTATTTTAGTGTCTCAACTTAAATACCAGTTGATGTTACAAATGTGTTCTTAACAAAATAAAACAGAAGCATTCATATTACTTTATAATCCCCTTTTCTGCAACTGGTTACTCGGCCTAAGATGGTATTTATAGTTACCTTCCTCTACTACCCATTCTGTATCTCCTCTACCCTCTGCAACCACCTCAGCAGGTCTTGGCTCTTTTCCTGGAGAAGTGACCCATACCTTCATTCCTGATGGTTCTGTCCTCTTTGTCATCCTGCTTGGATCAGGCAGTTGTAGTTTCCCATTGACTTTAATCACAGGACATGGTGGTATTAAGAGATGCCCTAAGGGATCTCCTGAACTCCAGACATAAACCTTCTTACCTCCACCGTGGAGAGGCATTTCAATTTCCCCATGGTAATTTGGATCTATCACCCCTCCTAACACTGTTATTCCTTTCTTAGCATGTTGCATCAAGGGCATCAGAAGCCCAAAGTGACCAGGGGGAAGTGTGAGCTTCCAGTTCAATGGAATGTTTGTTGTGACTCCTGGTAGGAGCACTCCCCACTCTAGAACCAAAACTTCTAGACCAGCAGAACCTAGAGTTGAGAAGACAGGAAGCAAAAAATTTCCTAGACTGTCACTAGGAGTGATAATGAGTAGAACTATTCCCTTTTCCACCCCTTGATTCCTGGACACATGGATCCTGGCTATGGGAGAAACTGTACCATATATTGGACACTGATTCAAAGCATATACTGCCTTCTGAAGAACTCTGCCCCAGCTCTCCATGCTGCTGCCTCCTAATTGGCACTGTAACTGTGTCTTCAAAAGGCCATTCCATCTTTCTATCAGACCAGCTGCTTCAGGGTGATGAGGAACATGGTAAGAGCAGTGGATCCCATGATCATGAGCCCACTGTGGCACTTCTCTGGCTGTGAAATGAGTTCCTTAGTCAGAAGCAATACTGTGTGGAATACCATGACGATGGATAAGGCATTCTGTAAGTCCACGGATGGTGGCTTTGTCAGAAGCATTACAAGCAGGAAAGGAAAATCCATAGCCAGAGTAAGTGTGTACTCCAGTAAAAACAAAACGTTGTCCTTTCCACGGAGGAAGAGGTCCAATGTAGTTAACCTGCCACCAGGTTGCTGGCTGGTCACCTCAAGAAATGGTGCCATATCTAGGGCTCAGTGTTGGTCTCTACTGTTGGCAGATCTGGCATTCACCAGCAGCTGTATCCAGGTCAGCCTTGGTGAGTAAAAGTCCATGTTGTTGAGCCCAAGCATAACCTCCATCTCGGCCACCATGGCTACTTTGTTCATGTGCCCATTGAGCAATGACAGGGATGGCTGGGGAAAGAGGCTGGCTATCCACACAACAGGTCATCTTATCCACTTGATTACTGAACTCCTCCTCAGCTGAAGTCACCTTTTGGTGAGCATTTACATGGGAAACAAATATCTTTACATCCTTTGCCCATTTGGAGAGATCTATCCACACATTCTTCCCCAGATGTCTTTCTCACCAATTTTCCAATCATGATCTTTCCAAGTCCCTGACCATCCAGCCAATCCATTGGCTACAGCCCATGAGTCAGTGAACAATCGTACATCTGGTCATTTCTTCTTCCAAACAATTCCATGTGTACTGCCTGAAGTCTGCCCACTGTGAAGATTTTCCTTCCCCTGTCTTGGTCAGGACTGGATGATCATCTAGAAGGTTTACAATTCCACTCCAAGCTGGGTCTTGTGGTAGACTAAGATGAATTTCAACAATGCAAAAACCACAATTATTTCTCTATCGACCTACAGAATTTTGCTTTAAGAATTATAATGACAGGTTGCTTCTTGCACACCAGCAGTAGTGTGGGATGGGAGAGGCAGAGATAGATAGACAGGTTTTGTAAGATCCGTTAGCAAGAAGTGCTCTCCTATAGTATAATCAAGAATATGAAATCCATCACCATTGTCACATTTCGTTGGTTAGAAAAAGCCATAAAGAGGCCCCACTTACACTCAAGAGGAAAGAGATTGAACAGACATTTGGATACCAGGATATGAAAATCATAAGGCCACCTCAAAAGTAGATACACATTTGAAATCACAGCACAAATTGCTATTGATAACATAACCGATCTATTAATAGAATGTCAGTAGCCAAATTTTAAACTCTACAATCGGAGAACAATAATCTAAAAACGATCACACTGTCCATTGTCCCATTCATAGCACATGAGGTTTTGTGGTTATTGTGTTTTAGAGACAGAGTCTGACTATGTAGTCTTAGCTGATCTGCAACTCTGTTTCTGGAGCACTGGAATTAAAGGTGTGTACCACTGTGCCCAGCTCATTCACAGTACTTTTATAGCCACAAATTTACATGTTTTTTTGTATGACTGCTTTGTTAATAGTAGGTTAGTACAGAAGTAAACGTGATTTTTGTATTGTTGAAATTGATTTGATTTGATTTGATATTGATTCATAGATGGACATGGTTCTGTTACGCATCATCTTTTTTAAATTTGTTTATTTGACTTATTTTTTGAGACAAGGCTTCTCTGGGTAACAGCCCTGGCTGTCCTGGAACTACATTTTAGGCCAGGCCAGCTTAGAACTCACAGAGATCCAGTTCTGACTGCCTCAGTCTCCCAAGTGTTGGGCTTAAAGGTGTGTCACCACTTCCTGGCAGTTATACATCATCTTATTTTTACTATTATTAGTAGTATTAATATTGGTATTTAGCATTAGTATTAGTATTAGTATTAGTATTCTCTCAGGTATGACATCCCAACTGCACTTCCCCCTCCCCTCCACTCCTCTCAGACCCTCCTCCCCCGAGGACCACTTCTCTGTTTCCCTTCAAAAATAAGCAGGCCTCCCAGAGATATCAACAAAAACACGACATTGCAAGTTGGAATAAGACTAGGTACATACCCTCATGTTAAGGACTGAATGGTGCAACCTAGTAGAAGAAAAGGGTCCTAAAAGTAGGTAAAAGACTCAGAGACAACCTCTGCTCCTACTATTAGGAGTCCCAGAAGAATGCTGAGCATATTTGCAAAGGACCTAGTTCACGTCAGTCTCTGAGAACCCCAGAGATCCATGAGCCGTGCTTAATTGATTCTGTGGACCAGGCCACGTACTCATTCTGTTATCTACTCCTCTATCTCCTCCCCCTCGTCCTCTGGGTTTCTGAGCTCTGCCTAATGTTTAGCTGTGGGTCTCTGCATCTCTTCCCATCAGTTGCTTGCTGTATGATGCCTCTCTAATGACTACTGGACTAGATACTGATCTATGAGTATAGGAGGATATTGTAAGGAATCATTTCATTAACTTTTACCCCTTATCTTAAGTCTCCGGGCTCTCCAGCCTCTGGTTCCTGGCTCTCTAGGCATTGTAGGAGTGGGTACATGGTATAGGGCTCAAGTCAGACCAGTCATTTGTTGGCTATTCTTACAAGTTCTGTACCACCATTTCCCCAGCATACCTTTCAGGCAGGATAAACTGTAGGTTAAAGGTTTTGTGTCTGTCTTTGTGTCCCAGTCCTTCCACTAGAAGCCTTGCCTGGTTAGAGAAGATTGCCAGTTCAGGTCCCATATCCTCCATTACTAGGATTTTTCACTAGAGTCACCCTCAGTTATATACCATCTTGACGAACATTTTTGGTTCAGGGTTTTTGCTAGTGACTCATTATTTGCTACATGTTTTGTATTTATTTTATACTATGGAAATAATGTTAAAGCTAATCCAAGCCTTTTCAAATTCTTCTTACTAATTTTCCCACTTTATATCCCAGTATCAGCCCCCTCATTCTCCCAGTTTCCCCTCATACAGCTCCTTCCCCCCTCCCCTTTCTTTCTGAGAAGGGGGAGGAACCCCTGGCTATCATCCTACCTTGGTACATCAAGTCACTGCAAGACTAGGTACGCCCCCTCCCACTGAGGCCAGTAATGTGGCCCATTAAGGACAGGATCCATAAGCAGGTAACATATTTAGGGACACCCCTTGCTCCAGTTGCTGAGGGACCTGCATGAAGACCAAGCTACTCATTTGCTTCATATGTGTGAAGAGGCCTGGGTAAAGCCCATGTATGCTCTTTGGTTGATGGTTCAGACTCTGTGAGCCCCCAAAGGTCTAGATTATTTGACTCTGTTGTTCTTCCTGTGGAGTTCCTGTCCTCAGATCCATCGGTCTTTCCCTCAACTCTTCCACACGACTCATACAGAGCTTAACAGGGAATTCTCAAGAGAGGAATTCTTCATGTAAGAAAAACACTTAAAGAAACATTAAATGTCATCGGGGAAATGTAAATCAAAATTACCCTGAGATTCCACTGTATAGCAATCAGAATGGCTAAAATAAAAAACTCAGGTGACACAGATCCTGGTGAAGATAAAGAGAATGAGGAATACCCCTCCATTGCTGATGGGATTGCAAATTGATACAACCACTCTGGAAATCAGTCTAGTGGTTCCTTGGAAAATTGGAAATAGTTCTACCTGAGGACCCAGGTATACCACTTTTAGGCTTATACCCAAAAGATGCTCAAACATATAATAAGGACACATGCTCCTTTATGTTCATAGCAGCCTTATTTATAATAGCCAGAGGCTGGAAAGAATCCAAATGTTCTTCAACAGAGGAATGGATACAGAAATTGTGGTACATATACACAATGGAGCACTACTCAGTTATTAGAAACAACGAGTTCATGAAATTCCTAGGCAAATGGATGGAACTTGAAGCTATCATTCTGAGTGAGGTAACCCAGTCACAAAAGAACACTCATGGTATGCACTTACTGATAAGTGGATACTAGCTCCAAAAGCTCAGAATACCCAAGAAACAATTCACAGACCTTTTGAAGCTCAAAAAGAAAGAAGGTCAGACGCTGAAAGCAAGCTAGATGTCCCTCAACTGAAGAATAGATACAGAAAATGTGGTTCATTTATACAATGGAATACTTATTATTTGGCTAGTAAAAACGAGGGCATCATGAATTTTGCAAATGGATGGAACTAGAAAATACCATCCTGAGTGAGGTAACCTAGAACCAAAAGGACATGCATGGTATATACTCACTGATAATTATTAGCAAATAATAACCAAGAAATATAGAATACCCATGATACAACCCACAAACCATAAGAAGTTTAACAAGATGTAGGGCCCAAGTGAGGATGCTTCAATCCCACTTAGAAGAGGGAACAAAATAATCACAGGAGACAGAGGGAGAGTAGGACTTGGGTTGGAAAAAGGAACTAGAAAGTTCCAGAGACCTGGGATGTGAGAGGCTCCCAGGACTCAATGGGAATGACATTAGCTGAAATGCTCAAGAGAGGAGAGATGGGACCTGAAGATACCACCTTCAGTAGATAGACATGGCCCCCAATGGAGGAATGGGATCAGCACCCCATCTTCAAAATTTCTGACCCAGGATTTTTCCTGTCTAAAAGAAATGCAAGGACAAAAATGGAGCAGAGACTGAAGAAAAGGCTGACCACTGACTGGCCCAACTTGGATCCATCCCATGGGCAGGCATCAAACCCTGACACTATTACTGATGCTATGTTGTGCTTGCAGACAGGAGCCTAGTCTGGGTGTTTTCTGAAAGGCTCTACCAGAAGCTGGCTGAGACAGATGCAGATATTCACAGCCAACCATTGAACTAAGGCCAGGGACCGCTATGGAAAAGTTAGGGGAAGGATTGAAGGGGCTGAAGGGAATGGCAACCCCATATGTCAACAAATATCAACTAAACTGATACCAGGAGTTCCGGAAGACTATGCCACGAACCAAAGAGCATACATGGGCTTGTCTGAGGCTTGTAGCACATATGTAGCAGAGGACTGCCTTGTCTGACCTCAGTGGGGAAAGGATGTGCCTAATCCTGCAGAGACTTGATGGCCCAAGGAAGGGGTATAACCAAGGGAGCATCAAAGTGAGCATCTTCTAAGAGGCTAAGAGGAGGAAGAATAGGGTGAAGAATTCTGGGAGGGGGACTGGGGACATTTAGATGTAAATAAATAAATTAAATAATTAAAACAATTTAAAAAGTGGCTTGGATGCACCAACTTCCCAAACCGATGTGATCCACTACAGCTTTCTGAATTTTGGCAAAATCATAACATCAGAGAAGTATGCTTAGCAGATCCGTGAGATGCAGGCAGAGCCCCAACATCTACAACTGACGTTGATCAATAGATTGCACCCAATTCTCCATGAGAACACTGGCTGGGTTTCACACAACCAACACTTTGAAAGTTGAATGAATTGAGCTAAAAATTTTTACCTTATCAATTGTTATACCTGTCAACTAACTATATATTTTTCAAACACCCTAACAGCTTTTCCAGTCAAAATACTTCAATAATCAACACAATGTATAAAATGTTTTCTAAGAGCTGGTCAAAAACCACTAAGCATGGATTTTTACTACAGATGTAAACAAAACTTATTTCTAATTATTCTATTTTGACTAACAATTACATATAAGTCTACTTATAATGATTTAAAAATCATAGTCTGATTTTATGTTTAAAGAATATTTTATTAGATATTTTATGTATTTACATTTTAAATGTTACCCCCTTTTCCAGTTCCCCATCTCCTATGCCCCCTCCCCGTGCTTCTTCTATCAGGATGCTCTCCCTCCTACCCACCCACTCCCACCTCTCCACCCTGGCATTCCTCTAAACTAGGAAAACCAGCCTTCACAGTACCAAGGGCTTCTCCTCCCATTGATGCCAGACAATGCCGCCCTCTGCTATATATGCATCTGGAGCCATGTGTATTCTTTGGTTGGTGGTTTTGTCCCTGGGAGCTCTGGAGGGATTGGTTGGTTGACTGATAATGTTGTTCTTCCCATGGGGTTGCAAACCCCTTCAGCTCCTTCAGTCCTTTCTCTAACTCCTCCAACTAACCTTAATTGGAGTCTTTTCTTCAACTGTGATCTGCATGGAGAACAAGAGTCTATGCCTAATTTTGTCCATAGTGCTGCTTTTTGTAAGGCAGGGTTCATTGCTTCCATGTCCCATTTGAAATTGTCAATAACAGGACTCGTGGGAAGGGAAAAATCCACTAAAATCTGCATAGGAACCTTGGATAGCTGGCTCAGCAGTTACTAGCACTGAACTGCTCTTGCAGAGGAACCGAGTTTGCTTCTCAGTACCCAGGCTCAGTGGCTCTCAGTGTTTTAATGACTTATTACTCGAGTTCCAGGGGGTCTGATGCCTCTGGTCTTTGTAGGTACCTGCACTCACATGCGAATATCCAAACACAAACATACACATAATGTAAAAACAATATAAATAAAGCATTTTTTAAAAGTCAAACGAATTATATCAGCGAACAGTAAGAGACAGATTTACGAAGGATTTAACTTTAAAATTGTTAACTATTATGACAAAGTTTGAAACAACAATAGAGAGTATACAACCGATAACATAGTAATCCAACCCATTAAAGGAAAATGGATGCCACTCCGTCTTCTGTTAGGTGTTTGTTCTGTCTAGGGAAGCAGAGAAAACAAATAAGACTGTTGCCCAAGCAATACCACATGCGTTTTAAAGTAGCAATGCAGTAAATGTAAAATCCTAGTTCTATCAGTTGTGCATAGCCAAGTAAAGGCTTGCACATCTTCAAAGTGGAATGTCTGAAGCGATGATTTGAAACTTTGTGAAGTCTGGTCCTTGAAGCAACATCAACATCAAGTTAGAAGTGTTCCAACCCAGAATCAAAGTATAGGAGCAGAGATCCACATTCTGTTTTAACAACTCGTTAATACAAGTGTGAGTCACACTCAAATCTAAATTTAAGACACATCATTATTTTTAATTATTATTATTTTACTATTATTAGCACTTTTATGGAAGCCTCTTCTTGGTTGTTTTGGTGTCTAACCACTAGGTGGCGACGTTTGTCTTATGTCCCCGAGGTTGACCAACGTTTACAGTGGGTGCCTACTGGTCTAGCCAACCTGACTGTCCAGAGGTAAAAATTAGTAACAGGATTAGAAGGATGTAAGAGAGGAAGAAAAGAGATGCAATGGGGGTAGATCCTGTAGGGGCTTTGCTTTATCTCTGCTTGAACAATGCGATCTGTCTAGGCAGACATCTTAGCATTAGTTTATTTTGGATACAAAACAATGTGAAGCAATGTTTGCGAATCTGTGAGCTGCCAATACCATCTGTGCTCTTCCTGACTGTACTCACCATCCAGTACCCAAAGACAACGTCCTCCCACTCCAATACCTCTTCCCACCACCGTAACGTGGATTCCTTCCCCAGTTCTCTTCCATCACTGGTTGGTCTTCATGTCGTCCTTCTACAACCATTGAACTCCCACACAGTACAAATTGAAGCTATAAAAATAGTAGGAATTCTTTGTCACCCCACCTGTTTGACTATTCCCCTCATATAGTTCCTTAATTGAGATCTCATATTCACCCTGGAGATTCCACTTTCCCTACAGCCTTTTCTGATGAAATCTGCTGATTTTCTCATTTCACACAAATGATTGGGTTTGAGAAGATGAATAGGAAAACCCCAAGATATCTCAGTAGAGGATATTTTTTTATTAATCATTTCATACATTTACATTTCAAATGATAGTCCCCCTCTTGGCTACTCCCCCACAACCCTCCCATCCCATCTCCTCTTTCTCGCCTCCCCTTTGCCTAACAGAGGGTATTTTTCTCTCTCATCTCTGGCAATGGATTCATGGAGACCTGGCACCAGTTTACCTTCCCAACTCCAATGTATACCTCAAACATTCACTTCAGACAACAACATCCCTGGATACACAGAAGATATTTCCACACTTAGAAGGAAAAAAGATTATTTTTCATTCGTTTATCTCTTTCTGTAGCATAGATGGAATTTTCTTATCCTGACTTTTAGGTTATTCTTTCTCAATGTTATTTTTATAGGGATTGTTCTGAATATGCATATTTAACTAACCAGACTCTTTATTAAACTTATTAATATTTAGTTTTCCAACTTATTAATACAAGTACTTGAAATTTCTCTTATGTCCTTTAGGGTTTATAATCTTGACTTCATTGTTTTGCATTTTGTTCATGTTTTAAATAATTTGCTATGGATTGATAGAAATTTACACAGATTCTTCTTTTATTCTCAGTGCACCATTAATTTTCCAGTGTGTCAGGAAGATATTCTATGATATATGGATATGCATGTGCACATAGATGTATTTATATGTATATGTAGTTTATTTACCCTTATTTTCCAAGACTTGCACATCATCTCTTGTATGTTTTCAATTAATGACCTCTTCTAAATTATCTTCAGTGGGGAACTTGTATGGCAAACCTTCTTGTGCATTGCATGTCTCAGCATATTTTTTTTATTCTGAACATTTAAGTCAAAAAAAAAAAAAAAAAAAAAAAAAAGAATGGCCATGAAATTGTAGGCTCAAAGTCACGAAGCACTACAGGTCTTCGTCTTCATAAATATTGCTCAGTTGCCCTATTGTACTCAAAATTGTGAATAAGAAGCCTCTCACCAATTAATTCTTTCTACAAGAATCTTTATGTCGGGAGAGGGGAACATGATCAGCTATTGGGTGGGGCAAAAGGACTGAAGCGCTGAGGTCCAGCAGAAAGAATGGAAACAGGCAACCCCTGGAGGTAGGAGGTGGGGGACCCTCCAGAATGTACCAGAGAACTGGGAGGTGAGAGACTCTCAGGACTCAAAGGGAGGGACTGTAGATGAAATACCCTACAGTTGGAGAAGAGCCACCTCCAATAGAAAGATAGGGCATCAAGTGGAGGGATGGGGTTGCTATCCCACAGTCAAAAACTCTGACTCAGAATTGTTCCTGTCTGAAAGAACTGCAGGGTCAAAAATGGAGAAGAGCCTGAGGGAAAGGAGGTCCAGCGACAGGCCCAAATTGGGATCCAGCTCAAGGGGAGGCCCCAAGGCCTGACTATTACTGATACTATCATGTACTTACAGTCAGGAGCCTAGCATGGCTGCTCTCTGCGAGGCCCACCAAGCAGCTGAAAGAGTCAGATGCAGATATTTGCACCCAACCAATGGACAGAAGCTGCTGACCCTGTGGTTGAATTAGGGAGAAGCTGGAAGAAGCTGAGGAGAAGGGTGACCCTGTAGGAGGACCAGCAGTCTCAGGATCTCTCAGACACTGGACCACCAACCAGTACCATGTACCAGCACTCACATATACATATACAGAACACAACACATATACAGCAGAGGACTGCCAGATGTGGGTTCAGTCAGAGAAGATTCTCCTAACCATCAAGAGACTGGAGGCCCTAGGGAGTTTAGAAGTTTGGCCAAGTGGGGGTGGTGGGTGTAGGGACATCCTCCAGGAGACAGGAGTGGTAAGAGCAGTGAGAATGGGGAACAGTCAGAGGGTAGACATTGATTTTTTTTTCATCTGGAAGATCTGAGAAATTTGTCTTTGTGCAGTTTTTGTAAAGCTTTATGATGTTAAATTCTACTCTCTCATTCCCTCTCCCTGTAACTCTCTGTTTGACTCTTAATGTCTCTTTGTCTGTCTGTCTTCCTGTCTGTCTGTCTGTCTGTCTGTCTCTCTCTCTCTCTCTCTCTCTCTCTCTGGTGTCTGTCTGTGTGTGTATGTGTGTGTGTGCGCGCGCGCGCGTGCATGCATTTGTGTATAAATGTGTGTGTATTTTCAATATATTACCTTTACTATATAGCCCAGGCTGTCCTATATCTAACAGTATAGATCAGACTGGTCTCTGGTAAGAGTGTCACAGATCATCCTACCTCTGCCTCCCACACCCTAAGGCTACAGAAAACTTATCTCTCTTTATCTGTGTCAGCCTCAACATATTTGAGGAGCAAGGAAAATGAGGATCAAGGAAAGGACAGGCTCAGGTACCACAGAGCATGCTGGGCATTCCCAGTTGCTTCTATTCTATAAGCTACAGCTATGATCAAAACTTTATACTGAACGTCTTTGGACAAAGCAAGCAGATGTCATTGTCTGTAGCCCATAAAACTTATCTTTGAAGATTTGAGAAATGTAAATGCATAATTCTCAGGGTTGTTTTGATCTATTTTTGTTTTTTATATTTTGTTTTGTTCTGTTGCAATAGGACCTCATTCTGCACTCAACCCTGGCCCTGAACTTGGAGCAATCTTCCTGCCTCGGTCTCATAAGTAATAATTGCCATCTTACCAAAAGCAATCTACAGATTCAATGCAACCCCCATGAAAATTCCACAACAAGTCTTTACAGTGTTTAACTTCCTATGGAAAAAAAAAAAACAACCCAGGATAGCTAAAATAATCCTGTACAATAAAAGAACTTGTAGAGGTGTCACCATTCCTAATTTCAAGCTATATTACAGAGCTATAGAAATAAAAGCTGCATGGTATTGGCATTAAAAAAAAAAACCCAGGTTGACCAGTGGAATCTAACTGAAGATTCAGGCATAAATTCACACACACATGGAATTTCTATAACGAAGGCAGAAATATACAATGGAAAACAAAGGAGGAACTGAATGTAAATATGTAGAAGAGTACAAATAGATTCATATCTATCACCCTAAATGGCAAGCCAAGAAAATATGAATAATTAAGATTCTCATAATATGCTAATATTGTACTGTTAATTATGATAAGTTCGCCTTACTAACATAAAGTATGAGCATTGTGGTAATTGACTCTGGTGTTTGAACTCTCTTGTACATATTCATTTTTGGATAATTGGAAATCACTCTAACGGTAAAGATTATTTTTAAACTACAGGTGGTTGGTACAGTACAAAATGGTTATTAAGACTGAGGAAATGAAAAGTAAAGCTACAATAAGATACTATTGGTCTAAATTTGAAAATAAAACAACAATGGCATGTGCTGGCAAATACGCACAGCAAGTTGAACTCAAACATTATTAGTGGGTTTCAGAAACTGGTACAGTAGCTTGGAAAACAGTTTGGCAATTTCTTTTAAAGTTAAGGATGTATATTTACTATATGACCTCATAATACCCCTTTTGGTAATTACTAAAATGAAATAAAACTGGTTCATACAAAATGTAATTGAAAATACTTAGTGAAGAATTATTTGTAACTTCTCAAAACTGTAAACAATGCCAATATCCCTCACACAATGGATGGATAAACAAATGGATAGGTATACCCACATATTAAGATATCACTCACTCATCATTTTCAAAAGGAACAATTTATGCATGTGATTTACATTGTTCTCAAATGAATTATGTTTAAGTAAAAGGAACTGGACTCTTGAGGCTTGAGACTATTACCCCAATTGTGTGGAATTCTGAAAAAGGAAAAACTCTAAGGAGAGAGGCCAAATTAGTCGCAGAGCTTGAGGATTGGTAAAGAGTGTTTGACTACAATGATGATAGCAATGGTACTTGGGAAAACAATGTAATTGTTACCCATCTTGATTACAGTAGACCATTATTCATTTGTCAGTAGAGAACCAAAGAACAAACTTTCCTATTTTTAATTTTAAAAAAAATGTAAAACCCAGGTCTGTTAATGTGTTCCTTCAATATTGAAAATAAGATTCTTAAAAGGCATCTAAACTTTTTTGTTGCTTTGATGAAATATCAGAAAAAAGCACGTTAGAGGGAAGAAATATTTGGGCTTACAATTTGAGGTTATAATGTATTCTATTAGGGAAGGTCTAGCAGCAAGAGTATGAAGCAGCTGGTCAGACTGCTTCCCCAGTAAGGAAAGAGAGAGAAGTGTTGATGCTCATCTTATTTTCTCCTCTTTTTAAAATTCAGTAATGGGTTCTGCCCATCTCAATTGACCTTATCAGGGAACCCCCTTGTAGACACACCTAGAGGATTGTTTTTATGGTAATTGTACAGCTCATCAATTTGCCAATTGAGTTTAATCACCACACTATTCCTTGTCACCTTGATACTCAAACATCACTTTTAATTCATAACTGTGTTAGGAATAGAACTGATAGAATAAATATATATGCATATGTATTAATATGTATAAATACATATATGTATGGGATTTATTAGACTTGTTTACAAACTGTTGCTTGGGTAGTCAATAATGGCTGTCTCGTGACAGAAAAACAAAGAATACAATAGTTGCTCAGTACTCAAGACTAAGAAGTCATAGTCTGGTGCTGGAGTTTCAGGGAATTCCTAGGAAGGTTTAGGTCTTCAATCTACCTTGGAATCCCAAAGATACAGGTTTTAATACCAACAGAGGAATGAATCAGTAGAAGGATAGATGAGTGTGTGAGCAAGAGTCTGGACAAGAAGAAAAAAAATCAAAGGCTTTCATCTTCCAAAACCTTTTATGAGCGCTGCCACCAGAAGGTGTGGCCTTATGATGGATCTTCCCACCTCAAATAATGCAATCAAGAAAATGTCTCACAGGGCGGTCCAGCTTTTAGTTGATTAAAGATGTAGCCAAGTTGACAACAAAAGTAGCCATCACAGTAACCTTCCATCTCTCCTCTTCCTTGGCTTATGGTCATCTCATAGTGTAAATTATGTTAAGTCCAACTTCAAGGGTCTCTATAGTCTTTAAAATAGTTTCAGCACTATATAAAATGCTGAAAGTTCAGAGTCTTTTCTGAGCCACACTGTTAACTGTGAGCCTCCATAATATCCAAAATCAAGTTACATTCGCCCAAAGCTCAGTGGCACAGGATAAATATTCTAATTCCAGAAGGGAGAAAGGGAGAAAAACAATGAAATATCAGACAAAAACTAGAATTAAACCCATAAGATCAAACATTAAACCTTATAGTTCTACATCTGGCACCTTTGTGTGTTGATGGAAACTATCAGGGTCTTAAGTGTCTTAGTCTGAGTTTCATTGCTTAGTCCATTATCATCATGGTGGGAAACATGACAGCATCCAAGCAGACATGGTGCTGGAGGGACATGAGAGTTGTACATCTTGATGCTAAGGCAACCATGAGGAAACTGTGTACCACACTGGGTGTAGCATGAGCATATGAGACCTCAAAGCCTACCTCTGCAGTAACACACTTCCTCCAACAAGGCCACATCTTCTAACAGTGCCATTCCCTACGGACACGATTCAAACACATAACTCTAGGAGGCCATACCTATTCAAACCACTACACACTTAGGAACTAGGGAACAACACTTCAGACCTGCTGCTGAAAGCACAAACTTCTCTCTAGTAAACTTGACTCTACACATGCAGCTTTACTTAACAAATATCTCATGACTTTGGCATCTCCAACATCCTGGAATTTCAACTGCCAATTAAGTTTCCCCATCGCTTCTTTGTGGAATGGACTCTCAGGGCCTCCTTGCAGAGTCTACAATTCTGCGATACATTGCCTACCCTTAGTTGCTCTCTGGAACTGTGGTACAGGACTCTGTAAACTACTCAGTTTGATATAATTCATACATACAAAACAAGCACCATATGAAAAATGTTTTGATGCGCCTCATTTCAATGCTTGCTGTAAATGACTAAAACTGTTAAAAGCACACTGTTTAATTGGGCCCTTCTCTTATGCCTTATTGCCTCAGTGAGAGGAATATCTCCTTAGCAGCCTACATTTGGAAGCGAGTGATACTGTCTTCTTATCAGTCTGGATCAATTAAACATTTCATGGACACCTTTGACAAGATGCTATATAGGAAATGTAGCTCCTTGCTGCACAAAATACAATTCGGGCTCCAAATGACACCATATAGCCATGGTTATTTCAAACAACTCATTCAGGTCTTTTTCTAATCACAGTTTTCAGTGAATTATAGATGATTCTGTATGTGGTTATGATATGATAGGCACAGGCACCGTGGTTTATTTGCATAAAGGTTAGGCCATAATTTGTAGTGGCACAATCCTTCACTTTCATGGAAAGCTATTGTGTGGCTGGTGAAAGCATAATCTTTCATTTGCTTGAAAGGATGTGAAATGATTGAAGAACACTATCATTCATTTGCAGAAAGGGTTGTTTCATGATTCATCCATGCACAGCTCTTCATTCACATAAACGGCAGTACCTTGATTGCTGCAAACACCCTTGTTGCACATTAACCTCTGTATAGATAAGCAGCCTGTTCTGCTCACGTTTTGAGTCAGCCAAGAGATACCCTCACAGGCTGTTTTCCGGTATGATATCATTAATCTTATTGAAAGCTTTCATTCCGGTGGAGTTCTCTTACCTGTTCTTTTTAAAGTTTTATCATTAGCACCGGGCTGCAATCACTGGAATATTTTCCAGAAAATATTAAACCTTAAGCTGCAAGGATCCTGTCACCCTAGCCCCGAGATCTGTAGCACCATCTGCACAGGAGGCTAATGATCAGTCACAATAACTGAGGTCCATGCAGAAAAGGTAACACTATCTGGTGCTCGTGGTGCTTCTGATCGCTGTTGCTTGATGCCATTGATTACAAGAGTTTCTAAGTATCAGGGCTTCTGGTAAGTAAATCTCAAAGCAATAAGGCCCCTAACCTGAATGTTACTACCTAATGCCATAAAGCTCTGATTTGCATTAGATGGGGGGGCAATAAGGCACTAACTTACAGGGTTTGGAACATAAGCATTTAGAGATACCTGATTGAGATCCACATAAGTACTCAAAGGCCTGAGATTGACAGCACTAGATATCTCCTCCCTGACTCAGAACTTCTCTATAGATACAGCAAAAAAATCTCAGCCAGTTGATGGGTAACAAAAAGATCCATAAAGAATTTATATAGGGACAATATTCAGTATGTCAACTGGAAACTAATGTGAAATTTGTATTTTTAAATGGAATTTATATATATATTTATTATACTTTAAAAATGAATGTAGATGAGAAAACATGTATAATCATGATAAAGTTTCTAATCATCAAAAGGACTAATATGTGGAGTAGTTTTAGTTGCTAAGTATACTATCACTGTAAACTCTGCACTGAATCCTCAGATGGCATGGCAAAGTAGTTCAGAAAGGTAATTTTCAAAGTTACGTGTATAATATAAAACTTATATGTTACAAGTTTATGCCATATTTTGCACGTACACAATAAAAAGCAAAACCATAATTGGCTATAAAATATAATGAACCAAAGAATCAATTTTATTGTGGTTAAGCATTTATAACATTGGTTACCTTTTAATTAATTAACTTATGCTGGGTGCTGGGGGTTAAATCGAGACTATACATATATATATATATATATATATATATATATATATATATATATATATATATATATATATATATTCTAACATTGAGCTATATTCAAGCCCCTAAATTTATATTTGGACTTAGAATTTAAGAGAATGAGGCAATCTCATATAGTTGAATTAAATGAACATAGAAAGCTCATTAATAAAAGTATATTCAATTTACAGAATCTATCACACACAAATAATACAAAATAATGGAGACTGCTTTATTTAGTCCTCTCCCCAAACCTGGAAGTTTTCATTCAGACAATGTAGTCATCTCATTCTGATTTCCCTAGCATTATATACATGACTTCTATTTCTTCCCCTCTCCTCTCAACTTCTCTTCCTCTTCCTCCTTGTCTTATATATGTGCAAGCATTCATCTACATTATTACAGCCCATAAGCTGAATATCATAGGGTTCTCTCATTTTGTCCTTCCTTTGAATAAAAGCCTAAGTCCTGACAACACCAAACTGTTTACAGTTTCAATTATTTATCACTTCAATTTTTTGTAGATAAATAGAATCTTATCATAGCTAACCTTTTGATAGCAGCTTTTCCCTTCTGCCTAATGATCTTCTTATATTAATCTGTTTTTCCGTTTGCATTTGGCTCTTTTCTTATAACTTCTATTTCTCATGTGGGATTTTCTTTTGGCATTAAGATGCTTTAATGATTTGAACTATTTATCTGATAATTCCAAGGTGTGATTCATTTGAGGATCTGTGTCATTTGGTTGTCGTTCTCATTCAAATTGGTTTCCTAGCTCTTATGTGACAGGTTATTTTTTTTTTAGTACATTTTGGAAAAAACAGTCTCACTTCTGTTATTGCATAAGGCAATTCCTAGTTCCCATTAAATTTTCTATTTTTAGCAGTCTCCTTGTTTAGGTTTGTCATGCAGGTCCTGTCCTATTCTTCTGTGTCATGGTCCCAATGACAGCAGGCTAACATAACAGCCATGCCCTTTTCAGTGAGCTTTCCACCACATAGTCATCCTGCCGTCAGGACTCTTGTGCAAATTAAGTGAAATAAAATAGGTAAAAGGTCTTGCTCCATGGCAGATGTTCCTTAATAGTTTGTTGAATATGGAGATGAGATGAGACAGTAATACAGACTGGCTTGTATTATGAACACATGCTGCTGACATCTCTAAAGAAAAACAACATAAAAAAACATGCTTTTTTTTTCTGCCAGGAAAAAGCAGACATTAAGTAGGGCTTACTTTGTGTGTTAAGCACCATGAACATGATTTACATAGGAGATATCATTTAAACTCTATAAATGATGCTAAAAAAGACATTATTAATCTTCCCATTTGACATATGGGAAAAACAAAGTTTAGGAAGTTAGATAACTCACCCACTAACGCACAGAAACAAAGGATAGAACTAGAATTCAGACATCAACACTAGTTTCTAGACTGAAAAGCAAGCCTTTGGGAAAAAAGAGCAGGAGCCAAACCCCTCTTCTTAGAGTGTGCTGCTGTGATTAGTCCCAGCAGAACTTGTCAGGGTTTTCTCAGCTCCCTTCAGCATCTTGTATTTTGTTAGTTTTCATAATTGTGGTCCCTCTCTCTTCTCCCAACAACTAACCATTATACATTTACACCCCACTGATTCTCACTTCTGCAGCTTGCTCATCCTACTCTCAGCTTGACGTCGCTTCTCTTTCCTCTCTCATTTATCGGCTGAACCACCTCTTAGAAATCTTTCCAAATCTCCATTACCCCTGTCTTTGCAAGCTGCTTTCAACTCACACTATGCTTGTTTGTATAAAACTGCCAGGAGCCTCTTTCTTTTCTATTAGACACTTGAAGGTAGGCATCATATTTTTTTTTTGTTTTTTTTAATCACCTTTTGTGCATAACACACTATCTGGCACATGAATGTCATCTATTAAATGTTTATTGAGTGAATAAATGGTAAGAGAACAAATGAATGATTCCAGTGTTCCTTCTTCTATAACCATTTATCTCACTCTGAATTCTTGTGCTATAATCTCATGCCAACCATCTTTATTATGATTAACTGCTTAATATGTTTCCTTAACGAAAGCCACTTTTCAAAATTATTTTAATGAATGTAGCTTTGCTTAATAATACCTTTGAAATCATGGGCTATATGTTGGAGATAGATAAACATTTCTCTTATATGCCAAGATAATGCATAGCTGCTGGCGAGTCCTTTGGTTTGCCTTATATACCGTCATGTGCACCTCCATAGATTCCCACACCATGGGTAAAGAATTAATAATGTAAGCACACTGCTACTGCAATGGAAAACCTCAAATCCCATGAGCAGAAGAAACATGAGAAGGGGAATGGCAAATTAACTTTGTCATAAAACACTGTGAATGAATTCCTCTGTTAACACGTGAACACGTTGAAACACTTGCTCATTTCTAGAATGGGGCATCCTAAACTTGGCACCAGGATGTTTCCATGGTTAAAAGGTGTCTTGCCCAAGCCAGGTATGGCCTCATTATGGTGTTCCTGTTCTCATAAAATTGGTATAGTCCATAGTGGGTAATATTGACAATGAAGTCTGGTGCTGAATCTTAAATGGAAAATATCAAGAAACATATCTGCATTTTCTAATTCATTTTTCTAAACTGTCAAATATGGGTGTACACACACACACACAAATATTCATTCTTAATCCTGAGATGTACATTATAATTATCTGAATAATTTTTAAAAGACCAAATTTTGTCAAAAACAAATCCAGTTGGCAGTGTTTCCTAGTCATTGATTTTTCCCAAAGTTCTCTAATATATAAAATTTATGATCACTGCATTCACTAGAGAATAAAATGAATTTAAAAAAATTATAAAGCAGCTGGTAAATAATAAATTCACAGGAAGTGTAAGCTATCATTAATAATCTTATCATCTTACTAAGCTTATTCATTGGTTACCTTTTCTAGTTTCCATTCTGGTAACCGCTTTGAAACCTGTCTTCGTGACAAGCCTACGCATATATCTCCGGTCCCAGAGACTTGGCCAGCTGTCAAAGTCCTGTGTACCTATGATGACTTTGAATATCATCCTTTGTTCATCTAGCATAGCCTCTGTGATGGGCCCCTGTCACTGGGATGGCATGTACTCTACAGTGTTTATTTGAAGCTACTCAGGACAATTTTGAGAGGGATTGAGAATAAGGCTCCTTATCCTGTTTGTCTTCCAAAGCTGAGATGCAGTGGGTGGCCATGGCAATCACACAGTGCTTCTCTCCCCCTCCCTTTTTTATGTGGGGACATCAGGTTACAGGAGAACAAGCTGTTCTTCTGTCTTAGCAATGGGTGGGGGAAGGAGGAGAGGACAGCTGTATGCATATGAGCTGCATATGGACCTCAGAGTTAGTTTGTTGTTATGAAAATTGTTTGGATATATATATATATTATATGTATTATATATTTAATATATAACCACCAGATACTGAAACTAGTTTTGAATATAAGAAATACTATTTGTTCATGATCACAATAAAAGAAATAGTAATAGGAGTTGAGTGCATTAAAGTGCTCATACGTGGATGAGCTTACTTAATCTCCAGAGTAACTCTTTGAGACAAGGTCTATTTTTATCCACTTCATTTTTCACACAAGAAAACCGAGAAGCCAATAGAGGTGAAATGAGCTGTCTCAAGGTAGCAGATGGTGAAAACCAAGAAATCCGGCTCATGGAACTTGTGGTTTTAACCAGGATCTCCAGAGTTAGCCAAAGAGATACCTGAAACTTGAGAGTTCACCCAGTCCAAAATATATGTTGTATCAATGAGAGAAACTGAGTATGAAAAAGAACATTTTCTCAAACCACAGTCATCTTTGAGAAAAACTCATTCAATGTATTTATTGAATATTTACTAATATGGGGTCGTGTGGTTTATGTAAAGGCTACTTGTTGATTTATAATAACAACATTTAAAAATCAGCCTTACTTTCCTGAGGCCTATATTGTAAAAGGGGATAGAGTCTATTAAAAATGAATGAAACAAGTAAAGTATATTAAAAACTGATGGTACAAAAAAAAAAAACCAATAAAATGTGTAAAGAGACAAATGGAGTTTAGGTAGCTCTAATTTTCAATTGAGGAAAATTCTCACTGACTTCAGTGGTGTTTGCGTTGTCCTATTTACTGGGATGGACAGTTTCAAGCTCCTTGAGAATATCAGCTAATCCTAGCCTTGCCATTAACAATTACATTTCCAGGAAGATAGGCTGGTTCAGAGTTTAGCAGAAACTAAATGAGTCAAAGGAGATGCATGTAGTGTATATATTGTTTGAGTGCATAGGGTAGATTGTTTCCAGGTAGAGATAAAAGATAACTCAAAAGTCCTGGTGGGGGGGATGGCAGAGGCATGCCCAGCATGTCCATGGACCAGCTAAGATGCCAGTATGGTTGAAGAAAAGCACACACTGAATAAACTAGTAATTCATGGCATCATAAGATATAAGAAGGGAACAGATCATACAGAGGTTGTAAACAATTGAACAATTTGAACATGAATGAGACATTTGACGGTTGAAATAGAAACATGCTGTGACTTGACAATCAGAAGTAACACTTCCCTTGCAGCTTTGAAGAAAATTAATTGTTGGGGAGATTAATAATGTGTCTACAGTGCTGAATGGTACCTCGATACAAAAGTATGAGTGGTAAAAGGATTGAAAAGTGGCCAAATTCTGAGTCTATTTTCAAGCCAGATCCTTTTTTGAGGAAAGACTAGTCATGAAGTATGAATGAATGGGAAGAACCAAGGATGTCTGCTCCAGGCTACCCCATTCACTACTTGTCGGCTCTGAGAATTCATTTGACCCCAGCAACTTCTGTTTCATTCTCCTGTCTGTCTTTATTTCACTCTAAATGGGGACATACAGTGATGTGCTCTAAGGACTCTGTTGCCTTTTAAAGCCATTGTGGGAGGGCTACAGGACAGTTACTGAGCCACTGCTGTGAATGTGAGGCAGCTCGGAGTACTGTGCCCTTTCCCATTCAGATTAGCTGCTCCAAGACCATAATAATAAAGGCTGCATCCACTTACCATGGATGTATTTATTGTACAGTCATGGGACCCTGAACAGAAAATAGTGTGGCCCCCTGGCCCCCTCTTTTTATATTGCCTGCAGATATGACCTCAGGTAAATGTCCATTTCTGTCCATGTCAGGTTGCTTTTAAAAACTGCCACCTCTCCAAAGGTGGGAGAAGGAGAAAACCCTTTGGTTTTCTGTTGTAGGTGACAGCTGTGCATGTATTAAGACATTTATAGATATGTGAGAAGTCAAGAGGTTCACTCCTACCCTTTCTCTGGTGTTTGTTTTGTCCTGTTTACTGGGATGTACAGTTGGAAGCTTCTTGAGAATAGCAGCTAATCCTAGCCATGCTGTTAACAATTACATTTCCAGGAAGATATGCCGACTCAGCGTTTCTTTAGCAGATCCACAAATTAAATTGGGTGATGTATGATATTTTATCTAAGTGGGGTAAAAAGGCATACAGAGAACCAGGTGAAAGGCCAGAATCTCTGCAGGGTGTCTGTACCATGTACCCTGGGTGCCTACTGCAATGTGCCCTGAAATAGATTGGGCTACATGAAAATGACTCAGGTTTAAGGACATCTCCATATGTCACCATATGGCTGACAGTAAAAAGAGGGGTTGAGATATGACCTCTGTCCTTTTTTAGCTCTACCCACTCTAATGGTAGCACCCAGTAAGATTCACGAGCTATTTACAAATGGTCAACATAGAGCTGAGGAAGGTTTTCTAACTCACAGCAGTCTTGCTGGTACTTGTCAACTGGAAGGGCATCAACAACCCAAAGCCCAGTGAGACCAGCTACACACCAGCAGGAGAGAAAATGAACACATACATGTACCTACCAAGGAATTCAACTTGGATGGGACTTGGAGAAGTCATTTTTTAAGACTGTCAACTCCATGAGTCTTTAAGGGACAAGACATAGTATTCACTTATGGTGACCTACTCTGGAAAACTGTACTTTAACATTGATTTGATCACTGCAATAATACAAAATTACAACTGATATACTCCATTGAAAGATAAGGAAAGTGAAGCCACCACATTGACTATGCCTTGTGTTCCCAAACTAATTAGTGGCTTCAGCATTGAAAGCTGGGCCTAAAGTCTTTTTCCCGTGGTGCTTGATATCAAAATCTCTAGAACTCAGGTTGCCTGGAAGCTGACTCCCTCCTCTCTTATCAAACTTGCTGACTCCATGTCTCAACAGTTGTCTACCCATGCTTCTATTTTCACGGTCGCTCATAGAAGCACCCTATATGCTTCCAGGAGCTAGGTCAAGTACTAAGTACAACTTGACATTCCGTAGCCAGATTATCTGGGTTGTCTGAGACTTCTATCTCTTATGTCTGATGCAGCCTATGTAAAATAAGACAATAGTATAATAGTATTCGTCAGCCTCTGGCAGACATCTCTGCCTCCAGAGTCACTTAGCAGTACTTACAGTTTATATATGCTTGGGAGGAAGGAGCCTAGTAAGTTTGCTCATTTCAGAGACTTCCTGAAGCCATTGTTTACATCCCAAGTTGAAGAAGCTTCCCAGCAGGATGGAATGTTTGCCTTCCTCTTAGAACATCCTGTTGTTTCAACTCCTCTTTAACAACCTGTGTCTTAATGAGCTTCCCTAAAATATGGAAGATTTTAATCTCGGAGGAAACTGTTATACAGCCCTTCTCCAGCTCCTCCCATGTCATTATCAGTCCCTAGCAAATTCATGACCTCTTCTTTAATTATTGTTATTACAAACACAGAGAGAAACAGAGACAGAGAGAGACAGACAGACAGAGACAGACAGGCAGACAGACTCCTACTGAGTCCACTTAGTGTTGCTTGCATGTTATGTATTGAAGAATGACCACTTGAGATCGAGCAATCTATCAGTTTGTCCCTACAGAAAAGTGAATAACTCCCTCTCACCAGCCATCTCTTGGCTATAAATCTTCCTCTAGGGTGGGGCCTTGTAAATGTGTCCCGATTTAGACTGGCATGTCAGCTCTTGTCATTATGCAGGCCTTATTTAGGCAAAAGGTTTCATAGCCAGTTTCCCTGTCCTCTCTAGAAGACACCATCCCACAACAGACTTCCCAGTCCCTTGGGTCTTAGATTTTTCCTAGCACTTTTATTCACTGAGTTTCCCTAAACCTTAGGTGTAGTAGGGTTTGATATGTGGACTTATCATTAAGTGTTAGAAACCCCACAGTCTGATGGCCAGTTCTACTTTTATCCTCTCAATTCTTGTGTCCAAAATTTGTGGTGCCTTCATCAATAGAGTCGTACTTCCAAATTTTGGGAGGCAACCAAGGACCATATCAATATTCTCATTGCTTTAGAAGTCTCTTGTGTTCCCATGAACAGTAGCTTGAAGAAACATTTCCCATGACTGGCCCTGCTGAGATTTTGTTAGAACATCTATGGCTCTTATAAGCATTACCAGCTCAAGTAGGAGAACCCAATTTATACACACACACACACACACACACACACACACACGTGTGTGTTTGTCTCTATTTGTGTATGTCTACATATGATAAGAAAACATAAAATACTATTGTTTTATGGACAATAAAGCTTCATTGTTACTTTTCCTTAGTGTTATTTATTCCTTCTCCCCATCTCTCTCTGTATTACCTTTCTTCTCCAATCCATTCATTCCTATAAAAGAATGGAATCTTGATTCATACTACATCATAGATGAATATCAACACCATTATTCCTTGTGAAGGAAGCCAGTCACAGAAGATCACATGAACTATGATCAGTTACACAGAAGAGATGAAAAGATGCGCAAAATGATTGTACGCTAAAGTTGGCTAATTTAGCTTCTGCCTAATTTCTCAGCTTCTGTCTATACAACTCATCACACCATTTTCTGGGACAGTCCTTTTCCTGCATACTCTAGCCCTAATATTCCAACTTGATATATATGTAACAGATTTTTGTAGTTACTTTAACCCTTTCAAATTTCAGACATGCCATTTATTTCCTTTCTCTGAGACCATGGGCATTCTCCAACCATTGTATTTATTTCCACGCTTGTGAAAAAAGTCTTTGCACACTGGACCCCCTGTACACTGTCACTCATCACCTGATCCCTTCAGAATTTAGGAAAGCTATCTGAACTCTATGAAAACTCTTCTTTTGAAGAGAAACTGCTATCATCTCAAGGGTTCGTTCTCAGAAGCTGTGCCCCTTTAGTCTCTCCTGAATGTACAATGGCACACTCCCTCCCTACACACACACACATAACTGTAAATTCACTCCTTTCTGGTCTTCTATAACACAATCACACCTGTGCGTATTTTTATTCACATTTTGAGGCTCCAGATACTACGGCTCTTTAACATAAAGCAACATGTCTAAAATTAAACATATGAGAAGGAAACTAGAATTCCTGCTTATCTTCTCGTATCTTTTTAAAGTGTTCCTTTCTTCTTTGCATCACACAGATTTCTGTATTTCCGCTCTTACCAATCTTAGGTGGCCAGCTGTTTCATGACGGAAAGTACTGAAACATTTTTCAAGAACATTTGAGTGATTTGCTTTGTTCAACACAAATAGTCGATACCGAAGCATTTGTTGAACAAGCAAGAAAGTGTATGACGACAGGAAACGCCATGAAACAAAACATAGTGTACTTCTACAGCTAGTTTTATTATTTCCCTTGTTCAGTAAATAGGAAGCTTCATCAGAAAAGCTCCAGATGAGCCAAGCACGCGTGCCCTATGCAGCACTTCCACAGTTCCTTGGACTCAACTCCATCACTGAAATGTTGTTCTTACTACTCTAGAAATATCCCTTGATATGCCTTCAAACTCTGAAATTTCCCGGAGGAAAGAATATCTGGATGTCTGAATCATCACTCTGTTGTTAATTTCTAGGCCTTCAACACACTGGAAAGAAGCTAATAAAGACTGACTGCTCAAATGAATAATTTATAGATGAAAAAAAATAAAGTAGATTCATTTCTTTAGTGAAGTTCGCTAGAGAGTGAAAAGGGAAGACGAGCTCTTATTATCAGCACATCAAATGTACTATCGAGTCTTTGGTCCTATCTCCATAATGTATGAAGTCCCACAACCTTTCACCTAGTTCTCCAATGCTGTTTCCCTTCAACATTTCTAGCTTGACCCCTGACCTCCCATTCAAACCTTGAAACGGCAGCTGCAGACAGCCTGGTAGGAAGGGTAGTCTACTTTGCTATTTATTTCAATAAAACCAATTTTCATCTGCTATGACTTGAAATTCCCTCTTCCAAATTCATGCTTAAATCGAATTTCCACTGTAACAGTACTAAGATATCTGGGTAATTATGCCACAAGGGAGGGGCCTTTATGAAATGCTTCATGTTATTGTCATAGGAGTAGGTTAGTTATCACAAGGTTCCATTGTCATTGTTTTGCCATGTTGTTTTGAAGACAATCGCTTTCTAGGCTACCTGGTTTTATGTTTTGAAAATTTCACTCATGTATAGAGTATATCTCAGTCAGGACTGTAGAAAAGGAAGATGTCTTCATGCCCATGGACAGCACTAGAGAAATCAGAAATGTCAAAACTCATATGCTTTTCTCTTCTGGTTTTTATCCAATAAATATTTATTGAGTGTGCATTACATATCAGACATGCTACATTTTTGCTTCTCTGTAGCCCTCCCTTTTCCAGTACAAGTGATTGAACACAGAGTCTTATCACTGCTAGGCCAGCAGTGCACTATTGAGCTGGGTCTTCAGTCTTCTTCCTTTTTATTTCGTATTTTGTATATTTACACTTCAAATGTTATTCCTCTTCCCTCCCCTTTCCCATTCCTTCTCCCCTAACCCTCTGCTTCTATAAAGATGCTCCCACATTCCCATATTCTGGTACATTAAGCCTTCATAGGACCAGGGGCTTTTGCTCCTATCAATGCCAGACAATGCCATCCTCTGCTTCATGTGCAGCTGAAGCCATGGGTCCCTCCATATGTACTCTTTGGTTGGTGGTTTAGTCCCTGTAAGCTGTGGGGGTCTGCTTAGTTGATATTATTGTTCTTCATATGGGGTTGCAAACACTTTCAGCTCCTTCAGTTCTTTCTCTAACTCCTCAATTGGGGTCCCCATGCTCAGTCCAATGGTTAGTTAGCTTCAACCATTCTCATCTATAAGAGTAAGACTCTGGCAGAGACTCTTGGGAGACATCACATCAGACTCCTATCAGCAAGCTCTTCTTGACATCAGCAATAGTGACTGGGTTTGGTGGCTGCATATGGGATGGATCTCCAGGTGAGGCAGTCTCTGAATGAGCTTTCCTTCACTCCCTGTTCCACTCTTTGTCCCTGTATTTCCTCCTGTGAGTATTTTGTTCTCCTTCTAAGAAGAACTGAAGCATCCACATTTTTGTCTTCCTTCTTGAGCTTCATATGGTCGGTGGATTGTTTCTTGGGTATTTGAGCTTTTGGGCTGATATCCACTTATCAGTGAATGCATTCGCCCAAAAGATGCTCCAACGTCTAACAAGGACAGATGCTCCACCATGTTTATAGCAGCCTTATTTATAATAGCTAGAAGGTGGAAACAACCCAGATGTCCCTCAACAGAGGAATGGATATAGAAAATGTAGTACATTTACACATTGGAGTACTACTCAGCTATTCAAAACAATGACTACTTGAAATTCTTAGGCAAATGGATGGAACTAGAAAATATCATCCTGAGTGAGGTAACCCAGTCACAAAAGAACACGCATGCCTTATTCTTCAACAGAAGGGGCTTACACTTGCCCCCCGTTCCCCCAGCAGATGGCTGGGAGTGGATGTTGTTAATAACATGGTGATCTTTTGCTATCTATAGAGCCTCTTATCAATTAATTCTTTCTACAAGAATCTTAATGTCGGGAGAGGGGAACAAGATCAGCTATTGGGTGGGGTAAAAGAACTGAAGCGCTGAGGTCCAGCAGAAAGAATGGAAACAGGCAACCTCAGGAAGTAGGAGGTGGGGGGACCCTCCAGAATGTACCAGAGAACTGGGAGGTGAGAAACTCTCAGGACTCAAAGGAAGGGACCTTAGATGCAATGTACTACAGTGGGGAGACGGAACTTGTAGAGCCACCTCCAGTAGAAAGCCAGGGCATCAAGTGGAGGGATGGGGTTGCTATCCCACAGTCAAAAACTCTGACCCATAATTGTTCCCGTCTGAAAGAACTGCAGGGACAAAAATGGAGAAGAGCCTGAGGGAAAGGATGTCCAGCGACAGGCCCAAATTGGGATCCAGCTCAAGGGGAGGCCCCAAGGCCTGACACTATTACTGATACTATCATGTACTTACAGTCAGGAGCCTAGCATGGCTGCTCTCTGAGAGGCCCACCAAGCAGCTGAAAGAGTCTGATGCAGATATTTGCACCCAACCAATGAACAGAAGCTGCTGACCCTGTGGTTGAATTAGGGAGAAACTGGAAGAAGCTGAGGAAGAGGGTGACCCTGTAGGAGGACCAGCAGTCTCAACTAACCTGGACCCCTTAGAACTCTCAGACACTGGATCACCAACCAGGCAGCATACACCAGCTGATATGAGTTCCCCCAACACATATACAGCAGAGGACTCCTGGGTCTGGACTCACCTAACCCTCAAGAGGCTTGAGTTCCCCCTAGGGAGTGGGGGAGTCTGGTGGGATGGTGTGGGAATAGGGGTGTGTATATCCTCTTGGGGATGAGGGGAGGAGGTATGGGATGTGGAACAAACAGTCAGAGGGTGGGCTGGGATGGGGATAAAGACTCAACTGTAAAAATAAGATTAAAGAATAAAACAAAGAAAAAAGGCAATGTTTGACAATATACACTGTAGAGTTTTGCTCATTTAATCTACAAGTTGCATGGCTGGGTGGGACCTGTGGCTCCCTGGAATGGCTAGCATTGTAAGAGTATCATACTATATATCACTAGCCAATGGAGAAGTTCAAATTTTAAAATTCAGATTACAGTTTCTTCTTAATGTTTGTGGTGGTTAATATATGTTTGGTCCTCATAGATTCATGTGTTTGAATGCTTGGCCACAGAGAGTGGCACTATTAGGAGGTATGGCCTTTTGGGAGGAAGTATGGCCTTGTTGGATGAAGTGTGTCACCTGTATAGGTGGGATTTAAGGTCTCCTATGCTCAAGCTCCACCCAGTGTGGAAGACAGTCTCCTTCAACTGCCTTCAGATGAAGATGTAGAACTCTCAGCTACTCCAGCACCATGTCTGCCTGGATGCTGCCATGTTCCTACCATGATGATAATGGACTGAACCTCTGAACCTGTTAGTCAGCCCCAATTAAATGTTGTTTTTTATAGAGTTGCTTTGTTCTTGGTATATCTTCATAACAATAAAACACTAAGAAATAGGAGTTATTTTCTAAGAGAAAACACAATGACACAAAATAATTCCAGTACCTTCTGTACATGTGTGTCAGGCTGTAAAGGACTTAGCTTTTAATAATTGTTTTATTTGTAATCATGTTGGTTAATCTCCAAATATATTCCTATTTTTCTATCTTTCTGTTATTTCACATACAGTTCCAATGTGGATTTAATGTATATTTTGTAAGTTATTTCAACTTTTAGATATGTTCTATGACCTAGAATGTGTGTTTCTTTGTATTGTACCATATGGAATTTGAGAATACTGTGCATTCTGCTGTTTTGGGATAGGGTATTCTATAAGTGACAAATATATATTGATCAATGGTGCTGTTGAGTTCAACTATATCCTTACTGATTTTCTGCCAACTGGATCTGTCAGTTACTGAAAGAAGGTAATATAGTCTCCAATATTAATAATGTATTTATCTGTTCCTCTTTGTAGATCTATTAGTTTTTGCCTCATGCATCTTGATGCTCTGTATCTGCATAAACATTCAAGAAAATTATCTTTTGTAATCATTTAATAACCTCTCTTGCCTCTGATAAATTCCCTCATTATGACATCTGCTTTCTGAAATCAATTATTATTAGCTTATCTTTCTTTTGATTATAGCATGTCATATTTTTCTCAGTTTTAATATGTTCTTTATATTTATATAACCTTATAAAATATAGTCATGTCGTTTTGATTTTTTTTTTTGGAAAGTCTCTATCTTTTAACTTATGTAGTTAGACCTCACTCATTTAAAGGGATTGTTTATAATTCGCTTGTTAACTCTTTTCTGTTTTGTTGTACTTAATTTTTGTCTCTTTTTAACCACCCCATTTTAAACAGTTTCCTTGAATTTTAAGACTTTCCTCTCATTTTTATTAGTTGAAAACGTCATACATTACATTTTTATCATATTCACTGTCTTCCCGAAACTCTCCTCGGGTCCACCACCCATTTCCCTAGTCACATAACTTTACTTCCCTCTCCCTTTGTGTTTGTTTTTACTTTTGACCATCAGAAACAGTTTGTACTGCCCGTATCTTGGATGTGCGGCCTTCAGTGGGGAGTGGACAACACACTAGTGTCCACACCCTTAATAAAAACGTACTCTTCGTCTCCCAGCAGCTATTCTTTGATAATAGACCCTTTGCTAGGGGTAAAACTTTGTGCCCACCACCCTCCCTCCCCCAATATTTTGTCTATATTGAGCCTGTGAATGCTGTCTCAAATGTCCTGAATACATATGTGCAACTGCCCGACACTGTTCCCTTGTAGTCACCTATTACCCTGGCTCTTTTGCTCTATTCCCTTGTAGTCACCTATTACCCTGGCTCTTTTGCTCTATTCCCTTGTAGTCACCTATTACCCTGGCTCTTTTGCTCTATTCCCTTGTAGTCACCTATGACCTCTGGCTCTTTTGCTCTATTCCCTTGTAGTCACCTATGACCTCTGACTCTTTTGCTCTATTTCCTTGTAGCCACCTACTACCTCTGGCTCTTGTGCTTTTTCTGCCTGCTCTTTTGCAATGATCCCTGGGGCTTAGGAGGAAAGGGTGTGATATATATAGAGACTTCCCATCTGAGGCAGAACATTCCACAGTCTCTTACTGACACTTCCCATTTGTGGCCTCTTTACTTGCCATCCACAGCAAGAAGATTCTCTGATGAGGACTGAATGGTGTACTGATCTATGGGTACAACGAGAAGTCTTTTGGAGTCAATTTAATATTATATCTTAATCCTAGAGTAATAGAATCAGTTTCTCTCCTAGGCCTATGACAAAGTCACAGATTCATGGCCCAGATAATGGTGCCATATATGATGCATTCTTGTAGAGCAGGGTTGATACAGCCATTTCATTTGTGCTACTAATGTTCCAGTGGGCATGCCTTGCCAGGCTAGTTGTTTATTGTAACTCACAGGGTTCACAACTGGGTAAGGCTGATGATTACTTTCTCTTCTGGTAGCGTGCATAGAATCTCCCAGCCCTTCAAAAGCTAGCCAGTAGAGATGAGCTTCCAAGTCAGTACAAGCATGATTTGTCTGGGTTCTATGACTTAAAAGTATGTGAAATATTTTTTTTTATTTTATATAAGACAGAATCTCATTATATATTCCAAACTGGTCACAAACCCAGTTTGTTGTAGCAGAGGCATGCTTTAAATTCATTTTGTACCTCCAAAGAAGTTCAAACTGAGGATAGGATCTTCTGCCTAAGCCTTCTAAGTACTAGGTTTATAGGTGCAGATCCACATATCTTGTAGTCATGTCTTTGATTTCAAATGAATAAATTGCATGGTTTATTTTTCTCCTTTCTTAGCATGCCAATTATCCTTATTTCGATAAAATGCTAGTGATATCCTTGCTATATTCCTAATTTAATATCATTCATAATTAATCAAACTCAGCTTTGAAATAATAGTATACTTCTTGACAGGTCGAGTAGGTATTTTAAAACGGCTTATTTTCAATTCATGCTTTCTGTCATAACTTAGCTGTCACTTACTCATAAGGTACAATCATCGACTATGTTGTTACTATTGTTATTTTGAACAGTCAGCACTTAGAGTGTCTAGAGAGAAGAAGATTAAGAAGTGGGTGAAAATGTATTTTACTTTTATTAAATCCTTCTCTAGGACTCTTCATTCATGTGAATCTGGGTTTCTAAAAAATATATCATTTCCCTCCACTTTCTAATGAACTTTTAACTTTTTTTTTTTTTTTTTGGCAAGGCAGGTCCACAAGTGGCAAACTCTTCAGAGACATCTGGGTCTTAAATTTAAGTAATCTCTCTCTCTCCCACAATTAAACTGTGTTCCATAAAGAATCCACTCAAGAACACATGTTCTGAAGAACTACATTTGTATATACAGGAAGTGAACATGGGTATAGCAGTAGTTTAAGAAGTAGCATTGTACTAAGATTGTCATTGTACTAAGATTGTCATTGTACTAAGCTGTCTTAACCTTTCTTTCCTTTTCGTCCATGGAATGGGAAGGGAATGATATTGAAATCCTTACCCTCATTTCTCCATAAATATGGGTTTTTTAATCTCTTATTTGTTTTGTAATTATATTTTTGTTTTGATTTTGGGACATTTGAATATGTTACTAAGCTTTGTGTCCCCTGAGTTTCAGGGACCTACGTCATTCATGAATTTTGGCAAGGTTATTATTCCCATAAGCACCTATTCTGTTCCTGTCTTTATTTTCTTTCTAGAATGACCACTCCACATATGCTACATTGTTCCTAACTGGCCTCAGGTCTGTCTTTTACCTTCTCTCTTGGCTTTGAAGTTCCTATTTATGTACCTCCAAGCCCTCTGGTTTTTTGCTTCCCTGTGTCCAGTCCCCTGTGAGCTTATCAAAGGCAGAATTCATTTCTCTTACAGTGTTTTTGACACCTAGAATTTATTTTGGGGCCTTATTAGAATTTCCATCTGTTCTTGCATGTTGTCCATTTTTCCATGACAGCCCTTGGCAGAGAGCTCACAATTATTTTATTTCCCAGTTGGGTCATTCTATAACTACCATATCTGAGTCTAGCTCTCATTATGTTTGTATGCATTTCTTTTTATTACTCCTTATAATTGTGGGTTAAAAATTCAGATACAATACTAAATATGATGAAAAGAAAGTACATCTTTTGTATGAGGTACTATATTTATTTGGCTAGGAACTAGGCTATGTCTGATATTTTTCCATAGAACTAGGAATCATGAGCTTCAATTTACACTAGGATTCTTGTTTCTGCCTTCCTTGAAGTCTTTGGGTTTATTTGGAAACTTCTTTGATTTCTACTATTTCATATAATATAAATGCCATGAAATTACAGTACTGAGGAAATGATGGCCAGAAACATGTCTGTACATGTTTAATTCAGATGCAGACTTCCCAGCCCCCAACATCCCAATACTGCCTTTGCTTCCTCTACATTTCAACACTCTTTCATCTCATATATTCTGGTGTTTTTCTTACCTCTCTCCTCCCTTACGCATTCTGTTTAGAAACCCCCTTTTTAAAGGGTCTACAAGTTCTCTATCCTGCCTTCCACTGTCACTATAAAGTGACACAGTTGCCATTGTGTTTAAGAATAAGGAGAAGAAAAGCATGGTGATTGTAAGATGAACTGTTGCCTTTTAGTAGGTCTGTCGGTAATCCAATATGATGATCTTTTTTCTTCAATTTTTACTCAATTAATATGCAGCATTATACTTATTGTAGTGGTTCAAATTTTCCCTGGTCATTTCTGAGAATTTTATTATTTTAAGCTCTGTATGTATGTATGTATGTATGTGTGTATGTATGTGTGTGTATGCACAGATGCATGTGAGTGAAAACATATGAACACATGAACATGTATGTACAGATGCCCAAAGTGGCCAAAAGCTTTAGATTCCCTGGATCTGGAGGTAGAAGTGGTTGTAAGCTGGCCAAATTTTTTTCTAGGAATTGAATGTGGGTCCTCTACAAGAACAGTATCAGGTCCTAACAGTTGAATCGTGTTTCCAGGTCCTGCATTGGTAATTTAATTTAATTTAAATTTTGCTTCTGTATGTCTCAGAAATTTTCTATTCCATTGACTGCTGTCTATGATTTTGTTCTTCCTTTAATGTTTTCTTTAGATTTAGTGAACATTTCTAGTGTTTGTACATATGTGTTTGTACATATGTGTATGTAAATGTATGTGTAGGTACAAGCACATAGCTTATGGCTTTCTCTTTTCACTAGTGTTTACTAGATATATTTTAAACATCAGAATCTACTACTTTAAATTTAGTAAGATGTAGAAACTTTATTACTATATAGTTCTACATACCCCTATTTGGTGTGTATATTTCATTAGATTATACTTAGATTATATTCAGATGTTTTAAAATATTATAATTATATGATTATATACTCTAAAGAACTAAGAAAATTAAGGATATCTATCAAATACATATTTATAGTTTATTATGACATGTTGGATAATAAATTATCATTTTGATTACTTTTGTTTTATACTGTCTAGTCAGTTAACTATCTGGTGTCATTTCCTCAATCTGAACTACATGCATTCTCCTCCTACAAAATGCATTACTTCTCAATGTTATAGGTATGAAATCAATCACATACATATTGGTTTTGTAACTGTATTATAAATCAGCCTAAGAGCTATGAACAATTACCTACATAATTATTTTTAGTTTTTTTTCTGTAGATTTGAATTGTCACATGATAATTGCTGAAAAATCTTTTTAGAGTTTTTCTGAAAAGCTGGGTTTGCTAACAAATTCTCTCAAGCTTTGCCAAGTGTTCTTCTTTCTTCTTTATTTATACAATGTAGTCCTACTGTGTGTGATACAGTTGTCTGAAAGCTATGCTCTTACTGCACATTGAACTCAGTCTTGGCTCCCTTTTGGTTCAGATGATAAATCAAATCACATTGCTTTCCCCTCCATTCTCTTTAATGTTAATATTTTAATGACGATTATGATAATGATGTGTGTGTGTGTAACATACTGACTATCTTTGCTGTCCCTTGTATGTGCATGTGTTTAGGGCCACATGGAAACGGATAAGATAACAGCTTGCCCTTGGAGAAAACTGATCCTCCCTTTCTCAGAAACCATTGTTCGCTTGTAGCTCTTCATTTGCTGCAGCCTTGTGGAATTTCCTCTCTATATACTGTCATGTCAACTGGTCTTGTCATTATGCAGGTCTTGTTTAGTCAGGAGCACAGTTTTCATGGCTAGAAGAAACTATCAGCACATTTCCTGGTTCTCTGGCTCTTACAATCTTTCCACTCCCTCTTGTGCAATTATCCCTGAGCCTTAGCTGTATTGTGGATATACTACGGGGGCTTGACAGCTCACAGTCGCATATTCTCTGCATTTTGACCAGTTGTAGATCTCTGTTAAATTCCTATTCTTTGCAAAAAAAAAGAAGCTCATTTAATGAGGGAGACAGAAACAATTATTTGTAGGTATAAGAATAAAAATTTAGGATACAGTTAGAAATTATATTGGTTTAGAAAAAATAGCTGTAGTTGATTATTTCCTCTCCCAGAGCTGGACTCTAGCACTCTAAGGTCTATGACCTCTCTAGCCATGGATAGTTGGCGCTGCTTGTAGTGCCAGGCATTAATTTCCTCCGACAGAGTGGGCTGGTTATTGGCTAACCTGAAGCCTTCCTGCCACTACTGCATCTTTGAGGATCCCTTGTCAGATGAGACATTATGGTAGTTTAAATGCTTTAGAGACCTGGGTAGGACTATTGTTGACTTTTCTCCCCTGGACTTTTGCATAGCACTTTCTGATACTATGAGAGCTGGTCTTCAGAAAGGATGCTTTCAGGACAATTCCCTTTGGATTTCTCCAAGTCCTGTGTCTCAAGTTTGTAATGTGAAATAGTGTCATACGTTCACATTCTGGAAGGTAGCTAAGGACAGTAGCAGTAGTCTTTGGGAGTCTATTTGACCTGCCTGACCAAAAACCAGTGTGTTTTCATATGCTAATCCTCTTGGAGACAGGGGGAGAAGGAATGGGATGGGGCACTGTGGGAGGGAGGACTGGGAGGTGGGGAGCTTCTGAACTGTAATAAATAAATAAATAGTAATAAAAAAGAAAGAGGATTTTCTTAGTAGAACTCCATTTTCTCAGGAATTAAGGCCAATTATCAGACAAGCACTAGGAGGGAGTTGGGGGTGGGGTGAGGGGCAGAAAACCTTCTGCAAAACCAATGTTCAATCAAGTGAGTAAAGAGGGAGCCCACAGGGTGAGAAAGAACCATTGCATGCTATGCATTTGATAGAACATTAATATTTAGACTATAGAGAGAG
Organism: Micromys minutus; assembly: GCF_963924665.1. Classification (NCBI taxonomy): domain Eukaryota; kingdom Metazoa; phylum Chordata; class Mammalia; order Rodentia; family Muridae; genus Micromys; species Micromys minutus. Next base: position 15,688,544 of record NC_137970.1, on the reverse strand, counting down.
CTCAAAAGAAACCAAAGAGTCGGGATAATGAATGACACACTTTTAAAATGTGACATGGATCTGGACGGAGAATTCTCAAAAGAACAAATACAGACAACTAAGAGATATCTAAAGTAGACTTCAATGTTCTTAGGATTCATAGAAATGCAAATTAAAACTCTTTCCATATTACTCCAGCCAGAATAGCCAACAGCAAGACAACAGCTGACACACAATGCTGATGAGGTTGTGGGGAAAAGGAGCCCTCGCTCACTGTTGGCGGGATTGCGAACCAGTGTAGCCACTACTGAAATCAGTGTGGAGAGTTCTACTTTTAGAAAACTGAAAGTAATTCTGGTATAGGACCCAGCTATAGCTCACCTCAGCACATGCCCAAACGACTCCACCACATACTCCATAGATACTAGCTAATCTGTGTTTATTGATACTGTATCCGCTATAGCTAGAAACAACATAGATGCTCTTTAACTGAAGTATGGATAATGAGGATTGGGTACATAAGCACTGTGGAATATTATTCAGATGTAAAGATAAAGGACATCATAAATGTTGCAGGTAAAGAGGTGCAGCTAGAAAAGACCGTCCTGAGTGATGTAATGCAGACACGGAAAGACAAACATCACCTGTTCTTTCTCATCTGAGCTTTCCAGCTCCAAATCTTTTGATAACATATTCTAAAGTAATCATGGAAGCCAAGGAAGCAAAAAAAGGACCATGGGTAGAGAGGAAGAAAGAGCTCTTTGGTTTTTTTAAAAATCATTTCTGTCTTCTTGTAGATTTCTCTATTTCATGAGATGTTGTCATTCCATTTTCCTTTCATTTTTAAGCAAAAATTGTATTAGTTCTTTGAAAAGTTTCTAATCACGGCTGCGAAGTCTTTGCCTATCATGTCAGTACTGGGGTCACCCCAAAGACAGTTTCCATTATTGCTTTTTATTCTGCATTTCTATCATGTTTGCGTGTCCTTAAGTTTTATAACTTTGGGTTAAAATGACATTTAGACAATTTACTGAAATAACTATAAATTCTAATTCCATCTCTCACTTCCAGGTTATATTGTTTGTTTAATCGCTTGCTTTGTGCAGAGCTGGACTTTCGAATGAAATATATTTCTTACTCAGTGTACAACTACTGTGTCATTCCTCAGAGATGACATTCTTAGCTCTGCACTCAGGTTTTCTGTCTACCGGGCATGTCTGCATTTTCAGCCTGGTCGTCTTTCATTGTCTGTTCCCTTGTTAGTTTTTCTTAAGCTTCTTGCTTTGCTTCTGTACCAGCATTATACTCAGTTGTTAGCCTTCATGTCTAGCCGGGTTTTGTTGCTTTCAACAATGCTTCTCAGTTTCGGAGTCTATCATGGTGCAGCTGGCTTTCCTTGGCACAGACTGAACACTTCTAGTCTTTCAGGCTTGTTCAAACTGTCAAAATCCAGTCCTGACCTGGGATCAGGGAGGAGAAAATGGGAAATTATTGATCACTTCCACAGGATGATCATACATAACCCTGCCCAGCAGGTAAAGCTATGGGGTTTGTGTGTGTGTGTGTGTGTGTGTGTGTGTGTAACAAAGAGAAACTAGTATCAACTGTGATTTGCTGACACTACTAAATATGAATGCCCTATAGCTTAAAACTTTTCAAAGATGTGATTTATATAGTTGCACCGGCCACTCATTTTAGCAGGAGAATATCCATCCCTGGAAATCTTGGCAGGACGGGAACTAACTCTTGACTGCCAAATGCAATGAAGCATCTTTCTTATAATACACATATGTGCAGCACAGGGGGAAGGAAGGTTGCCTTTACTAGATTTTTTTTATTTGTATCCTTCCTACATAGTAGACATTATGGGGCTGTGTCTTCTACTTAGTATGGACCTGCCACAGAACAGCGCTATAGAGAATAGGACCTCACAATACTTACCAATTGCCAAGTACAAACAAGATAGTGCTCCCCAACCCCAAGGGTCTTAGAAAATAATCATAGACATTAAGCAAGCAGGCCCGCTGCAATAATTCATTTGCCTGACAGAGCTGCCAGGTTGGCTGCAGTCCCTGGCACCTATACCTGCAGCTATGGCATTATCACTGCTACTTGGAATAGGTTATATGATGGTCTTTAGGAGTTATTTCTTCACATTCCTTTTATGGACGTTGAAAAATCCCCTTTCGTTTTATAGGCATCTTTATAGAATGAGTTGTTTACTTTTAGTGCCTCCATTCCTATTTTCATTGTTGTTTCAAATTGGTACAGTGTTGCTTTTGCCCAACTTCATGTGAAACTCCCCGAACTTGTTATTGTGAGCTAATCTTCTTTGTTTCTTTTAAAGCACTCCAGAGGGAACTCAAGTGCTTGCACATGGCAGGCAAGTTTTACCATGGTAGAGCTGGGTATAGATCCAGCCCCAATTCCTTTTGAATCTCCTTCTACCTCTCCCTCTTCCTCTTCTCCTCCCTCTCCCTCTCCCCCCCTGCTCTCCCTCCATTCCCTTCACCCCCTCTCTTGTTCTCTCTCTCTCTGTTTATTGTGGTTGTTTAAAGATGTATTGGTGCCAATATCAATGAGACCTTTACAGCAAGGCAAAGAAAGCTCTTCCGTAGGCCTCAAATGCTTTCTAATGACATCCTCACCTTTTGGGTCCAGTAGAAACTAGTCTGTTAACAGATCCCAAATGTTTGTATCTATTAGTCACAGGATGTTAGTTCTAACACAGGGGTGGGCAATTAATCAGAAGGCTTAAGTTAGCCTGGGATAAGGAAATCAGCCTTTGGACCTGCAACATTCCAACCTGTCTACACCACTGTAGTTCTCATCAGCCAGTGTTTGCAGACACAACTTTTTTTCCAGAAACACTCATTTGGAAGGGGAAGGATGAAATTTCTTACTGACTGCTTAAATGACCATGACCAGAATACCAGTCGGAATGGGACAGTAATACTATGAGATGAAGTCTTAGAGTGAATTGAAGAATAATTGATTGGCAATGAGAGACAGGGCCATCATTGTTGTCAAGCAGTAAAGAACTGGGTTGATTATTTTTTCCATTGAAGGTAGAATTTAATAGCGGTAATTTTAAAATGTTTGATAAATTTCTATGTAAAACATTGCATGAGCTTCATATTTTCTAACTGTGTTTAGCAAAATGATAGAAATGACAAATGATTTTAAAAGAGGTTTTATCATTAAGATGGTGATAATCTTACCTCTTCTTTTCCTATTTGAAACCCATGTGTTTCCTTCTCTTGTCTTGCTGTTCTATCTAGTGCTTCAAGGTCTATATTGAAAAGGAGTAGGGATAGTAGACAGCCTTGCCTTAGTCATGTTTTTAATGGGACTGCTTCCAATTTTTCACCACTTAGGATGCTGTTGGCTGTGGTTCAAGTCATATATAGCCTTTATTATACCGGGGCTCATTCCCTTCAGTCCCTCTTTCTGTAGGACTTTTATCATAAAGCCTGGTAGATTTTATTGAATACCTTTTCTGCATATATTGAAATAATCATGTGGTATTTTCTTTAAGCCCATTCAAGATTTATTACATTATTGGTTTATACATATTGGAATGTTCCCATGTCTCTGGGACAAAGGTAACTGGGTAGTCATGGATAATCTTTTTTTGTTATATTTCTGCATTTTGTCTACAAGTATTTCATTGGAAATATTTGTATCATTATGTATCAGGCATGCTACCCTATAATTTTCTATCATTTTTGTCCTTATCTGTTTCTGTATATTAGAGAAATTTTGGATTGTAGAGGGAGTTGATCAGAGATTTGATTTCATTCATTGTCTTCCTCCTGCACCTATAACAGGGAGAACTCAAGAAATGTGTGAAAATTCTTTCCTTTAAATCAGAACGTTTTATTTCAGTTCTTTTGGTGACTTCATCAATTTGGTCCTTTCTTTCCAGTTTGAACTGTAGATTCTTCTGATATGCATGTGCAAAGGATCACTTAGAACCAAGCCCTTCCTGGGTACCAAACTCCTGAAGTAACTCTCTTGGACTTGGTCATGTTTTTATCACTAATCACCAGCACACATTTTCTCCAAGATCTCTCACCTCGCTGCCATCTATCTCCTTGCCAACTTTTCCAGATATCACTGGAAACAAGTTTTATATTTTCACAAACCTATTTGCCCAAATTGAAGCACATTTACATATTAACGTTCTTTTTCTAATGCTAGTCCAAAGAAAAAATAGAGACTAGTTTCAAATCTCATTTGATTGAGTAAAAAGTAGGTTTCAGTAGTAGAGAGTTCATGAGAAGTCCAACATCCACATCCTGAATACATGAGATGAAGTCTTACTACCAGGATTCTTTGCGTGTTTCTCCCACTGACAACTCTGGTTTCCCAAGTTTCTCTCAAACCACAAACTGAAGACCGATTGTTAGTCTTGAAATTATGAAAGCATTTCTTCTCTCACCCCAATATTTGGTAAGGCTGCACTCTTACATTATATGTTGAGCTTGGCTTTTCCCGTGGCTTACTTCTAATTTGGAGGTTCGCAAGAAATTGCATTTACATATTGTTACGTCAAATATTTCTATTCTAAATATTTCTGAAAATCATATTTATACTTTATATTTATATTATAGTTACGTACTCCAAGGTCAGCAATATTGCTGGCTGACTAAATATGAATAAAGACCTTTGACCTAAAAGCAATCAGTTCTCACTTGCTAATTGAATAGAGTAATAGAGAAAGAAAGTTTTGAACATTTCTCTGTTGTCAAAGAAATAGATTGAACTCTCATCTTGTCTTTTAAACTGATACAGTAACTTCCAACCCTGTTGCTTCTGTGGCAGCTTTTCAATTCCCCTTCTTCCTGGGGTTGCTGTTAGAAACTTTCTGTATATCAACTGGTTTGTCTTCTCAGCAAGAGAGAGAGACTGGTAATAACAGATGAGTAGCCATCATTTTCCTGCTTTATATAAACAACTTTTAACACTCAAATAAATCCAGAAAGGAAAAAAAAAAAAAAAAGGACGCTAATACTAAGGGAAGCCAGAATTCTGTTAGAAGGTTAATCATTTCTGTGCAGGGTTTTTCTTCCAATAGCAAACTTTTAACTGTTCTTTTTTTTTTTTTTTTCAAATTGTCCAGCTATTCTTTGACAAAGACCCTAAACCTTTCACTCCATTAGTTGTTTTTTTTGTATTTAGTGAGTTTATTTCCCTGCTTCTCCTCATTCTATTCCAAATCATTATGGATGCCTTTAAGCAAACCTCTAAGAGAAGTATTCATTTGACCCATAACAGCACTCTATCAATATCACTTTGGGCCAGTCTACACAAAATCAGCAAAGAATGCTGTGAGCAAGTAGCCAGCAGGTTGATCACTCAAAACTTCTATTGATGGTTACATTGAAATTACTTTGTGAATTCTCTCATTTTTAACTCAGAATGTTGGTTTTCTTCTAATTATAAGGATATCCTGGCCATGCTAGCAGATGCTGGCGAGGTTGTGGAGAAAGAGGAACACTTCTCCACTGTTGGTGGGGTTATAAACTGGTACAACCACTATGGAAATCAGTCTGGAGGTTCCTCAGAAAATTGGACATAGTACTACCTGAAGACCCAGTTATTCCACTTCTGGGCATATACCCCAGAGTCGCTCCAACATACAACAAAGATATATGCACCACAATGTTCATAGCAGCCCTATTTATAATAGCTAGAATCTGGAAATAACTGGCATATTTATGTAATTAAGGTAATGGGCAGATAGTTACCTATGTACCTGTCACATTCACGACCTATATGTAGTCAACGAGGATATGCCTGTGAGATCTCTATTGTAAAGTGAATGGCTATATTTCCGTTTCTAAGCAATTGACCTATGAAATTGTCTATGAAAATCGGGATCAGCACTTAAGGATCACTTTCTGAAAGGATCCTTGAACTCTCTTATAGTGTAGTTGTAAGGACTACATGAAATAGTGTTCACAAAGTGAGCTGTTATTACTAATGAGAAGCAGCCAGGGCAAGGTAAATGTGCATTGGGCAGTAGAGCAGAGAGAATAGGAAGCCTTCCTATTTATGTTAACTTTGTCTGTGAGCAACTGTGCTAAACATGGGACAAACAAGGAGTGGGATATTTAAAAAAATAGTTTTAAAAGTTTGGAGCTGGTGAGGATAAAGGGGGGTGATCAGCAGCATCAAGGGCCTGGCTTGATGGCTCTCCTTTACTGTCTTTGTTCCAATCCATCTTTCGAGACAACGATACTTTATTAACATTCTCAAAAGGACACATTCATCATGTCATTCCAATACAGGTCTGCTGGATAAAGTTCATGCATCACTCTCTGACATTTTAGGTCATTTGTATTCAGAATTCTTCCTGTGTGCTGTACTCTGGGAGCCCACCAGCCAGCAAGAATGTGTGCCGTTCCCTGTGTCTACCTCCCCATGCTCTGTAGCTCTGTTTCTCCTATTCTTGATTTTACATTTCAAAGGTTGCTTCAGCTTCTTCCTCTATAAAGACGGTGTCTTCGTTCATGTGCTTCTGGGGCAAGATACCCAAGAACGAACAGAAATGTAGTAGTTCTGGAGGCTGAGAGGGTGAAGAAGAAGGCCACTCTGATACACGCCTCCTTACAGGCTCATCCATGGCAAAAGTGCCACTGTTGGAGGAAGAGGAGGAGACAAGGAGGAAGAGAGGAAAAGTGGGAGAAAAGATGGAAAAGATGGCATGGGAGAGGGAAGGCGGAGGGAAAGAGATAGGAAGAATAAATACAAATCTTTTATACAGAATCTACGCTCAAAACAGCTTTGGATTTACAATCGCTAGACCTCCCTACACTAACTGCTTCATAAAAGCCCCACTTCTCAATATGGCCTTGATGGCACCTAAATTTCACCAAAAACAAAAAATATCATCAAAAAATTCAGTTTTTGTTGTTATTGTTTCAAAGTATCAATTCTGTTTTATGTTTCAACTGGAAAACTAGACAACCCTCCAGTGCCACAAGGTATTAATTAATTCTCTTTTCATCATCACCAGCTCCAGCGCCATCCTGGCCTTTCTTGGCTTTCTTCCCCTTCACTCGGTCTGGACGGCCACCACCATAAGGAGAACGGAGGGAGAAGTCAATGTGCTTCTGAGAGTCCAGACGAACAATGAAGAATGGGATGTTCACCACCTGCTTTCGGACCCTGATGTGATGTTGGCGGATGAGCACACGGACATGGTGAATAGATTTGGCCAGGCCCAGCTTAAAGACCTGGGTCTGCAGGCGTCTCTCCAAGAAATCGTTGATCTATCTTCAGACCCAGGATGTCATCCAGCATCATCTTGCCCTTATCCAGCATGCCAGTGTGAACAAGTCACCTCAGTAGAACATTGCCTTCAAACAGACGCCGAGGATCCTTCTCGTCTACAGCTCGCAGCCAGCCTCACGGATCTTCGTCAGGGTAAATGTGACCCTCCACACCTCACGTTTGTTCCGGAGTCCCTACTCTCCAATCAACTTAAGCTCCTGGTGGAGATGCGATTTCTCGAAGGGTCTTTGTAGGGTCACATAGGTTTTGCGACAAACCCAGCTTCTGGCGACCAGCATGTGGACTTCGCTAGGCCCTCTGTGTCTTTGAACTCAGGCCCGTGACAAAGAGCTCAGCATCAGATTCATACTCAAAGCATAAGACTTTGCCCCTGAAATTTATATTGTTCCCTCATGTGTGTGCATGTGTGTGTGTGTGTGTGTGTGTGTGTGTCTTAAAAGAATAAATTAAAATGTCTAAAAAAGTCTCAAAAATATTTTTAGCAATTAGAGAAATCAAAATCAAAACATTTCTCATATGATGCTAGTTATAATGGCTAAGGTCAAAGACACAACTGGCAACAAATCCTGGTGTGGATGTGAAGAGGGGAGAATCATAATTCACTGTTTGTGAGAATCCAAACTGGTACAGATACTCTGGGAATCTGTGTGGAGAACTCCATGAAAAATCTAAGAGTAAATACCATATGAACCAGCTATACCACTACTTGGCATATGGCCAGAGGACTCGACATTGCACTCCACAGATAAGATACCTGCTCAGCCACCTTCATGGCTTCTCTGTGTACAACAGCTGGGAATTGAAACAAGATATATGTTTTTAAATAGAAGAATATACAGTGTGTGTGTGTGTGTGTGTGTGTGTGTGTGTACTTGCGCGCCTGTCTATGTATACACATAAGGATACTATTCAGCTATAAATCATTCAATGTGCACGTAAGTAGATTAAAACTATAATGGGTGAGGTAACACACATCTAGAAAGACAAATGCCACAGTTTTCTCATCATTGTGGATAACCACAGATACCTAGAAACTATAAAGTTGCTATGAAAAGGGAAATGGGGAAAACATATGGGAAAGACTTGCCTGGGGAGGGAGGAGGAATGATATGCAGGGAGAAGGGGGGAGATTAAGAAACGAAAAGAATGTGTCTTAGTTAGGGTTTTACTGCTGTGAACAGACACCATGACTAAGGTAGCTCTTATAAGGGCAACATTTAATTGGGGCTGGCTGACAGCTCAGAGGTTCAGTCCATTATCATCAAGGTGGGAACATGGCAGCATCCAGGCAGGCATGGTGAAGGAGAAGCTGAGAGTTCTCCATCTTCATCTGAAGGCTGCTAGCAGAATACTGGCTTCCAGGCAGCTAGGATGAGAGTCTTAAAGACCACACCCACAGTGCCACACCTACCCCAACAGGTGTAATAGTTCTACTCCCTGGGCTGAGCATACACAAACCATTACAGGATGTTTATAGTAGCCATTGGAATTTCCTTTTGACTACTTAATATTACATGCAAACATATAAGTTTATATGTATGTAGTTAATCATGCTAGTTAATGCTTCTTGCCACAAACCATATACCATTTAACAAATCTCCAGTGCCAGGCAAAGGAAACATCTCTTTGAATTGTTTAAGGGAGTCCAAAAGACCTCAAATCAATATATGCTATATTACTCTTGGTGCCTTTCAGAAAAAGAAGGAAAGATCCTAGTGCTGAAGACACTGCCAAGTTCTTCAGATACAATATTTGAAGATCTGAATTCTCTATCTGAGCTAGAATCCTAATCACTAAAGGCTTACCTTCCTAGTTTTGGAAGGAGCCATGCATGCTTCCAGTGGGGAAATGCAACAAGTAGTCTATGAACCAAACAATGACTGGAATGACAAGCTGAAATTATGGTACTGATGTCCAAGAGGTAACTAGTAGTTGCCTAATTGGAGTTAAGCCTGATTGGAAGAATGGAATGTGTGCCCACCACTGTAAGTTTTAGTCTACTGCCTGGTGAAGCCAAAGAGCCTAGAGGAGAGCCTATTGTAGTCAGTTTCTTAAATCAGTTTATCTAACTGCATTTTAAACATTTATCCTTAAGGCCACAGATAAGTGTTTCACTCCTTATCAAGTAAGTGTCTTTTTGTGGCAGAGGGAGATTGCTATAAAGATTCACAGCTGGTCAAATGCAGAACACCACTGAACCTGGGATGCCTCGACCTAATTAATACATCTACAACACAACTTCTGAACTTAACGCTGAAGGCACAAGATCTTAAGAGCCAGAGGAGCCAGGCACAAGCAACATGGTAGTCTTGAAAGGGTGGGCAGGAGTGCTGGTTTGATAGTGCATGCCTTTAATCCCAGCACTTGGGAGACAGAGGCAGGTAGACATCTAGCCGGCCTGGACTACATAGTGAGTTCCAGAACAGCTAGGGCTGTGTAAAGAGGCCTTTTCTCTAAAAACAAAGAAAAAATTAAAAAGGACAGAAAATGGGGAGAGAGGTATGTCTGTGAGAAGTTGAAAGAAGGAGTAGAGGATGAATATGATCAAGATATGTTGTATGAAATGCTTTATGAATTAATGAAAATATTATTACTTTATGCACTGACATCCCAAATCTGTAATATGATCTCTCACTCAATTCTTTTTTTTCCACTTAATCACTTATCAATATCACTTTCTATACTTTTGTATCAAAACTGACCCTATATGTAATTCGTTTTTAAGATTAAATTGGTTTTATAGACTAGTGTTGAAACCTAACATTCATTCTGCAATTCAGACAACTGACTTACCAATGAACTTTGCACCCCAAACCATTTGTAAATTAGAAATGACATGCTTGTGATTGAAAAATGTCAGATGATGGCTAAAGCCAACAAATTCTCTTAGAGTTCGCACAGAAAGAGCTCAGTGTATTAGAGTTAGTAAAAGCATTTTTAAGGAACAGACAGGAAAGCATCCTAGCCAAATAAAATAGCAAAAGTTGAGCATTAATGCAGGAATTGCCAAGAGTGTACTTAGGTGTCATTACTGGAATGAATGGCTTGGATGAAAAAAGTGTTGGGTAAAATAATGCTACAGAAATGTGTATGCAGGTCTACATTTTGCATCTATAACTATAGTCTTAAGGGATCTGATGCAACTTTACAACAAGGGGTAGAATAGTCAAGGAAACCTGAATTCAAGGCTTCTCATTTCAAAGTATAAGCCATGCTAATGTCAGTGGATGACATTACCATCCACCCATTTGCACCAGGTAAAAATATAGCTAACTTCCCTTGACATGTTTTATGTCATTCCCACATATACAACATTAATACATTTGGTGGTCTCCATGTCAGAAGGGGGGGTGGGAGCGAGGCGGGGTAAAGGGATAACATCATCAAATGTAAATACAGAGTATCTTATAAAAAAGAAAAAATATATCCTGAATGTAATTGTTATTTTTGTCATATATATGCATATATATGTATGTATCAGATTCCCTAAGACTTGAGTTACAGATGATGAGCTGCCAGGTGGGTGCAATTGAGCCCAAGTCCTCTGTAAAGGCAGCCAGTGATTTTTTTTCTAACATCTTTTATTTTTATTATTGTCTTTTTTTCTTACAATTTTATTTTAAAAACAGATACACATACAGAGTTTTAAAGACAGTTTGGCATAAAACTATATGGACATATTTTTGTCAGTACTTGATTTTTTTAAAGGTTTGATGGTATGCATTGAAATCTTACTAGTTACAATAGGCATAAAGTACATGTTAAACAAAATGTGACATGGAAATTGTCGAAGTTTTCTTGGTGTGTATAGATTAAACATAATGATTTTTAAATACGAAAAATTTCCTCAAGGCTATATTTTTAGCTCTTGAGTTATTAATGATTTAAGGTCTAGGTGTACCAGACTCTGAGAGGGTGCTATACACTTAATTTTTTTTTTCTAAGAAGGACTGAGGCTTTTACTTTTTGGCCTTTCTTTTTTTTATGGTCTGTGAGTTGTTTCTTGAGTATTCAGATCTTTCTGGGGCTAGTATCCAATTATCAGTGACTGCATATTATGTGTGTTCTTTTGTGACTGCGTTACCTCACTTGGGATGATTAGATGCATCCATTTCCTTAGGAATTTCATAAAGTCTTTGTTTCTAACAGCTGAGTAGTACTCCATTGTGTAAATGTACCACATTTTCTGTGTCCTTTCCTCTGTTGTAGGACATCTGGGTTCTTTCCAGCTTCTGGCTATTATAAATAAGGCTGCTATAAACATGCAGCCAGTGCTCTTAACTGCTGAGCTCCAGAATTGATATTTTTTTTTCTCCAAACAGAGTAGCTCTGTCTCTATAGTCCAAATCATCAACATCTCTCAACTGAAATTCCTCAATACTCTCCTGCGTTCTAATTCAGCCCATGACAACATAGTAGTTTTACAGAAGGGCAGTCTGGTAAGTTAGACACACATTAAGCTCCTCAGTGGTGTTCTACCAGTTTTAACAATATAAAACCATATATCTTAATATAGATTCCATAGTTTGTCACCCACTATATTTCAACAGAGATATAAATTCCTTGTTCCTTTACACTTCCAGTCAGACTAGCCTGGCAATGGTCCTTTATTCTGCTTCTTGGACAGTCCTGTGCAGTAGCTTTCCTCTGTCACTGCTTTGCATCATTCAAGCCTCTGGTCCCACATCTTTATTTTGAACACATGTGGCTCTTGTACAAGATACATGAGATGACAGTGAGGATTATTCACTAAAGCTCCAGGGGAAGTTAAACTTCATGAAAACAGAGGTGTTGATCTGTTTTGTTCGTTGATATATCCCCAGATGGCTAGGATAGGACTTGGAATATAATTGGTACTCAATAAATATTTACTAGAAAAAAGGAATAAATCCAGATTCCTAACCAATGTTGTCTGTACCATTAAATAGGACTTCTTGAAAAACCATTGAAGATGAGTATCATTTAAAAATTGAGCAGAACAATTTGTATAAGAACTAAATGTTAAAAATGCACAAGATCAAAAAGATGCTTTTCTTTTGGCCTTATTAAAATACACATGAACAAACTGTGTAACCTTCATTTGAACATTATATGACATATACACATATTGAAACACTATATGATAACCTCAAAATATGTATGAAGGATTTTTGTTTTTCTTTTTTAATTTTCTTTATTTTCCTCTCATACAATATATACTAATGTCAATCTACCCTCTTTCCACTCCACCCAATCCCCTCCTCCATTGCACCTTCCCTCTCCTGAAGATACATTGCTCTTCAATTTCCCTTCAGAAAAATATGGGCATCCCAGGAATAAGAGCTGAACATTGCATAACAAGATACAGTAAAACTAGGCACAAACCTTCATAACAAGGTTAGACAAGGCATCCTAAAAGGAGAAAAAGGATCCAAGTTCAGGCTGAAAAGTCAGAGAGACCCCAACTACCATTGTTGGGAGTCCCCTCAAAACCACAAGCTAAACAACCACAACACATATGCAGAGGATCTAACACAGACTCTTATAGGTTCTGTGATTGTCACTTCAGTCTTTGTGAGCCCCTATGAGGTCTGCTTAGCTGATCCTGTGGGCTATATTCTCCTGGTGTCCTCTAACCCTCTAGTTCCTACAATCCTTCATCCACCTCTTCTATAGGATTCCCTGAGTTCCACCTTGCATACATTGAAGGTACACCACACAATGCTTTGATACATACATGCATACATACATATATACATACATACATACATACATACATACATACATACATACATACATATATACAAATACATACATAAACTGTAGAATGATTCCCACAAGCATACTAATTAGTATGTACATCACTTGACATGGGTACTAGAGATTCATTAAAATTTACATCAATGTGTTGTATTTTGAGATCTCTCAGAGGATCACTCATACTTAAATATGAATTATTTCTGGTTAATATTATCTTCAAGAATTATCTAATAATTTCCTAAAAGTTCTCAAGTAGATTATTATAGGCTATTTAGTTACTATGAAATATAAACTCTTAAAAACAAGAACCCATGTCGCCTAGCCTACCAATTCCCCTGAAAGCATACCTAACAATGATAACCACCCTATACCCTGTGAGCCATTTTCCACCCTTCCCAACAGTCTAGTTTCTTGAAGGTCATGTACACAGGGACCCAGGCCAATCTGTCAATAGGGATTCCAGAGGCAACTTTAGCATTCTAAAATCCAGAGGTCATGCAGGCCAGAAAAACAAACAAACAAAAAAGAAAGAAAGAAAGAAAGAAAACCACCAATGACTGTTAACTCTATTAAACTTGCTGGTCACCAGAAACTCAGGCCACTTAGGTCAGAGGACTAAGGAAACAGAAATCAAGGAGAAAAACACCCATACAACAAAGATAAACTCAAAAATCTGTACCTGAACCTATAATAACCACAAAACCCAGATGGCCAGAGTCCGGGATGAAAATGCAATCAACAACAGCCATGGCAGTATGGCCCACAACCAGAACCTGTCTATCCTACGACAGCAAGCTCTAAACGTTCTAATATAGCTGAAGCACAAAAATGGCCTTAAATCCGATAGTATGATGATGATACAGACCTTTAAAGAGGATATGAATAAATTTTTTAAAGAAATACAGAAAAATATGATCAAACAGGTGAAGAAAATGAATAAAAAAATTCAAGATCTAAATATAAAAGTAGAAGCAATAAAGAAAACATAAGCTGAAGAAATACTGGAGATGAGAAACCTAGATAAGAGAACAGGAGCTACCTTCACACCAATATCACCAACATAATACAAAAGATGGAAGAGAAAATTCTCAGGTGTAAAAGATATAATAGTAGAAATCAAAACATTGGTCAAAAACAGAAGTTAAATCTAAACAGTTCCTGACACAAAACATCCAGAAAATCTGGGATACTAGGGAAAGTGTCCAACCTAAGCATAATAGGAATGGAAGAAGAAGAAGATTATCAGTTCAAAGGTGCAAAAATTGTTTCAACAAAATCATAGAAAAAATTTCACCAACCTTATGAAACAGATTCCTATAAACATAGAAGAAACTTACAGAACACCAAATAGATGGGACCAAAATAGAAAATTCTCCTGCCACATAATAATCAAAACACTAAATGTATAGAACAAAAAAAGAATATTAAAAGCTGCAAGGAGATAAGGCCAAGTAACATATAAAGGCAGACCTATCATAATTATAGCTGACTTCTCAACAGAAACTCTAAAATCCAGAAGTACCTAGGCAGATGTCTTGGAGTCTCGAAAAGATCACAGATGCCTACAAAACCTTCAGTCACCATAGAGGGAGAATACAAAATATTCCATGACAAAATCAAATTTAAACACCATATCTCTACAAATCCAGTCTTATAGAAGATATTAGAAAAAAATGCCAATCCAAGAAGGTTAACTGCACTGAAAAAGGCACAGGAAATAATTCCCTGCCAGCAGAAAAAATAGAAAGCAAACACACACACACACACACACACACACACACACACACACACACACACACACTACCACCAGCAACAGCAAAATAACAGGGATACACAGTCATTGGTGATTAATACCTCTCAATACCAATGGTCTCCAGTTCCCAATAAAATGACACCAACTAACAGAATGGGTAAGAAAACAGGATCCATCATTTTTCTTTATACAAGAAACACACCTTAGCATAAAAGATAGACATGACCTCAGACTAAAGGGCTTACAAAAGATTTTCCAAGCAAATAGACCCAAGAATCAAGCTGGAGTAGTCATTCTAATATCTAATAAAATTGGCTTTCAACCAAAATTAATCAAAGGAGTCAGGGAAGGACACTTTAAACTCATTAAAGGTAAGTCCACCAAAATGTCATCTCAATTCTGAATATCTGTACCCCAAATGCAAGGGCAGAAGAATTTGTAAAGGAAACATTTCTAAAGCTAAAATCATCCATCAAACCCCACACAATGGGGTAATTGGAGACTTCAACATCCCACTATTATCAATGGACAAGTTATCCAGACACAATCTAAACAGAGAAATGTTTAATATAACAAAGGTTGTGACTCAAATGGACCAAACAGATAGCTGCAGAACATTTTACCTAAACAAAGGAGAATATACATTCTTTTCAGCACCTCATAGAGCGTCCTCCAAAACTAACCACATAAACTCTTTCACAAAGCAAGTATTGGTAGATACAAGAAAACTGAAATACCCCTTGCATCTTATCAGACCACCATAGATAAAAGCTGACTTTCAATAACCAGAAAAATAACAAAAAACCTAAAAACACATGGTAACTGAACAACTCTCTACTCAGTGAAAACGGGGACAAGAAAGAAATAAAGAAATTAAATGCTTTCTGGAATTCAATGAAAATGAAGGCATAGCATAACCAAACTTGTAAGACACAACAAACTTGTGCCTCCAAGTTACAAATTTGCCCCCAACACTTCATTTTCTAACAACCAGCAATCAGAAGGAAAGTAGAAATTAAGTTTATGGTTTGGCTCCCAACACCAGCCAATTATTTTAAAAGGCAACAAAATTTCATAAAAGCTCTGCCCCTAATAAGATGTGGGCCAGTCTAGAAACCCCCTTGATTGTGTGCTTACCTCTATAAATGCTTGAAACTGGGCGCAGGGTTTTACCTTTCTGTCCTAGTATGTCAGGGTCTGTGATGAGCCCAGGCTCCAAGCTAAAAAAAAAAAAAACACACAAAAAACAAACCCTAATGTGATTACATTGGAATCAGCTCCTTGTTGGACTTTTGGGTCTAGAGAACAGGCACAACACACTAACCCCCAAAATTCTAGCAGAAAACTCCTATGGCTAATAAATATGTTCAGCAAACTGGCTGGATTTTTTTAAAAAGCCCTCTTTTATGCAAATGATAAACAGGCTGAGATAGAAATAAGGGAAACAACACCCTTTGCAATAGCCACAAATAACATAAAATATCTTGGTATAACTCTAATGAGGGAAGTGAAGAACCTGAATGACAAAAACTTCAAATCCCTGCAGAAAAATTGAAGATGTCCAAAGATGGAAAGATCTCTGATTCTCATGGATCAATAGAATTAACATACTAAAAATGGCCATCGTACCAAAAGCAATCTACAGATTCAATGCAACCCCCATCAAAATTCCAACATAATTCTATACACATCTTAAAAGAGGAATTCTCAACTTCATGTGGAAATATAAAAAACCCCAGACAGCTAAAACAATCCTGAACAATAAAAGTACTTCTGGAGGATGCACCATCTCTGATCTCAAGCTGTACTACAGAGCAATAGCAATGAACATTGCATGATATCAGTACAGAGACAGATAAGTCAATCAATGGAATAAAATCAAAGTCTCAGAAGTAAATCCATACACAATGGACACTTGATTTTTGACAAAGAAGCCAAAACTATCCATTGGTAAAAAGGAAAGCACCTTCAACTAATGGTGATAGTCTACCTGGATATCTGTATGTAGAAGAATGCAAATTGATCCAGATCTATCACCTTGTACAAAACTCAAGTTCAGGTACATCAAAGACCTCATCATAAAACCAGGTACACTGAACCCGATAGAAGAGTAAGTACGGAATGGCCTTGAACACATTGTACAGGAGACAACTTCCTGAACAGAACACCAATGGCTCAGGCTCAGTGATCAACAATAGACTAATGGGACCTCATGAAATTGCAAAGCTTCTGTAAGGCAAAGGACACTGCCAATAGGACAAGACAGCAACCAATAGATTGGGAAAAGATCTTTACTAATCCTACATCCAACCTAGGGCTGAAATCCTGTATATATATACTCAAGAAATTAGACATCAACAAACCAAATAATCCATTTAAAAGTGAGCTACAGAGCTAAGCAGAGAATTCTTCACAGGAATCTCTAATGGCTGAGAAGCATTTAAATGCTTAACATCCTTTGCCACCAGGAAAATGCAAATCAAAATGACTCTGGGGAGAAAAGGATGGGGATAAAGGGAGACCAGGTGAGGAGGAGGGACTGGGAAGAGGTGATGGAAGGGAAGCGGGATGGAAAGTAAATAAAGAAAAAAAGTAAAGGAGGAAATGCAGACACAAATCAAGGCATTTGTCTTCTTTTTAGGGGACTTTGGACAAGTTATGATCTGGGGACACAAAGAGGGGTCCTTGAGTTTCCTCACACTCCTCTCTATGCAGCAGTATCAGTTTTAATGTCTTTATCAACATGGAGGGGCACCTGAGAGTAAGCGCACACTTTGAAGAGTGTGCCTGCTCTTTCAAGAGAACATAGTTTCTAACCACTACAAAGGCTTCTGGAAAATGCAGCAGCCAGGATGTATGGTGCTCATAGTAATAAAGGCATGGGTCAGTTCAGAACCAGCCACAAGCTCAGCATCTACCTGTGGGGCTGTGTCTATCTATCTGCCACAAGGAAATGGCTCAACTCTGTAATTAGGCAAGTGCAACTTAGAGCTTCAGCAAGTTGCCTTTGGCAAGTCACAAGCTGGTAGTTGACCATCCTGCCCCTGAAACCAAGCA
Source organism: Micromys minutus (assembly GCF_963924665.1). Classification (NCBI taxonomy): domain Eukaryota; kingdom Metazoa; phylum Chordata; class Mammalia; order Rodentia; family Muridae; genus Micromys; species Micromys minutus. The sequence continues at coordinate 15,670,714 of NC_137970.1, read as the reverse complement.
GCTATACATCTTAAGCAGAGTTGAATTTATTCATGACACTCCCCTCAGGGGATCCTCAAGGGGAAGGGGGACCTGCTGAAACCTTGAAGGGGGAACGGGAGGAATCTGTCAACAGAATTCTTAGGAAGAAGCTGGGTGCCTGCTGGCTGAACTTTCTAGATATCTAATAAAAAGGCCCAATAATGCTGGAGAATGAATAAAGTGTTTACCTTTCAATGTCATGGGCCACTTTCAGGAAAACTCAACAAAAAGAATGAGAGGGGGGATGGAGGGCAGAGGGAGAGGAGTACCAAGGGAAGAGAGGGGGAAGGAAAGACAAAGCCTGGCATTGCAGGCTGGGTCAGGAAGTCTAGCACAAATACTAGGGGAGGCAGTCCTTGATGGACCAGAGGTGACCTCCACCTGGGAGTCGAGAATGAATAGACAGTAAACAACCTGGCTACTGTGTTACAAGTTCACAGCCTAAGGCCTTGAGCTAAGGTTTCTGCTTTACAGCATCTGGAGGACACAGAGAGGCCAGCCAGTAGTCCGAGCTGGTCTCCCAGATCCCTGACCCAGAAACCTGTCAGGAAACTACAAACTAGACTTTGTCCCTTCTGAGGATCCTGGAAAAGATTTCTGTCTTTATAAAACCTGGCTTGCCAGCTAAAGTCAGGAGTTCATTTATGACCACAAAAGCATACTTTATTTTTTTCCCTAAAAAATCAAACAAACAAAACAAAACACTCAATTCTTCTTAGCATAATCATCATCAAAGGGACCAGAGAGACTTCATTTAGCAACGGATGGGAGCAGATGCAGAGTCCCATAGCCAAACATTAGGTAGAGTTTGGGGAGTCCTGGGGAGGGAGGGAGAAAAGATTGGAAGGACCAGATGGGTCAGGGATATCACAAGAACCCAGCCCACAGAATTAACTGACACAGGGTCTAAAGTGGGTTCCCAGAGATCAAAGAGCCTATATGAATCTGACCTAGGTCCTCTGCATATATGTTACGGATGTGTGTCCTTGTGGGATTTTTAATAGTGGAATCAGGATCTGTCTCTGACTCTTCTGCCTACCTTTGTGACTCTTTTCCTTCTATTGGATTGCCTTGTCTGGGCTTGATGTGACAATATGTCCTGGTCTTATTGTAGCTTGTTATGCTGTGTTTGGTTGATACCCCCTGGGAGGCCTGCTCTTCTTTGAGGGGAAGGGAGGTCTGAGAAAGAAGGGAGTCACATGAAGGAGAGGCTGGGGGTAGGAAAGGGAAGGAAAACTGTGGCTTGGATATATGATAGAAGAATTAAAAAAAATTTTTTTAAGAACCTATGTTTAATTTCCTTTTTTTTTTTGCCTTCTAGAACAGACCCACCATTGTCAAAATGTGTAGAAGAGGCTCACTTAGTGAAATGCTTGTGAAGCCTCATCTATCCTTTTACTGGGAGGCCAGTGCCCCATGTTCTTTAAGAAATGCTGGGAGGGAGTAACAGAGAGGGTTGAAGCTACAAGTGTGTTAGAAACAATAGGTGAATGTTTCAATGACAAGAAGGACATTCTTCATTTTGTAAATACAAGACAACTGAGGTTGTCTAGGCCACTGTTACAGAACTGGCACGTGGTTATGATAGACATATAACCAAACACCATAATATATAACTTTCAAAGCCTTTAAACCTATTAGATCCATTTACAATGGCTCCACTATGTAGTATAAAGGAAATGCCCAGCAAGTATCTCTCTTGACACTGTGAATTGACTTTTGTAGCAACCAATCTGACACTAAGGTAACCTCCACCATATACTAGTCTCCTGTATGCCTGTCGTCCTGGTATGTTTTTTTTTTTTTCTTCTTATCAGTGTAGTACAGTTAAGAGTCACCTGGTAAGAAGGAGTCTCAAGCAAGGGATAGCCTAGATCATATTGACCCGATGCCATATCTGTAGGAAATTATCTTGATTGTTGACTGATGTGACCAGAGAACGCAAGTCCCTATGTATCATGATATCTTTCACTTCCCTTGACAATGGATCGTAAACTATAAGGTGAAATAAATCATCCCCTCCCCAATTTTCTTGAGGTCAGTGGTTTAACAGAGCAACAGAAAAGCATACTAGGATACCTGTTCTAACATGTGAAGTTCATCGCTTCTCGGCCTTTTGGCTAAGATCAAGTGTAACATGTGAAGTTTAAGTTAAAATGAGCACGGATCTATAGATAAGCATTGTGTAGCAGCTGCCATTGAGTTAAAAACCTTCCATCTTAAATGGAAATTTCTTTTTTTAATCTTTAAAATTTGGGCCTTTTATTGTTAGCTTAGTCCTCTAGTTTCTTTTTTATCCTTTTTATTGGACAGTTTATGTATTTACATTTCAGATGTCATCCCCTTTCTCCCCCCATCCCACCTCCCCCATCCCATTGCCTCTATGAAGATGCTCCCACTCCCAACCACCCTATCTCACCTCATCGCCTTGGCATTCCCTAACACTGGGAAAATGAGCTTTCACTGGACCAAGATAGCATGTTTACCAGGAAATGAAACAATCAGATGTTCTAAAGGAGTGAAATACTTAGGACAGCTCACTGAGACACAAGGTAAAAAACTCAAAATTGATTAGCTTTAGGAAATTCCTGAAACTGATCAGATTCACCAGGACCTACTTCTCTAAGAGTATAAAAAGCATAAGGACTGCGGAAAGCCACTCTTAGACAAGACCAGCCACCTGGAAGAAGCAAAGACCACCCTGTCTAGAACAGTAATTCTCAACTGTCTCAATGCTGTGACCTTTTAATTCAGTTCCTTATTTTGTGGTGACACCCCCACCCCACAACCACAAAATTATTCTCATGGCTATTGTTATGAATAATAATGTAAATATCCTATATGCAAGCTATCTGATATGTGACCCCTATGAAAGGATCTTTTGACCCATGACACACACTGCAGGTCTAGAAGAAACAAAAACTAGTTGAGTTGCTTGGGAAAAGCTCAGACTACAGAGCCACTTGAGAACGATATTCTCCAACCTGTTAAGCTGTTGACCTGCTTGTAGGGTTTGCAGTATGCCCTGGGTTTCCAGCTTTGGTGTGGAAACCTGCTCACTCCTGCTGGGGTCACTCCTTTAACAATACAGTGGTCTTAGAATCATGTCTGCTCCTATGAGTAACTCTAGTAAAACTCATTACCTCACCAAGTTGGAACTTTGTGGTATCCATAGTTTTGTCTGTTAGTTCCCTCTTTGTAGTGAATAAACATTTGTTCACGTCTACCCAGGAAAAGTCTGTCACATAACAAGGGATTGTCAGACCTGTAGTTAGAGAAGGGAAATAGACCACACAATTGAAAAAGTCATATGGAAGAATCACTTTTGCCCTCTTTCTGGCTATTTTTACCTTGTTTTCCAAAGGTAAGGTATCTCCAAGCACAAGTCCTCTATGACCTGCCCCATCTTATGGACAAATTAGCAGTAGTTACTCAGTTCAAATACCAATTCTGCTGTATAAACTTTGGGAAAATTATTGTCTTAAGATTTGCTCTCTGTAAAATGGGAAGAACTATAGAACCCAATTCCTAGAGTCTCAATGACAAGAAAGCATGCTTGCTCTCATAATGGACTTAACAACAGAGAGGCTGTAGACCTCAGAGGAGAACTGATCACTACTGCCATTTTCTACAACAGTAGAACTCCTAACTATATTCTAAACGTTTATCCTTATACCCACAGGTAAATGTAGCTCTCACTCTTTATCAAAGAAGCTTCTTTTTGCAGTAGAGGCTCTTATAGAGATCCACACCAGTCAAAATGTAAAACACTACTGACTATGGGGTCGTAGCATCCACTTTCAATGGATGCTAAAGCTCAGGGAACATCACAGAAGAAGGGATGGGATAAGAGACAGAGGATCAGGACACCTGCTATGAGATAGTGTTGTTTACACATAATAGGGAAGCTGTACCCATGAAATTGCAAGACTGTGGTTACCTAAATAAGGCCTGCAAGTGACATTGCCAGCGGGTATGAATATGTATGTAGGTGAGGGAAATTTTACAGAGTTCAGCACTATATGAAGATACACAAGCAACCAATGGCTACTGAGAAAGGGACAGCTTTCTCTAACGGCAAGCTCCTTGATTGTTTTTTAACACTAAACGAACCAGTAATGCTTTGTGTATGTATGTGTTGTTATGTAACAATAATAAAGACGAAGCAGTTATGGATTTGACAGGGAGTATAAAGGACATGAAAAGAATTGGCAGGGGAGAGGGCAGAAGGAAATGGGATGAATACAATACTCATGTACAAAATTTTCAAAACAATAAACATTTACATAAATAATTGTTTAAAGCAAAGAAACCCCATCAGTTATGTCATTGAACCAAAAGGCATAAGTATTGAACAGTAAAACAAAACAAAACAAAAACAGAACCCAAAACAATATTTAGCTCACAAAACTTTGATGTCTGGTACAATCATGTATTGAAATAAAAGATAACATCAATAGCCAAAATAAACCATGACTAAAGTTATGTGCAAACTTGTACCATTTTGTAGCTTTTCTTTGGGTTTCCAAATCTTTAAAAGTACTGCTTGAATTCAATTATGACTCTACCCCTTATTCTCTCTGTAACATCATTTCTGTTGTTTTACCTATCCATGTATACTTTTCCACTTAGAAAAGCATAAAATAACAGTATTTTCATGATGAAGTCATTTTAAGAATTAGATTTGTTCCTATGAGCACTTTGGAACATTCCATGAGACTCCATAAATATGCATGTGGAGAGGGCTGGAAAGACGTATGTTTTCTACTCTGGATTTCAAGAACCTAACCTAAGAAGTAAAAGAATATTCTAGACTGAACTTTAAACTAGAGCCTTCCAAGAACATGATATGGATGCCTCCACATAGGCTCTACCAGAGCCATACTGATACAGAGGAGGATGCTTGCAGCTGACCATTAGACGGAACATGGGGACCCCAATGAAGGAGCTAGAGAAAGGACAGAAGGAGCTGAAAAGGGTCTGCAACCCCATGGGAATAACAAAATTACCAACTAACCAAACCCACCACAACTCCCAGGGACTAAAACACCAACCAATGAGCACACATGGAGAGATCCATGGCCCCAGGTGCATGAGTAGCAGAGGACAGCATTGTCTGGCATCAATGAGAGGAGGGAGAGGACTTTGGTCTAGCGAAGTTTCATTTTCCCAGTGTAGGGGAACGCCAAGGTGCTGAGGTGGGATAGAGTGGTTGGGAGATGGAGACCCTTCTTGGAGGCAAGGGGAGGGGAGGGGGAATGGGATTGTGGAAAAGAGATAACATCTGAAATGTAAATACTGAGAATATCAATAAAAATAAAATAGAGCCTTCTTGAAAAATTGGATGAGACAATGACAGTAATGAATCTAGGAAACTGAGTACAACCTGAAAGTGTTTTTTCTACAGGTCTTTAATTTCTGGTTATCTTGTCCAGTGCACCACTGTGTGAACTGCTTCCTTCAGAGTTATAGATGCACTGGGCTTTAAGTATCTGGCACATATTTCCACATAGCCTTTATTGATATTTTTCCCTTCACAATTGTCTTAATTTGGCCCCAAATAAAATGCCACCTTATAAATTGGAGCCATGATGCCTTTCTCTCCAGCTTACATTTGACTTCTTTACCTCTCTATTCTGGACTTTTCAGTATCTATATCACAATCCCAAAACCACACTGCCATCCTCTTCCCACTGATTCAAGTACTAAGATCTCAATTTACATGTTTCTTTCATCTAGCTAACTTGATTCTGAGCTCTCTGAGAGGAAACATACTTATTCACTTATCATCACACTTCTAATGATACCAGGTAGCATGGGGCTTGTCAGGAAATAAGTATGAATATCTATTCAACTAAGTCAAATTCTACCTTAATCCACAGTTTCTCCTTGAAAATGAAAGATAAAATATAAATTGTGAAGGTAGTATGCAGTAAACACTAAATTGCATTCTTCATTAGTGACAGGTGACATCTATGTATTCTAGAGCACAGGATTAGCTTTTTATAAATCTGTCAGTCCTTTGTCAGTCACTACCATGTGATAAAACTTTTTCTGGGGAGATAGATAACACACAGCTACTCACCCAAGATAGGGAGCCCACGACATAGAAAATTATGGGTACTACCACAGACCAACATGATGAACCAATGAGTTTTATTGGGCTTAGTTACAGGAACATGGGTAAGGGATTAGTTATAGGAGAAGAAGTGACTTAAAAAGATAGCTGTGTTGCCAGAGCCAATCCCAGCACAGGTGACAGCTAACAAAGCTGGGAACCTGGAACACACCGCATAGCCTACAGAAAGCTCAGAATGCTGGGAGCGTCCTTTCCAAGCAACTGTTGGTCTAAACATTTTTCAGGAAGCTGGTTGTTGCTTCTTCCAGAAGCTGATCTGTTGTCAGAATCTTTTTGCAGCCTGGCTTATCTGAGAGTCTTCTTTGCAGAGTGGCTTCTCTGAGTCTCCTTAACAGCTCTGTTCCCATTACTTGCTCTGACAAGTGAATCTGATCAGTTTCAGGAACTTCTTGGGATAATTTGAGTTGTTTACCTTCCTGTTTATGGGGCTTCCCTGCAGAATGGAATGTACCAGTCTCAGAGGAGACTGTTACAAAATGGTTATTCATTCAATAAACTATAATGGAGGTACAACTACGCATAGCATGCTCTGGGAGGATGGAAAAAAGGAACTATAGAGGGCATAGAGCAGAGAAAGGGTTTGGAAGGGGTTTTCAAAGAGAAAATAACATAGCTCTCTCCAACCGCCCCTATGGTAGTGTTTCAGAAAGTAGCTCCATTCAATGATATCATTAAGAAGTAATATAGTTGAATTGGAAGATATCATGTGATTACAAAATCCTTTGAAAAGGCAAGTTATATACAGATCTTCATGCTTAAATGGCATTGACCAGGGCTGAAAATGTATATTCTTTTAAGCAGGGAAACATGAAAAAAATGAAACAAAAAAATACGGATGTATTGAATGTCCACTAAGTGAGATGTTTATGTATATTATTTCATTTAGATCTCTCAGATAAATCAATCATATAACATCAGTATTTCTTCATCCTCTGCTGTAATTATGGGGAGAATGGAAAGAAGTGACTTAGAAATGGCAAGACACAGTTTGAGTTCAGCTTCAGTGTTCCTTCTATGAATACTCATAGGAAGCATCCATGCAGAGATTATTAGGTACTAAGCATGTTTCCTATGATGTTATACTTCTGATGTTATTTAATTCTCTCGGTACCTGCAATGAGTTAGGTACTGATAAGTATCATTTATTTTACAGATAATGAAAGTTAGATACAAAGAAATTAAATGATCTGCCTTACATAACACAGCAAAGAATATAGTGGAGACAGAATCCAAACACAAGTCATTCATCTTGTAAATCATCTTCAATATGCTGTTTCCACCATGTTAAGCGCAGTTAGCTAAAAGGAGGCATTTGCCATTCTACTTCCAGCGGACCATTACCATAAACTCTCCTTGTGAATGTGACTGGAGAGCAGAAGGGGAATGAATAGTACCAAATGAGATCTGGGGCCAGCAGAGGAAATCAGCATTTCTTACTGGCCATTTTTCAAAACCCTGCTTTATTCTGAGGTCGATAAGATGAATATGTGTCAGACTGTGGAACACAGAACTCACAAATCCATGTCCAGAAACCTAACAAGGCCATCACCAATCATTGGGGAAATTAACCCTGTGACTAACCTTCCAACTCCATCATAGAGAAATGTGCATTGGTTCTAGAGCTCTAACTTGGTTTGTTATTTGTCCTACCTTCTACCCGTAAGTACCACAGCAAAGAGTAATGACAGAAAGAATTAGCTAACACTGGGGGATCCCATTTAAGATTTTAATGATTATTTTCTCCTAACACTCATTTTATTATCCTCTGGGATATAACTGTGATCTTCAGAAGTCTAGATCAAACAACACCAACACACAGAAATAACTGTACAAAAGCAGGCCTGTGCTAAGTCCACTGTAAGACCTGGGGAGAACTGGAAAATTGATAGCTTTTCATATTTATAACTTTCCTGGGATGGGGATGATTAAGCCTCCTCTCCATTCAGCAGAAGGGATACAAATAAGCTACTGAGTGTTATAGAAAATCTCAGATTAGGAAACTCAGAGCATCACTAGGCTAACCATACCATGATGAGAGCTTTGAACCTGTCTAAATTCCAGTTTCCTCCTCATTAAAACAGGGTGGAAGATAGGCAGAGAGGGAAGGGAAGGCATTTTCTATTTCTGGACTGCAGGGATTCAATTTAAGACGTGAAAACAATATTCCAGACTGAAACAAGTTCCAATAATAATTGTCAGCCCTTTCAGCAATAGACCTATTGATTTGTTCTGACATGAGTTGTCAAAACCTTTATCTCCCCTTAAGCTACCTTTTTACGAAAAAAGTTACTTTTCATTTCTGTTGCGTTGCTGTAAAAAAACAAAACAAAACAATGTAGCTGGCTATGTCATTAACACTTTCAATGTTACTTTGGCAGATGTATGTCAGTAATGTTTGTTAGCCATTTTTAATGAATAGGCAACTAGAGCATGCAAGAGCCTTTATCATGGCTCTTATCCAGACCATAGCTCCTAAGAGCACTTCTGTCTGACTCAGTGGTACTATGCTGGCATGACACTCAAGGATAGTCAATTTAGGTTCACCTATATATTTGGAATTGAGCGTATCATACCAGAACCCCTACTGAGATAGTTAAGGTACCCCCTACCTACTAAAAAGAATGAAGGAATTGAAGTAGATACCCCCAATCCTATTGCAAGAAGTGTAGCATTCCAAGATCCCCTAAAGTTTCCAATTTGCAAAGCAGTTCAGAACGTGGCTTATAACAAGCTAGAGAATTAACATTCAAAGTGTTTCTGCAGCTCAATTTCTTCCACCTTTAATTAAATCAATGTGCTAGGTACCCAAGTCCAGTGGAAGTGGCAAAGGGTGGTTAACTCCAAGGATTCCTGAAAAATTCTGAGAGGATAAAGGACTTCTCTTTCTGTAGGCAGAAAATAATGTTGGCTCTAAGGAAGGCTGCAGTGGCTGTAGTGGGAAATGAGATACAGAGAGGGAGGCCAAGAGAAGGAAGATGAGAGCTGCATAGGAAAAAGGGAGAGCAAAAAGAAACCTGAATAACCAAGACCAGGGGGAAGGTGTAGATCAGATGCAGTGACTGTTGATCAAGCCCTGTAGCACAGGCTGACATATCTGGAAAAGAATTCTGCTCCTTTGGGAAATAAAAAAAAAAAAAAAATCAGTGAGAATATTACAAATCTTGTTGAGCAATACAGTGGCTACAGTCACTTGGAGCTATGAAGTGGGGAGAGCAAAATCCAACCTTCTAGGTATGGAAATGACTTGAGGCAGTCAGAGGTGGAGGAGGATACAGAATGGGGGGGGGGAATGCAGCAATCTCTAAAAGAAATTGAAAAGGAAAGACAGTAACGCTAGGATTCAGATGTTGACATGCTTTTTACTGCTCGGTGTCAGAGTTGCACCAGGGAAAAAAGAATTGCACAATTCCCAAGGTGAAAGGAAGATACATGCTGAATCACTGAGGGGAAGAGAAAACATCAGTAAACCATTCAAACGGTGATTTGTTGTCAGGATTAGATACCCAGCAATGTAAGTAAATATTCACACAGAGACTGTGTGGTGGGAACATCAATAATTCATACACTGGGAGGTTTCCCGGGGATCTACTTCATATGATTTAAATCTGAGGCATGACAGAATTTGATGTAAGTTGAAGGCCCCTGGGACAGCAGCATACTGTAAGGTTAGAAATAAAGCTACAAAAGAAAGAATCAGATGAATTTTAGAACTAAACAATCATCTAATTGATTCCTCGCTTTGACAGATAGATAGGTGCCGTGACTCAGAATGGAAAAGGGTTTCTCCGGTGAATTGATTACTATGTGACCCAGGCTTTTAGGCCATGATTCTACGATCATTCTCAAACAATGGCTCTCTCGTGGCATCTGTGTGGGTCCAGTAGTGAGGAGCATGAACGGTAGCAAAGAGACATTTTTAACCCCAACTTGAGGAATCGGGTAGCAAAAGGATTCTGAAATGGGCAAGAAATAAAAGGGGCACAGGCTTGCAAGAAAGGTTGGGTCACCAGTACAAGAGAAAATGTGCTTTCTATCTTACTGTATAGCATTATTAAGTGAATGCACCACTAGATCACATGCAGGCAGCATGATTTTGTGACATTATTTATGAAAGTCAAAAAGTGTTTTTTGAAATGTTGCTATATAGTCCATACTATAGATGAGGCCATGAGAGATGGGAGTAAGGTGTGACACTTGATTTTCTTCAACAAGTATCTTTGTGTATATGAGGGAAACAGTTCAAGAAAATGAATCTGGCCACCAGCTAGACTGCATTTCCCAGATCAGTCCTTACTGAAAAAATTTCCTCTCTCTTCTCTCCTTGCTGTTCACACAGTTGTAAAACACTATCATAAGCCACTTGGGTTAGAATTTTGAGCCACTCAGCCACCCAACACATATTTACTTGGTGTATACTACATGTACCTAGCAGTGTAAAAGATACTTGAGATACCACTATGACCAAGGCGCAATCAATGGCTTTGTGGAGTTGAGAGTCCAGTGAAAGACAAGCACATGAGCCCAGAACTACAGTCAGATGGAGTAAAGGTAATCACGGAGTAAAACCATGCCATAGCAATCTGGAGAAGAGCATATTTGAAGCTGAAAAGGCTTGGTGTCTACATGAAAGACAGAAGGACAGGTACCTAACAAGAAAACAAAGAAGGCATGAAGAGAAAACGATTTTCACTTTCTTGAATATCACCCAGGAATTTTCTTCCTTGTTATGTTTATTCTCTTTACAATGACTAAGCTGTCTCTTCGTGTCCTCTTTAAACTCCTTAAATTCTTTGATGAAGTTTATAATTGTTCTTTTCTTTTCTGTGTCCTAGACACAAGGGTTCATCTATGCAAATCTTGTAGAACATTTTGACAGGACTAGTGGATTTAAGGGAGTGGTTATACTGACTTAATCTTTCATAGTTTTTTTTTTTTTTTGGTTTGGTTTGTTGATTTTTGATTTTCAGTGACACCTGAGGATGTTGGTCCTTTCCTTGCTTCTGTCTGGTGTGGATATAATAGGCTAGACCAAAGCACAGAATGTGTGAGCCTAGTTGGGCTTAGAGTTTGAGTAGAACATGGATGGAATGAAGTCATATGGACACAGGGCTGGGTTAGCATGAGGGATGTATGTCCTAGTCCAAGCCTTTGGGAAGGTACACATAGGGCTTACCAGAACAGGCAGAACAGGGGGTGTGTGAAACAAGGGCTGTATGAGGGAGTGGGGGCAGGATAAGAGCTGGTAGACTCACTAGACATCACGAGATGTGCAAACCAGCTGGATCTGAGGGTTGGATATGGCCATAACGTCATTTTTAACAAATCTAATTTTTCATTGCTTTGTTGCTCTACTCTTATTTTAGCATTTATAGGTATTATCGTAGTCAAGTATCTATTCCTGCACAAACATCATGACCAAGTAGCAAGTTGGAAAGGAAAGGGTTTATTCAGCTTACACTTCCACATTGATGTTCATCACCAAAGGAAGTCAGGACTGGAACTCAAGCAGGTCAGGAAGCAGGAGCTGATGCAGAGGCCATGGAGGGATGTCACTTACTGGCTTGCTTCCCCTGGCTTGCTCAGCCTGCTTTCTTATAGAACCCAGGTCTACCAGCCCAGGTATGGCACCACCCACAATGGGCTGGACCCTCCCCCCTTGATCACTAGTTGAGAAAATGCCTTACAGCTGGATCACATGGAGGCATTTCCTCAACTGAGGCTCCTTTCTCTGTGACAACTCTAGCTTGTGTCGTTGACACACAAAACCATCAAGTACATGTATATTGATTATTTTTTGTTAATTTTTTGCTTATCTCCATATGTCTTAGTGATTGTTCTTAATACTTCACTGTGCACATATAACATCCCATTCTAGCATCAAGGTTTTGCTACTTAACAGTGAAGTGTAGAAATATTGCCTCCCTTTATGTTTTATTTATCTCCCATTTGCATTATAATCTTAAATATTTTCCTTATATGCACTGAGAACAACGTCAGTATTATCATTTTCCTCAGCCTTTAAACATAACTTATTAAAATCATAAAATGGAAGTATATTAGTTTACTATGGCTTCCAGAACAAAATGCTATAAAATTTCTGTTTTTCTTTTGTTTTCTTTTCCTTTTTAATTAGTTGGTGTTTCTAAAATGTCTTCCCAGGGAGAAATGTAAGCAATATCTACCTTTTGCTCTAAGGTCCCAATGACAAATCAAGATACAGTTCACTCTGAGGAGCCAATGGGTTTTCTAGGCTTTCTTATATAGATGAGGAGCTCTTTACAGGGATGTAGGTGCTCCTTCCCCAACAAACTGCACATAAAAAAACTTTGCCTAAGAAGGATGAGGACTTCTCTGTAGTTCATAGATAGGCCCCCTCCCTTAGTCTTCTCCAGTCTACATACTCTATCCCCTCCCCCAACGTTATGTGCTATTAAGGCTGAATGCCTTAAGATACAGTTGGCTCGGTGGATAGTCACAAGAGTTGGTGTACAAAATGATGGGCTTTCCTGTAACTTTGCATACATGTGTATCATAGAAATTTGTTAATAGTCATACTCCATTGCCCTTCCACCCCACTGGTCTCTCTTTCATTCACAAAGATAGTTCTCCTCTGAAGACATTTGAAAAAATCTAGGTTTAGAGCAATATATTAAAGCTTTATTTTCTTTTGAGAGATTTCTCTTTGCCTTACCAATGGCTACATTCTGGCTATGCCCCTTCCTCTAGTTTCAAAAACAGGGTCTCACTGTATAGCTTAGACCAACTTTGAACTAATAATTCTCCTGTCACAGGCTTCTGAGAGATGAGATTATAATCACATGTCACCACATCTAGCTACAAATATACATCTAATTTCCTTATTAGAGTACCAGCAATATTAGGTGAAAGCTCGTCAGTATAGCCTCATTACAAATTAATTACCTTTTAAAATGTCAGCTCTTCAAATACAGTCACATTCTGAGGAACTGCATGTTATGGTCCTCAACAAAAACAATAGGGGTAACATAACTCATCCTGTAGGTCTGTCTTATATATGATACAATTTTGATATACTGTGGCATAGATTTTACTATGTTTTGGACTCAGTTGTAATCCATATAGGCTTATACCCTCTGCCAAATTTAGTAAAAACAAAACTACTTTTCTTCAAATACTTCTCCATCCCTTCACTTTTACTCTCCCCTTCTGGAACTCCAGTGGCGTGGACTGTACATCTTTTCTTATAGTCCTACAATTTCCAGAGCTGCTGTATTTATTTATTATTTACATTAGACAAAACCAGGGTGCCTTGCTACAGACTGACCAAGGTGGATGCCTAGTCCCCTCACCTGACCTCAGCTGAGAGTGGTAGCACAGAGCATCAGGAGTTTTGTAATGTTTGCTTAGAGTTTTCTATCTCACTATCTTCTCCTTTCCTAAACTTTTCTCTAGAGTGAGTAGGCGTTCCTGGAGATCTTATTTTTTTTTGTCTGAACCTATTGCTATTTTTTTCCAGTAGTTGTTCTTAAATATTTGAGGCACAAACTAAACTCCGAAGATTCACCCCATTCCTTGGACCTAAAGATCTCTAGCTCAATTATCTTCTTTTCTATTCCTCTCAGTGTCTTCTTATTTTTGTTTTAGACAGAACTACTGGTTTTGAAACTATTCAATGAGGAAAAGTATGTTTGGCCTATCTAACATGGAACTGGCAATCCTATAACCCTAAATTACAATTCTTTGGTTAATTTGACCTCCTGCCAACAGTTGACTCTGTTAACCACATATTCACTTTTTAAAAGTATTTCTTTTGTGTTTTAATAATGTACATGTATGGGGCTGGAGAGATGGCTCAGTGTGGTTAAGAGCACTGACTGCTCTTCCAGAGGTCCTGAGTTCAAATCCCAGCAACCACATGGTGGCTCACAACCATCTGTAATGGAACTAGATGTTCTCTTCTGGTATGTCTGAAGACAGCAATAGTGTACTCACATAAAACAAACAAATAAATCTTTTTTTTAAAAAAAGAAGAAATAATGTATATGAGTGTGTTACTGTATCTCTGATTTTTCTCCTCTCTGGTTACTCTTAACTCTTAGTCAATACTATGGTCTGCTTTTCCTGTCTGAGAGATTCTGAGGCTCTTCATGTTTGCTTATCAAATTGATCATTTTTTAATTTGTAGCCTGTCATGACTTGGCTCTCAGTTATAAATACTAAACTTGTCAAGCTCCTCATCTACATATCTAATACATGTTTACAGGATGTAAACACTTAAATATCTTGCACACTTTTCATCGCGAACATTAACAACTAAGCTCATTATTTTCCACTCACATTCTATGATTTTGTCTGTTTTCCTGGAGAAGTCGTGTGATGAAATGATTAAGAATCCCCCTCTCTGGAGCCTCAATTCAAATTAAGGTTTAGTTCAGATGCATAACTGTGGAGAAGTCATTCAGCTTGTGTGCACCCCACTTTCACCATTTATTAAGTCAGATAGCAATAATAACTACCTCGCAGGCTGAAAAGTGCATTACTATGACTTCAAATTCTTCAAGTACTGCCTTTTTAAAGGTCAAATCTAAACTCACTGACATAGCAAATAAGGTTTAGTTCCACGTGTTGCTCTTCTCCCTGTCACCGACTCCATTTCCATTACCCATACAAGATCTACAGTAGGACCTACAAACCTTGCAATTTACTTGCAATGTGCTTCCTGAAAGGCTTGGCCCAGCCCTTTTAAAGTAATTTTCATCTTGTAAGGAGCTGCTCAAACACTCAGATTCAAGCCACTGAAGAGCCTCTCTTGGTTCATTTAACACTTACATAACATTTTCTCTTCTCTAGACAGTGGCCTAAAAGCTCCACGTCCATTAAATCATTTTATCTGCACAGTTCCAAGGGTCATGCTATTATTATCATCATCATTTTAATGGTAGAGACTGAACCATAGAGGGATTATGCAACTAGTGGGAGGCTAAGTGACTCTGGGTTTATCTCCTCTAAATACAAGTTTAGCCTGAGTACTTCTTTTATGTGCTTCTGCTTAAGTCTAAACACAACCTGACTGTTTATCAGTTTTGGCATTGCCTTTTTCTACTAATGTGCATGGCCATTGGGAGCTTTCTTTGTAATTCAGCATGCAGCATAGGATTTGGCTGTGGTGGGTTGAATGAGAATGGCCCCCATAGCCTCATATAGTTAAATGTTTTGTCTCTAGATGGTGGATCTGTTTGGGGTATAACTATGAGCTATGGCCCTTGGTGGTTGGCTTTGAGGTTTCAAATGCCCATGCCATGCTCAGTCTCACTATCTGCCTACCTCATGCCTATGAACCACATTACGCTTTCAGCTACTGATCCACCTGCTGCGATGCTCCCCACCCCGATGGCCACATACTCACCCTCTGCACTGTTAACAGGCTTCCAATTAAATGCTTTATTTTTATAAGGTCCCTTGGCCATGGTGTCTCATCATAACAATAGAAAAGTAAATAAAGCCTATTAAATATTTGATGAATAAATGAATTATAAAAGGAAAGGCAAACGTAACAGAGACTAAAGGTGAATTTCTCATGCTGCCTAAGAATCAGGATAAAGAATTTTCATCTTTACATCAGTCCATGTGAAAACTATGTAGATTGGTAGTTTGACAGTGACCCCCCCCATTACAGCTAAAAATGGGATATGATTGTCAAAATCCTAACACACTGACTTTTACTAGCTTTTTCATAACTAGTTTTTTTTTTTTTTTACTAGTTTTTATAACTAGAGTCCTTGGGTGCTGAGTTCAAGCTTTAGCATGAAACAATCTTGAGAGATATCATGAAGACTATTTTGAACCTAGGCTGGCATCCAGTTAATAACTACATAAAAGTTCATGATTATCAACATGAGGTATACTGAGAGATGACATTGACTGAAAAGACCCATTTTTTCTTCAAAGAAAAGGATGTGTTTACATTGTATGGAAATCTGATATCTATGTTGTTAGATGGATAAATTAATATCTATTCTCCACCATTCAGTGACATAGTTTCTCTATCAAGCTACTGGGAGTGTTAAGGCTAAACACAAGACTTCTAAAAAGCCTCTGGTTTCTAGTATTCCTGTTTGCCATTCCAGATTCTGCCGACTTCTGTTAGCCCGGGGAGTACACCAAAATATCCATCTGCGTATTTTTCTATCTGCCTGGGTCTTTCTTAACATTGTTTTCCTCTTGTACTAGGGCTTTCACACTTCTGAACCTTCTTATGAGGGGCTTGAGTGAGAATGTCCACCAGAGGCTCATATGTTAAGATACCTGGTCCCCAGTTGGTGGAGTTGTTAGTGAAAGATTAGATGTGGCCTTGGTGGAGGAGGTGGGACACTAGCACTTTCCAGTTAGCTCGCTCATGCTTTTGAATCAAGATGTAAGTTCCATGTAAGTTCCATGCCTGCTGGAACATGTTGGAGGAACTTATCTACCTGCTGCTATGTTCCTCACCATGATGATCATGGGATCAAACCCCCTAAATCTGTAATCCCCAAAGTAAATGCTTTCTTTATAAGTTGCTTTTGCCATGGTGTTTTTCACAGTGATATGAACATAACTAAGACCCTTCTAGTCATCTAACACTAAGAACGTCACTACTCTTGGGCTTCTTAATCTCAAGGAATACATTTTTGATGTCCCACGCTGGCCCTACCCTTTAGACACTATGCTCTGGGGTTGTCGGTGGCTCCTCAAAAGCTAGCTTCTGCATCCCAGGCAGTATCCTTAGTATTATACTGTTTTTATTCTGAAAAGCAATATTAGACCTGCAAGAAGTGCTGCTCACAAAAGCACTGCATGGCTCGAAGCCAAATACAGTATTTAAAGCACAGTCACTGCTTGATTGCAGCCTGTGGGTCATTTATTTTGTAAAATATCTATGGTCATTTTGAGCCCAATTTTACCTTCCTGCCAACTGCAGACTTTACATCCAAGCTTCTGTACCGTTAATGACCAAGCTTCCTACTTCTATTCCCAACAATTAATGTGTACCCAGGAAATGCAAACTCATTCTAATATCAGCCCAAGTAAAACAGAATTAGGAAGAGAAGCAGTTAGAAAACAAATAAATAAAACTTAATGCCTAAAGGAGATAATTGCAAGCTTCTCACTCCCACCGACAATCTCATTAGTGTGTAGCAAGTGTGGACTTGATTCCCTGAAAGCATTTTAAAGAATATATAAATGTGTAACGTGACGAAATTCAGATAGCAACAATAGGTCCAGTGGAAGATCATAATTGATATCTGTCTGAGACCGGACTAAAAAGCAGAAAGTTATTTACAAAGAACAACCCCAGAGAAACTGAATGACTTGCTTGCGCATTGCCATTAAAACACTAAACATCCTAAAGATATGGAATGTGTGTGTTGAGGGTGAAGAACAAACAAACTTAGGAGGAAATCACAGTACAGGAGAGTGGACAGACTTACAGACACTCCAGAATGTTTGGTGATAATGATGAATATCAGAAAACAACAGCAACAACAAACCAACTGTACTGTTACCTGCTGCAAGACTCTGATGTAGGTAAACTGCAGCTTGGGTGAGAGGGCAAGGGAGGGGCTCAGGTATGTCTTCAGGCATGGACTGTACAAATTTGCACTACACAGATTTAAACACACACACCACCAAAGACAAAGAGATGGTGGCAAAATGATGGAAATACGCAAAGAGAAAAAGGAGAATAAGAGCATGACATCCTAATGAAACCAAGGTGGGGAAAAAAATAACATGGTAAAAAATAAATGAAGCTAAAAATGTTTGAGATTTAGCTATTTTAAGAGGCGCTTGACATGATGAAGCAGCTCCTGTCATAATTACGCACTCAGTGCCTAATTCAATGGCCATCATGTCATAAGTGTTCAATAGTTCTATGAGTCAGGATCTGTGTGCGCATGTACATACGCACGCCTACTCCTATAGAAACTTGGAGGGGGGCTAATTTTTTTCCACAGAGAAACAAACAAACAAACAAACAAACAAACAAACAAAATACCCTAGCCAAATGTATTCCTGCCCGTTTTCACTGAGTCTTTGACCTCTTGCTCACACCAAGCCCCAATAATGTCCGTCTTCTCAGGACCCCTTCTTTCCTATCTATAGTATACATCTTGCTAGGAGTTTGCTTTTATGATTCATAGTATTTTCTGTACACTCATTCAAGATAGGAGCAGTCACTCACGTCACTTGGCACAGAGGAGCACACAGTAGGTGCAGAAAAAGACAGCAACTGAATTAATTGAGTGGAAAAATCACAGAATTCATTTTTAATTGTGCTCATTTGCACTTTATAAATGAGCTATTGACAAATTTTCTTTAATTTGGAGAACCGTGTAGAAGAGGTTCTTCAAAAAACTAAAAATAGATGCACCATCTGACCCAAGGTAGTGTTTTTGTTTTTTTAGATAAATGGAAGCTTGATTTTGTTCCCCCAAGGAATTGTGTTGTTACAAAAAGAGAGTAGCAACCTCCCAGCAAGATGGTTGAAGGTTAACTTTTATTTCTTTGGAGAATATGTACACAGGGTTGCTTATTAACCCCTTTCCCCTCCCAGAGAGCATCCTGACCCCAAAGGGCATACAGAGAAATGGGGTATCTCAACCTACAATGGTAAAAAAAAATCCTTTTGGGTACTTATAAAGTTTGATCACACATTTCAGGACAAAGGGCCATTTTAAGGCATCATTATTGTATTGTGTAAGGAAATAAATCTACATCAATATATGTCAAATGTATTCCTGACTCTGTTTTCACTGAGTCTTTGACCTCTTGTTCACACTAAGTCCCAATAATGTCCATCTTCCCAGGCCCACAGCTTTCCTATCTATCACACACATCTTGCTACAAGTTTGCTTGTATGATTCACTATATTTTCTGTAAGTCATTCAAGATAAGGAGCAGTCATATTCATATTTAATATGTCTTCAGATTCTATTAAAGGGTTCAAATGTGGTCTGTGGGATGAAATTTTGAACACAGAAAAGAGCCCCTAGAAGCAGACAAGATCCTTGAAAATGATGACAACATTTAATACTTGAATAGCAGTACCTAATCTAAAACATACCTCATATCCATTGTCGCATGTAGTTCTCAGAGGCATTCCTGTGAGGTATAATTTATTCTATTAGTCTGAAGATTAAAAATTTCCATTCACCAAATTAAAGTGACCCACTACCACTAAATGAGATATAAATATTATGTATTCCAAATACCAATTCAGTCTACAAATTCTTGTTCCTCAGTCCCACCAGGAAAAGAGCATCTTGTCATACTCCCCTGGTAAATATGTGAAGGTCTTTCCTTTGAGATCCTGTCCATGAAAGCTGTGAACAAATCTGACATACTCTTCTTACCCATTAGCCTTCATGGCAAATCTGGTTGGATGAATGGTCATTGAGTCACTATAAGCCTCATTTTATCTCTATAAAACCACTTGGGGAAAAAATTTAACAGTGTATACCTATTTAATTTCTGTGTTGTATTAAACTGAACTTGACAAGTCCAGCTGAGTTCTGGCACACAGTAAGAGTTTTGGAATTTCTGTCTGACTCAAACCTCCACGTAACTCTTCTTTCTCATTACATCTTTATCAGGGTAATGAGCCTTTTTTTCATCCCTGCTGTATCAACTTTGGTCTTACCTTGAGATTCAAATTAAGTTTAATGGCCTTTGTTTAAACAACTCATCATAGTATTTTACACAGTCCACCTTCATCGGTCTAGCACTGAAAGAATTCATGTTATTTCTCTGTCTGAAAGTAATATGACAGAAGAAAAATATACTTTCATATCTTCCTATGACACATACTTTCTGAGTCACTTATAAGCCACATACTCAATAGGTATTTCAGACACAAAGGTGAATACAATATACAACATTGCCTCTAGACATTCATAAAGAAGATCAGATGCATTAAAAATGTATCACTGCACTATGGGATAGGCATTCTAAAAGTTTACTCCTTTATAGTCCTCCTTGGCAACAATAGTGCCCCTTAGAAGACAACGTATGACAGGTCATAGCACTGTCTGGCACTGTCCTGCATTTCATAAAACAACTCGTCCCCCCCTATTATAAGCATGCTTCTTTTTGCCTCCCTTAATCCCAAACCTCATTAGGTCTACTTGTCTGTACTTCTTAATAGAATCATCACTCAGCTCATTTCTCTTAATTAATAAGATTTCCTTCTTTGGTTGTTTTATGCTTTGATTGTTGCTCTTCATTCATCTCATTTGGCTTCTCACGAACGTGCTTAATCCAGAAACCCCAAATCTCTTTTTGTTTATGACTTCCCTGAATTCTTTCATTCAACCCCCATCCCTTTTACTATCAGATGTTTCCTAATACTGAAAGCAACATTTGGAGCAACAGTCCAGATATATAGGTGGTTTTATTGTGAGAAGTAGAAAGAGATTGCTAAGCATATTACATTGTGCAGAACTACTCCCTATAACAAAGTGTTATATTTAAATGTCTACTGCATACTCTATTTAGTATTGACCCAAAATACCAAGTTTAATGAAGCTGAGAAATTCCAATGTAAAGCAACTGTAAGCACTCAATATTCCTGAACAAATTTTTTGCTTCATTCTCAAGTAATATTTTTGAGCATATGGACTGACACTACAGAGGCTGAGGCACAGGATCCACATGAATTCAAAACTGACCTGGGCTATAGTCTATACTGAGACCAGTTTCAAAGAAAAACAGAAAGAAAGAAAGAAAGAAAGAAAGAAAGAAAGAAAGAAAGAAAGAAAGAAAGAAAGAAAGAAAAGAAGGAAGGAAGGAAGCAAGAGGGAGGGAAGGAAGACAGACCAGGAAGACAAGAAGGCACAAACATGCATGCGCACCTGTGTGCATACATACATATGTGCATGCATACATACAAACTCAAAACTCATATTCTCAACGACTGGTTGTATAAATAAACAACAAACATAATTATCTGTATATGTACCTTATCTCTGCCATCTGTGGCCCTATTCTGAAAACTGGAAGTCAGTTTTTACTTGATTTTAAGCATTTTCTACAGAGATCAACTACAAAGACTCACACTTATCTATTTTATTTTTTACAAACCTCAAAATTGGCTAGTTTTGTTATTTTTTTCTGCTCCAATCCAAGTTCAGCTTCCAATATCATCCTATTTCATTTACTGAAAGAGCCCCCAACAGGTTTCAATGCAAATCCTTTAATCCACTATTTATACTAAGTCCAAAGAAAGCCTCCTAAAGTATAAATCTGCTCATATTACTCCAACATTTCTCGTCTCTTAGATTTTTTTCAATATTTTAAAATTAAAGTACAATTATGTCATTTCCCCTTCTCTTTTCTTTCCCCAACTGCCCATTCGCCTTCTTTACTTCTTTGCACGCTTTCAAATCCATGGGCTCTTTTCCTTTGTTATTATTACACACATATATGTGCATAAATATATAAGTACAACTTGCTCAGTTTGTTTAGTCTTGCTTGTATAATCAATTGGTATTGGATAACTAATTAAGGGGCTTTTCCTCAGGGAAGACTATTTCTCCGGCTCCTGGAAGTCATTAGTAGCCTGTAGTTTTGATCTATGGGTGAGGCCCATGAGATTTCCCCCTTCCATGTTAGCATGCTTATTAGCATTGTCATTGTTTAGGCAGCCATACTTCTGACGTTTCATAGGTGTGGTTTCGCTGTCATTTCTTGTTTTGCATATTTTATTAGTTATTTTATTTATTTATATTTCAAATGTTATCTCCTTCCTAGTTTCCCCTCCCTATACCCTATTCCCCCGCCCTGCCTCTATGAGGGTAGGGTGCTCCCCAACCTATCCACCCACTGCCATCTCAGCAACTTAGCATTCCCCTATCCTGGGTCATTGAGCCTCCACAGGGCCAAGGGGTTCCCCTCCCAGTGATGCCCAATAAGGCCATCCTCTGCTACATATCTGGCTGGAGCCATGAATGCCCCTAGCCCCGGTGTACTCTTTGGTGGTGGTTTAGTCCCTGGGAGCTTTGGGGTGTCTGGTTGGTTGATATTGTTTCCTGTCATTTCTAAGGGACACAATCTCACAGTAGATCTCTTGGTTCTCTGACTCTTACAGTTCTTCTGTCTTGTCTTCTGATATATTCCCTGAGCCTTGAGTATTAGAGTTGGGTTGTAGAGGTATTCATTAAGCCTGGTATACCACTATTAGCTGTTGTCTGCATTTTGACCAGTTGTGATTTTTTTATATTGGTTTCTGTCTATTGCAAAGTTACGTTGCATTGCTTTTTGTTTTGTTTTGTTCTGTTTTGTTTGGACTGAGATCCAGAACTATACTTTCCTATGTGTTTAAGGATAAAAAATTTAGGATGTAGTTAAGAATTAAGTTGGTTTAGTAATGAGATGACAGTAGGTTCTCTAAGATCTGTTACTTCACTCTCTCCAGGAAATTTGGGTAGATTTCTAGTACAAAGCAGGATATCCATTCTGTTGAGGGAGTCTTATGGCCAAATATACAGCCAAGATACGGGTGGCATGATTGCACATGTAGGGATGCACTGTCATGCTGGGCATTGTTGTGGATAACAGGCATTATGTAGGACTGTTGGACTATTGAATGTGTTGGTACTGTGAAAGCTGGTCCTCTGGGGGGAGGCTTTCAAGTAAGATCCAGCTGGGTTCCTTCAAGGCTGTGCCTGAAGTGTATGCTATCTTCAGCAATAAGGATGCACCTATTACCTCTGGGAGGCAACAAAGAAGCCACTGTGCTTTTGAGGAAACAGAAAGATCTTGGTTCCTGGTTTATCTTCATAGGTTTTCCATAAACACTTTATTCAGACTCAACAGGTTATTAAAAAAAACTTTGTTATGATTCTGTGCAAGTTTCCTCTGTAGTGCTGAGAAGGGAACCCAGGGCATTATGAATGGTAAAAAAGCATTCTTCCACTGAGATATGACCACAATTTATGTAACCTTTCATGTCACCCAGAAGTGCTGCCTTATCACATTACGGATATTGGCAAATGCATGGAATAGGCATGGCCAATTAAACACATAGGATGATGGTTTACCCTAATTTGTATCAAAGCAATGGATATTGAAATTACAATAAGTTATCATGTCATAGTTTTCAGGATAGCTATAATTAAAGACACTGAGAATACAGAGTGCCAATAAGCACGTGGAACAAAAGAAATGCTCAAGCAGTGGGAGTAAGGGATGCAAATTGCTTCAACTCTTCTAGGAGATGAGTGTCCTCTCCTAAAGTGGAATACCTGATTACATTATCATTTAGGAGTAGCATTCCTACATAGGGAACCAAAATAATGGGTATAAAATAAAAATAAAAATTATAAATGCCAATGTGATCACATATATAATGTTAAATTTGGGGGCTATGCATTAGGTGGCAGGGCTGTTGTGAAATATCAGTTATGAATATTTCATTGTCCTTTATGAACATGTATGTGTAAGTGGTGGGGTGAAAAAATTGTATCCTACAACAGAATCAAGCTATTATTTACCTGGTAAAAGATTAGATTACTATTTCCCATCACTCTGCAAACCTCTAAACCTTGCCATATGCTACTTCCTCTTCCCAGACTGACTTTCATTTCCATCCTAGAATATTACCAACTTGTACTTTTGTGTTTGAGCTATGGTGATGTTCCTCTCAAGAAACATATTCCTAAAAAAAAAAAAAAAAAAAAAAAAAAAAAAAAAAAAAAAAAAAAAAAACAAAACTTTGTTTCATTGATCTTTTGTATTGTTTGTTTTGATTTAATTAATTTCAACTCTGATTTTTGATTCTGTCTTTTTGACTTTGTATATATGTGCAGGGGAGGGTGTTTTTCCAATGCTTTTGGGTTCATGATTACGTCATTAATTCGTATTTCTAGTCTTTTCTCTTTTGATGGAGTCACTTAGTGCTATAAACATTCCTCTCAGAATGCATTCACTGTGTCCTATGGGTTTTGGTGTATTGGGTTTACATATTCATTTAATTCTAGGAATTTTTAAATTTCTTCCTTGATATTTTTTCATTGGTCCAATTATAATTTTTGTCATGCAGTATTTTGTTGTGCGTTAGTTTTGTACTTTTTGTAGAAAGTTGATGTTGAAGTCAAGCTTTATTCAATCATGGTCAGATACAACACAGGGTGTAATTACAATTTTCCTATATTTTCTTTGTTTCCCAATATGTGGTTCATTTAGAGAAAGTTCCACGGGCTGCTGAGAAGAATGTATATTATTTTGTGTTTAGATGGAATGTTCTGTAAACATCTGTTAGGCCTCCATATATATGAAAAGAGAGAATTAAAATGTAGTAACCCTATAATATGTCAACCATATTCCTACTAGGTCCCATAGGATAATGAATAAAAAGTATCCTAGTATCAGAAATGGGTTTCCTTATTTTGGAATCGTTGGCTAATGAAATTCCATATACCACCCAAACATTTCAGACTAATGCCACTTCTCCAAAACTCGATAGCAAGACTCTCTATTGCTGAAAATCCGACATACTTGAATCACAGACATGGAGGTATGGAGCTGGTACTGGCCTGGAAACTGCATTCCTCCTGGCTAGCTTTCATAATGCTGGAAGGCACTATCCATGCTACAAAAAGAGAAAAGTAATCACCAGTCTTATCTATTTCTAAATCCTGTGACCTAAAGCAATGAGTGGCCTGGCAAGATATTCCCTCTGGTGCAATAGTGGCTTGAACATCATTAGAACAACCAACCACTTTCTGATTGGTTTTAGGTACCACTCTATAAGATGAATCCCATAGCTGGCATCATTATCATAACAAGAACTTGTGGGTAGACAGATCATAGGCCCAGGAAAGATCCTACCAGATTGTTTTCTAAATGAACATAGTATTAAACTGATTCCTGATGACTTATTATTATTATTATTATTGCTATTATTATTATTACTATTATTATTATTATAGATTAGTGAACTTCTTAACCCCCATCAGAGAAGCTTCTATTTGCAGTAGGTGATAATTAATGGTGAAACCTACAACTAGGCAGGGTGCGGAGAACAAGAGACTAAGCAACGTTCACCACTAAATAGAACATCTGTACTGTTCCACCTCCTCCCTAGGCTCAGGAATCAATATGAAAGAGAGAGAAGAAAGACTGTAAAAGATAAGTGGTGAATGAATACAGGAAATACTGTCATCTGCACACAACAGAACAGTTGCACATATGAACCCACATTGTTTATGACAACATGCATGAGCCCTGTGCAACTTCAAGCCAGACAAAACCCTAGGTTGAGAGGAGGTGAATATAAAGTCTTACCTCTTGCCCCTAGTTGAGGAGCTATTGGCAATTGATTGGTGCTGGACGGAAGTCAGTTTACTTTCCAAGTGCTGCTTACTAGTCAGGTGACCATACTCTAGTGAAAGACCATACATCCATGAACATATGAACAACACAGATTAGATTTGATAGGCACACACACACACACACACACACACACACACACACACACACAGGGGGAGAGAGAGAGAGAGAGAGAGAGAGAGAGAGAGAGAGAGAGAGAACAAAGTTTCTTGGGTAGGGAGGTGGTAGAGAACTGGCAGAGGTTGGGGAGAGGGCAAATATGCTTAAAAAAACCTTATTGTCAAATTTCCCAGCAGTGTAATTTCTAAAAAAGAAACCTATTCCCAGCTAATGCTTAACATCACTCTTCTCTACCACCAACATCCTGTACTATTCCCATTCACATGAACCCAGCACACTGAGTTAGAATTGCTTGTTTAGGGTCTTGTTTACCAAGGTAGTCCTAACATCTGTCACATGTTCTGGCATGTAATAGGCACTCAATGAAAGCTGCTAAATAAATAAATCAAAGGAAATTCATTTCTGTGAGGCCATTCCTACATTTCCCCAGTAAGAACATATTGCTCTTTCCACATTCATAGCACCTTTTCAAGGAGCTCTAGTCTAGGCTACCTGGTGTGGGAACAAGACACAGTGTCTGCTTCCCTCAAACTGTTCCATGCTTCTGGGGCAGAGGGTAGTGGGGCCAAGGAATTAACCTAATTTATCTTTGTATTGTCTCTGCAACTTACCTTCTTCCTTATTTGGATAAAGCAGACTTCAACAAATGTTTGCTGGGTTGAATTGAATTTCTCTGCTCTCTAGACCCACTGGCACAGAGTTTAAAGATTAGTAATGATCGGTTCACGATCTGTAAACAAAACCAACTGCACTAGGAAAACTGATATTATAAAAACAGGTTACTGACTGGGAAACACAGATCAAAATGTATGTAATATGAATAATTATCTTCTAGTCTTCTAGTTCACGAGTTTGTAGATACTTTTAGGAAGGTTATTGTGCACATATAACCATACTTTTGTGATTAAGTTCTGTTTTTCTCCTGATTTTTCTCTTTGAGGTATGTATGAATTGAGTGAAATTAGAATTCATTTTAGGAAACTAACTGAGAGAACACAGAGATACCACACACACACACACACACACACACACACACACACACACCTACACATAGAAATAAAGGTCATAAATTAGACTTTCTTGGTCTCATCTATAATCTGAAAGGTCCCCTTTAACTGAGATGAGAGGCAGAATAATGAATACAGCCTGACACGTTTGCAAGCCACTAATTTAAACTCAAGGCATGCATATTCAGTCTTTGTGATTTGTTGCTTACATTGCACTCTTGTCTAATCACAACTTGTAAATTAAATGGAGTATTGCAAGTCACTCCACTGTCCTCCCAGCTCCTACCACTTCCCTTCCACAATACATCTTCCAGTTTCCGAAGTGTTCTCTCCAAATGTAAAGCACATAGCGCATGACGACTGCTTAGAATTCTCCAATGGCTTTACATCATATGAGAACCAAATTTAAACCTTTGTGCTCTGGCTTGGCAGAACCTGGGTGACTCAACCTCTACCTACTCCACTGACTATTCAACTTTCTCGGGTCCTCTTTCCATTGTGAATAATTCACACTCTTGCTATCTGTTGAATCTCCATCCTGAGTGAGTCATTTCCTTGACCACTCATTTTCCTTCTAGATGTAGCTGTGAACATCTGCAATCCCAGATGTAGGAGGCAGGAGCAGGAGGACCATAAGTTTGAGCCCAGCTTTGGATACAGAGTAAAACTGTTATTAAAAAAAAAAAAAAACACCCAGTTCTGTATCCCAACATTAATCATCTTCTAAACCGTTACCTTCATAGCCCTTATCACTATCTAACGCCATTGTATATTTAAAAATGATGTCTGACTCTTTAAGAAAGCAAGTTCTTTTCAAGTAAACGCCTTATATACTACTATATCCCCAGCAGTCTGAATAGTATCCTTCATATAATGAAGATACTTGTTAAATGTTAGTGAAAGAAGTTATCATGAAAAGCAGTTAAGATCCTTCACAGTATTGTTCGTTCAATAATTTGCCCAGAGCTGATTAATTCAACTGGGTTTAATTGACTACGCATTTATTTCTTTTATTTACCCCCAAGTCTCTGGAACCTAAGCATAGGTGGCACATAGTAGATGCTGAACTAACAAAGGTTAAATGGCTGAATGTATTTCATGCCTACTTGGTTCAACACTGAGATAGAAATAGGGGCTGGAAAAGGGGGTCACTGTAACAAGGAAAGCAGCCCAGGAGTCATTTGTTGACTGCCAACAGGCTAAGGCAAAGGCCAGGACTAGTCTCCATGGCAACCATTCAATAGAAAGCATAGGAAAGAATCTATATTAACCTTCTCTTTGGGCCAATTAGAACCTACAAACATGATAAGAAAATAGAGAGGCACCTTGCCTCTCCTTCTCATGGCTGTAGCTCTACATACTGCGTGCAGGATTTGGGGGAAAGAGGCCTCTCCATCAATCTTGTTTCCACTAGAGTGTTTGATGGAGGAATGAGCAAAACACCAGGTTCCAAGTAAGGTGATCCCCTGGGGCCCGCCTGAATCACTGCGGGGGAGGAGTTTCCATGACGAGGGCCTGCTTCCTTTAACTCTGTTAGGCCTGGATAAAAGGTAGGCATTGCAAGGAGGAAGGGGCTGACATTTGGATGAAATCCGAAGCTTGTAAAGCAAGGAGACAGGCTGGGCAGCACAAACTGTTCTTTATCTAGGTAGGTTTTTTTCTTGCTGCCCTAGTCTGACATCCGGTGACATCTTTATGGGAAATCCTACCGTACTGTTAAAAAAAATGTTCTAGAAGCACCAACTCCTGATTTCTTTATTAGCTATTCTTCTCAATGTCAAAAAACGTCCGATGAGAGCAAATTAAGAAGTGAGGGTTTATTTGAGCTCAAATTGTTAAGAGAATATATACCACACGGCCCATGATGGTAATGAAGATAAAAGAGCAGGACATGAGGTAACCAGCCCCATTGTATGTCCAGTCAGGAAGCAGGAAACAAACAGGGCAGGAGGGTTATGCTGTAAAACTTTAAGACCCACCAGCAGTGACCCACTTCCTAAAGCAAAGCTGTACCTCATAAAAGTCCCACAAACCCTCCAAATCAGCACCGCTAGCTGGGAACCAAGGGTTTGAACATAAGCTGTGTAGGACACTTCACTCTCTAACAACAGCTGACCACAGTCCAAGCTTGGGAAGTTTGAACAATGGAATATCCCCACTGACCTTCTATCTTTAGACTAGCTTTGACTGTGCTCTGCCAACACAACATGTAAGGTTACCACCAAACCCAATGAAAACACTCTCCGAAGCATGGTCGAGGAGGTTTTTATGGTAGAATTTTGTTTGTTTGTTGTTGTTGCAGAGCAATCTTGGAAGATCGGGGAGAGAAAGCAGTAGATTAAACACAAGCAGCAAATTGAACTGGGCCGTGAGAAGAAATGGGCAGAGAAAGACAGAGAAGACAAGCCCTGGGTAGGGAGGGGAGACAAAAGAACCAAGAGAGAAAAGAGAACCCAGAGAGAGCAAGGCCAGCCTAAATGGCAGGCTTACATAGGAATTTTTAAATGGGGGAAGGGAAGCCAGCCCCTAGGAGGGAGAAGTTTATGGAAGGGGGTAGGTAGGGTGTGAAAAGCTGAGAGGGGTCACAGATACCAAGCAAGCCTGGTGGCCAGTAAGGGCTTTGGTATGCTAATAGGCACCACAACCATTTGTCTACAGCTCTTTGAGTCCTGACAAACCAAAGCCATCTTTCCTCATTGTTTCTTAAAGCCCTCTAAGAAACCCTTAACACCGGAACTCTCCTCCAAGGTAGATTCTCAATTATCTAGTTCCCCGCCCCCATACAATCATGGTCTTAGCCATATCCGTGATGGGCTCACTTTCTCCAAATTTCTCCCATGAATGGTGATTAAAATGAAATCCTTTGGCCTAGGTGCCTCAAAAAGTACACACCCCAGACTGAATAGCAAAGGAGGCCACATAGGTACTGATACCAAAAAGCCATTGTTACTAGGAGTACTTTGCAAAGTATCATATAGCTGAGAAAAACAGAATACAAAATCCAAACTTCTTGAGGTCTGGGGCCATGACTGACCCATCTCTATTCAAGTCTCTAAGAGGAAGAGCCTGCTTTTTTTTTCTTTTGTGTCCACATTCTTTCCTACTTTGTAATTTACTCACAACGCTCATTTGTATCACACACCCACTCTCTTCCAAATGCATACGTAACGTTAACAACGTGGCAATCCGCATTACTGCCCCAAGCCCTGGACTTTGAATCTTGCAAACAATAGATGGTCCCCTTCTGAAGGTGTAGTGAAGTGAGCACGTTCTGTCTTCTCGGCTTTCCTTGCCCCTCCTTTTGACTATTCTCTTGAAGCAAAGGGGAAAGGAAAGCAAGGTGGAGTTTAAACTGCTCATGAGCTTAGATGGGAAAAAGAAAGTGGCACTGTCTGAAATTTCCGGAACTCGCCACTGGACAGATTCTGTACAGAGATGATTTGAGAGTCACACTGCAACCCTACTGGAAATTTTTATGATCCTTGATCTCAGCGGCTGTTATCGTTGAACTGCTATTAATCAGCAAGGCTCTGTTCCTCATTCCTCCCTATAATGGCTTCAATTTTCCCTATCCACAGGAAGAGACAGATGACAGTGTCCTGCTCACTGAACTTCACCCAATCATCTGTCTCTTTGCGTGTCAGACAAGCTTACAGCCGCCCATTTTGTATTAAAGACACTTATAAAGAGGCAGAGACAATGATCCTGTGAATGTCTTTCCATAAGGTACTTTTTCTCTTATGATTTCTTGAAGGGACAAGGCAGCTGGAAGCCTCCCACGCCTTTTCTGATCAATGACATCCTTATCTAGAGAAGAGACTGCTAGCTGTCACGACTGTCTGTTTAAAATAAATCCCTGAAAGAAATCAAGCTATTTGAAAATTCAGGATCAAAAAGAAAAAAAAAAAAACAGAAATTTGAGGTTGGTAGCTCCAATTTATCAACTGCCCTACCCTTTTGCATAAGTGACCCTGACCTTCTACATTACTGATTTCTGTCCTTCTGAGCCTCCGTAAGTGGAGTCATGAAGTGATCCTTGCATTCCTTTCAGCATATTTATTTTAATGTCCACATCACATTACATATTTTCTTTTCTTATTCAAGCCTGCTGGACTTGATTGTACCTCTACCTTCCTGCCATCGAATGTCTACTAAGTAAGCTCCAAACCTCTAATTTATACTTTACCATGACACCTCCTTCTTCCTAGCCCTGTGTTTTTCTGCAACTTTCCTTCATCTCGAGCACTCTGGTGTTCCTCACCAGGTTTACACTGCTATTTAAATCAATAGGCCCATGGAATGAGGCAATGCTTGTAGAATACATGGCAGAGTTCTCACACAGAATGATTGTTCGATAATATCCTAGATCTTACACACACACACACACACACAGACAGACAGACAGAGAGAAAGAGAGAGAGAGAGAGAGAGAGAGAGAGAGAGAGAGAAACAACAGAGACAGAGTGTGTGTTCATGCATGTGTGTATGTATGACAGAGACAGAGAGACAAAGACAGAGAGTGAGAATTCCATAGTTTTTTTTCCCCCTCTCAGAATTCTCAGCATTTATTTCTTCATGCCACTCGATAGCCCTGTTCATTTTTCCTTGCATTCCTGGAAGTTTCAAAGTACTATGCATTAGTGCATAATCTTATTACTTCTTGCTCTTTTCATAACTCCCCTACTCTCCCTCACAAATCAGTCTTATCCCGGGGTTTACAACTGAAATCTCTCTTCCCTCTGTTGCATCCTTTCACAGATCACTGATACTCAAATTATCATCCATGTATCAGTGGCCGTCAGTAAACCGTCAGTTCTAATGGACCACAGAGTGATAGACAGCATTTCCAGAATATAAATCACTCCCATCGCCACGCATGTATGTTGCTTCTCCTGGCATTTTGATAAAGATTCCTAATAAAAGAAGGAATGTGTTTAGTTGAAGCATTGTCTCCTTTATTATATTTAAATGTATATTTTATATTTAAGGCAGCTTCTACAGTGGTATATTTCAATATGCATTTTCAAAAAAGCATTTAGTATTAGTCTTCTCTCCCCACATTCTATCCTTTTTACCAGGCCCTCTCCCCTTGCTCCTCACTTAATTGTATTTTAGTTTCTATTTTAGCCATACTCCTGTCCTTGGTGCCTTATGAGCTACGTAATCTCTGAGGGTCTTCTCAATGTACCACACATATATAAAGCTTATATGCTACAATCCACATGTAAGAAAAACATGTTTGTCTTTCTGGGTCTGGATTGCTTCAGTCATGGTAAGTAAATGAACCCCATTATTCATTCATCACTAGGTGGACATCTAGGCTGTTTCCAATAGCTACGATGACTATAGCAACAATGAACGTGAATGAGCGACTAGCTGTGTAATAAGATGGAGAGTCCTTTGAATACATGTACAAGAGTGTTATAGCTAGATCTTCTGGTGGGTAGATTTTCACCTTTTCTGAGGAACTGCCACACAGATTTCCATAGTGGCTGTAACAGTTCGCACTCCCACTAGCAATACATAAGTGTCCCCCTTCCCCTGCATCTTCACCGGAAGATGCTGTCACTTGTCTTATTGATCCTGGCTGGTCCGCCTGGGGTTAAGATGGAATCTCAAAGTAGTTTTCATTTGCATTTCCCTAATGGCTAAGGATGTTGATTGTTTCTTTCCTTCGCTGTCATTTGTATTTCATCTTTTAGGAACTCTATTTAGTTATGTACACTGTTTTAATTGGGTTATTTGTTCTCTTGATGACCATTAGAAATTCTGTATATATTTTAGAGATTAACCCTTTATTAATTGTTACATGTAATTAGTAAAGATATCCTCCCATTCTGTAGCTTGATGCATTTATATGTACATCAGTGTCCCGCGCCATAGAAGTGCTCTTTAGTTTCATGAGGTCCTATTTATTAATTTTTGTTCATAATGCCTGAGCTATTGGTGTCCTGGTCAGAAAGTCTTTTTTTTTTTTTTTTTTTTTTTTTTTTTTTTTTTTTTTGTGCCAATGAGTTAAGGACTATCCCCTACCTTGTCTTCTATCAGGATATTTGGCCTTATGTTAAGGTCTTTGATCCATTTGGAGTTGAGTATTGTTGAGTTTGATGGTTATGGACCTATTTACATTCTCCTACATGAAGCCTTCCAGTTTGACAAACACCATTTGTTGCTCATGGTCTTAAGGCATTTATTGTTCTGGCGGAAAGTGGATGAGTAAAACCGCACCCCACTTCTCAGGGTGGGCCTGAGGTTAAATACCTTTTTGCAGGGAGGAGTGTCTGGGAAGGAAAGCTTATTGGCTAAGCTCTCCAGGCCTTTAGGTACCTCATTAAAATGGGGATCTGTCTTAAGTCTATTTGATCACAGGTTAAGTCCTCTACATGTGGAAGGGCTTGGGGCTTTGTCCATATGTGACTGATGGCCACAAATCTATGGAGGTCTGCGGCTAGTGACAGGGGCCTGGTGCCTAGAAACAGGCAAAGTTCCTGCTGTACCCTTAGGGGTTTCAAGCCTTAGCTCAACCGGGAACCAGGCTGCCTTTAATGGTCTCACAATAACTCTGTAGTATAACTTGAAATCTGGGATGGTAGTACTTACCTAGTAAAACTCCCAGTATCAGAAATGGTTTACATCTTGCATCTTGTTGAGGCATTGTCCAAAGGGGTTCTATAGACTTTCTCAAACATTATAGATTATTTCTAATGCTAGTGGTCTCTCCCCACCATCTGATATCACCAAATATGAAGAAATCGAGTTGGTGCCCCATTAGAAGCTTCACGTCTAATGTCTAGTATTC
This sequence comes from Micromys minutus, assembly GCF_963924665.1. Lineage (NCBI taxonomy): Eukaryota > Metazoa > Chordata > Mammalia > Rodentia > Muridae > Micromys > Micromys minutus. The sequence goes on along the minus strand of NC_137970.1, from coordinate 15,637,284 downwards.
ATGGTGCTGGAAGATACTTTGTACACTACCAGAGGAGAAAAAGTAATCATCAATTTCATCCAAATTCAAAGCCTACAATCTTCAACAGAGACCTGCCTATAAGATAAGCTGGTGCAATAGTGGCACAAATACTATGGGAGTAACTAACCATTTTTAAAAATAGATTTAAGGCTCATACCATGAGATGGAACCCATACCTAACACAGATAAAGTGGCCAAGACCCTGAAACTATATAGGTTTTGGGTTCTAGAGGAAATCTCATTACTAGTATCTGTCAAATGAACATATCAAAAAAAATCCTAATGACATATTGCTATGATCATATGTCAGAGCATCACTCAATCCTCATCAAAGAAGCATCTCCTTGAAGTAGACAGTATTTCACAGAGACTCACAACTGGATAATGTGAAGAGAATTTAGCTTTTCTCTTCTAGTCCTTTTCCAGCACATGTGCATAAATATACAGAGTGTGTACTCAGAGAACACATAGGACATTCATTTATTCTTTAAAAGTTGTTGCTATAATTCTATTCTCTATATTGTGAGCATCATTATATTGAATGTGTTATCCTCAGATTGTTTCTATCCAATGATTAAATGACTGCCGATATTTCTGTGCCAATTCCATAGCAAATTTTTATTAAAACCATCAAAAGTTTTTAAATCTTTATGGAAAAGACACATATCTTACTTAGCTACTCAGTGGAGCCACGTTGACATATGTTCCACAAATTGCTGTGTTGTCTTTGTGGATATTCTAGAAGCCACAGGTGGATGAACAGGAAAGATGATGGAACTAAAAATAAGAGGAATTGGGTGTCTGAATGATTGCAAAAACCAGAGGCTATCTCTCCTCACTGACCACAGTTACTGTTGGGTGAGTAAGCAGCAGATCTTTACTCTGTCGAATCACTGAGATTCTAGGGTTGTCAGTTATAGAAGCTACTATTGCTTTTCTTTTTGTGAATTGGGAAGAAAAGGTTTTATAGAAATTTAGGGGCAAGCATTTGGGGGTTAAGCGCTAACTACACTTAAGCTGCCACAAATGAATGGTGGTCTTAGCATTTTCTTTGTTACTCCATCCAGAGTAGTGCTGATACAACTAAATTAAATGATAAAGAACTATGCTTTAAAGTGAGCCTAGACATGATAAAGAGCCTGTGTGTTAATCTCTAAAGTCCTCATAAATGCCAAAAGCTCTATTCAGAATCTCTGCAAACTATTCATCTATTTTAATCATGTTCTTATTTAAGCCAGCTTCTCCTTAAGTATCAGCCTTGAAAATCCATGTCTTATGCATGTGACTTGATAGTTCATTTAGATTAATGATTACTATTACAACAGCTTTATTTCAAGCTTATTTGGTGACAAATGTATAGCACACAGTCATGTCATGGGTAAAATTAGGTTTATGAATCTACCTACAAGGGCATATATCTTTAGCAAGCTCCCCATAAGGCTTCAGGTTCCAAAACTTAGAACCTGGACCTTAAAAGAAGCATTTATTCTTTGCCTTTCCTCATGCATGCCTCGACAAACAACATTCCATAAGCACACAAAAATTAGGAGCCATTTTCATTTTCTATCCTGATAACCCCAACCCACGGCCAGACATGGAGTGTACCTCTTCTTTAGAAAAAAAGCCTGGCTTCATGTAAGAATGCAGCTGAAGGAAAATCTAAAACCTGTGTGCCTGTTGCTTTTACCTTCTGTCTGATTTTACCACCATAATTCCTGAGAGAGTAGAGTATCAGGACAAGTGACTAAATGTGTGAGTCATTTTTCTGTCTCTGGAACAAATGCCTGAGACAATCAACGTTACAAAGAGGATGTGAATTTGAAAGAAAGATGTGTTGCAGGGATCCAGGGATGTTGAAGGAGAAGGAGTCGAGGTGGATATAACGACGACTGTGTATGTGTATGAAATTTTCAATGAAAAAAATGGCAATAATATAGACAAGGTTTATTTTGACTTGCTGTTTGGAAGAGTCAGCCCGTGGCTGGCTGGTCAGCCCTGATTTCCTGGAACTACAGTAAAGCAGTGTCATAGCTTTGTCAACTTGACATAGACATACACAGTAAGACAGAATCTGAACTGCAAAATTGCCTCAATTAAATTGGCCTGTAGCTAGGTCAACAGGGGCATTTTCTGGGTTGTTGATTAATGTTGGAAGGCCCAGCCCAATGTGGGCTGTATGAGAAAGGTAGCTGAGGAAGCCATGGATAACAAGCCAGTAAGCAGTGTTCCTCCGTGGTCTCCGATTCTATGCAGCTCTTCCCTCCTGCTCTAAATGAAGAAATACAAATGCTTCTATGAGGAATGAATACCCTACGTAGTCACATTCTCTCCAAACTGGGGACAAGGCTACTTGGAGGTGTGCATAAGCTTCCAGAAGCAAAGATCTCAGTATGTGTGCAAAACTTACTGTACAGAAAGGGTCTTCAAAACCTTGATCAACCATACTCTCTAAAATACATTTTCATATAGATATGTTTAATAACAAATGCTATATAAATCATACAATAATATGCAGAGATGTATTATGATTTCCATTCCAAACACATCTCCAATTTCCTAGGAACAAATAAGTACCACTTTTTCTTCCAGAATAGCACTTCTAGGCACATAACCATCACACTTACCATACTGCATCTTTATAAGTTGTACACAGCTGTGACCTAAGCGAGGTGTGTGGGGGAACTATAAGAGCATGAGAGCGAAAACACATCTTAGGTACCTTCCACCCCAGATACACAGTGCATGCTTAGTGAAATTTTAATGAAAGGACGAATACAGTTGGCCACCTAGAAAAACATTCCTTTTCATGTCCAAACGACAAAATAAGACACCATTGCATTCATGGAGACCCATGAATGTGGAGCATAAACATCTTGGCTCATGATAAGTAACTATGTGAATTTTATTCTGATGATGCCTCAAGAAGTAATGGAAGGTTCTGTAACTGTAACCAGAAGTATGGCAAACAGAAACAGTGTTACTTAGTCAGGTATTTCCTCTTTTGTTCTTTATTGTGTTCTTTCTTAACACTAAAGAAGAAAAAGTGGGAGCCTTTAAGCTAACTGTAGAAGTAAAAGTAGAAGAGGGGAGTAAGAATAAGTTGACTTCTTCAGGCTAGTTTACACAATTTTGTTTCCATTGATGAGAGAGAGAGAGAGAGAGAGAGAGAGAGAGAGAGAGAGAGACAGAGACAGAGACAGAGACAGAGACAGACAGAGAGAGACAGAGAGAGACAGAGAGAGAGACAGAGAGAGACAGAGAGAGACAGAGAGAGAAACAGAGAGAGACACAGAGAGACACAGAGAGAGAGTGTGCACATTTGATGTCACCAAGACTATAAAATATCCACTCATCATTCATGTCTCTAGAGAAGGCGAATCACTTTTATGAATTCCGTTCTCTCACCTCATTCACTAGTCGCACAAAAAAAAGAATTTCTCAGGGGAGGAAAGTCAATGATGTTTTAGTATATAGTCTGTCAATCATTTTTTTAAATCATTGTATCATAAGTATGTCTTAATGAAGCTTTAATAGAACACAAAAGACATTTACAGAGGAGTGAAAATCTATTCAAGACTCAGCAGAGAAAAAGAGTTAGAAGCAAAGAATATCAGCTCTATGGATGCTGCCACAGCTAAGGGCAGAAAGGAAACAAGACAACCCTTGGGCATCTCATCTAGGTTTGTGGACTGACTTGGTTATCAGTGTGGGGCTGGCGCTTCTCAGTGGGGACCTGGAATAGCAGGGCACTTTCAAGGATACTAAATTGACTTTCTCAAAATTCAAATGCTGAAGTGTAACCCCAGTTACCCCTAACTCACATGATAGTCCTTGGAGATTTAAGTCTCTGGGAGAAGTTGTCATGAAGAAGACCAATGGCCTTAACGTCATTCTCCACAACCTTGGGACAAAAAGCCCACAGTATGGCATTGGCCATCAGCTAATCAGGTAGCAGGAATTACTTCTAGAACCTGACCATCCTCATATTCTTGTCTTGAACTTGCATCTCTCTCATTACTACTAGGAATAACTGCCTGTTGTTTCAGCATCCTCGCATGGGGTGTTTTGTTATGATAACCGAGCTACACTTTCTCCTACATCATTAGTAATGAGTAGCAGTAAAATATGCTCTAAAATCCACTCTCACTTCTGATAACTCTTTTGCTCAAGTAAAAGTCTCAAATTACATTGAGATCTCTTTTATTTTCTTGTTTATCTTTTTTAGGTTGTATCCAAGTGACCAGTTCAAGACATTTGCAATTTCATGGCCTCTATTCCTGAGGAAATAGAGAAATTACCGATAGGGCCACATTTTCCTCATTTCCACCTGGACCTTCTATTTCTCCCACAAGCAAGTTTTCAAATGGAAGAAAGCTGCAATGTTCCCAGTTAAACATTCTGGGAACTAAAGCACAAGAGAGGGGTTTTGAGATCGGAGACAAGAAGCGGAAGAGACACTTAAAAGAATTGAGAGTCAGCGTGAGTAAAGAGATGATACATCTTCCCCAAGCGTGGAAGTAGCAAGAAAGGATTAGTAATAGCAGCAGCTAATGGATTGTACAACCCCTGGCTTTTTTCTAGCGCTCCAGTTTGTACTAACACAGTCTCCATCACAACTTGATTGACTTGGAAAGAATCCATTTGAAAGAGTCTACGGTAATGAATCTATCTACCCCACAGGACTGTTAAGGAAATTAAGTGAAAGAATATATAAATATCCCTTAATGTGGAAGGAGTCTTAAAGTAATCATTCCATAAATGGCAACTTGTAGTTGTTATTATTGGAAGAGACTATTGCCTAAGTGTGAGTGGACTATGATAATGATGTGTTCCTATTAGTCGTATATTTTTGGTAATACCAGTTCTAGCATATAGGGTGTACTGGTGACTGATAACATGCTTGTTCTACAGTTCCCGTCGGGTGTGAGATTATTCTCTGGAGCAGCGGCTCTCAACCTGTGGGTTATGACCCCTTTTGGGTAGAACAACCCTTTCACTGGGGTCACTCAAGACCATCGGAAAACATACATATTTACATCACTATTCATAACAGTAGCCAAATTATAGTTATGAAGTAGAAAAACATTTTTGTGTTTGGGAGTCACCATAACATGAGGAAATGTATTAAAGGGTCACAGAACTAGACAAGCTGAAAACCACTGCTCTGGAGTGAGTAAAATAGATGATCTATGAACTGAAAAAACACTGAGCAGAGCAAAGATCTCCCCCATCTCTCTCCCCCTCTCTCTCTCCCTCCCTCTCTCTCTCTCTCTCTCCCTCCCTTTCTCTCTCTCTCTCTCTCTCTCCCTCTCTCTCTTCTCTGTATATAATATATACATATATATGTATATTTGAATATGTATGCATATGTGTATATAATATGTACATACATATATAATGAAAATTAAGATTTCATAGAGAGTTGTAAATTCTTAAGTAGAGTATGGGGAAATTCTTCTTTAGGGGTGTGATAAACTAAAAAAAAAGAGGGTGCTGATTTCAGCAGGATGTGGGGATATACATCTCCAATCCCAGTATGTGGAAAGCTGAGATATAGAGGATCATGTGTGCGAAACCAGCCTGGGGTCTGTGATATGGCTCTGTCTCAGAACATTAAAAAAACCCACATAAATAAGACTCTTTATGTCATTAATTATTTTATTTATTAATATTCCAAATGTTACCCGTCTCCCAATTTTCCCTCACAGAGTTCTTCCCAAATGTTACCTCCCGGGTATCCCACCACCTTCAAGCATCAAGTCTGAACAGCTTTAGGCACATCCTCTTCAACTGAGACCAGACAAGGGAGCCCTCTGCTACATATGTGCCAGTGGCCTCAGACCAGCTCTTTGGTTGGTGGCTTAGTCTCTGGGAGGTCCGAGAGGTCCAGATTAGTTGATGCTGTTGGTCTTCCTATGGGGTTGCCATCCCCTCAGTTCCTTCAATCCTTCCCCTAACTATTCCATAGGGGTCCCACACTTCAGTCTAATGGTTGACTGTAAGTATCTGCATCTGTCTCAGTCAGCTGCTAGTAGAGCCTCTCAGAGGACAGCCACGCTAGGCTACTGTCTGCAAGTACAACATAGAATCAGTAATAGTGTCAGGAATTGGTGCTTGTCCATGGGATGGATTTCAAGATGGGGTGGTCACTGGTCAGCCTTTCCTTCAGTCTCTCCACTTTTGTTCTTGCATTTCTTTTAGACAGGAGCAAGTTTGGGTTGAAAATTTGTAAATGACTTGGTGTCCCCATCCCTCCACAGGGGACCTGTATTACTACTGGAGGTGGTCTCTTCAAGTTCCATCTTCTCACTGTTGGGCATTTTGTCTAGGGTCACCCACATTGAGTCCTGGGGAACTTCCCTTAACCCAGGTCTCTGGGACTTTCTAGATGTTCCCCTCATCCCCCACCAGTAGCAGCTGCATATTTCCATTCATTCTCCTGGCTCTGGGCGTCTCTACTGTCTCCCCTCCAAACCTGATTCTGTCCCACTTTTCCTCTCCTCATCCTCTCTCTCACCTAAAGAAGCCAATACCATACAGTGGAAACAGGAAAACATCTTCATAAGTAAGTCTCCTGAATGCAGGTCGGATTGTATGTCTTATTTCTAAGATAGCAGAGAAGACAAAGATACTAACTTAACATTGTATAAGGCCTGCCTTGGCAGAATAAAGTCAGGCTCTTATTTTCTGTATATGATGAAATTAGAGGTTATGCTAGAGAAGCCTACATGGCAAAGAACTCCCAGAAGAATTAATGAAGAGTAAGTGGTCCAGTCAACAGGCAACAAAATGTCAATACTTCAGTCATGTAGCCATGGTAAAATACATTCTGGAACCAACCTGAAAGATTTCAGAAGCAAATTGTTCCCCATTGAAAATGCAGATTAGATTCCATCCTAACATCTATATTGAAATCAATGGAGAATCTGAGCAGAAGAAGAAAAAGAAGAAACTCTAAAAGCAAAATTATAGTAAAATTCCAATTCCTGGAATTCATATTATAATTTGTTTTATAATAAAAAGAATTATGGGTTTGTCTCAGGTTCCTGTAACAGTTTCCAGACCTTTGACATTTCTTCAATGCTAGACAAGTGTTTGTTCTTCATGTTAAACCCCCTAGACTGATGTTTGAACTTTTGTCAAAGAGGTGACTCATGGTAAGCCCCTCAATTATTACTTCAGGATGAAAAGTGGTGTCACAATAACAAACAGCGTGATTAAAAGGTTAAGGCTTCGAATTACATGATATCAGCTCAAACAAATGCCTCTCAAGGTAAAGGTAGATTGGGACTAGAGACAGACTTCAGCCAGATGATTCAATCAACCAGGCCTATGCACACAAACCGCAATACAAACTCTGGTTTGTGTGAGCCTCCTGGTTGGTGAACATCAATGTCCCAAAAGGATGATGTATTAATATGTCAGGGGGAAAGATTCAGAGATTACACAATAGAGACTGGGGCAGACCTCATCCTATATAGGTCTTTTCACTTTATTGATTGTGATTGCATTGGTTTTATAGAACTCTTCCATAATAAAATTGCTATGATACATCTAATTTTCACTGAGTTATATAAGTTATTCTAGAGAATTTTCAAGCCTGAGGGGATTGTTGAAATCTCCAGGTGTGTAGCCAGTTGATGAGAAGGGTAAATATCTTATGGATGCTTGGGACCCTGTGGCTGGCATCTGAAGTAAGGAAAACCTTGCAATTTGTCATACCCTTAGGCAGTAGACTCTGCTCCTTGGGTAGTTTCAGAACTAGACTTCAGTACTGATAATAGTTGAAAGATAAAGCTGAGAAATGTTTCCAGGAGTAGAGCAAACAGACAGACTAGTAAATAGGAATTAAAAAGAGAAAAATAGGAGTGGCTTGGTGGCACACACCAGTCATTGGGAGTGGCTTGGTGGCACACACCAGTCAGTGTTGCAGTTGGAAGGCTTAAAGGAGAATTGCGACTTCTAGACCAGTGTGGGCTATAGAACAAAACCCTGCATCAAAAAAATACAGCCAGCAAATTACAGTATCAGCGAGAGAAGTTCCACATAAGAATTACAGCAACTATGGAAAATAATGGAAAATTGGAGAAAAAATAAGTAATTCAATAAAAATCTCCAAAATTGACCATCAGTTTTAAAATTGAAAGGGTCCAGTGAGTGTCCACCATAATTGGAGGCACTCGGTATGCACAACTAGATGTTAGTGGGCTGTGGTATACTAAGAGCAAAACTAAGACAGTAATAGGGTCTAGAGAAAGACATTTTAAACAATCAGCAAGTAGAATGACTTCAGACATCTCAAGACTTTGGTGACTTCTCCAATAATATCTAGAAAATAATGGTGACATACTTTTGCAATTATTACAGATATCAGAGATGAAAGAGTTCTATGAACTTAGAGAATAATTGGAACCATCTCAAAGTATGTCTCCAAGAAGATAACATGGATACACTAATCTGTGCACTTTCATATATTTGGTAAATATTTAGTCAGTTGAGGAATGGATTGTAGATGAGGTACTACTATGTGTATGAAAGTAAACAAATACATTATCAGCTCCATAACAACCAAGCACATATGCATGAAAACAGACATAATCACAGTGTGCTATATAACTCAACTGCAGAATTTGCATGGTCACAATAATAGACAAGCTAAATAGTGATCTAAGACAAATTTGAGATACTTGTGGCACAGCATGGACAGTGGTACAATGGGTTCTGTCCTGTGTGGAGGTTGAAGGTAATACCGGACAAATCTCTTTCCATAAAGAAACACTAATCTGAAAACTTAAGGATCAGCTTTATAAACATGTTGTTTAGCTTAGCAAATTTGTTCCAAACAAGGGGGAGGGTTCTTATAGCTGATGACAACTAACTTGCTTATATCACAAGCTTTTGAAAGTTTTATAACAAAGTTCTGAAAAAATACTAATTACTTTGAGTTGAAAACTTATATCATCAAATTGTTTAAAATCTTTGGTGGCTTGGCATTGCAATTTCTCAAATTTACATGGTTCATTGCAATCTGAATCCAGTCTACTGATCTGACTTCACTCCATACCTCTCTTCCCCTTGATCTTCAGGCTTGAGCCATCCGGGCCTGCTTTTGTTCCCCCACAAACAAGTTTGTTCCCATCTGAGGGCCTTTATTACTTGCTGTTCTCTCTGCCTGGAATCATTTTCTCTAGATCATTTTATTGTGGACTCCTATTTTCAGAACTCATCAGAAAGTAGCTTCTACAGAAAAACAAAACACCCATAGATGGATAATTGTAAACAATTTCAATCAAATTTGAACTCAGTTTAACTCTCTGAGTCAATTGGTCTGTCATTTCAACAATACCAATGCACTGAAGATAAAACAAAAGCTGGAATATATTCTAGATTAAAGGAGAATAAAGAGACAAAAACTAAGTGCTAACTCTAATTCATCATCTTTTTATAAAGAACCCATATAGAGATCATTGGTTGGGAAAATGGAAAATATAGAGTTTGCATTGTATGATAACTATTATAAATTTATTGTCACTTTTCTTGAATTTTATCATTACATACTTTATGGAAGAAAATATCTGTTTTCCTTATGAGATGAATGCTGAAATACTTCTAGTAACAAAATCAACATGTCTACAACTAATTTTGAAACAAAGGGGTGGGGAGAGGGAGGGGAGAAGGGAGGGAGGAAAGTAAGAGAGAGAGAAAGGAATTACATATTAAACAAATATCACAAAATATTAATGTTTGGTGAATAACTTTGAAAAATATATGAGTGTTCATTTTATTATTTATTTGCCAAAAGGCTGAAAGTTTATCAAGTTAGTAGAAAAACAACATTTAACGTTATCTGGCAGCTTTGTTATTGATATTAGTATTGATAAAGTTAGTTTCAAACTATTTTTAATGTGTATAGGATTAAGCAAATGAATTGACCAGAAAGGCCGTTTACGAACTTTTCAGCCTATTATCCTGCTTCAGGTTTCCTATATTGCTGCTGCTATTCACATCACATGTATTATTTTCCCAATGCAGTTCCTGCATATGTATTTCCTTGACTGTTTAATGTCTGTATCACCCCAGCAAGGATGCTGGTGCGTCATGTTTATTGGTGAATCTCCAGCATTCAGACAAGTATCTACCTGGTCATTGATATTTAGTATTTACTTTAGAATGAATAAATGAGGAAATCCCAATGAACTCTGGAGTCAGATAGCACCATCTTTGCACCAAAGCTAAGTCAATGGCTCAAGACCCAGCTGCAAAAGGCCTTATTACTGTACAGTTTTGTAGAGCTGAAAGGGGACAGGTCTAGTTGTACCTTGTGGAATGTGGCTGATGGGGATAAGCACTAGTAAGAATTGCTGTAATCCTGAAGGTTACAACCAGAGGCAGTAGACTTAGAACCAAATCCTACAACTGGCTCTGTGCCTGTATACATGTGTGCGTGTGTGTCTGTGTGATGTGCTTTCATGAACATATACATATACACATACACATCATACACATACATAGGCATGCTTTGGCACACACATGGAAGTCAGAGAACAACTCTTAAGTATCGATTCTCTCCTTCCACTTTGTTGAGGTAGACTCTCTCTTGTGTGTGCCTTTTTCCTTACTCAAGGCTGGGTTCTCCCCAAATCTTCTCATCAATCTCCTGTTTCTGCCATTCATTCCACTTTGGGAGCTCTGGCATCACCACATTTAGCTTTTTCATATGGGTTCTTGGGACTAAACTCAGGTTAGCAGGCTTGAGTGACAAGCAGTTTTACACACTGAGTCATCTTTCTGGCCTGGAGCTGGCTATTTTAATGCATTAATTTCATCTAAGACAGTTGATTTAAGTGGCATTTTATAATTGTAAATCACTTCAGTTGTGAGAAGATTTTCATCAAGATTTCTTTTTATCACAGAGCCAAAAAAAATGCACTTATCGAAGTCTCAATGAACAAGGAGAAATACAGGGACAAGTTAGCAGCTAGGAACAGAGTAGGTTACCAGAAGAAGAAAATCGTCTTCTTCCCAAGTTAGCCTATGAGCATGTTTGTACTAAGGTTCCGTTCCTGCCTGTTTCTTGCATCTTTCTAACCTTCTTTCCTTGAGTGATCACCGTCCACTTGCACTGCTGGGGAGGGTATTCTCCTCTACTCAGAAATAAACTGTCTTCTATACTGAAGAACTCATCTACTTTTTTTTTTTTTTTTTAAACAAAAGTCATGACTTCGTTGGATTAAATGTTGATTTGACCGGGGCTGTGGAGATCCAGAGCAAAGTGCTAATGCAATCTTTTGGTAGTTATACAGCTATCTTGTTCATCTTCACCGTGTTATCCAAGTCCCAGGACCATCCGGCTGGATTGATGGCTTCTGATTTAAAACGTGGAAAGGATACCCTTCTGATTCTCTTTGGATATTTGAGAAAGTCACTAAGTGGTACTGGTATCAAATCCTTGTTCAAATGCACAGTGAGGAAACGCTCTATTGGTTATTCCTTTCTGGTTAAAAAAAAACTGCTCTTTTCTGTTAATTTAAAAGTATTTATTAATGATAATAGTTATAACATTTTATGCATTCTCCTTTTTACTTTATCTTTTCCTAAGACATTTCAGTTTTACCTTGCTACAACAGAAAGGATTATCTGTTTTCCTAGAATTAGTCATATAACAACTTTCAATGTTTTCATAGACATAAATACAAGATTTGCAAGTTTTGCCTGCTATATGATTGAGCAGTGACAAAATAACTTACATCTTTTTTAGTTCCTTAATTAGAAAGTAGAATTAGTATCCAAGATTTATAATGGCTTTAAGTGGCTTATTTATAGTTATTCATAATACAAAGGAAGACTGAAAGTTCTGCTTTAATCAACAAGTAGCTTTATTGAAAAATGGAAATTTCTATTATATTAAAACCTATACGTAAATGTCCCAAAGATTTTGTTGACTGTAAGTTTAGGGCAATGCATCTACATTTCCATTAGACAATTTAGAAAAATATAATGAATAGTTCGTTTTTATATGTACATGGATGCAATAATTTCTGAATCAAAAATATGCTGGGGAGAATGCAGTTTTACTGAAGAGCTTAAGATATTTCTTCTTGACACAATTCTCCCCAAATTATAACTGCAGTGACCAGTCAGGCACACTATCTCCAAAGGTACTCATGTCTTAGGGGTAACCAATAGCTGTTGAATTGAATGTAAGCTCTCTCATGTTTGGTCCTCTACACCTAGCCCATGACCTATGGCTGGTGAGAATATAGAACCTACAATAAATTCTACTAATATCACTTTCTTAAACCAATATGATTTCTAATTGCATTCTAATACTTAAGCATATATATGCATTTATTCAAATGTAGATATATGTGAATAGATATAGATGATATAGATAAAGTAGAGCTTTCACTCCTCATCAAAGAAAGTAGGCTTGGAAGATAAAGGAAGAACAGTGCCTGGAGGTGGGATGGGATATAATAACAGGATTAAAGATACTTAAAATATATTATGTACATGTATGAAGTATCATAATAAAACTCATTACTTTGTGCAAGAAATATATGATAATAAAAATTTAAATCTAAATTAGTATATTAATTTACATGTACATCTAAATTAATTCTAATACCAAGCACAATCTAAACGTTAAGTAACGTTATTCCTTGTAAGAGGCTTCTTTGATTATGGCCAGCCTATTTTTTCTTATCTTCCTAGATCCAAAGTGAAAATTCATTCCTTATATGGGTCCAAGACTATGCCAGAGATATCAGTTATGACAGCTGTTAGGTCTTTGGACTCTCACCCACTTCAAGTGCTTTTGAATTTCCAGTTATCTCCTCTTCAAGAGGATGATTGTATTAATTTGCAACAGTACATTAGCCATTTTAGAGCTAGGTCTTTTATCTTAAAAATGATTATGAGATGGGATGTTTCACAATGGCAATTGAATTCTACTCAAATGATATATTTCTAAAATTGTTACTAATTTCTTGTCTGCTATGCATGATTCACAAAATCATAGTTAAACTATATGAAGCATCATGCCCCTTGGCAAAATGTTGGGAACTGAAATCTCTAGATTTCCACAGTCCAAACAGGTTATGGCTATTATAATCTTAGTAATGATCCTATTAGTCTCTGTGTACCTAACAGGTGTTTGAATTTTTCTCTCATCTTTTACTGGTGATTATTCTCAGATGGACCAGTGACAATTTAACTCCAATTATCTGGGTGTTTTTTTTTTGTTTGTTTGTTTGTTTTTTGTTTTTTGTTTTTGTCATCTTCTGAGACCTGACGAGTTCTCTGCATAGCCCTTTTATCTCATCCTCTGATTATTCATCGTTAGTTAGGATTTTGTATTAGAAATTCCATTAGCAGCTCTGGAGAGATGGCTCAGTGGTTAAGTGCCCTCGATGCACATGATGCGTTTGCAAATGACCTGCGTTCAATTCTCAGCACTCACATGGCAGCTTTACAACCGTCTATATAATAGTTCCAGTTCCCTGGGGATCTGGTGCCTTTTCCTGGCCTTTGTGGGCTCCAGGTATGCATAGACATACATGCAGGCAAACATGATACACATAAAAGAAAAAGAAAGAATTAAAACAGAAGTCCCATTAGTACATTGTGGCCATGAGTGGCCTATTGTGGAGTGAATCCAAATGTATATGTAGGTAGTTAAGCTGACCGTGCCAGCAGATACAGCTTAAGCCTTGGCAATACAGACCCAAAACTACAGGTTGCAGCAACAAAATGAACAGTTGTGATTTTACAAATGACTCCAAATGCACTAGATACAACTTCAAGGAGCCAAAGTAGGTTAGTAGATTCTCCTAGAATAAAATATACTGTCAAGAATAATTTTTCTCATGCAGTAGTTTTATGGTATCCTCCCTACACTAAATCAACATCTATTGGCTCCCAGTTGGCTTTAAAACAAAAACAGTGTCAGCTGAACACCCTACTTCTATTACTTTTCCCTAACTCTCTCCCCAGTCCTTGGTTCCTTGTCCCCAGACAGCCCAGCTCACTCCCAGCATGGCTTCCAAATTCTGTCTTTTCTCCTTGCCCCCAAATATTCTGTACTTCTCCTTTGCTGATCGTTATTAACTGACTAATAGACCTGCTTCTTTTTAGTGTGTCATCCCTACTTCACACACAGCATTACTGAAATTCTTTTTTGTGCCGGAATCCACAGAGCTGCCTTGTGAGTATCCCTTGCTCCATTTTCAGGTGATGAAATTTGAGGTGGAGAGATACTAAATCATAAGTACAAGGACATATAATACTGGTTTAGTGTGCTTGCACACATGCATCATGGCACTTACGTAAAGGCCAGACTCCAAATTGCAGGACTTTGTTCTCACCTTCTAGCATGTAGCTCTCGAGGCTTGAACTCAAACTGTCAGGTTTGGAAGCAGAAGCTTGTATGCATTGAGCTATCTGACTAGCTCCCAGGTTCTTATGATTCTTCTGGGAAGGAATGTGTCTCAGGTTTCTGCCTCCTCGTCTCCTTTCCCATGGCTCCTAATTGGGCTATATACCCTTCAGACTGGCAGTAAATGCATCTTAACTATGGGATGCTTCATTTCAGAAAAACATAAAAATAGAACTAATAATATGGACACACGGTGGGTGGATTATTCTATTATATACATATTAAATATCTATTCCTCTAAATGAGAAATCCTTTTTTAAATTAATCATTACATTTACATCTCAAATGATATTCCACTTCCCAGTTACCCCTCCACAATCCCCCCTCCCACATCCTCCCTCTTCCCCCTCCCCTTTGCCTCTATGATGGTGTTCTCCCACCCACCGATCCTCTCCTGTTCCACCACTCAAGCGTTCCCCTGCACTGGGGCATCTTATAGTGAGCTTTATTACAGGTCATTAACTCCCTCCTTCTCTCTCTCTCTCTCTCTCTCTCTCTCTCTCTCTCTCTCTCTCTCTCTCTGTGTGTGTGTGTGTGTGTGTGTGTGTGTGAGAGAGAGAGAGAGAGAGAGAGAGAGAGACAGAGAGAGAGACAGAGAGAGAGACAGAGAGAGAGAGAGAGAGCAAATTTGCTCAGAAACACTAAGGTAAAAATGGCATTAGGAGAGTTTCTCATATTACTACAGAGAGTATTTACACTGTCTTTGTCTTAGAGTCCACAGATCAGTACTGGGCTCTAGAGTTTCTCAACTGGAAGTTAAGGAACACAAATTCTAAATATCTGTCCTGCCACCAATTATCTCTGTGCCCTAAGACATGGTGTTTAACTTCATTGGACTCGTATTTCCTTATCTATAAAAGTCAAGGGATAGGTATGTGCAACGGAAGTCCAAACTTCCTTTTTTAGGCAACAGTTATGAGGCTCAAGAGAGACCATGTATTCACATGCAGTTTAGAAGTCAGAATGCATTCTAAGAACACAGCTTTTAAAATCTACAACCGTGTATCTCTTAAACCCTAGGAGACCAAACTGAAGGATGACAGGTTTGCATTTTAATCCAACCTAAACCGTCATAATCATCTACCTTCTTCATTGAGCTATCTCAGTAGCCCCCAGATGCTTATGATTCTTCTGGCAAGGATGATGCTATTCATCACCTCTTTATCTTATTCAGAAGGTTATTATAAGAGATTCTATTTGGGTTTTGAATATTGCCAAGTTGGCAGCAGTGGGGAAGGTAAGCAGCTGCTAAAGACTCCGAACACACACTGATTCCATTCAACCATTCTCTGAAAAGATGGACTCACGAAATTTATAACTACTGCTTTAATACTAGGGACCCTCTAGCACTGTATTACCGCTCACATTCGATACTGAAAATGAAATGAGTAAGAGGATGAAGAGCTTTAATGTTGGGATGGTTCTCCAGCCTCTTCTTAAATGGTTAGTTTAAAAGTGTTAGCTCGAGTACCGAGTCTCGAGTTCTGCTGAAAAACACTGCAGAAAAAGATACCTTACCTAGAAACCTGCAGTGCATGAGTTGCTTGGCAAATACTTGGTAAATCTTACTCTGGCTTCATCACTGGATTAGAATTGGAGGAAGATATACTAGCATCTCTTCTAAGCAAATCTTTTCCTGGTTTTGCTTCAAATAAAAACTGGTCCCGGAGGAGAGGAAGTATACTAGTTGCAGCAAATTACACACACACACACACACACACACACACACACACACACCTCGGATCAGGCACTAATCAACCTTTCTGATTCCCCACTACCAAAAAATGTCATATTTAAGGCATTGTATTCAAAACTGGTCAAAAGAAGAAAGATCAAAACAGACAAAATCAGCCTTTGCTCTCGATCTGGGACAGACATATTTTGAAGTCTTGAGACATCATTTCAAAAGACTCAAAGCTCATCTTAGCACTGCTCTGTCAGTATATATGCCCAATAACCTCCCCTCATGGAGCCAAAGCTGCACACAAACAGCACCCAAACGATCTTGCAGCAAGAGATCACATCATGGATTTTAGACCTGCTGTGACTGAACACAGACAGAATTATAAACAAGAGGTCATGTAACATATACATACAGTGATCATGCCAAGTTGTCTCCTAGTGCTGTCATGTTTGATGGCAAAATTATCTTCCTCTAAACCTGAGAGGCCATCTTACTTGGTGACTTCAGAGCCGTCGGTCTTTCTGACTGCACGTTGAAGCTTTGCAAAAGAAACATTAAACACCAGTTCATTCTAAGCATTTTGTTTGCATTTTGTTTAGTTTTGTTTTAGTTTCACCAGGGTATCAAAGGCTGAGAAATGACCTGCAAGCCTGGACTTACTAAGTGCTTAGATGTAACACTTGAGGGTTTCCCGAACACACAGGTGAATGCAGCTTCCTTGAGTGTGAGATCTGAGAGAGGAGAAAAATCCAAAGGAGGTGGGTGCAGGCGGGCACAAGGTGGCAAATAAGACAGTTGAGGGGCTCAGCTTCCCTGGGTTTCTCCCATCCTAGAGGTTAGAGATGGTCCCTATGCTGGGCTTAGTAACTGTCAAGCAGTGTGACATGTATGCAGAATGGTAAGTTTAAGGGAAGATACTGCTGCAAGTGTCTGAGAAATGCCGACTGCATTATAGATTCTGGTCTTTGCAGTGTGTGGGGGGGAGGCATGCATGAGAGGGCTTCAGTGGTATTCATTGTTAAGACAGTGTTGAGAACAGAAAAACACTGCAGATTCTAGAAAACTATTGGCTAATATCAGCTCACAAAGGGATAGGGACCAGTGGATGTTGTACTCTGGAAGACGATTGATGGAGGAGGGGCTGCAGATGGAGGGTTGCCATCCAAACTGCAGCATTCTCTGTGTGGGTGATAAATTCACTTGTCATATTTCAAATTAGGTTTATAGGTATTTCTCTCCCATCCAGCAATGCCTTGATGGGAGGACTTCTCAAATTTTAGTTCTATATGGCAGTATATTGGCATCTAATGTAGAGGTCTAAGATGATGGTTTGTAGGGATGTATGTCTATGGCTAACAAGGACTGAGCTTCTGAAGCCTCCTAATGTCATTGGTGGGAAGAGTGCTGCCGCAGCGACCTGTCCTTTTTACAATACAGTATTCCATCCCTAATGTCAGAGTGTTTCAGGAGCTTAAAAAACGAGGTGTGGGGTTTTGAAATAAATGAATTTTTTTCCTCAGTCCAGAATATGATCGGTTGCAAAGGTGTACACACACACACACACACACACACACACACACACACACACACACACACGTTAGATTAAAGTCTGCAGATGCTCAGGAAGTCCAGCTAAAAGAAGACAGTGTCTCCTATGGCAAAGCCTGGGTACTCAGATGCCAGATAGCTGCGGAGATCAGCACAGCCTAGCTGCTGAGATCGCAGCCTAGCCACCACCACCACTGTCAGGGCACTCTCTCGCCTTGCTGTCTGGCACTCAGGGCTGCATCTGCAGGCTGCAGAAAGCTAGGGCTCCAGTTCTCCCTTATCGCACTCCCTTCCCAAAGCATCGCAAACCTGGCAACCTCCTCAGCTGCTCCGGTTTAGAAAAGCGCAGAAATTAAACAAACAAACAAATGAACAAAACAAACAAAATTCCCGAAACTCATGGGAAGAGTCTCCCCACCCCCACCTTTATCCTCGTCTCTCTTTTTCCAATCTCTGCAAGCTAATTTCTTTTCCTGAGTTAAATAAAAGAGATCACTTGTACATCCTGACTTGAGAAGAGGGCAAGAGGTTGGTCCCAGGCTAAATCCACCTGCTGCTGAGATAGGAGGGCAGCTACCTTATAGAAGCTTAAGACCAGCAGCAGCTCCGTAGAATGTGGATGGATTGCAAAGACCCTCAACTTCTTTCTGTCTCTGTTGTGTCTGTTCTCTCTCTCTGTGTCTCTCTCTGTCTCTGTCTCTCTCTGTCTGTCTCTCTCTCTCTCTCTCTCTCTCTCTCTCTCTCTCTCTCTCTCTCTCTCTCTCTCTCTCTCTCTCTCTCTCCCACCCCCCCACCCCGCATTCGTGTTACTAAAGGGTTAACCCCGGCCAGGCTCCAAGTCCTCCCCACAAGCCACTCAATTCCCCCTCCTCCTTTTTTTTTTTTTTTTTTTTTTTTTTGCCTCCCCCTCCTTTCCTGCGCACGTCGCTAAGAGGTCATCAAGCGCTCTGCCCAGTCGCGTTCTCAAGCCTTACTCTTTCCCGCCCATCAAACCCGTAGCTGCTTACGAAGAGGTGTGCGCTCACCAAGGGGCGTGTCCCAGCTCCGCGAGACGCTGCGCGCCCCTGGGTTAGACCTCAGAGCTGCGCTAGCCATGGAGCGAAGCGGGTGCAAAGTTTGGCACCCTGCAAAGGGATGTCAGATAGGAGTGGGTGGACCGCCCAAGGGCTCTTTAGCCCTTTAATCTTAGGGACGCCGGCTGCCTGGACCTCAGACGGTGTGCTGCAATGGACGGTGTAGATTCGGTGGCCCAGGGCACTGCCCAGCCTCAGGATGGAGAGCAGCCTGCTGAGTCCCCAGAGCCGCCGCCGCCGCCTCCCGCTCCGCCGCCGGCCCCACCGCCGCCGGCCCCACCGCCGCCGGCCCCACCGCCGCCCGCCCCACCGCCGCCTGCTCCTCCACCGATCCCCGAGCCTTCTCCAGAACCAGTACCAGAGCCTTCTCTGGGACCCTGTCCAGAGGCGACTCCAGAACCAGCCACAGAAACAGACGCAAAATCAACCCCAGAGCCGGCCCAGGAGCCGGACTCAAAACCAGACTCAGAGCCGGCCCCAGTGCCGGACCCCGAACCAGACTCAGAGCCGGCCCCAGTGCCGGACCCCGAACCAGACTCAGAGCCGGCCCCAGTGCCGGACCCCGAACCAGACTCAGAGCCGGCCCCAGTGCCGGACCCCGAACCAGACTCAGAGCCGGCCCCAGTGCCGGACCCCGAACCAGACTCAGAGCCGGCCCCAGTGCCGGACCCCGAACCAGACTCAGAGCCGGCCCCAGTGCCGGACCCCGAAATAGACTCAGAGCCGGCCCCAGTGCCGGACCCCGAAATAGACTCAGAGCCGGTCCCAGTGCCGGACCCCGAAATAGACTCAGAGCCGGCCCCGGAGCCGGACCCCGAACCAGACTCAGAGCCGGTCCCGAAGCCGGACCCCGAAATAGACTCAGAGCCGGCCCTAGTGCTGGACCCCGAAATTGTCCCGGGGCCGGTCCCAGAACCTGCCCCAGATCCAGTCCTAGAGTTGGCCTCAGAACCGACTAGAGAGCCAACCCCAGATCTTGACACGGGGCTGGCCCTAGAACCTGCCACGGAGAGGGCCCCAGAGTCATGGCCAGAGCCAACACCAGAGTCCTGTCTAAAGATGAGTCCAGCACTACATCTGTTGCAGGTAGTTCCTGGAGAGAAAAGTGGAAGAACATCTCCAGTGCTATTGCCATTGCCGTCGCCCAAACCGCCAACAACATGGTCCAGAATAAAGGTAAGAAAAAGACCCCTAGGGTGGGGGCGGGGGCGGCAAAGCTAGGTAGGAAGATTATGGAGTTTGCTAGACTCCGGGTATCCTTTGAATTCGTTTGGCTACCACTCACGGGCCAGAAAGATGTGGGAATGGGAGAGCCAGGGAAGCGGGAAGTGGCGAGGAAGCGGGAAGTGGTTGTTAGGCGGGAAGCAACATGTGGGAAAAGAGAGTAAGGCTGCTTGGGGTTAGGAAAAGAGGTGATAGCAGAAGTGGGAGTCAGAGCAGTTTCTCCCATGGGGGAGGGTGACAGTGCAGTGGGCACCTATATCTTGAAAAAGCAGCGGAAGGCACCCCTGGGGAACGCAAGATACCCGAAGTATTGGGGGCTGGCTCGAGGTACTGATGTGGAAGACACTGAGGGGGAGGGCGATGGGACACACCTCTGTCACAGTCATTGCCGCAGAGGCCCAAGCTGCAGAGCCTCTGCCTGCTTGGCCCCCTCCCTTCCACTGAGGAGGAGGGGGCACAGCAGCTGAGATGCAGTTGAAGACATTCAAGGGAGGTGCCTGGTGCCTCTGTCCACTGCTGAGCTCTGGTACTCCAGGCAGAGGTGAGGGGAAGGGCGGCGCCCACGCGCACTGCAGGGGAAGGGCAAGGTTCTCCGGGAGGAGGGGGAGAGCCTGCGTTGGATCCACCATTCTGTCTGCAGGATTTCCCAGCAGGTAGGTGCAAGGCACAGTGATACAGTGACGCGCGGCGTCACAAGCGGGCAACTGTCACCCCGAGCCCAGGACCAGTTGGACTAGTACTGCAGTCCTGGTTTAGCAAATGTGAAAGACACCAGTTGGATTTGGAACAGAGGATGCGAACTACAACTTTGATCTCCACCAGTCTACAGCAATCCCTTGTGAAATATTGCACTTATCTGGGGGAGGGGGTTTTGAATGAAGGGTCCTCTGGCACTAGTCCATGCCAAAGGAGCAAGGAAGGTTTTCAATGTTTATCTCCAGTGTGTCTGATTTTCTCCCTGTCTCTGGTCCCCATAGTCGAAAATGGTGAAAATCACAACCAGGTGTAAATGTAATGCACTTACTTTAGCTTCCCCCAAAGAAAAACACCCGGGTAGAGACACAAGCAGTTAACGCGACATGCCAGTAACAACAGCCTATGCAGCTGCTTGGTGGGGACAGTCTTGAGAATCCTGCTGCTGCTGTCTGAAGGACACTTGTAGAATGCGGAGTGCAGAGCTTCGGGGTTAGAACTCGTGAAATACCCAAATATCTGCAAGATGAAGTCTACAGTGAAAGACTGAGAAAAAAAAAAGCCAAAGGGGTGGGGATTTATTTAAATAAATAAAATAGGACGGTGGTGACTTGGCCAAGGGGGAGACATATCAAAATCTCAGGGATGGCTGTTTCCCCTTCCTGCAGATATTCTTTTTTAAAGGAGATTTCAAGAAAGGGAGGGTGGGCAGCCACACAGGGAGGTTACCCTAACCCGAGGCTAGCTGTTGGCCTTTTGGAAAGGTCTGCACTGAGCTGGTGAGTGGGAGATGAGCAAGAATCACCTGATCTGTGGCCATCTCAAGTGAAAAACCTGGAACCAGGCTGAATAAAAAAACCTGGAACCAGGCTGAATAACAGGCCTGTCTCCCTAATTACCTGCATGGCCTTCGGCAGCCTCCTCCCTTCGGCCTCAGGAAGACAGGCTGGGGGGGCCCAGGACCAGTTTTCACCAATCCCCAGTTAAAATGATTACTCCTTAGCTGTGAAAGCATGGTTTCACCAGATTGACTGGAAAATATCTACTGCCAGAAATGGAGGATCAAGGCAAAGGTAGTCAGGTTAGTTTCCTTTAGGTCACATATACTGGCTGGGTGACTCACTAGCATGAGACAGCATTCAGAGGAGACAGAGACCCCAGGGGGTTAACCCCAGTCAGGCATTTGTTGATTCACTTATCTGTAGAGTTAGGAACTCTGAGGATCCATAGGAAGGACCTATAGATAAACTAAAGAAGGATACACGAGGTCTAGGTACATGGTCACATTGTTGAGCAGTTCATTTCTTTCCTGATATCTTTCAATTGCCCCCCGTGCAGCACCGTGGCCATTTGCTTCTGAGCTCCCTTCAGGCAGCTGACTTGTACGGTAACATTCAATACGAACAGGCTGCCGTATTACCTGGGGTAAGAATATTCTCCAACACTGCCTCCTCCAGGAAAGCTTGGGAAAACACACACAAACACATGTCACACACACATACAAACACATATATCCAAGCACACTCACCAAACAGACATACACACATACACATAAGCACACACACTAAACAGACATACACACAGACACACAAACAAACACACACACCACACACACATACAAACACATACACACAAGGACACACTAAACACACATACACACAGACACACAAACACACACACACTACACAACTACACACAAACACACACACTAAACAGACATGTAATACACAGACACATAAACACAAACACACCACACAACACATACAAACACATACACACAAGCACACACACTAAACACACATACACACAGACACACAAACACACACACACAGACAATCACATGCACACAAGCACACACTAAACAGACATACACACAAACACACACCATACACACACACACACCACACACACACACACATAAAACACATACACACAAGCACACACACTAAACAGACATACACACACGCACACTACACATAAGCACACACACTAAACAGACATGAAATGCACAGACACATAAACACAAAAACACACCACACAACATATACAAACACATGCACACAACCACACATACTAAAAAGACATACACACAGACACACAAACAAACACACACCACACAGACACACACACCATACACACATAGAAACAGATACACACAAGCACACACACTAAACACACAGACACACAAACAAACACTACACACACTACACACAAGCACACACACTAAACAGACATGCAATACACAGACACACAAACACACCACACCACACAACTCATACAAACACATGCACACAAGCACACACACTAAACAGACATATACACAGACACACAAACACACACACAGACAATCACATGCACACAAGCACACACTAAACACACATACACACAGACACACAAACAAGCATACACCACACAGACACAAAAAACACACACACACTATACAGACACACACACACACCACACACATACAAACACATACACACAAGCACACACACTAAACACACATACACACAGACACACAAACAAACATACACACCACACAGACACACAAACAAACACACACAACACACAGACACGCACACCACACACACATATGAACACATACACACAAGCACACACACTAAACACACATACACACAGACACACAAACAAACATACACACCACACAGACACACAAACAAACACACACAACACACAGACACGCACACCACACACACATATGAACACATACACACAAGCACACACACTAAACACACATACACACACCACACAGACACACATACACCACACACACATATGAACACATACACACAAGTACATATACTAAACACACATACACACAGAAGCAAAAACACACACACTACACACAAGCACACACTAAACAGACATGCAATGCACAGGCACATAAACATAAACACACCACACAACACACACAAACACATGCACACAAGCACACATACAAAACAGACATACACACAGACACACAAACAAACACACACACATAAACATGTACACACAAGCACGCATACTAAACAGACATACACATAGACACACAAACACACACCACATAAAACACATACACACAAGCACACACACTAAACACACATACACACAGACACACAAACAAACATAGAGACACACATACAAACACATGCACACAAGCATACACTAAACAGACATACACACAGACACACAAACATACACACATACAAACACATACACAAAAACACACTACACATAAGCACACACCACACACACTACATATATGAAATACACCACACACATATACACATCACAAATATTACAGACACATAGATGCATCACACACACATATATACCACATACACAGAAATACACACATAAAGAAATACACATACACCATAGACAAGCAAACACACAAAAACACACACATCACACATATTATGCACACATATAGAGTCACACGCCACACACACAAGAATACACACACTATACACACACACATAGAAAAATATACATAGATCACACACAAATATACAAACAGCCCACGCACACACCATGCAAAATATCCACACATCATACATAGAGAAATACACATATGTCACACACAAATACACATAAACACATCACACATATCATACACACCTGCACATACAAACACACATACCACTCACACATACACACATACACCACACACAACACACAGAAATATGCACATACCACACACACATACACACATATATACAGAAATACAAATACTACACACACACATATACCATGTAGAGAAATATACACACATCACACACAAATACACATACACAGTCCACACACATATACCACACAAAATACACACAGCTCACACATACACACATACAGACACATACAGACAAACACACACACTACTCACACATACACACACAACTCACAGAAATATACACACCATACACACATCACACACACCACACACATATTGTACACACATATCCCACACCCACACCACACACAAACATACACATATACCACACATACATATACCATGCAAAATACACACTACACACACCAAAATACATATACATCACACACAAAGACACACATACACACATCACATATCATATAAACACACACATGCATGCATATAAACACAAATACAAACAAACACTACAGGCACATATACACACCACACACATAGTAATATACACACCATGCACACATCACAGTACACACAGACCACACACATATCACACACAGAAAGTAAGCATGAAACTAGCTTGAAAATTCAAAAGAAGAAAGAGGCAAAAACAAGTGGCTGAATATAGCTGCAAGATTTTTGCTAACCGGTATTTGCGATGGATGGATAGATGGATGGGTGGGTGGATGGATGGAAAGATAATGGATAGATAGATAGATAGATAGATAGATAGATAGATAGATAGATAGATGATAGATGGATAGATAGATAGATAGATGATAGATAGCTAGATAGATGATAGATAGATAGATGATAGATAGATAGATTGATAGATGATAGATAGCTAGATAGATGATAGATGGATAGATAGATAGATAGATGATAGATGGATAGATAGATAGATAGATGATAGATGGATAGATAGATAGATAGATGATAGATGGATAGATAGATAGATAGATAGATAGATAGATGATAGATGGATAGATAGATAGATAGATAGATGATAGATGGATAGATAGATAGATAGATAGGTAGATAAATGTTAGATAGATGGGGGGATGGATAGAGCATCTTTCAGCCTGTACTCTGTTCTCTTTGGAGCATTCAGTAAGATTTTAGGGTCTACTAGCTGCCATTCTGTGCATATGCAAAACATGAGTCAGCTTTTCTTTCCCAGTAGCTCCCAGGGTTACAACGTTTGGGGACTAAACCTATCTGGTCCTCCCATTCTAAACTGTTCCGATTCCCAGGAAATGAGCTTTGGTCTCCCACCTGGTGGCAGTAAGTAAGCAAGGATGTGTGAATTGGTTCTTTAACAGCACGATGACTCTCTTGGGGGCTTGGGGATAGGACTTGGATGAAGTGGATCACATGTGTTTCTCTTCCATCAGCTGTGCCTGAAGAAGGACGGTTTGTATTTTTATTTAATGGATTTTGAGCAGTTACAGAATTAAAACGATACCGTATGAATGACTTAGAAAAGGGTGGGAAAAATACACATTTATGCCTTTGATTTGTGGAAAGGGGTTTATGTATCCCTGCTAATAATAACTATATAGTAATTACCACTGTCCCAAAGCTGTAAAAGTACATTTTTTTTTTTTGCCCAAAGAGCTGAATTTTTGGACACATGTTTTTATAAATCCCAGACTATTTCCAAATTTTATCATGCGAATTTACATACATATTTATCTGAATAAACATTCATTATGAAAATAATTATTATTTCCTGAAAATAAAATAATAAACTAGGTTTGGCACTACCAAACTAGCAAACATTTATTATATAGAATATTTGGTAAGTCTTACTCAATTATTTTATCAGCCTACCTATTTGTGAGTTTCTCAATGCTTGGTGCAATGCAGTACTCTTGGTTCTGTTCAATAAGCACTTGCAGAAGCTTGGAACCTAGAAACTCTGTTTCTAGCAATACAAAGATTTCTCTCATAAGTTTTAAAGTAAGAGTTAAATAACATTTAAATAAATAAATACCATGGAATCTGTTATATGTAATATATATATATATATATATATATTTATATATATGGAGTCAATTTAATAATATTCAGAATTGGCATTGAAAATATAAAGAGAAATATCATTAGTGATTTTTAAATAGCTGAAAGTCTCTTTATTCCAAAAGCAGAAGACTAATGGCGCTGTGGTTGGTTCCAGGGGCAATACTTTTTTTTCTTAAGAGCACAGAATATCTGCAGGGACTGTAAACAGCTTTAGAAGTACAGACTCAGATATTTAACCTGTTGAAGGTCAGGATGAAATTACTTTCTTTTCTCTTAGGTTCTTAACCTTTTTGTCAGACTTTTATGGTACCATCTAATTTATTTGGTATATTATGAGAGATACTGAGTATTTGCTGCAGGATGTTCTCAAAAAATAATGAGGTATTTGGTCAGTGCATGTTTTCTTTGTGAATGTACAATTTTTATGTATTTATAAAGATCTCCAGCTGAGGCTTCTGTAGGTTGGCAGTCCAAAATGAAGGGCAGTGCCTTTACCCACAATGACTTCCAAGAAGAGGTGGAAAAATCTGTGAAGGCCAAAGAGTATTATAGGAAGGTTTGCAAATTCATTTTTGCTAGTATAATACTTTACAATTTCTAGAATGTTTTTGTTTGCATTGGAAATTTGCTGGCTCCTCAGAAGAAGGGTAAGTAAGGACAAAGACAAAGTCTGATGGCTAGTAGAATCTATTGATCTAATAACAGTTCAGCGATGCTGACGTATTTCCAAAGCAATGACTCGGTTCTGCACCTGGTGCTCCCAGAGGGGTCCTGCGTACAGGACCCTGAAAAGAAAAGAGTAAAAGCGTAAGACCTTGAAACTATTGTGAGTTGAGAAGAAAATAAATATAAAATCCTGCTAAGGATAGGAACAGAATGACCAGCTCTCCTAAAGAAAATAGAGATACAGCCACTGTAGTTAATAAAATGTATTCCCAATCTAAAAACCATCAAAAGGGAGTCTAAAAGGAAGTGTCTCTTAGCCATTGTCTAGTTAAGAAATGAAATGAAGGAGAAAGAATCTTAAACAGTATTTCTACTCTTTAAAAGACCATAGAACATACTTATTTTGTTCTCAGTCCATAGCCCATGCCTGTTCTCTGACACAGATTATGGAGGCGAGAACAAATATTCCAAAGGGAACCTCTAGCAACCTCTGGCTTGGTTGCTCCCCTAAAACATTTCTCCCAGCTGTAGAAGATGTCCGAGATAACCAAGTCCAGAGAGACAAAGAGGAGGGGACTGATGATCAGGGGGGAGAGGGAGCTTGAGGCATACAAGACTTCCTTTAGGAGGGATTTTACGCTTACTTAATGCAGATGGTTGTACAACCTTCTGAACATACTATCAGCCACAAGACTTAGCATTAAAATGGTGAATAACAAGATATGGGAAACACATCTGCATTTTTAAAAAGCAAGGAAAAGTAAAACATCATCCTTTAGCCTCAAGATAATAAAATGTTATCCCCTGCCCCACAAACACATAAAGAAAATTGCAAGACTATTTAGGATTTTTTTTTTCCAAAAGGAGATCCTCTTGAACTGTACACACAAAACCTCTTTATTTACTCCTATTCCCAATGTTTAATATTATATATACTTCAAAGGACAAATACTCTTAAAATCCTTTACAAAGGGAATGTACCGTCTCCTCACATATACCTATTCTCTTCTCTCATCCCAGAATCTCATTGTGTAGCTCTGTATGGCTTGAAACTTGTTTTGTATACAAGGGTAGCCTTAAATTCATGTCATCCCCCTTGCCTTTGTCTCCAGCATGTTGGAATTGCATATGCGGACCTAGCCCCACGCATTTTCGCTTTATCTTTTTAGTTATTAAATAAAGGTTCTCTGATCTTATAAAGATTTAATTTCCTGGGAAAGGCAAAGAGAAATCCAAGAAATAACAACTGCTTTCAGGTGGCCAAAGAACAGGTGCCTAGTCTCTGTTTTAAAAAAATATTTAGTTTTTATAAGTGTGTGTGTGTGTGCGTGCACGCTCGTGCAAGTGTGCACATGTGTGTGCATATAGCTGCTTCCAAAGGCCAGAAGAGGACATCAGATTCCCTGGAGCTGGAATTACAGATAGTTGTGAACCACTTGATATGAGTAATGGAAATTAAACACTGGTTCTCTGAAAGAACAGAGAGTGCTCTTAATATCTAAGCCATCTTTCCAGCCCCAAGAAAACACACGCACGCACACACACACACACACACACACACACACAACCTTGCACACCTAAGACCAGCATATAAAAGAAAATACAAAGATCTAAATTTGGGTTTTACCACTTAACCCATCCATTTTCTTCAAATGTTATTTTTCTTTAGTGCAGGATATTCAGAATTGCATTGTGTATACATACCGTATTTTTACATATTTTTATTATTTTGTCATCAGATGATGGATATCTAGGTTGATTTCATGCCTTTACTATTGTGAATATAACAACAATAAAATATAAATTTACAAGGACCTCTGTAGTATGATACAGCCCTTTTGGTATACACTCAGGAGTGGTAGAGCTAGGTTACTTGGCAATCCTATTTTTATGAGGGACTCCCACAATTATTTCCATAGTAAGTGTAATAGTTCATATACTCCCACCAACAGTGAATAAAAATCATTTCCTTACATCCTTATCATCCTTTGTTGTCATTTATTTTCTTAAAGATTGCCTTTCTCACTGGGTGAGATGGAATCTCAAAGCAATTTTAATTTGCATCTCCCTGATGAATAAACATGTAGTCCATTTTATTTAAAAAAGAAGTATTGACAATTTTCATCTTTTCTTTTGAAAACTGTTCAGTTCATTAGCCCATTTGTTGATTGGCAGGGACCTTTTTGGGATTTAATTTTTGAAGTTCTTTATATATTCTAGATATTAACCCCTTAGCTGTAATATGGCTGGAAAATATTTTCTCCTGTTTTGTAGAGGTCTGTTGTTTAAAAAGAACTACCCCAAGCCTAAGAAAGCACTTCCTCAGTACCATGAAAGTCAGAAGAATCTTTTCAGTAAAGAAAGAAATGAGGGAGACAGACAGACACAGACAGACAGACACACACACACCCACTCACCCACCCCCCCACACAGAGAAGGGGGGCCTTTTATCATGGGGAGACACTGAGAGCTTTGCTAAAATCAGTGAGCCTTACCTTTCTACTTTTCTCCACACTCATGAGGGAACATGTCTAAAAAAAAAACCAAACAAACAAACAAACAAAAAAACCTCAAACAAACAGATAAATTCTCTTAGCCCAAGACAAATTGGCCACAATCTCAATAATATCACTGAACTTTCTTGCCCTAAAGAGTTTTTTTTCAAAACCAAGTAATTTTGAATTGATTAGGAAAGAAATTATATGGTTTTTTCCCTATGTTTACTTTACTAGCGATTTGGTTTAGACAGAATCTGCCTTCCTCAGTCAGCTTGCCTGGATGATGCTGTATGTAGCCTAAATTATTGGGGGGAGGGGAATACCAGGCTGTGATTTAAAATGCACTGCCCTTCAGCCTTTGATGCTAAATTTGAGGTTCAGTGACATGGTTCAAAAAAAAAGTTTACTACCTTTTCTATAACTTGGTCTGTGGAGAAGCTGAGTGGAAAGAACACCATGAAAATAATCTATGAATATTTCTATGTCAGCTCTGAATTGTGTGTGTGTGCGCGTACACACGAGCTTCATGTGCTAAGCATTGTGGTAAAATCTGAAGATTTCATACCAGTTGAAAAGACCACATGGATGAGATTTACATTTAGCATAAGTGATAAAGAGAGGATAGACACAGATACTATCTCCCTTTCCAGGGTATTCACTGTGAATGAGCAATTGTCTCAGCATCCTCTCTCTCTCTCTCTCTCTCTCTCTCTCTCTCTCTCTCTCTCTCTCTCTGTCTGTCTGTCTGTCTCTCTCTCTCTCCCTTCCCTCCCTCCCTCTCCCCTCTCTCTCTCCCCTTCCTCCCCCCTCTCTCTCCCCTCCCTCCCTTCCTCCCTCCCTCTCTCTCTGTCTCTCTTTCCCTTCCCTCCCTCCCTCCCCCCTCTCTCTCCACTCCCTCCCTCCCTCCCTCCCTCCCTCCTTCTCTCTCCCTTCCCTCCCTCCCTCCCTCCCTCCCCCCTCTCTCCCTCCCTCTGTCTCTCTCCCTCTTTCTCTCTCACACACACCCATACACACCCACACACACACAAACCAAACAGCATCATAAGGGAAGGTGTACTAGTTTCTGAGAATATGAAAAAACAAGAAATCTTGTAAACTTAAATAAAATTCTTCTAGCCCTCCATCACTGAGAAATAATAATTAATATCCTGATGATTTTTTTGTTTCCCCCCTGCTGAATTATTCTTGTAATCTACACAGTAAGACTTCAATGAATGTAGGACTTTTAAAAAATTACAATTGCGTTCATTGTTTCTCATTGTTTTTAGGAGACACATTAATTTTAGCTTAAAGTTTGTCTCATTGATCTTGTCTTTGATATGGCTGATATGCCTGTGTTTGGAACACAACTGTAGGTAAGTATTTGCTGTTTAAAGTAATACGAGTATCTAACCTGTAAAGAACATATTACACTTTGGGATCCAGATTTCACCTGTTTGTCTCCACTTTTATTTATTTTTTCCTTGAAGAAAAAGTGCTGAACCAACCCCACTATCTCCCTTCTGTAAGTTCACAAAAGAAAACTCTGAAGTTTCTGCAACTCTGTTGATCCACTTTTCACTGTATGCTAACTAAACATGAGATTGTAAGGAAGTTGGTAAATGAGATGCCTAGAAGCCAAAACAAAACTTTGGATAGTGATTATTTATTTTACCACATTGTTTGTGGAAGTGTTTACTGTGTTAATAGCTAATGCATTTAGCATAGTTTTTCACAAAGAAAGAGTAAATATAATACAGGAAGGTGTACTAATTTCAGAAAATGTGACTGAAGATTTTGTCTGTAATGCGCAGTATTTCATGTTCAGTTAGGTACCACTGACTGGGAAAGTATACCCTACAGGTTATGATATTGTCGAGAATTGCAAACAAATAGTAGATCTAATTCATCCAGCATGTAACAAACCATTCCGAATGTAAAAGGTGACTGTAATGCATTATTAAGATGAGACTATTCTTCAGCCTTGTCTGTAGCTCCTAGTAATTTCCATCTTCCAAAGCATTATAACATTTACTATTTCAGCCTTTGCTTTAATGAGCCTATAAAAGAGATTATTGGCCCCTAATGACAAGGATTTTTTACCTCATTTTTCCAAAGAACAGAAACTAGGGACAGAGAGTCCTAATCAATACTTAGAGCTTTGCAGAATAGCTCTGAAATGAGACAGTGGGCCTTTGGACTGAATGCACAAGCATTCATGAAGTAATGCTATCAGACTCAACTGACTCCATTTCCAACACTGAGCTGGGCATGTTGATATACACCTGTAATCCCAGGTCTTGGAAGGCAAAGACAAGAGGATTGCTGCAAGTTTGAGGCCAGTATGGGCTACACAGGAAGTTTCAGGCCAGTCAGGACTACACAGGACTACACTACAAATTCGAAGCTTGAGTTATTATTTACCTTTTTCTGCAGATAATGTCTCTGCCTGTTCTCTTCTGGGATTTTGAAGCTCGAGGCAGGAAATAAACACACAACACACACACACACACACACACACACACACAAACACACACAAACACACACACACACACACTTGAACAGTAAGACCTGAAACCCAGGGAGAGAGAGATTCCTTTAACTCCATGTTCTCTTAGTCTTCAATAGCCTGAACGTTAGGGAAGTCTTGACTCTCTAAGCCCTGACTCTAACAGTCGTCTATGAATACTGTTTTATAAGGAACTAAAGTGTTATTTTTTCTATCATAAGCATCATTTGCATTTATGATGTACATTTATCATCTTGCTGCACCATTTACTGACCTCACTAAATATATTCTTTGCAGTATAGAGAATAATGTGTTATATTTTTATTAAAATATCTAAGCTAAGCATAAGCAGGAAAGACATTCCTTTTTGCTGCTGGGTTTTTGACACAGGATCTCACACTGTGCTTTGGGTAGTCAAACTTAGGACAATGGGAATCTTCCTGCCTCTGCTCTCCAGGTTCTAGAATTGCAAATGTGAACCACGAAAACTAGCCAGGAAAGAACTTTTTATTTCAAAATAATTGTCAAGCTGGTAACCTTCTCACAAACTTCAGTTAGTACTTACTGTGACAGACAATGTCCCTCTTCTTTGGTTATTGCTTTTCCTTTCTACCTTGTCTTCCTTTTAGTAGAAAACAAGTTATTCTGCCTGACCGTTAGAACTAACAAAAATGAGAGACATATGGTCCCCTTTGTTTTGAAATATGCAACTGGCAATAAGATCTCCAGGATCTTTTGAGGGTACAGTGTTCACTTGAATCTCACATGGAATAAAAGCTCATCAGTTAATGTGTTTCTCGTCAGCTCTCACCAGTGAGCCCTTTTTGTAGAGCTCCCAAAATGGCTTTACTTTGCATTCCCAACAGCATTCAACTTTTAAAGAACTTCTTGAATTTTCTTCTAGTCCTAATAGTGAAACTACCTTCGAGCCCATGGGAGCCATTTTCATTCAAACCAACACAGGCCACTCCCTGGACCCCATAAGTGCATAACCATATTAGAGTGCAAAATGTATCCACTCCAACTTCAAAGGTCCCCAAAGTCCATCACAGTCTCAACCCTATTTGAAAATCCAAAATCTCTTCTGAGACTCGTGCAGTCCCTTACTTGTAACCCTCAGCAAAATCAAAGTAAAAAGCAGATCATATACTTTCAACATACAATGGCACAGGATATTCATTACCATTCCAAAATGGAGGAAAGGAAGCATAGGGAGGAAATACTGGACCAAAGCAAACCCCAAAAAGTAGCTGGGAAAATTTCAAACTCTGCATTTCTGTGTTGCCAAAGTGCTTTTCAGACCTCCAATTCCTTTCAGCTTTGTTGACTGCAAGACACTTCTTCCTTTTGAACAGTTTCCACTCTCTGTTAGCAGCTCTCCTCTGCAGGTATCCCACAGCTCTGGCATCTCCAACATTTTGGGGTCTCCAAGGCAATCCAGACATCATAACCTTCACAGCTTCACACAATGGCCTCTCTGGGCCTTCATGGAGGATACCCCTAACACATGCCTTGTCTCAGCATCCTTCCTTAGTTGAGGGAAATTGCATAGTCCCTTTCTTCTATCAACTGTAAAGCCAGAAACACACAGCTAAAGCTGCAAGCTCTGCTACATGCTGGGGCTGGAACAGGCTCCCTTCATCCAGATACATCTTCACCAGCTTTCTGGTTTCAGTTCTTTCCTTCACTGTCTAAGCTTGGCTGTCCTGGAACATGCCCTATAAAACAGGCTGGCCATGAACTAACTCAGAGATCACCCAGCCCTTGCCTTCTGAGTGGGAATAATTTCCTTTCCCAATTTGGAAGTTTAGCTGGGTCTTACTGCAGCATCACCTCTCCCTTTACTCCTTTCAGCACAGGTTTTTCTCTAAATGTTTTCATCTCTATGAGCAATGGACATGACTCCACTACATTTCCTGCTGCTCCTCTTCTCCTCAAACTGTACATTTTTTTTGCTCAACTTGCTCCTTTACATTATAGATTTACATAAGAGTGGCCAGTAATATCCAAGCAACACAGCCAATACTAGGCTCTCTGGAAATTTCTGCCAAAGCTGTTAATTCATAATTCTTCAATTTAGCTTCAGGCAGATTTTTTCTTTTCTTTTCTTTTCCTTCCTTCCTTCCTTCCTTCCTTCCTTCCTTCCTTCCTTCCTTCTTTCCTTCCTTCCTCTTGGCAAGGGCAGAAAGCAGACACATTCCTCACCAAATATGATAAGAATGGTCTCCAGGCTATTTACTAGTATTCTTATCCTTTGAAACCTCTTGAGCCAGGCCCCGATAGTTCAAATCACCTCAACTCTATTTTTTTAGTGTTCCTACTAGTATAGACCATTTAGTCCTGCTTAAAGCATACAACTGCTTTCCTAATCTAAAACCCAAAGTCCACATTCTGCCAAGAAACAAGGTCAGGCATATCATAGCAACATACTAAAGTAACTGGTGCCAACTTCTGTCTTAGCCAATGTTCTGTTACTATGAAGACACCACAACCAAGGTAGCTTTTATCGGGAAAACTTTTAATTGAGGCTGACATGGGTTCAGAGGTTCAGTCCATTATCATCATGGCAGGAAGCATGGTGGCATGCAGGCAGACATGGTTCTGAAGAGGAAACTAGAGTTTTACATCTTGATCCATAGGCAACAGGAAGAGAGAGATATAGGGTCAGGCTTAAGTTTCTGAAATCTCAAAGCCCACCCCCAGTGACACACTACCTCCAACAAGGCCACACCTCCTAATAGTGCCACTCTCTATGTGCCTATGAAGGCCACTTTCATTCAAACCACCACAAGGGGTCTTTTATCCACTGTAGACCACTTTAACTATTGTATATGATATGATATATACGGTAGAGAATTATTACATGGTTGTTTAAGAACTCTTAATACCTGAAGACGTTTGCTGTATTTTTTTATGCAAGTGCAGTATTACTCTTACAATCTAAAGAAAAGAACAAAGGCTTCTAGTTTCCAAAGTTTCACTCTGTCTATTTTTGAGGAATGAACTGAGTTCAGGTGTGAAGGATTTTCTGATAACAAATTCACTTTGATATAAAAGGTTTAGGAGGATAAAATGATGGATTTGTTTGAGTTATAAGGACAATATAGCTTCCCCTCCCTGACATAGAGAGAAATATTGGTATTAAATTAAACTGTGACTATCAAAAGTATCTGTAGTAGTGACATTATACTTGATTTAAAGGCAAGGCCATAGTGACATAAAAATGAGACCCCATGCTATTAAAAGGGCCACTTTGATAGACTTACAGGCTATACACTGAAATATTGAAAAACATAAATTTGATGAGGCAAGACCTACTGAAATCATAAAGGTAGCAAACAAACATATCTATTGATTTCTGGCCAACACAGGGCTATTGATTAGTGTAACACTTTTGAAGTGAGTTCGTGGAGCCACTTTGTGTGACATGCTAACCTATTAAAGCTAGAACTTTATAGAGAGGTTTCATATGTTTACTCTTTCAGACCATCTTTGAATCACATTCCAACTTTCGTAAGTCTGTATTCTCTATGATAACCTTCACATTTAATTTTTAATACTTATTTTACTTTTATTCGAACACACACACAGCTGCATGACTACAAGTGTCCCTGAAAGCTGTCAGATGGCGTACAGCTAGAGTTACAGGTGGTTGTGAACTGCTTTGACACAGATGCTGGGAACAGAACTCTAATCCTCTGGAAGAGCATCTTGTGCTCCTAATCTCTGAGCACTCTCTTCAGCACCCACATCACAATGTTTCACGTGCTGGGAATAAGAAACCATGTTTAGTTTCCAGTAAAACCTATCTTCAGTATTACAGACCCCATAAAATGTGTTAGACTGACCTTGGGGATCATTCAAATCAGTGTTTTAAAAGTTCTTTTAGTAATAGAATCTTATTTTTAATGAAATTATAAAGGAAAGTTGATATTAAGATAAAACAAATAATGATTTTTTTTTACTTCTCTTATATACTAAAATGAGTTTATAACTGAATTGCCTTTTCAATTATTTATTTTAGACTACTCTAACTATGAATTTCCACACCTAATTTATTACTGAATCTTTAGCAAAGAAAGAGAGAAAAATGAAAAAGAAGCAAGTTGGAGTTTAACATTTGGCTTAGTGTATTCTGAGATACATAATACTTTCTTGGCAATATGGCCATTTTTGAGAGGCTCTGTCCTTATAAAGTGGGTTTGCATAGTTCTGCTTTTCTTAGGAGAACATTATTACTGGAAGCTGTGTTCCTGAGCAAGGACATCACAGCAGGTAAACTATTGATATGACCACAAATATGTTGTAAAAGCCAGTATAAGGCTGTAAGCCGCTGTAAACATTTAAGGCAGAAAAGTTGTTCCAAGTCCTATAAAATGGGCATAAGTGTAGAATGCACATTGATTTTCTAAGAGGCCCCAGTGTACTATAAACTGTACATGGAATATATAAAAGAGCCAATTGGACATAAATTGAATGTACTGCTTATTATTGATTCAGAATTTACATTCTGCCTACATCCAAAAAGAATATGAAATAGCTTACAAAATCAAATACAATAAAAGGGGACAATTCAACATAAATAAAAGCAGGGCAAAACTAACTCAAAGTCGACCTAAACTCTTACTTTATTTTTATTTTTAATAAGGATATATTTTATTTACATTTCAAATGTTATCCCCTTTCCCGGTTTCCCCTCCATAAATCCCCTATCCAATCCCCTCCTGTTTCTATGAGAGTGCCCCCTACCCACCCACCCCCTCCCACCTCCCTGCCCTGACATTCCCCTACATTGGAGCACTGAGCCTTGGCAGTATCAAGGGCTTCTCCTCCCATTGATGCTCAACAAGGCCATATGCAGCTGGAGCCATGGGTCCCTCCATGTGTACTCTTTGGATAGTGGTTTAGTCCCTGGGAGCTCTGGTTGGTTGGTATTTTTGTTCATATGGGGTTTCAAACCCCTTCAACTCTTGCAATTCTTTCTCTAACCTCCATTGGAGACCCCATTCTCAGTTCAATGGTTGGCTGTGAGCATCTGCCTCTGTATTTGTCATGCTCTGGCAGAGCCTCTCAGGAGACAGCTATATCAGGCTCCTGTCAGCAAACACTTCTTGCCATCAGCAATATTGTCTGGGTTTGGTGTCTGTATATGGGCTGGATCCCCAGGTGGGGCAGCCTCTGAATGCCCTTTGCTTTAGTCTCTGCTTCAACCTTTGTCTCCATATTTCCTCATGTGAATATTTTTGTTCCCTCTTCTAAGACTGAAACATCTGTACTTTGGTCTTCCTTCTTTCTTGAGCTTTTAGTGACACATAAACTCTTACATGCTAAGTATAATATTAATTACAGACTCAAGTAAGATGATGTTTGTTCTAGTGTTTCCAGTGGTTGGGGGAATTTGTGGGAATGATTTGAAATAGTCCGGCCTCTTTGAGTTGGTATTTGAGGGAATTAAACTGATGCTTAATTTTTATGCAATGTGTCTTCCTATAGACAGCTGTAGCAACCATAAGATGAAACGCCAAAAGACTTCTGCCAAGACTGTGGTACTTAGTTGTCCTAGATGGCTGTGGTTGGTGTTCTTCTAATAGTCTAGCACAGCCTGCTGTAAAGCACATCAGTAATTTGTAGCCAGGGATTCAAGAGCTTGGACTCTGTAAGGGTGAGGCCTTGGGAGCCCAGCCAGTGCTTGTCCTTCCACAAATAAATGGCAGCAAAGCTACCTTAGAGCACAAAAAACAGCTGTGTCCAAAAAGCAGATCTTAATCTTTCATCTTTAAATGGCACATGCAAATTGTATATATTTATGGGATGGTTGGATTTCCAATAGATATACAGCAGTAATCCAATAGATATACCATCAGATCACAGAAATTGGCACGTGTACCACTTCAGGTATTTTTCTAGAGAAATTAGACTCAAAACACACACACATAAAAAAGAACAAACAAATGATTTATCGTGCTATCGTTTATATATGAGGGATCATTGTTGCTAGTGACCACTTTCGATGTTTAGATATGCTGGCAGATTTTTAATAAATCTGACCCTGAAAAATAGTAGCTCACATGACTTACCAGTAGGTGATTGGCAGGCAGAATGCCTTTAAAAATTTTTATTCTCCTAACTTAGTATGCTAAATAAGAAATTTCATTACAATATTTTATGCATATATCATTGAATCTTGCTCTTATTTTTCTCTCTCACCATCAACTCCTCCCTTTGCTTTCATATCATATGATTCATATATGCATAGATCTCTAGACTCTGCATAGAACAGAAATAATGAGATTCATTGTCTTTTCCCTCACATTATATACTCGTGCTATTACCTCCCTCCCATCTCTCTTCCTTTATGCTTCTTTCTCCTCTTTCCTGGTCTGCAAGGCTACTGTATCTCTCAGAAAGCTATAGATTTTTCAAATTTCCATAGAGGTTCTTTATGTATGTGAAGCAGCCCTGTATTTTTTTTACTGTACTGGAATGGACCCTAGGACATACAAGGCAAGTAATTTACCACTGAGCTTAATCACAAACAAAAATGTATTTATTTTATATAAATATATTTACTATTTATATTCATAATATAATGTCACAAGGAGTAACATTAAGCTAATAGCTATTTTATTATTTGGTAATTTGGAAATCTTCATTAATCTCAATTCTTAATCAGAATTTAATATAGTCATGATTTTTCAACTTAACTGAAAAGCTCTTGACTCATTACCGTAGTGTAAAATTTTTCCTATAGCCTGTAATTGAATTTGGAGTTAGGTGTTTAAGGTTTGTTTTTTGTTTTTTCCATGAGGACTAAGAGTAGCTAAGATTTGGTAGTCCAAATTGTATCGAAATAACTTTGCACCGATAAAAGAAAAGCCTTCATTAGTTACACGAATGTCTGTAGTCAGATTAGCAGCCTGAGCTTGAACAAAACCCCTAACAGTCATCTAATAGCCAATCAGAAGGACAAGATCCCTCCAATGAGGTGAGCCACTCTTACCATTTCTAGAATAGATACATACATTATCACGTTATAATTTTGTGTCTGCTGCTTGTTGTATCAAGGGGTTGTGTCTAAGGTGATATCTTTCATGTCATAGGTATCATAAGTATGTTGTTATCCTAACAGTTGTCTATTAGATGGCATGACAGTCAAGTCCATTAATAAAATCAATATGACAGCTTCTGACAAGGGCAAACAAAATATCTTTAGGAAAGGGTACATTTCCCTAATGTTTACAACATTATGTATTGACCTTATGCTAATTCTTTACACTTAAGTAGATGGATTCTTTAATAACTTCCAAGAAGCCAACAATGATGTACTCAGAACAGATTTCTAAAAGTAGCTTATTCTATTGCATATCAAATTTAATAGAAGCATAATATTTAAACAGAAACTTATAAAAAGGACTACATATTTGAGTCTAAGAGGACATGTGGCCATAGACATAATGTGTTCACTCTTAACTATATATACTCCAATTTTTGAATAGCCTGGTAGGTAATCTTGTGTGCACACTGATAGAAATTTACAGGAACATTTTATTATACTCATAAAATGAAGGGTGGAGGGAGGAAGTGGGGCAGGCATCTCTAACTGTTCTGGCACCCACCTGCCCAGCTTTTCTATTGAATTCTGTTTTCAGGCAGTGTGTTTCCTAAAGGTTATATACTCTTATGTGAGTTTAATTCAGAAAACCTTCACTGGAGGATTCCAATTGGCAAAGACACGTGCTGTGTAGACACAAGTGCACTCTGTCATGTACCCCTGGCTGACAGAAGCAAGACTTGAGCAGTGCCTGAAGATTTGGTAATTTCACAAACAGCTATTTAAAAAATAATTGATGTGGCAGAAGGACTTTCAGGGTTTTTTTTTAATCTATTGACAGTTTCATATATGAATACAGTCATTTCCACTTTCTCCTCTAACTCCTCCCACATTTCCCTTTGCTTCCTCTCAAATTCACAAACTTTTCTTTAATTATTACTGTTCCATTTTATATATTTTACACACTAATATAATATAGTATATAGTCTACTGAGTCCACTTAGTGTGGCTTTTATGCACATGTATTTAAGGTTGAGCCCTTGGAAATGGATAACACATCAGAAGGCTCATCCTTGGAGAAAACTTATTCTCTATCCCAAAAGCCATCGGTTGCCTGTAGCTCTTCATCTAACTAAGGGAATGTCACAAAAGAGGGGCAACAAGATTGTAAGAGCCAAAGGACCACAATGTCTGCTTCATGATACTGTTTTCTAAAAATGACAGGGAAGCAGCACCTATCAATAGGACACCTATGCACGACCTGCATAATGAGAACACTAATTGACAAGTCAATGTGCATGGGGAGATTTTATATGGCCATATCTCTAGGCGAAGAGCTATGGGACAACCAATGCTGCTGAGAGAAGGAGAACTGTTAAGTATAGACAAAGGATGAGGATGGTTTACCATTCCCACAAATACTGACATTTAGCAGAAGCTTTAGTGTATCAGTAAGAAAGGGTGGAGAATGTGGCCTTACTCTCTATTAGTTTATTCCTTAAGGCCCTTGGTGAGAAGAGCATTATAAAAGTACCTGTTAAAGCGCTATAACAGTGAAAAGAACCTTCTGAAGGGAAATAATACAGGAAAGCAGAACTTTGGCTAAGCTGTTGCAAAAATCCAGCTAAGAAATGGTGGTGACCTGCTTATTGCAATAAAAGAAAAGAAAAAGCAAAAAGAAAAGAAACTGAAAAACAGTTAAGCCATTTTCGGGGACACTCTTATAAATCCCAGGGGCTGTGGCAGGAGGATCATATGTTTTAGACTAGCCTGGGCTATATAGTAATCTCTTGTCTAAATAAATATGTAAATAATATATTGAACACCTATTCTGTGTGGGACACTGTGCAAAGAACTATAATTTACCCAAAGGCAATCATAGTAAATACAAACTAAGAAAAAGTATATAAACTATTATAATCTCAAGGAGAAATTGAAAGTGGCTACAAAGGAGGTAAAAATTAACTGAGGCCTAATATAGGATGGGATAGACTTGGGTTAAGAAATAAGTAAAATGGCATTTCCTGTTTTCTTTGGAGAAAGCCAACCAGAATGATGAAAGTGGAATTGTAGGCAAGCAAACATTGTGGGGACCAAACCTCTTTCAGCGGATACCTGTTTGGCTCCTAGCACCCACAGAGTGGCTAACAAGTATCTGTAAGTACACGGCTAGAAGATACAATGCCCTCTGTGACCTTTAAAAAATTCTGTCTTCACGGGTTTTTTGAGTCCTCACAAATCCTAGAGAGCACTTTACGTACCTTCAAATGGAATATGACATGAATACCAAGTGGAATTTGTTCTATAAACACAAGCAGAGAGGACTAAGATGTAGCTCAGACACACATGGAGGAAAACAACCATACACAGAAAACAAAAACAAATACAACTTGTTTATTACCATCATAGTCAAGTAGTATTGTCTCAAAACTGAGACTAAGTTTATGCCACTATGCAAACATAATTCTCCCATTTCATATTTGTAAACAAGCATATTTCTAATGATAGATACCCAGGAAGCATTTTAAAATTCTATCTTCAAGGGTTTTTGAGTCCCCACAAATTGTAGAGAACGTTTTTTTACGTACCTTCAAACAGAATATGACATCAATACCAAGTGGAATTTGTTCTTTAACAAGCAGAGAGGACTAGGATGCAGTTTAATGATAAAGCCTTAGGGTTGAACCACAGCATGGTAAGAAAAAACAAGTCTATGAAGACATGGTTAGGGCAGACTGCTACTCTTTAATTAGCTCGGGGCTGTGTTTTACTACATCTCCACCACACCGTGGGATGTCAGGGCAGCCTGGATCATCTCACAGTTATCAGCTGGACTGTGGGATAGCATTAAGATTGCTACCATCACTCACAGTGAGAATTTCTGAGGTAGTGAAGAAGGATTCTGCTATTGCAGTTTCCTCTTTGAGGTAGGGGCTATGGGAGGGAAAATGTCGTAGGTAGTTTTGAGTATTTCTCTGTCCAACAATTTAACGTGATTGTGTAAAAAATGAACTTATTAGGATCTCCTCCTACCAGAGTAATAATGCCTTTGCTCCAGTGGTTAAGTATAAAGGTGTGAAGTGTGAAGTTAAAGCCCAGGGTTGTAGCTTAGTTAAAGGGCACTTTAGAGTGAGACACATTTGAGTTGGGATCCCAGCCTAGTCATCTCTTAGCTAGAGATGAATAATTCTACCTTGTAAGGTTAGTCTAAGGACCAAATACAACCAAGTGCTTAAACTAGTGCTTTGTACCTAGTCAATTTTTCAGAACAAGGTAGGGGCTCTGATGTTCAAGACGCTTAAATTTTGTTTGAAACAAATGCTATACTTGCCAACTGCCACTGTTCCCCTTCCTTTGTAAAGAGGTGTGACCCTCATGCAAAATAAAGAAAATGCAAGAACAACAAGGCTATCATTGCCTCTTGACAGTGTAGCATCACATAGGCTATAGACCATTCACACACACACACACACACACACACACACACACAATATATATATATAATTATTAAAGTATGCAAAATTATTATAATATATAAAATTATCAGTGCTTTCCAGTACTGATGATTGAATATAAACCCTTGCATATTATAGGCAGATACTATAGGTATAGTATCATCTCAAGCCCCTTCCTTTGGTTGTCTTCTGGTTAAAGAGAAGTGTCAAGAAAAAGATTTGTGTTTCAACTCCACAAGGATTTTTAAGAACCTAACATATGCCTTGTGACAAAACTAATGATGAGCTTCTTTAATCATGGAATGAAGGACTTTCAAAGTCTACTAGTAACTAGAAAGCAACCTTTGAAGAGTCTGCTGCAGTAACCTAAGCGTTGAGAAGAGTTCTTTTTTTTTTTTTCTTGGAGGCTCAGGTGGATCTGTCAAGCAGATAAGAGAAATACTAACATAATATCCATACACAGTTTCCCTGTTAGATGAGTGAAGGAATGACATTCCACTGTCAAGTTCTCTTTGTCATTCTCTCACTGTGACAACAAGAACAACGGCCAAATAATACAGACAAATGTATTTTTCTAGTATTGCCTTATAATTTGGCATTACAATATAGAAAAGATGGAAATGCTTTGATATCCAAAGGAAGAAGTGGTGGAGAAGACAATGTGTCCTATTCACGTAGTGGTAATATATTTGCTACCATTGAGAGACTGGAGTACTGAATTTTTTGACAGCCTCAAGTTATCTATCAGTTAACGTTCCTAAAAGTCCTTTCACCAGATGATGATCCTGGAACTATTTATCCATTGATAAGGGATGTAAAGAAAAATATAGGGTATTTAGCCCATGGCATGTTTACAGTGTCGTAGAGGAAGCTCATGGCAGAGCATGTCTTCAATCTTGGAAATTATTAGACTCGGTGGCTTTAAATTAGCATTTGAGTGATTGGGGATGTAGTTTAGTTAGTGCACCCGTCTACCACTCTAGAAATAGAGGCAGGAGGATTCAAACTCAACTTTGACTAGGTAACAGGATTAAGGCTAGCCTAGGCTACATGAAACATTGCCTTAAAAACAAAAACAAAAACAAAAACCTGTAAGGTGACATTTGAATTCAATAATTAAAAATTAGATTTAATTTTAAATGCTCATACATTTGTATTGTGGATACATAATTTACATTCCCCTCATCTCCCTCTAACACCCCTTGCCTCAAATTCAGGACCTCTTTCTAAAAATGATTATTGTTGCCTAGACACACATCCATAAATAAATTAATAATGATGTAACTAACCTTCCGAGTCCCTTTAGTATTGCAACTATACACATGTATGTGCAGTATGGATGTGTGTGCATGTGGGTAGTCTGTGGTTCTTTGGATGGAAGGAATTATCACCCCAAATGACAGAAGTTCACTAAATATCTGTTATCTAGACTAGATAAAATAGCTATAATAGATATAATAGATATATAATAGATATAATACATAATATAATTTCAGGTAAATATAAAATAATGTGACTGTGGCTTTTCAAATATCCTTAATGTTATTTATCCATCTACTGTTATTCCTC
Organism: Micromys minutus; assembly: GCF_963924665.1. NCBI lineage: Eukaryota > Metazoa > Chordata > Mammalia > Rodentia > Muridae > Micromys > Micromys minutus. Next base: position 15,593,185 of record NC_137970.1, on the reverse strand, counting down.
TTTGTCCCTCTGTATTTTCCACCACAACTCAGTAAAAGCCCCTGCCCTATTTTCCTTTTTTCCTCCCACGCACTATCCAGGGATATTATGGGAGACAATGCTGCTTTTCAATGGTTCAATTTTCTGAGCACAGAAGTGAGATGAATGCTTATAAATGGCTGTATAGAAACAGAGCTGTACCCGAGGAGAGTGTGACGTGAACCCAGCTTATGTGTTACTCTACAACAGGATCAGATTCCTGCCACACATGACAAACAATGGGAAGCTGCCACTTACAGCCCACCCGTAGGACAAGGGCAGCAAAAGGGGCAGCAGTGGTCAAGTTCTCACCGTCACTCTACCCACCTGAATTAGTGCCATATGGCTGCAAAACAATGACTACAACCCAAACAGCTGCTACGTGACGTGTTGAGAAGCTTAGAGGATGAACATGGGCTTCTAGGACACAGCAGGGCTTTACTGTCCATTCGTAATAAGTGAAAGTATATGTGTTGGCCATTCTAGTCATGAGCTTTCAAAATCAGGATGCTATTTTGCATAGTTAGCCACATCCAAATCTTTGTTCAAAAAGTAAAAAAGAAAAATTAAGAAAGGAAAGAAAAAAAAACAGATGTCATGAATAATGGACTATCAAGGCTTTGAGGATTGGATTTGTTACTTGGCTCATCAGGAACATATTCCAACATGAAAAATTATAAGTCTTTCAGGCTCCTAACTCAGAAGGCTAGTGAAGGTATTTTCCATTATCTAAGAGAGAAAAACTTTAAGGCTCAGCTCTGGGTCAAAGTTTGTCCTACAAAGGGAACCTTGATTTTTCAGGGACGTTTGCATTCTTTCTCAGAAGCAGCATAGAGTTTCTGCTCTCTGGCGTACACCATTTTCTATCTCTGGGCATAGAGAGGAAAAAGAAAGAAATGATCAAACTATCTAGTCTAAGCTCTCATCAGGATCTGCTAGTCACATCAATAAAGAGCTATGCCTTAGCAACTTTGGTGGTTCCCAACACAGTGGACATTCCCTCTACTATTTAGATATTGCTGAGGCATTTGAGTATTTTATCAACTTGGGGAGGACCATTCCCAATTTCCTTTTGCAGAGGGGGAAAGAAGAAGGTGTGATGAACAGTAGCTTTCAAATTGCTAGTAGCTATGAGGCTTTCACTTCATTTATCTCCTCTCTGGCCACACCCTGGCCTACTGTCCTAAGGGATATGTGGCTCTTCTTTTTTTAATGAAACAATGTTGTAATTCTCCTTCTAATACTTGGACTTCCTGCCCAGCACCATCAGTGTACTGGTGACCTCTATAGAGGGTAATGGACATTCTTCTTGACACATAAGCTGATGTGATATGAGTTGCTATTAGGACCGATAACAATGATCTCAGCCTCACTCTCTCCTGTTCTAAGATAAAAGGGACTAAGATTCACTATATGTATGGATGCCACATAGCTCACTGTCATACCCTAGCCATTCTTTTAGCAGAGTAAGTACAGGGGCTCTGTCCCCAACCAACCCTGCAGTTCTTTTAGGGCAGCTAAGACTATTCCTGGGGGATCCTGCAGGGGGAGTTCCAGGTCAGGAAGTAGGAGCCTTTAGTTTCACTAACTTTGGTATTCCTTCTTGGACTGTGACTCACACAATGCACCTGATCTTCTAAGTTACTACTGTAAAGGGAAGTTGGGAGTTCATCATGAGCTCCTTAAACATAAGATTTTACACACTCCCCAATCGGGCAAAGTCAATCTATTTGTAAGGCAACTCACTGTTTCTATGTACATTCAGATAGATTTACCCCTTCTAGTGTGGTGTTCTTCCTACCAGTATGACTTAGTGTTTCTGTGTAGGAGTTTAATATTGTATTCTTTTTTTAAAAGTCAAATCCTGTGAGGAACATTCTCAGGAGAATTAGTACAGCAATTTGTTTAGAAAGTACATCCCACCTCCATATGTCCCTAAGCTTGCTGTGCTAGTTACCTGAAAAATGGAGGGGGGGGGAATTCAAGTCAAAACACTGTAGGGGTGCTCCCAGAAGACTAAATAGCCTGATTTAAAATCAGCTATTTAGAATGTAGGAAAAAGTATTGGGGCCATTGATTTACAGAATGGAGATCCTGGAGATGAGGTGGAAGGAGACAAGGGAAATTTAGTAAAGTGTTTGGAAGACCTTCATCGTAAAAAGGAGATCCTACTCCTTGTTACATGCCTAAGTTATCTTTCAGTAACACACAAAGAGGTCTTGAATTTGAGCTATTCATGCTATAGACAATATTTATTTTGCATTTAACAAAGGATCAAAGCTCTATTTTAATCCCACTAATAAGCTTCTTATAATATTTATCTGGACATGTACTCAGTACATGTGGTTTGTTGAGTACTTAAGTTATTTTTAGATCAGCATTATTTCACTTCTTCTGGGGAGGAAGCATCTTTTTAAAAAAAAACTTTATTTTAAAAAACAAAGAGAAAAGAAAAAAATTTTAAACATTTTTGCATAAATGTATACAAATACAATTGTGTCAGTGCTTGGCTTTTTTCTTTTCTTTTTTTTAAGGTTTGATACTCTGCATTAAGATCTTACTAGTTACAATGAGCAAAAAGTACATGTAAAACAGGGTGTAACCCGGAATTAGTCAACCTGTTCTTGGTGTGTAAGGATTTAGCATGACTTTTTTTGTTTGTTTGTTTTCTTTTCTTTTCTTTTTTTCTTGAACTTCACAGTCTGTGAGTTGTTTCTGGGGCAGTCCGAGCCTCTGGGGTTAGCATCCCATTATCACTGACTGTATATTATGTCTGTTCTTTTGTGACTGGGTTATCTCACTCAGGATGATATTCTCTAGATGCATCCATTTTCTTAAGAATTTGGTTAAGTCATTGTTTCTGATGGCTGAGTAGTACTCTATCGTGTAAATGTACCACAATTTTTGTATCCATTCATCTACTGAAGGACATCTGGATTCTTTCCAGCTTCTGGCTATTATAAATAGAGCTGCTATGAACATTGTGGTGCATAAATCTTTGTTGTGTATTAAAGTGTCTCTGGGGTATATGCCCAGAAGTGGAATAGCTGGGTCTTCAGGTAGTACTATGTCCAATTTTCTGAGGTATCACCAGACAGATTTCCAGAGTGGTTGTATTAGTTTGCAACCCCACCAACAGTGGAGAAGTGTTCCTCTTTCTCCGCAGCCTCGCCAGCATCTGCTGTCATCTGAGTTTTGGATCTTGGCCAATCTGACTGGTGTGAGGTGGAATCTCAGGGTTGTTTTGATTTGCATTTCCCTGATGGCTAAGGATGTCGAGCACTTCCTTAGATGTTTCTCAGCCATTTGATATTCCTCAATTGAGAACGTTTTGTTTAGCTCTGTACCCCATTTTTAAATAGGGTTGTTTGATTCTATGGTGTCTAGCTTTTTGATTTCTTTGTATACCTTGGATATTAGGCCTCTATCTGATGTGGAGTTGGTAAAGATCTTTTCCCATTCTGTAGGAAGCATCTTTTAAGCCAAGAAGTTTTTCAAAATTGAATATAGAAAATATTCAATATGGATCTATGTCCCATCATTCTTGAGAGAATTTCGCACTGTATATCCAAGCAAGTCATTTGAACTCACTCCAGAATGCATGTGATTATTGTGAAATACCAGGAATTAGCAGTTAAGTATTAGTTCAGAGCAAAGTATAGCATCAGAAAGCCAGCTTTGCTATAGCCCAGGTTGACCCTCAAGAGTTGGCTGATATAACTGGTTAATGTTTGGTAATACAGATGGAAGTCTGGTTTTCCTTGTATAAAAACAGTTAAGACCAGTCTTCCTCTGTGAGTTCCAGGTAGACTTGACATGTTGGTGACTTACCAAAGCAGATATGTTAAGCATGTGGTAGACACTAGTAGGCTTGCTGCTCATCTGCGTAAAGGTAAATACTATTTCTCCTAAAAGAAAAGAGAGTTTTGATTTTTGGTGATTTGCTGTTGTGGAACCATATCCATATCAAGATGGGAATTCCGAAGACTTATAATAACCTTGCACTCATGTTTTCTTATTTAGTCTGCATAGAGAGCAGTATTATTTGAAGAAGATTCATAGCTTTCTAAGCTATTTGTCTTCTGCTCACACCAGGCATGATAAATTAACTAAATATATGTTTCCATGAATTCCACCATAATGTATCGGAATTAATAATTATGCATAAGCAAAATTAGAGCAGGAAGCTCTAGTTCTTTTAATTAGGCCAGATTGTTCATGTACACACACATGTACCATGTACATACATGCTCAGGAACTTGTTTCATGCATGCATACATGCACACATAGATACATACACACAGATACACACAGAGAAATACATACACTTACGTAACCACAGAAAACCTTCAAAAGACATCAACAAAAGCAATAATGGCATGAGGAATATTTCTTCAAAAGCATCATATAAATATCATATAACATTATGCTATGAAAAAGCATAATCTATAAAATAAAAATTAATAAATAGACTTCATCAAAATCTAGTTCATTTTTCTTTCTTGTAAAAGGTAGATAAAGAATGAAAACACAAATTACAATTTAGAAGTAAAGTATCTTCAAATTTCATATATAACAGAGGACTTGTATCGAGAATCTATAAAGAACTCTACAATCTCAACAACAAAAAAACCCCAAATTTTTCATTGAGAAAAAGGGCAAAAGACATGGACAATTCATTCAATGAGATATATAGATGATAAATAAACACAAAAGAGATGTGGGACATCATTAACATTTAAGATAATACAAACTAATACTATAGTAAGATACTACTTCATAATTATTAGAATATCAAAAATAAATCACAGTGACAATGTTACATGCTGAGAGTGTACAGAGAAGCAATATTTCTCACATATTGTTGGAGAAAATTTAGACTAATATAGTGACTCTGAAAAATAGTTTGGGAAATTATTGTAAAATTTAAAACTTACCATGTGACCCAGAAAATACACTAATGAACACATCCTCCAATGATTTAAGCATTTTCATGTAGAATTATGTGTGCAAATATCCATAGTGACTTTATTCATAATAGCTGAACACTAATAGTCAAACACTAGAAACTGCCCAAATGTCCTTCAGTGGGTGAATAAATTATGGTGTGTCTGTACAATGGAACATAGCATCTTTAATAAGCCCCCAAGTGTTAAAAGCAAGTTTCCAGAAGCTATATACTGAATTTCTGTTACAATAGAGAAATGAATTCTAGAGATGTTGGTAGCTATGGGTTAGGAAGGGAGGGGAGAGGCCAGAAAGAGCAAGCAACTTGAAGGAGTCTTGCAGTGGTATGTTTCAGTATTTTGATGTGGTAACACTTCTCCAAAACTACACACAGGGTTAAATTCTATAAACATGTACACATGCACCCCACACATATGTGTATATTCACAATACAACATAGACTCAGGAAGTTGTATTCATATATTTATTACTTTGTTCATACATATGTGCAACTATAATAATTTTTAAAAGGGGTCATGAATTTGAGGCATGGGAGGGGTTAGAGGGAGATGGGAGGAGTATGCACACACCAATATTCATGTAACTGATGAAATCTAAATATGTTAGTGGGCTCTATGGAGTATCAATTTCCATCTCCTATTTCTGATATTATATTGTAATTATACAAGATATATTGGGGGATCCAGTGAAGGATGAGTAGTCTATAGAAATTTTAAATACTTTAAGTGTTCTAATCCCAACAATAATGTTTCTGGATGCTATGTGCTTTGCTTTTAATCCAGGACTCAACTTATTTGCTTCATATATAAAAATGAATTCCCATATTACTCATTTCTGTGTAGATTTTTGCCTAAACAGAAAATATATAGTAATATATAAATGAAAATTAGGGTTCATGTCATACAGACTTTAGTTCTCATGAAGGACTATCAAAGAGAGAATATAGGCTACTAGATTTGGCTTGGCATGTCTTGGGGGTAGAATCATTGATATGCTGTGGGAAACAGACCCTAAAGTGACCTCCAGTGGTCCTTACCTCTTAGTGTTTATGCCTTTGTATAATCCTTCCACCTTCAGAGTAATCTGAATCTATACCTCTATTTTCTATTCAACAAATCATGGACTATCACTCCATTGATAAGGTTGCTAATAAGGAATCTAGGTAGACTCTATCCACTTGAATAGCCTTGTATAAAAAAACACCCACGAAATAAGTCAAGTTGGGGAAGCCATGTAGCAAGGAACTATGGGTAGCTTGTACAATGAGAGCAGGGCTCCCAGCAGGTAATTGAATCCTTGGAGCAGAAGCCACAAGAAACTGAATTCTCCCAACAACTTGAGAGGGTACAGACAGAAATAGTGTCATAGCCGTCATAGCCTCATCACCAAGGAGACCTGAGTCACATCAGGCATTTGATTAACAGTCTGATGAGTCCCTGAAATGGATGAGACACTCAGGCTGGGCTTCTAATCTACAGAAACTGGGAGATGAGAAATGAGAGCTACTTCTACATTTAGAGTAACATGTTATTGGGAACCTAAAGATTCTGGAGAGTGGAGGCCATAGTCCATACAGACCTACTAGGACTCCTTTCATCATTTTGAGAAAGAAGACAGGTCAAAAGGAGCACCTCAACACTTTTTGGTAATCATGTCCTAACAAAAATGTCTTTTTCCCCCCATGGACATAACTTGAGACCACAGTTAAATTATAATGTAGAAGAAAGAGGATGTTCAGGATGTTGTGCTCATTGGTTCTCAGCTGTGATATGACAAGTGATAATACATCTGTAGTTGACTTATAAACTGTCTTATACATTCGTTGAAATATGGTCCTGTGTGAGCTTGAGTGACTTTATATTCAATTAAGAAAACAGACAGTGTTCAACCTTATATGTAAGTACCACAACTTAAGCAGGGTGACTGTTGAAAGTTGACCAATGTCTAATTCACATATTGTTTAACTCTTAGGTGCTCTAAGTTGTTTATTTATGAAAAATATAGTCTTGTGGCAGTGAAAATAAGTATTTTGTTTCAAGCGAGATTTTAAAAAGCTTCTCTGGGAGATCCAGTAAGATTGGAATAATTGCTATATCCATAGATCAGTGTCAAATTTCCATAACTTTATGCATAGTTCATTGCAAGGAAATGTCAGTTTTGTCCTTAGGAGAAGGTCACGAGGGCTGTAGGCAGACAGAGTGTCCTTATAACCATTCTTTCTGTGAAAAGCAGAGAAAGTTCATTAGCATGGACTACCCTTGTCTTCTCTGTGCTAATTCCCCATATTACAATCATTTTGCTTTTGCACCACCCTTTTATTAATATAGCAAACTTTTAGTTGAACCTGGAAAAATGAAGAGCAAAGTAGAATTAGCAGCCCCTTCATGTGCAGCAATATGAAAACTTTTAAACGGAAAGGAATAGGATTAGAGATTTTGTTCAACAGTAGAGAACTTGCCTCCCATGCATGAGAACCTAGATTAGAATCCCAGTACTGTAAGAGAAAAAAAAAATAGAAATGAAAGAAAAACTGTTTATAAGGAATATCTTAAGCATGTGGTCACCCCATATTGCCGTGAAGAAGAAGTGGATGGAATTTTGAAGGTATAGTTCACTCCTGCTCTCCTAAGACTTTCAAATCTATACAAATAAAACAAGAACACGCACTTGACATTTCTCAGTGTACAACTGTTCATTCAGATTTCCCAATAGCACACGACTGACAGGGATAAGCAAGAATTCAGGGTCTGGGCAAAAAAGCTCAATGGGAGAGCACCTGCTGATCATGCACAAGGCCTTTGGTTCAACCGCTAGCACTGCCGATAAAACAAAATAAAAGTCCTGGCAATGGATTTAGTACAGTATATGACAGAAGTTATGTAGTTTTGCAGGCGTCTAGAATCAGTCCAGCAACATCACAGTTAAAACCTTCCTCTTCAAAAAGTTTTCTGCGAGATAAGATAGTCCTTGTGACGTCTGCCCTTACAGCATTTAACTAGTTTTAACTTCTCAAGGTTAGACTTTAAGTCATCTCTTCCCATATAATTGGCCAAGAATCAGAATATAGTGTGAGTACAATTTCTGCTGGGTACATTGGTGGTGCCTCATCCAGGGCAGATTATACCAGTTCCCAGGCCCATGTTTCCCCTACTTTGTGGGTAAAGGAATACAATAGAGGGGGATGTTTTCAAATCAGTCAGCCTTTCAGGTCTCTGACAATTTTCTTTTTGTTTTAATACAAACATTAGAGAGCATTATATTTGAAATGTTATGTTCTAAATTTAAAAAGACACAAACACTCATGTTCACTAACTGTTCTAATGCAGCTTTCTCGAACCTAACATTCCTTTCAACTCACCTTTGTTATTTGTACCTAAATAGATGTTCTCCTTTATCCTCAACGACCTCACACCTCCCAGGAGATGAAGACAGAAAGCACAAATTCCTTTACAGACTTCAGTTATGTTTTCTAGTTATTTTTGTTTCTGTTTCCGATGATCTTTGTTCTTTTACTCAAGAGAAGGTAAAGAATCACAAAAGAATCCCAAAGCACTGCAGTCTCTGGCTTACTATAGACCTACTGGTTTATCCTGTTCATATGTAAGTTACAATCCCAAATTAGGACAAGACACTCATACTTCATGGAGTTCTAATTCCAGCTCCAACAGTGTTACTGTCACAATCCCAGAAGGAATGGAGAAGTATATAGTACATTTCTACTCCCCCACTCTGCAATTTTATGTGTTAGCCTCATCTTTATTAGCATTGGCGTTGTTACACTTGATTTTAGCAGACAACAGCGGGGAGGCTCAAGGACACACACACAACAATGTGACAGAAGCAGGATTTCAAATCCAGACTTATCTGAGTTCAAAAATCTCCATCCCTTTTTACTGTACCCAAATTTGTTTTGCCTAAATATAAGTGCCTGGATATATAAAAATACTCATGTGTCTCCTGCAACCATAATGGCTTTTGAGAGTCAGTTGATAAGAACTGGATTTCTAGACACTTGAAAATACTTTTCTCATTGTCTTCCCTGGATGCGTTTTTTTTTTCCTCACTCAATTTGACTTTACAAACATTCATCAAGTATGTCCTCTGGGGAAGTTGTGGCATTGTGGGTACTGTTCCTGTCAGACATAACTCAGCTGTACCCTACAATGTGATTTGCCAAGAGAATTGTGTGCTGACTTTGTCTTCTGGACCTGCTACATTTTGACATAATTTGTGTCCTGGGATGAGGGGCTATCCACAGAGTCTTAAATTTGGTAGGACTGCATTTTCTGCAGCATTTTTTCTGTTATATTTTGGCTTCCCTTGCTAAATCAAATGCCAAATTTCCTTGCAAGGAGATGGCAGCTTGGGGAAGTGCTATAATTTGTTTAGATTGTATGTTACTCTGATCATCAAACTCCATGACAAATGAGCTCCCCATACTAATCTCCTAGAGCTCCTTAAACTATCCACTGTCTCACCCACAACCGTCCTTCCGTTTTCATCAGAGAGGCATTGGGTATGGAATGTAACGCATAGACATTCTTGTAGGATTTGGACTCAGACAGGCCTGAGTTCGAACTCATCACTCTTTAGAATTGTGTATGATCTTAGAGAAGTGAATCCACTATTCTGTGAGTTGCTGTCATTTGTCTGTAGTATAAGGGGGGATAATACTACCTCCCAGTGCTGCTGTTTTAGCACTAGTGAATACAAAGTTCCCAGCAGGATATTTCCAAAAAGATGTAGATGTCAGATGTTCATCGGGTGAGAACATTATTCTTATTCACATGAATAAAAAGATAAACTGGGCAATAAGGGCACAGCTGAGTCTATTTTTCTGAGAACATTGTCATTAGTGAGTTTGTTCCAAACTGGCCTTTCCTTTGCTGCTTTCCTTTCTTAATCATCATTTGTAAGTCCCATTCCTAGTTAAAGGTCCTTCTCCTTCCCCTAGGATGAAATTGCCAACTGTTTGTTTTGTGTGTGAGCGAGATTCAAGACCAGTTGTTTTCAGATTGCAGCTGATAACAGTTCTTTTCCCATTTAGTGGCTGCTGCTTTGGCCTTAGTTACTCAAAACAGGGAGCCACACACATTGATTAGGGTATAATCTAAGAGGCAACCTATGGGTGGTATAGAGATTGTTCCCAGACCAATAGGAATCTTATGCAACACTGGTGGGGGAAGGGGATGAACAGCTATTGTCTTCTGCAAGTCTGTGTTTGCTGTCACCCCCAGCTAAACCTCCCATGTAATAGAAATGTCCTATTCTTGTTTCTTATCTTAGCTTCTTCCTCCCATTCCAGAACTAGTGATCTAGTTCTACTGACATATCTCTCCTCCTTCCTTTCCTCTCCCTTAGTTTTTCTACTTTTCTTCACCCCCCCCATAAGCTATCATGAGTTGAATTGCATAAAATTGAAATGGTAGTCAGCCTTACTTTAAGTAAGCCTGGTCAGTGGGTATTAGACTACTGTAGTCATTGGACATTTAGGAATAGCCTTAATCTCTTAAATACAGCCTGGCTAAAGAGGGGTAGGGGTGGTTTTACAAGGTGTTTGCCCACAGGGAGAAGTTTTTATAAAGTTGCAGATCTGGACACAGTTAGAAAAGGGTCAGGCTGTGAGAAGTGGCTCCTGGGATGGGGGCAGGGTAAGACACACACACTAGTGTTTTTCAGTATGATCCTTATGGGATGTTTGTGTGCATCAGGATCGTGAACAAGTTACTTTTTTTAAATGTTATGAGGAGTCATTCAGATCAGAGAAGAGTGTTCCACTGGGTGCAGTGTAGAATTACTTTCATTAACCAAGAGGATGTCTGCCAGTTGCCCATTTAATTACGTCATACTTTTCTGACCAGCAGTGATGGCTGAAAATTATATCACAAACTGACAAGAAAGTAGAACTCAGCATTTGATCTATGAATTGCTCATTCAAACACTATCAAATACAGAAAGTATAAAATATGGAGATGAAGTAAAGAGAGACTTGCACTTTGTCAAATGACTCCGTGTACATTACTTCCGTGAGTCACACTCATTCAAAAACAAAAGCCAATAGTCTCTCTTGCCTTGGTTGTCTGCTAAATTTGACTTCAGAGTCAAAGATCTTCAAGCTCAGCCTATAAAACATTATAGAAATTAAGTGATTAATTACTTACTTCAGCTTTTAATATTAACAAAGGCAACACAAAGCCAACAAGCTTTGATTTATACCAACGATGCTTCTATCAATTGACGTCAGTTACAGTATCATTTCTAAATAGCTATTTAGGCAGTTTTCTTCCGCTGAGAAAGTAACTGGTCATTCGTGTGGAGTTTTAGCTTTTCTATTTATGAATCCATTAGAGAAATTACTTAATCTTTCAAAGACTCAGTGTTTCCATCTATAAGATAGAATTATCATAACATCTACCTTTTAGAATTGTTTTTAGGGTCAAAAGAGATAACTCATACAATATTATTAACAAAAATCTCTCTCTTTTTTATAGTAAGCACTCAGCAAAAATGAGCAGTTCTTATTGTCGCTCTACTCTTAGAGTTGCTACCCCATGAAGCTCGAGACTGGCGGCTTTGGTTTTTAACCTATAGACTTTGCTTTTGCTACCTAGTCAGTAATTTATGTGGAATCAAGGCTCCCTTTCCACTCTGAGTTTAGTGACCTGTGAAACTGCTAAGCTGTCTGTAAGGCACTTTTATTCATCCAGGGACAGTCTTCTTAAAGACAGCAAGACTATCCACGGCTTCCAGGATTGAACAGAATATACTTTCATCTATGTGTAATCATCAGGCACCATACCCCAAGATGATCTCACCCTTGAACTGCCCTTAGACCTTGTTCTACTCTCACCCAAACTGATGAGGTAGAAGCAGCCTCCTCATAATTCAGTCTCTATCCATTTCCCTCCCTTTTTGATATTCCCCTCCCTCTCTTCTTTCCTTCTTTCTTCTTCCTCCCATTTTAGCCACACACACACACACACACACACACACACACACACACACGCTCACCACACTAGTGAATTCACAGATATATCATTTCCTAGATCACGGCTGCTATGAGAAGCAAGTAGATTCAAACTGGTTTAGCACTGGATTCTGTCTAACCTGTTCATAATTATTCTCAATGCCACGCCTTAAGGCTAAGAAAATCTTGACAAGCAAGCATCCCCTCTATATTATCTAATCACTTTACCATAGGACAACCTGTCAGTTGAGTAGCTGCAGTAAGGCAATCTTCCTAAGTCAGTAGTAAGCATTTACTTCCCAAGGACATGTAAGGTTAGGTGATCGGGACTTACAACCTGCACATCTGAGAGACATTTAAAGCCATGATTGGATAAATGAGATCCCAGAAAGAACACAAGTTAAATCATCAGTGTTCTGTTGTTTGAGAGAGTTTTAATTTGAAAAGTCCCTTTTTGCTCTTAGGTTGAAAGCATATCTAAATACCTTTAAAGGCCAAAGTCTCCTAATTTAGGAGTTTCTAACAGGACTACAATGTTGCTGCAAGGTGAAAAATGAAACTATGTAAAAAATTGGGGTGATGACATTTTAGTTACCTCACCAAAGAACTGATTTTTTTCTTCCTTTTGTGTAATTGTTTAAGAAATTTAACTAAACTCCCTGCAAGGATTGCCATTCCCTTCTTTTTTTCTTTGGATAGAAAAAGAAGTGGACTTAGGTGATCCTCAAGTTGGATCTGAAATCCAAATAGTGCTCTGATGACTATGCCGTAGATGTATTGTGAGGGGTAGGCATGTAGAGTCAAGTAGATTATAGTTCAAATCCCAGATCTGATACCTACTCGGACTGAGGACTAGTCAGGTAACTTCCTTAAGTCTCAACTACTCTGTTTCTTTCATCAGACTCTTTCTGTAGACCTTAAGGGAAATAACGTAAGGAAAGCAAAGGGGGAAAATAGGTGCTTGTCAACTAGTCTTAAGTTTCTTTCTGTGGATGGGAATGGTTGAACTGAAGCTTAGAAAAGAAATTGTCATCCCCACTGCTTCCATTGAGAACCATCATGTGAGTTCCAATAGAGCCCACTGACCTTAGGAGTTAAGATAAAAAGATCATATGGCTTGCTATTGGCAACCTACAATTAGAAAAGTTTGGGCAAAGAGTCCTGAGACAGGCATGTGAGAAACTGTCTTTGAAAGGTGAGATGGTGAAGGCAAAAGCCATTAGAAGCAGACATTGCTTTGTCATCCTATTCAAGTTTATGACACCAGAGAAGTAAATTGGTGTTCTGGCCTCTGTGATCCTGGGGAAGTTGAAGACCAAAGTCCAAAATATTCTGGTATTTTTTTCCATAGAGCATTTGTATGACCCCAGGACTTCCTGTTCAGTGACCAAGCACTGTGGCTGCAGCAAGGCTCTCTCACTAAACTTTCAGGGACATTATTGCTTTCCCATCTTGTCTAATTCGAAACTTCTAGCTTCTCTACAGCTTAAAAAGCATCTTCCTTTTCCCAGTGGTGATCTTTAATCCGTGCGTTGGTAGAGCAAAGCCAACCTTCTGCAGGAAGCTACCTTTCAACCCAAACTTCTCTACCTCTAAACCAGTTCTCCCTCTTAATCTCATTCTTGATGTCAAGGCACTCTTCTCTCATTTGTTCCCATAGTTCCCATGTGCCCTGAAACTCTACTCATATTCCAGGAGAGACTGATAAGGCAGAGTAGATACACTCACTGTGCTTACAGGAAACCCTCATTTACCTGCGACAAGTTGCTAAGGCGCCCCAATCCCACTGAAATAAGATGTCCTAATGTCCAGCCCAGGTTCTCCCATTAACTTACTGTTTGATTTAGCTTTATGCAGCTCCATTTGGATCCTCATTTTCATCACCCCCAACAGGGTAGGAAGAGCTAAAAGTACCTGTTGCTTAGCTCAGAAAATTACAAAGTCTAGTCTTTGGACTCTGTAAGCCAGAGCTCATATCTCAATCCTGTCAAACAAACCCATGATCTGTTTGACTCTACTTGACTCTACTTAATGCAAGGCACTTTGCACAAAACAGTCATTAACACACGGATGTGTTTGGTTAGTCTGGGGGTTCTGCTGAGCTCTCCACTCTAGACCCAAGCCAATTACCAAAAGCCAAGTCACTGCTTTCTGTACTTCATCAACCAGGGCCGAGATTGTTTACATCCTTCTGACCCCCTAAGCAATTAGTAGCTCTTACCCTTCTTAGAAACTCCAGTAATTAACAAAACAAAGGAAGGTTTTGTGTATGTGTATGTGTGTGTGTGTGTGTGTGTGTGTGTGTGAGAGAGAGAGAGAGAGAGAGAGAGAGAGAGAGAGAGAGAGAGAGAGAGAGAGAGAGAGATTGGTTCAAGAACACTCAAACTTATAAGCTAAGATTTCCCTTACACTGTTCCTTTTACTGGATTTCCTGCTCCCCAGTTTTTAGTTACCCTAAAATGTCCAAGTGTTTCAGCTTTAAGATCCCAGTGGATTCATTTTATGCTGCCAATCCCGCATGTTCATCTTACTGATGTTCATGTGTCAGGGAATGGCACTTAGACACAGAGAATTATTTAAATGTGGTTTAATGGAATAAGCCTGAAACCACTGTCCATCAATAGTAAACCATACAAAGAAATCACATTCTATCTATGCAAAGATCATTCTAGTTGTACAGGGGAATAAGGTGTTATGCATATATTGAGCTTGTAAGGTCCCTCGTGCTTATATTAAACTGAGAAAGCCAAGAAACATTGCTCATAGAACATTGAATTGCACCAAGAGAAAGAATAGGTGTCTATCATACATTTGCACATGTCTAATAAAATATCTTTGCAGTGATGTGGAAAGGACTAGTCAAAGTTCTTAGCTGTTTAGGAAACTAAATAAATAATAACACTGCCCCAGGCTTTCCTGGGTTCTACTGGCAGGTAATAGAAACCTGGGTGACCCTCAATATTTCTTCCTTAGCATAAAATGCAGTAGGAGTCTAATCCCTATAGTCTGGACAAGTATGAGCAACAGCCTTTAGTTTGTCCCCGGCTGCCCTGAATTTAGGGCTGCCACTTCTGGACAAACTGTGGAGTACTTCTCCCTATTTCTCTTCCTTCTGCTGTAGCACTGGGGTAGTCATGGCTTGGTAGGGATAGAACTAAAGCCTCAACCCCAGCCCCAGCTCTACAACTCATAGGGGACAAGGGACTCTGAGTGGCAGATATATGCTCTGCAGGGTATCCTCATCTAACTGACAAGGAAATTGAGGCTCAGAGAGGTTAAGTGATTTGCCCAAGGTCACACAGCTAGTAAGTGCTGGAGCCAGTCTGTCTGACTCCTGCCACGTCAACAAGACACTGGGGAATGTAAAGCCTTCACAGAAACAGTGGGTCTGGCCTTTTTTAAAGCCCAAGCACCCAGAGTTGCATTTTAACTAAATCAAACAGTGTTTCTCTGAATCAACTTTGTCAGGCCCCTGTTGAGAAACGGATTTCTTCCTATTGCCCCCACCCCCAAAGCAAAGAGAATAGATATTCTGGGTTTGGAGACGGAAGAAGCCACATATAGAAAGATAGTCTCTCTGAAGCCGGATTCATAGTGAGAGTCCAGTTCTTATTCGGGGAGTGATCATCCCTCGACTCAGCCCAGCCTCCTCCACAAGAGCAGTACGAGCAAATCAAACGGAAGAGTAGCTAGCTGCGAACAGGTACTGGTGCATGCGGTGCTGTTTGCCTACTGTTTGATTGGGTGCGTACGCAATTCAATTTGGCTATGTAATAGGGGCTCGTTTTACTGAGAAACGGCGAATGATTTCCCCCAGAGCCTCACAAGCCAGAGAAAAAGAGACACTGGCAGATATGAGAGGCTCTGGGGACTTGGGAGGGAGATAAGAAAAGGTTAAGGCCACAGCTGCGCTTCTACTTTTCTCAATTAAGCAAAAGGCAGGAGTTAATTACCTGTAGGCCATCGGGGTCCCATTGAAGTATTTCAGACAGTTTATAAATGTGGGGCAAAAGCAGTGCTTTGCGTTTGGTGCTGCTGAGTGTTCGAGGAAGAAAAATCCCCTGTGCTTGGGTGTGAGCGTGGTGGATTTGGAGACTGGTTTATCAGGCAGGATCCAACATGAAATGAAGCACAGTTTCCTGTTCCGCTGAGCGCCACAATTTGAAAGTAACTTTGTATGGACACTGGACACGGGCCCTTCCTACCTGAGCGTTGAGTCCTGTACTTCTGGATTGGACGGAAACTTATTGTATGTGTGGTGACTGAATCTTGGGGACTGTAGGTGGATGAACAACCCAAATCATTCCCACTCCAGCACAGTCTCTCTTGACTTAGCTGGGTTTTAATATTACAACTGGCAAGAAAGACTGGGCGACCAGTTTGCAGTGTCTTTGGGCTTAAGAAGCATCAGAGGGTGGGTGGTTAATATCTGTGTTGTACCGAGTGGGCAGATATTAACCACAGAAATGTGACAGATTAAGTAAAGAGGATTATGGGTATGGTTTATTTAATGAAATTGATGATGTGCCCATAAAAGTGGCCACCAAGCAGATTTTACTACATACTGTCCTATTCCTAGGTGCCTTTTATAAAAACCTTATGAATGTTTTCTTCTGACAAAAATTCCAGCCCCTGGAGGCTGAGGATCTCAAAAGTGCAAAATGAAGTACTACTATTTAAGAGGAAAGCTATTAAATTATTTTGATGGTGCCAAAAGAGTAAAGTATCTAGGAAAATCATTTAAAGAAACCGTAGGAAGTTATTTTCAACAACCACCAAAAAATAACAAAGAAACTAAGTTTGGATTTTTCCATATAGGACAGATCCAAGCTAGAAAATGCTACCTAAATGTGAATCCTAATTCGTTTTTCAGTCACCCTTGGACTGTTTTTTCTTTCTTTCTTTCTTTCTTTTTTTTTTTAAACAGGCCTTCCTTCATGATCACCTGGGAACATTATGTCTCTGGAATGTTAAGGATGGCTAGTTGCCCCTTGGGGGGAACCTCATTAGCTCAGTTCTCCTAATGACTGTTCAGAACACTACACAGAACACAATCGAATTCTTAGCTATCTGTGGTCTTTTAGGACAAAGTTTAGTGGGGGGTTGGGTGGGACTCGGCTTCCCTCTGTTTGTATACACACTAATTAACCAGGCCTTCCCACTTTCCTTGTCAGAAGGAGAAAAAGCAGAGTCCACCAACATTTCTGTAATTGCAGGTTGAGGAGAGTAGTGGAGCATGTCCCGACCTTCAGATTTGCTCTCTGGAAATCGGAGACCGTACAGTGCATGACTGCACAGAGAGGACACTGGAGATGTAGGGTCGGCCAACGGCCTGTGGCTCAGAGCGCGGGGAAGTTCTCCTGGGAGACGGGCAGAGCTCACCCCTTCTGAAGGTTTATCTGAAGGATTTGCTGCCTTTGTTTGCTCTTCCAGTTTCCACAGCAGACCTTTGTTCAGTTTGATAGCTGGGAAAAGTTGTCTTTAAGGCACGTAGCTCATGGACTTGTAGAAATCGCCTGCAATTTGCTTCTCCCTGTTCAAACTCTCATCCTGAGGCTGCTTTTTAAAAAAAATAAATATAAATAAATAAGGGGAAGGACCGAAGGAGCTGAAGGGGTTTGCAACCCCATAGGAAGAACAACAATATCAACCAACCAGACGCCCCAGAGCTCCCAGGGACTAAACCATCAACCAAAGAGCACACATGGAGCAATCCTGGCTCCAGCTGCATATGTAGCAGAGGATGGCCTTGTCTGGCATCAATGGGAGGAGAGGCCCTTGGTCCTGTGAAGGCTTGATGTCCCAGCGTAGGAAGATGCTAGAGTGCTGAGGTGGGAATGGGTAAGTGGGTGGGGGAGCACCCTCATAGAAGCAGGAGGAGGGGTGATGGGATGGGGTGTTTGCAGAGGGGAGACCAGGATGGGGAACAACATTTGAAGTGTAAACAAATAAAATGATTAATAAAAATAAACAAATAACAGTTTATTTCAAAACAATAATTGGGTTAGAATATAAGTTTCTCTAAGGGGAACAGAGTTTAGAAATCCACTGTTAGTTCTTAGATATCGAGGTTTGAGTATTCATAGATGTTCAACAGTTGATGGTATAGAGCCTGTATTTAGACAGTAAGAAATCCTTGTTAAGTCATTATCCCTACTATACATAAATTGCATTATCTGCCTCCAACATAGGAATGTGTCTTACATGAGTAGATTTCTTATACATGAACTCTAAACTTACTGTAACCTCCTCAGAGGCAATAGCAACTGTAATGCAGAACTTGCAAACTCTGCCTGGCAGCAGGCCATAGCTTGCAAACTGTTTTCTTTGCCTTCAAAAGCCTCCCCCCCCCCCACTAGCTGCTAACATTGAAAAATTGCAAAACATCATGTAATAAACCAGGGCTTGCCATTATGAATAAAGCTTCTACAAACATTTGTGTGCAAATTTTTGCAGCGATGTAAGATTTCAGCACATTCCAAGGATTTCGATCCTACACTGAGTTTGCAAGAAACTGATAAACTTGCCTTTCAAATTGCCTATAGCATTTTGCATTCCTAACAAAAATGAATGGCAGTTTTTATTATGGCACATCCTTAATACCATTTGATGCTACTGGTATTTTGGATATTTGAGCCATTCTAGTCCTTATGTAGTATATGCATATATAAAATTATAAAGTTACTTTCCTGATGCTGGCTATAGGATCACAATATACATCTTAACTTATCACCATCCATTTCTGGTCTAAGATTACTTACAATGACATACAGAAAACTTTGCTCCCACATGAACTTGCTATCTCTAATGAATTCTTAAGAGTGGAGTTTGGCTTAGGTCTCTGGACTTGGGGTTGGATGTTGGGTTATTAAGAGTGGGTTAAGGTGGAAAGATGGCTCAACAATTAAGAGCACTTCGTGCTCCTCTAGAGGTGCTAAATCCTGTTCCCAGCACTAATAGAGGCCCTGGAATAACCACTGTACCCGGGATGGTTTGCTGAGCAAAAGGACATTGTCTAGGGATAGATAAGATAGGAATTTGAGAAAGATAGTTATTTTTCCTTCTAGTTTATACTAATACCACAGAATATCTAGCAAATGGCTAAGCTAAAATGTGAATCCTCTGGAGATATTATATGCCCAGGTTACAATGTGAAACATCTGAGTTTATTGGCACATTTAATAAAAGCATAAGTGCTTTTCAGAAGAGAAAGTAAATATTTAGATACCTGGTAATCTGTGTTACAAGTCTTTAAACTGAAGGTAGGGGACGAAGAAATAGCCAATAGATTTGCAGCACCAGATGTGAATTCCCTGGTATGTATGTAACAGGCCTTAAGTCCAATCAGAAAGTGGTTCATTAATTTTGTAATGTCACTGCCATTGCTGCACCAGTGAACATATCTTGTCGTGCAGGTTAGTAGGATCGCTTACAGATGGCTAAATTACACAGTTGGCATCTTTTTCTCCCCAGAAGCTTTGATTACTCTATCTTACAGTATCTAAACTTGAAAGCAGTGAGCAAGTGTGTGCTTCCTTGTCACTTAAAGTAGATTTCTCTGTCCCCTGCATCCAAAAGGGATGAGCTTACTGACAATTTATGGTCAACCACCAAGTTTTCATTTAGTAACCCAGGTCTTCTAGGAGCATCGTTGTCTACCCGTGCAGGATACTTCCTGCTTGATCTCCTTTTTCTGTTATATATTTTATTTACATAAACTAGTGGCTGCCTATAAAGTTTCTACACTTATCCTTAGTTTGGATAATTCACCCTGTGCTGTCTCCTATTACCAAGTCCTCTGTCCACACTTAATCCCTAGGAAATTTCCCTTCTCTTTTCATGTTGCCTATGTTCTACTACCTAAAACTTTTTCTTGGGTTTGAAGAGCACAGATTCCCATATAGCTTTTCTGCATATCCTTCATTTTAGTTTCGCCTTCTACAGCCTCATCATTTTCCTCTACTCGGTGTTTGAACCACCTTCATTCCCTGTGTTTTCCTGCTCTACTTTCATTTTCTACCTCTTCCGGTGCCCTTAGTACATCCGCTCGAAGGGGCCCATTTCCAGTTACCAGGACAATTGGATTTATCAATATTTTAGATTAACATATAAAAGTTACGGATTTCATTATGATATTTACACTCATATATGTCGTCATACTTTATTCGTACTCATTCTCCCCCATTTTAGCCTTGTTTTTCCTATTAATGAATTGATCATGATGCTGGGGATGGAGCATAGGGACTTGTGCATGAGATGCAGGCATTGTACCGCCGAGCAATATACCCTCCCAATACTTACTCAGATTCAGTCGTTTGACATAGTCAGATATTCCATCTGAAGGAGGTAGCTGCTACACGGTTCCAGCTAAGTGTTGCTATGCAAGAACATAGGCCTACTTTTGCTAGCTCTTCTGCTTAAAAAATGTAAATAAAAGAAACAAGTAACTACATCTTTTTTTCCTGGAAACCCAAGCCTTTTAAACATTAGCGATTAATTTAAACTTTTAAGATGTGCTAGTTAGGCTAAATAAAACACCTCATTAGCCATTTAGTAGTAAATTCTAATTTGCTATTAAAGCCATTTAATAGTAAATTAGATAACAGAGACTTTACAGTAAAAAGGGAGAGGATCAATTTGGTGAATTTAAGTGTCTCTCTGTTGAGGGTTTGGTTCCAGATTAAGTGTGTGTGAGTACTTATGGCGGTCTTTATGCTTTTTTTTTCTATAACATATCCAAGCATGTCTTCCCTGGCCACAAATGATAAGTGGTCTCTGTATCCGGTAGGATCTGTGTGTTGAGCAATAGCTGGAAAATCTTTGGCCAGACCATGTGCTAAATAAAGAAAGCGATCAGAAGGTCATTGTCTTTTGGAGTCCTTTTTATGCTTGCTCCGTCACCAGTTCATGAATCCCCTGAAGGCCTTGATAAGGAATTTATATTTGCTTCTAAAAATATTAGGAAGTGATCGGAGGCTTGTGAGTGGTGAAGAGACATAATCCCACTTAATATTCTAAGAAGAATCTCCTAAAAGAACTGATTGGAAGGTTCTATCTCTGACCTTAATAGGTTAGGAAAATCAGCCTTTATTGAACTCAGCCTTTTCCACTGCTACCTGTACTTTCTTAGGATTGTCATTTTTCTCTTTACACATACATGCTTTCCTCTCTATCCTGGCCACAAATGGAAATGTTCCCCATAGCTTTTGAGCAATATATCCTAAGAAAATCGAAGGATATGTCATTATGAGTGCTTCATAGGAAGGAAACCAATGCCTTTTCTGGTGGAACTAATTTCCTTGTGTTCTTGCCTAGCCTACAGGCTATTCATCAGCCATGGCGGAGAGATAGACTTTTCCAGATAGGTAATTTTCTCACCTGAGAGAACAAATCAACGACCTCACAAGCTCATCTCACCAACCTACTGCTCTGCTTCTGTCTTTCAGAAGATACTGAAGGAAGGACCCCTGCTAAAGAACTGTAACTCCTTCCGGAGATGGAAACTTAGATACTGTTTGATCCAAGGACAGAAGCTCCACTTTGCACACCATCCTTCGGTAATTATAGAAGCCTTTCATCTGCTATAATGGGTGGGTGCCAAGAAATGGGTGGGTTCGGAGGAGACTACCATTTGAGTAGAAGTTAAAACCATCTATTCTTCTTTTAGCGAATCCCTTTGCACAGACAGGTGGTAGTATTTTCTTGTCCCCTTTCCTATCTTGTCCTTTGCATGGATTCCCTGGTTAGTTTCTGTATCCAGAGGTGCCTACCAAATGCATCATGCCCAGTGCAAAATGAATAGACAGAATACTTTATTCAAAAAACCAGGAAATAGCTCATTAATGGTACTAACAAAATGTTTCATGTTTATACTAAAATATAAAGTGTTGACTTATGGTGTTTTAATTTAATATTTAACGTTATTCTAAAAAGAAAAATTAGCATGAGGTTTACCATTTAATTTTCTTTTCTACCACTCAAGTTTTAAATGTAAATATAAGAGCATTTATCTTACAGAAAGAACAACCAAACAACTGTCATTGTATAATTTATGTTAGTAGCATATACATTCATGTGTATTGTGCTTTCAGCAGTATAAAAAACTAGCTCTTTTTTCTTTACTTTTTTATGTCTTCACATGCTGCCTACATTTTCTGAGTGAGTGGGAAAGAGACAGTAGCTTGCCTGGGCTTTCCTTTACCTTCTGGCTTGCCCGAGTGTCCTTTTCCCTTTCCCTCCAGTGTCATTCTTTTGAGCATAAGTGGTTGCATAACCAGAGGATAAGAGCATGAATTACAGGGCTCCCTGGTTGCTTATTTCCTAAAAAACACTGCCTTTTCTTCCTGTTTATAGGAAGTTCCAACTCCAGCAGTCTGTGTGGACTGTCAGCATCCCTGTCTGCTCAGTCATACACATTACATACTTGCGTTACTACTATGATGGGATTCACTAGAATTCAAAGCTAGGCTTATGACAAATGCAATTAGTATAACATAACGGGACACTGGGTAGAAATGTGGATGATATGTGTCTCAGTGCTCATGGGCACAGCCCATGGTCTTATTGGGCTTTATTTACAAAACACAAGCCCAAAGATCAAATGATCAGGAATTTAAAGATGACGATAACAAAGCATTAGACTAAGTCTTGGGCTATTCTGAACATGGTGTCTGGCATGACAGCACAAGCTACATAGTGATCAAACAGTCTTGTCCTCCTGATAGTCCTATTTCCAGCTGATACCTGAGCAATAGCTACCAAATCAGTTATACCAAGAGATACGAGCTCCAAACTGGATGTGCCAAGCAAGATAGTCAAAGGCTGCCAACCCAGTAGTACATTAAATAATAATTTATACTACAACTTTCCCTAGGTAGGCTATATTTTGTTATCTTATCTAGCCTTAAATTTATATTTGGCTAAGTCTAAACTGACCAGCTCAAGCCTTACTACAAGCTGTCAGAAAAGTTATAGGAAAGTTGTATTTTTATTTAGTTTTATACTTGTTATATCCACAAAAATCATGTTACTATATAAATCCTAGCCCTCAAGACAAACAAATGGTTGGATCATAACTGCCAAAACTGTTTGTCTCTCTCTCTGTGTGTGTGTGTGTGTGTGTGTGTGTGTGACTTCTTACCATTCTCCCTTTATGTCTTTCCAGTTTGCACACTTTGAAACAATTGATCTGTCTCAAGTTGCCTTGGCAGAAAGTAGTTGCAGAAATCTTTGCCACGGTTTCTGTGTAAGTAAGATTGAGAATATGTGAATGCATGTGATGGGGCTGCTTGGTAGGGGGCATCAGGCTTACTGTGTCTTCTTTGATTGCAAAGTATTATTATTCATACAAATGGCCACTAACCTAGTGATAGACAGGACAGTGAGGCTGCTATAAAGCTAAGCTGACTTTAGGGGACAAGAGGCCTTTGAGTATTATAGCATTCAGCCAGTCTTCTTGTTAATGTAATTTAGAAGTATTGTCAGAAAGGGTTACAAGACACAGGTAAGTCATAGGAAAAATCAGAATAACCAAGGTCCATGGCACCATTTCCTTTGCCGATATGGATAATCCTCAGTGAAATTTAGCTCACAGTGAGGTTCCGGATGAGAATACTTCTAAGAAAGCAGAGGAATTGTTCAGGGGTTAGTGTGCCTGGAATGTTGTGCAGCTTTGGTCACTCATGTAAATCTAAACCAAAATAATCACTGAAAAGGATCAAGTCCACTAGCTCCAAAGACTCCATCTCACCTCTCCTGAAATTGTCCTCCCCAGCCTCATCAGCTGGTTTTATCAGGTTTCTTCTTGAGGCTAAGCTATTCCTTATCTTAATGAAAGCTCAGGGCCACTGCACAACGGATTAGCTAAGAATAGATGTGAAATGAAGGCGTGACTGTAGTCATGTTTCCAACCAGTTCCTAGGCCTATCTACTGCACAATCAAGGGCTACATGTGAAGGGAGAAAGACACTACATGTTAGCATGGTTAGCACTAGCTTCCATTTGAGAGGTTCATCATAAAAATGAGCAGGGTCATTGAAGCATGGGCTACATCCTTAAGACCTTCAATCCTGAGCCAGAGAGATGACTCATCAGGACTTTGCCATGGTCTGAACTCAGTCCCTGGGTCCAATCAAGGAAGGAGAGAACCAACACCTCAAAAGTGGCCTTCTCACATGGTCTTTTGCCATATGCACACGTACATTGACAAGCATCCATGTGTATACAAACATCATACACACACATGAATCCAATAATAAGTTAACAGACAAACAAGTAAACCAAGCAACGAACAAACAAATGAGACATTTAGACTGGCATTGGTGCTATTCCTGGCTGGGTCCTTGCATTATCTCAGAGGATTGAGAGAGACGACTGTAAACATTCTCTTCCATTTATCCCTGTCCATGATAAAGAAACTGGATTTCTGCACATCCTGTCTTGCCCACACACAGCGAGAGGCACCCTGTTGAAGCAAATATACTTCCCCCACTTCACATAGAACAGCAGTGAGCAAGTAAAAGTGTCAGGCAAGCTCATTTTACGAATACATGGCATGTAGTTGGGTGACTAAGTTTGTTCATTCAAGAGCCAAAGAATTTGCCTTCGCCTTTTAAACTGCTGGGCGATTCTGGAAAATCATTTTGCTGTCCTTGTCTTGGTTTTCCTGACTATAAAACGACAACAGTGCTCATCTCATGGGAACATAACCAAGTTTGATTGAAGTAATATGCCTAAAAGTACATGGGAATAGTTCTAGGCACCCATGAAGTGGCATTAAAATCTTAATTATTACTATTATAATTATGATTGTCTTGAGTAGTTATTAAAGCAGCTGAGGGTGGCCCTGGAAACTTAGTTCATATTCAAGAAGTGCCTTGGAATATGCTTGGTACCTATGTCTAATTTCATAGAGAATTTGCAAATTGGGGGCCGGGGACTTTGTTGGTGAAAATCAACTAATAATATGATGTTTCCTTTAGCTTATCACACCACACCGAAAAGTCTCGTTAGTTGCACCAAACCGACAAGACATGGAAGAATGGATTAACATCATAAAAACTGTCCAACAGGGAGAAATCCGCCAGGTAAGTGAATGATAGCAAGAGTGCACAACTCTCATGAGAAAATACTTCAGCGACTACATTGGGAAATTAGTTCAAACAAAGAACTAGTAAAATAGAAGCAGATACTAAACAGCCAGGACATACATGTAGATATTATTTGGAAACCTGTTTAGAACTCCTCACAAATAGGAGACATTCACTTAGGCACAGACCTTGGTAACCATGTAGCTTAGACTCCTCTGTACACATCTGGCAGACAGCATGGTATATGCAGTGAATGGAAGGCACAGGATGTTTTTGTGCAGCTAACTTAGACATCCATGATGTTAAGAAAGTTGCAATCAGCAGTTTTAATTCCTGTATTCAGAATAACAATAATAACGCTTAAAGGAAATTGAGGCTGAGAAAGAGGAAGGAATCCGACCAAGGAGAAATAAACACTGTCTTGAAAACCAAAAGCAAACGAGAATTTGGACCCAGGCTCTGTACTCCCTAGGCTTATGTCTTGAACTGCTATACAGATCTACCTCTGTTTTCTATCCACCACAAAAGAAATGTGGACGGAAGGACAAGCGCAGGCTACCCCACAGCTCATCAGGTTTCTTTTCTCCTTCACTGTCTCTAAAACACTCAGTGCTACAATTCAGACTGTGAGATCTGACCTCCACCAGTTCTTCTGTAAATCTACCGCAATTCTGATCTATATAACTGGCAAAGCGGAAAAGATCATGTCATTTGTTTTCCTAGGAAAAAAATGTGTACATCAGAGTTAGGCTAGATAAATAGCTTTGAAATATTTATAATGTATAATAAATAAGGGAGATCTTGAAATCGGTTTTGACTTGGTCTGATACAGTGTTCATCCTCACACGAAGTTCTTCTGTGAAAGTCTTGGAGATAATGGAGCAAACTGAATACAGTCTTTAAAGACCTTGTTGTCACACAATATATTATATATATAATTTATATACATAATATATTATTTATATGTATATATATATAATATATATATATATATATTCAGAAGAAAATATATTACAAAAAGAATCTTAATGTCTTACATAATTAACAAACAATAGAGGATTGTTTTGTGCATTTAGACCAGAGCAGGGTACTCAGTAATAATAATGAGTCTTAGAAATAAAAATAACTTCCTTGAGAAGATCCATCTTTCCTCATATTCCTAGGATTTCTCAGGCTTCTCACCACTTGGTGTCATAACTATGACCATGATGCGGTAACTTGTCAACATGACTAAACTGGAGCCTCCAGCATATCATGGGGCTCTCTTACAGGCTTACAATATAATGCCTAATTGAGAGCCCCCCCATAGCATCTGCTAATAGGTGACTTAGCATTTAGTATTTAGCTGCTTTGCTCTTTTCTTCCTTTCCTGATGGAGTAATATATCCCCACCTGGGAAATGAGGCCAACATTAGAGACAGCACCAAAGAGTTGGTTATTCTTTACTGCTCTGCTGCTCTTATCCTTGAGGAGCAGTGCCTTCCTCTTGGCTTCCTTCTATCCAGACTGGAATGCCTCTTATACATCACATAATATTTTCAATTTCACAAATGGTCATAAGGGATACGTGGAATTTTAATTATTAGCTTAGGAATGCAAACATCCTAGAGAAAATTGTCAGAAAATGGATGTGTCATTATTCACTCCAGTGAATTAAACACCTGGCTATTAACAACCCAGCACATGTTTAAAAAAAAAGGAATAATGTGCCTGTTTACTCTCTTGGAAGAACTGGATAAGGACCGAATCCAAACCACTGTAGAGTTGCCTCAGGGACCTAAATACATTAAGGAACACTTCCAGCTTTTGGACAAAGCCCTCACTACAAGAACCTTAGCATTCCATCTTGTTTGATCTTTAAACAGGCAAATATTTCCCTTTTTCATGCACCTTATATATAACAATCTTTCCTAGCTTCTGTCACCAGTTGTGCTTGACATTTGTGGTGACAAAAGATTAATCATGGGTTTAGTGTCGTATGAGAGTACTGACAAAGTAATCGAATAATCTGTTGGAAACTATTCAATACATATACTACTAGATGTTCAGTTATGTTGCCAAATGTGTTGGGAAAAAAGAATTCTACCTCTTGGCCCCAGTGAGTGCTTAGGTAGTTATGGCAACATGATGCTAGTACCAACAGCTCTCAGATAAAATGGAGAAGTATCATAGAAGTGCAGAAGAGGAAAGGAGAAGTATCAGAGTTTTCTGGGAAGAATTAATAAAGAGACTTGTGACTGACCTTGAGAAATAAATGGGACGTTATTAGTGACAAGGGTGCCCGCCAGCTTGAAGTCATGAACAAGGGAACTGATATAAGAAAAAGCTAAAACAAGAATTTCATTGTATGTCTTGAAATACAATGGAACGTGGCTGGAAAACGTTTAGGAAAGTGAACAGAAGAAGCATAGCCAGAGAGGTGACGCAGCTCTAATGGTAGAAGTGTTTCAGTGCTAGGTCCAGGCGTAAAGGCTTACAGTATGATACCATTTCAATGGAAAGAAGATTGGGTCGAGAAGAGTTGCTCAGCTGTACACTTTAGACATAAAGAATAGAGACGCAGAGGGATGGCTTAGTGGACAAAACTCGCTAATGAGCGAGAGAACCTGAATTAGCATCTCCAGCACCCACATAAAAAGCCCACCATGGCAGTGTATCCCTTTAACTCCAGGACTAAGGCCATGGAAGTACAGAGGCATGTGGGTTCCAGGACTTAATTGGCCCAACAGCATAACTAGGATTGAAATGTTTAGGTTGAGTGAGAGACCCTGTCTCACAAAATAACTTAGGGGGCAATACATTTTGATACCTCATGGCCTCCTCTACACTACATACCATACATGTACGTCAAGTATGTCAGACATGTACACACACACACACACACACACACACACACACACATACACACACACACACACACACACACACACACACACACACACACACACATGCACATACAGAACACAGAATGGATTGGACAGGGGGACACTAGCGGGTAGAACTTCAGGGAGTTATAGATACCTAAGGCAAAACAAAAGTAAATTCCAGTAGGATGATAGAAAAGGCAGACAAGGAGTAAATACTAATTTGTACACAGTGGACTAAGAAGAGAAGCTAGATATAAGAAGAAGATACAGTGGGAATGAGGGCAGAAGTCAGTGGTAGAGCACATAAACTA
Source organism: Micromys minutus (assembly GCF_963924665.1). Classification (NCBI taxonomy): domain Eukaryota; kingdom Metazoa; phylum Chordata; class Mammalia; order Rodentia; family Muridae; genus Micromys; species Micromys minutus. The sequence continues at coordinate 15,564,966 of NC_137970.1, read as the reverse complement.
CCAAGTGAAAGGTCCTTGGTTTCACCTGCACCATTGAAGGAGAGTGGTAGGAAGGAGGTTTTAACCAGAAAGTAAGGTACTAAAAAGGTTCCATTTCATGGAGCAGACCTTATGTTAAATCAAACATTGATTAGTTATTCCCACAATTTGTGCCACCATCGCCCCAGCATATCTCAGAGGCAGGACAGCACTGTAGAGCAATGATTTTTGTGGCTGGGTTGTTATTTATGTTTCCTTTCTGATGGTGTGGGAATACCTTGCTGTACCAAAAAGATCACCAGAATATTAGGGCAAAGGACCTGTGGAGGCACCACCAGTCCAGTCTCTCCCTGTTCAATGAATTGTTTGAGTGTGGTCTTCAGCAATGGGGCCTTGCTGTCACTTTGTGGCGAGTAACCTATTGTCTTGGCAACAGCCTGTGATGTTTCAGATTTCCATGGGACCCCTTTGGCCAGTTGTAATTTGGCCATTGTTATAGTTCAGTTTAGGTGCTGGACGCTTCTTTTGGTGGCAAGATATGACCAGTTAGGACTCCATCTCCCCCTCTATTTGGACACTTTATGAGGATTGACTTCTTATTATATTTAAGGAAGTTTCTATTGCACTACATTTCCATATACCAGCCCTCAAATAGCCCTCAGTTTAAGCTTTCTCCACCTGTCCATCTTACCCTCCCATTTCCAGTACATCTGCTCCCCCATTTGATCCATAAAATTTATTCTATATCTCTCTCCAAGGGAAATTCATATGTTTCTGTGCCAATGAATTCAAGGTTATTTCTCTTTCTCTTCTATGAGGTTCAATGTATCTGGTTTTATACTGAGGTCTTTTATCCATCTGGAGTTGAGTTTTGTACAGCGTGATAAAAAGAGTCTATTTTCATTTCTAGGCACAGAGCAATACAGATTGACCAGCACCATTTGTCAAACATGCTGTTTGTCTTTTTCCAGTGTGTATTTCTGGTTGCTTCATCAAAACTCAGGTGTCCATGAGTGTGTAAGGTTTATATCTGGTTCTTCAATTTAGTTCCATTGATCAATCTGTCTGTTTTGTGCCATAGGAAGTTGAGTATTGTTCTTTCAAGGACTGTAAAGTACTGTGTTGGAATTTTGATGGGGTTTGCATGGAATCTGCAATTGCTTTTGGTAAGATGTTATTTGAGGCTATTGTGGAAGATACTATTTCCTTGATTTATTTATCAATTTGTTCTTTGTATATAGGAGAGCTACAATTTTTTCTGAGTTTTTATCCAGCTACTTTGCTGAAAATGTTTATCAGTTGTAAGAGTTCTTATAGAATTTTGGGGGTCACTTATGTATACTATCATATCTCTGCAAATAAAGATACTTTGACTTCTTCCTTTCTAATTTGTGTCCCCTTGATTCCCTTCAGTTGTCTTATTGCTCTAGCTAAGACTTCAAAGACTATATTGAATCAATATATAGAGTGGACAACTGTGTCTTATTCCTGATTTTAAATAAATTGCTTTTAGTTTCTCTCCATTTAAGCTGATATTGGCTCTGGGCTTGCTGTGAACTTCTTTTATTGTGTTGAGGTATGTCTCTTGTATCCATATTTTCTCCAGGACTTTTATTTTGAATGATGTTGTGTAGATATACATTTTTGTGACCCACTTTTAATAAGAACTCAACTTCTCCTCTATCCTACCACCCAGTGGAAGTAGTTGTAGAGAAAAGTTATTAGGATATGGGGGAAGTGGACCTGTTTAGCAATACTCTGGTGGGGGGTGATCTTCAGTCCCATAGCAAACACCAAATAAGACTCAGCAGCTGCAGACCAGTCCTCTAGACAGGCAGACACCAGTTGAGAATCACCAGCTGTCCTTCAATCCTGAAGGAACCGCCAGGCTTGCTCAACCTGCCTGAGGTGAGGCCTTGGAACAGCAAGCTGCCTGCAGGAACCTCATGAGCATTTTGTGTGGAAGTAACAAGTTAAACTCAAGAACTCTGTGTAAGGTGAACCAATTCCTATGTGTTATTAAGGAAGAATGTTGAGGCTGAGCAAACCAAACCAATGCTCAGAGTTTGTCTCCCACTGTCAATGGGGTCAGATTTATAATCCTTCATCACAGGTGTTTGCTATATCCAAACATCATTTCACCTGTGTCTGCTTCAGGAAAACATTCTTTCACGTGTCTGCTTTAGAAAGGCATCCTTTCACCTGTGTGCCCCAGCAAAACATCATTTGACAGAATTAACTTGCCAAAGTAACAAGAAATTTCCAATTCAGTCTTGGATTTTGTCAAAGGTATTTTCTGCATCTAATGTGATGATCATGTCAATTTTTTTTGTCCTTCAGGTTTTTATATGATGGATTACATTTATTGGTTTTTGATTTGTAGATTAGGTTTACTATTATTTCATTGGTGTTTTGCATCTATGTTCCTAAGGGATATTAGTCTGTAATTCTCTTTGTTAAGTGGTTTGGGTATTAGAATAACTGTGGCCTCATAAAATGAATTGGCTTTTGTTGTGGTTATTGTCGTTGGGAGACTTTTAATAACTGCTTCTATTTCACTAGGGTTTATAGGTCTGTTGAAATTGCTTATTTGGTGTTGATTTAACTTTTCTAAGTGATACATAGCAAGAAAATTATTCATTGCTTTTAGATTTTTCAAATTTGTTGATGTGCAGGTTTTTAAAGTATGCCCTTAATATTTTCTGGGTTCCCATGACATCTGCATTTATGTCCTCCTTCCCATTTCTGGTTTTATTAATTTGGATATTCCTTCTCAGCCTTTTAGTTTTAGTTAGCTTGAACAAGAGTTTGCCTAGCTTGTTGATTTTCTCAAATAACCAAGTCTTTGTTTTACTGTTGTCTTCATTTCTCTTTTGATTTTAGCCCTGAGTTTGATTATTTCTTGCCATCTGTTTCTGTTTGGAGTGATTTCTTCTTTTTTTCTTTTAGAGCTTTCAAGCAGGATATTAAGTTGCTAGTGTGAGATGTCTCCATTTTTAAAATGTAACCACTTAGTGCTATGAATTTGCCTCTTAGAACAGCTTCTGTTGTATTGCACAAGATTGGGTATGTGGCATATTCATCTTCATTCAATTCTAGAAAGTCTTTTATTTCTTCCTTTAGTTCTGTCTTAACCAGTTTTTCATTCAGTAGAGAGCTTTCCATGAGCTTGCAAGCTTTTCGTTGTTTCTTTTGTTGGTGATATTCAGCTATACTCTGTGGTGGTCTCATAGGGTACATGAAGTTGTTTCAATTTTCTTGTATTTGATGAGACTTCCTTTGTGTCTCAGTAATTGTTCAAGTTTGGAGAAATTGTTCAAGTTTGGAGAAAGTTTCATGAGGTGCAGAGAAAAACATGTATTCTTTTGTGTTTTGGTGATTAAAAAAAAAAGAATTATTTATTTTATGTATATGAATGTGCTGTCTCTATCTTCAGACACACCAGAAGAGGGCATCAGATCCCATTACAGATGGTTGTGAGACACCATGTGGTTGCTAGGATTTGAACTCAGGACCACTGGAAGAACAGTCAGTGCTCTTAACCACTGGGTCTTCTCTCCAGCCTGGGTGAAATGTTTTGTAAACTTTTGTTAGGTCCATTTGTTTATAATATTAGATAGCTCCAGTTCTCTGTTTAATTTTTTGTTTAAATGATCCATCTATTCATAAGAGTGGTGTATTGAAGTGTCCTACTATCAGTGTGTGAGGGGTCAATATGTGATTGATGTGATAATAGTGCTTCATTTACATACTTAGGTGTCCTTGTGTTTTGGGCATAGATGCTAAGAATCACAATGTCCGCTAGATGGAATTTTTCCTTTGATGAGAATGCAGTGTCCTTCCTATCTCTTCTGGTTAGTTTTTATTTGAAGTCTATTTAGTCATATATTAAAATGGCTTCAACAGTTTGCTTCTTAGGTCTATTTCTCTAGAATTCCCAGTGGCCACAACTATCATGTCCACAGAAAATTTTCTACAGGCAACACACAGCCATCACATTCTTCTGAAAAATAGAGCATAAACAGAAACCAGGGGGTGGGGCACCCAACAAAGACAAAACCAGATATCAGCACCTAGAATTATAACAAACCCAGATGCTGAGACACCAGCATAAAAATAGAGTCGACAACAGCCAGAGCAACACTACAGCCCAGAAACCCCATTACAACACGCCCTGAACATTATAACATAGTTGAAACACAATAAAATGCTTTTTAAAAGTCAATACAAAGATAATAGAGGATCATAAGGAAGAAATGAATAAATCCCTTAAAGACATCCAAGAGCATGTGTATGTAACAATAATGAATGAAAAGAGAAGCTATGTATTTGAAAAGGAGTAAGGAGCAGTATATGGGAGTGCTTGGAAGGAGGAAAGGAAAGAGGCAATTGATATGTATTAAAATATTTTATGAGTCAAAAAGTAAAAAAAAAAAATAGGTAGTTTAAGGGTTTTTTTTTTAATCAGGAGCATATTAAGTTGCGCAGGCTAGCCTTGAACTCATTTTGTAGTCCTTGAACTTGTGTCTTCCTGTCCCCAAAGAAACTGATATTAGATCCCCATGTTACCAGTCTCAATTACTCCAATATTATGTAGTAGTTCTGCTTTTAATTTTTTGATGAATCACTCTATTCTTTTTCATAATGGTTAATTTGCATTTTAATAAACAAATTCTTAAAACTCCCTTTGTTCTATATCCTTTCCAACCTTTGAACCTCTCATTCATTTTTTTTTAGGTTTTATTTTATTTATTCATTTTAAATCCCTTTTACTGCCCCCTCCTTCCTTCTACTCCTCTTTTTTCAAGATTTATTTCTTTTATGTATATAAGTACACTGTTGCTGTCTTCAGACACACCAGAATAGGGCATCAGATCCCATTCCAGATGGTTGTGAGCCACCATGTGGTTTCTGGGAATTAAACTCAGGACCTCTGGAAGAGCAGTCGGTGCTCCTGACCACTGAGCAAACTTTCCATCTACTTCTCTTTTGTGTGTTTACTTTTTTGTCTATCTATCCTGGTAGCCTGTGTCTTATTATTAGGAAATTGAGTCCATTGATGTTGAGAGGTATTAATGACCAGTGATTGTTCATTCCTGTTATTTTGATGGTGGTGGTGGTGGTGGTGGTGGTGGTGGTGTGTGTGTTGTGTTGTGTTCCTTGTTTTTGTTGGTATGAAATTACTTATTTTTTTATGTTTTCTTGGATGCAGTTACTCTCCTTGGATTGGAGCTTTCCTTCTAGTATTTTCTGTTGGGCTGGATTTGTAGATAGAGATTGTTTGGACTTGGATTTGTCTTTAAATTTCTTGTCTTCTCCATCTATGGTGATTGAGAGTTTTGTTGAGTATAGTAGTCTAGGTTGACATCTGTGTGTGTGTGTGTTTTTGAAGGTTGCAAGATATCCAGGCCCTTCTAGCTATTAGAGTCACTTTTGTGAAGTCGGGTATAATTCTTTCAGGTCTGCCTTTGTATGTTACCTAGCCTTTTCCCTTGTTGCTTTTAATTTTCTTTTTTTGTTCTTCACATTTAGTGTTTTGATTATTGTGTGGTGGGAAGATTTTTTTTTCTGGTCCAGTCTAAACTGGTGTTCTGTAAGCTTCCTTTAAGTTGGCAAAGTTTTCTTCTATGATTTTGTTGAAAATATTTTCTGCATCTTGGAGCTGGGACTCTTCAACTTCTATTCCTATCGTTCTCAGGTAAGGTCTTTTCATGATATTCCAGATTGCCTGGATGTTTTGTGTTTTTTTATCCAGGAAATTTTTAGATTTAACATTTTTTGACTGATAGCACAATTTTCTTCTATTGTCGCTTCTACACCTGAGATTCTCTCTTCCTCTCTTGTATTCTGTTGGTGATGCTTGTAGCTGTTGTTCCTGTTCTCTGCTCTAGGTCTTCTATCTCCTCGGTTTGTGTTTTCTTTATTGCTTCTATTTCCACTTTCAGGTCTTGCACAGTTTTATTTATTTCCTTCACCAGTTTAACTCTATTTTCCTGTATGTCTTTAAAGCATTTTTTTTCTTTCTTCTTTGAAGACCTCTACCTGTTTGATTGTATTTTTCTGTATTTCTTTAAGTATTTATTCTTTTCCTCTTTGAAGGCCTCTATTATCTCTAGAAGATTGGATTTAAGATCATTTTCTTGTGCTTGGTTGTGCTAAGATATCCAGCACTTGCTATAGCAGGGTAACTGTGCTCTGAAGGTGTCATATTACCATGACTTTTGTTGATTGTGTTTTTTTGGAGGCCCTGTAGCCATCTGGATGACTTAGGTCCTTGGATGTTCCTGTTGTAGTAGGTACTGAGAGAAGGGTTAACCTCCATGGTCCAGGTGTGGCAGGCCATTTATGGGTATCCTTGGTCTGTGTGGTTCAGGCTCAGCAGGTCTGATGAAAGTAGGTGGAGAGGTGGAGGGAGAAAGTTTGTCCAGCTGGGATATCAGGTTGCTCAGGGCCACTTGGCTTGCCCCAGAGGACTCAGCAGGCAGGGTATATCCTCTCATCTCTTTTGATCAGAGTATTCTACCAGGAAAAAGATAATATTTCCCCATGGTTTTGATTTGCATTCAGTGGCAGTGATACTAAGCCTTTTCAATTGACCTTCATGATAAAAGTCTGCTCAGGCTTGTTGACCTTTTAAAGGACTGCAGTTTTGTTTATCAGTTTGTTTTTAAAAATTAAAATGTGGTTACACTCTTGTCTCCCCTTCCCTTTCTTCCCACTGACCCTCCCATACTCCTTCTAGTAAAAGAGGCCCTTTTTCTTTAGTCGAGATCACACACACATACACATCAGAAAATTTAAGGTTGCTTGCATGTCTATGATTTCAAAGCTGTCTAATTGGTATTGGATAACCAATTAGGGGCTCATCCCAGGGAAAGGTCATGTCTCCCATTTTCAGCACTCCTCACCTGCCTGTAGGTCTTTAGTTAAGGGTGGAATTCTATGAGCTTTACCCATACTACGCTGTAATGCCTATTGGTGCAGTTGTTATTCGGGACTAGTTTAGGCAGCCATATACTGAGGCATCATGGATGACCTTCCCTTTACTTTCTAGAAAATACAATCTCACAACAGATTTCCTGGTCCCCTGGCTCTGAAATCATTCCACCTCCTCTTCCTGCATGTTCCCTGAGCCTTGGGTATAGAAGCTGTGTTGGAGATAAATCTTTAGAGTTCTGCACCCAAACTCAAAAGTGACCGGTGGTTTTCTACATTTTGACCACTTGCATTTTTCTGTGATCATCAGTGTCAGTTTGCAGAGAGAAGTTTCTCTGATGGACGTGGGGGATATCTACACTTATCTGTGGATGTAGGAATAGATCTTCAGAATGCAATAAGGAATTTGCTGGTTTAGTGAAGTGGCAGTTGTAGGTTCTTCTCTAAGATATGACTTCACTAGCCCTGAGGAATTAGCTGGGTTTCTAGCACTAGGCCTTAAGTCCAATTAGAAGGTTGTTACCACCAAGATATGGGGGCCACTATCACACTCTTAAGTTTATCAAGCCAGGCTCGAATTCTTGTTTCATAGGTGTTGCAGCTAGATAGAACTAGATAGTGGCTTCCTGCCCTTGGAAGCTCACATGGCCCCTACCATGGAAGCTAGTTCTAAGGAGGCTTGCAGGTCAGATCCTGTGTCGAAATAGAGACTCACCCCATCAACCTTTAAGAAGCAATCGAGGCTAATAGCAATAGCCTATATTGTTTTAGAAGATTCTTGAACTCCCTTGAGCAGCAACTCCAAAGAGAGTTTCTCATGACTGGTATTTGAAATTGTGTTAATCTACAATTCTGGTGGGGAATATTGTCTGCTCAAGAAGGATAACTCATATATATATATAACTTTATATATATATAACAATATATTATATAATATAAATGTTTATATTATTTATAATATATATATATTTATGACAATTTAAATAAATTAATTTTGATATAATTCCACATGGATTTTCAGACCTGCATAGTGTTACTGATTCTCCTTCCTTCTTTCCTTCTGTACTGAATTCCTTCCCCATCTCAGTATCACCCACTCATAATACCTATTCCCCCCCAAGGCACCTTTATCATTTTATAGTCCTCTCTAGTAAAACACTTGTTTTTTGTTTTCAATGAAATTTCTTAAATATTTTGGATATTATTTCCTCAGGTTTGCAAACATTTTCTCTCATTTTGTACGCTCTTACTTTGCCTTATTTATTTTGCAATGCTGAAGTTTAATATCATCCCAAATAGACTAAAAAAATTAGTCTGTTTTTGCTTTGGTTACCTGTGCTATCAAGATCATGTAAGGAAAAATGTTGTCCCAACCAATGTCACAGACAAGATCATGTCTTCTAGATTTTGGTACTCTTACAGGCTTGAGTCTTCTCTTTGCATCTTTAATTTGTTCTGACTGGCTATGTTGTGTGTGCTAGGGGTGTCAAATTTCATTCTGCATATTGATACCCAGAATTCCCTGCAGCACATGCTAAAGAAAGATGTCCTCTCTCCATTTTGTTTTCTAAAATCCTTCATGAAAATTTGTGATAAGTTTATGGGTCTATTTTGGGGTATTCTGTTTCATTGCTTTATATATTGTTTTAATGACAGTACCATGATGGTTTGATTATAACTGCCTTATGTTTTCAAATCAAGGAGTATGATACCTCTGGCTTTGTTCTTTGGTTCAAGATTATTTTGGGTTCCATACAAGCTCAAAGTAGTTTATTGCATGTCTATGAGGATGACATTGAAATTTTCACGTCTACAAAATTCAATTGTATTGAATCTGTAGACTGCTCTGCATATTATTAACATTTTCATAGTACTAATTCGAATACCTTTTGATTTATTTGCATTTTCTTACATTATTTTACTAGTTTAATGCCTTTTCACTGTGTAGATCTTTTACATCATTGGCTATATTTACACTTGGGTACTGAAATTTAAAACTGCCTTTACAAGTAGGATTGTTTTCTTAATATTTCTGGTAGATCATTGTTAGTATATGGAAACACAAATGATTCTTGGATTCTAATTTTATATCTTAATACTTAACATAACTCACCATTTTAAATGTTTTTTTTCTAGCCCATGGGCAATGGGTAGAGTAGGAGCAGCTCATCAGCAAATGAAGACAAAGTTTTTTTTGGGGGGGTTGTTTTGTTTTTTTATGGTTTTATTTTCTATTAGAATGGTTCTTTGTTCTTTTTCTTGCCTAATTTCTCTGCTAGGACTCCCAGTACTATACTGAAAAGGAGTGACATTTGGCATCCCATTTTGTCCTTGATCTTAGAGGAAGCTTTCAGCTCTTAGCTCTTGAGAACTGTGTTATCTATGGATTCATCATAAATGGCCTTTGTTGTGTTTAGATAAAATTCCTTTGTTTATAACCTATTGAGACCTATCTGGAAGGGATGTTGAATTTCATCAAATATTTTTTCTGCATCTGTTGAGATGGTCCTGGTAATTTACATTTGATTTTGTTAATATGGCATATCATAGATATAGATTTTTGCATCCATGGTCAACAAGAATATTGTCCCACAAGTTAATTTATGTTTTTGTGATAGTTTTTTCTGTTACTTTAGCATCAAGGAAAATCAGCCTTGTAAAATGTTTGGGAGTATTGTTCATTCTTTGATTCTTTAGATGATTTTAAGAATTTGTGGTTCTGAGACACAAACCTAGTACCTCATGCATTCAAGGTAATAACTTTACCACTGAACTACAATCACATTCCTTCTTTGTTCCTTAAGTGTTTGGTAGAATTAAATGGTGATGCTATCTGAGCCTAGAATTTTCTTTGGTGAATGACTTTTATTATTTATTCAATCACATCACTTGTCATTGTTCTGCTCCAATTTTCTCATCATTCATGATTCAGGCATTTATTCATCTCCTTCCTGTTGGGGGTAAAGGTGCTTAGAAATTCAGTGTCTAACAAAGACCCACTTTCTTTGTCAAAGACAGCTATCTTTGTGCTGGGTCTTCATGTGACAAATACAAGAGTGAGAAGATTCTGAAGGCTCTTATATAGGAACTAATATAGGAATTATTCTTTATGGCTCCACCTTCAGTACATAATCATTTCTCACGGGCTCTCTGGTAATGCCAACACATGGAGCATGGCAATTTCAGTATATGAATGGGGCATTACACAAACAATCCATTGCAAGTGAAGAATCTCATTAGAGCAATGGTGTGTATATTTTAGAGATGATAAAAAGCAAATACAAGTGCCCAACTATATGGCTTTGAAAGCATCAGGCCAACTGTTCTGTCATGGAAATCTGTATGCCTATTAGACTTTTGAATCTCTCTTCAAATTTGATTTTTAAAAATATATATATCAGCAAAAAGAAAGGCCTGTGGTAACATCCTATGCCAGTCCTTGGCTGCTAAAACAGCACCCGAAAAATCTGTAACTTAAAACACATCAATTTTCAAAGTGGGTGTGATTTATAAACCATTATCACTTAAGAAAAGTTCAAGGTCATCCTTAGCTAAAGAGCAAATCCGAGGCCAGCTGGAGCCACATGAAACCCTGCTTAAAACAAAACCATAAACCAAAACCATAAATGTATTCTCTTACAGTCCTTCAAGGTCAAAAATCTGATATCAAATTGAGAATAGAAGCATGTCTCTTTGAAGGCCTCAGGAAAGAATCCTGTGCCTAGGCTTTGGTTGTTACTGGAAATTCTCGGTGTTCTTGGGTTTGCTCTATATCATTGCAGTATCTGCCTCAGCCATCCCAGGGTGCTTTTCTGTGTGTCGGTTTGTTTTGTATTTTCCCAAGCTATTCGCCTCTTTTGATAAGAAGAGTACACCAGTAATGTATTAGTAAAAGATCGTGTATTGTTCCTCTCTGTCCTCTGTGTTTGTTCCTTTTGAGGGGTGATATTTTCCCTCTACCTGTAGACATGTGACACCTCAAAACCAAATTCTTTGCCTCTAACATTTCCATATTGAAAGCAGTGGAGGATTGATACACTCATTCTGAAGACCTACAAAAGGCTACTGATCTGAAGACAGCTGGAACCCAGAAAGACAAGTTCTCTTAGGTTTATGGGCCTGCAACTAAGTACCTATGGCTCAGTGTAGTCTCCCAGCGTCATTTTCTCAGCCTATCTAATGGCATCTCTCTCTAACTAAGGAAGTGGTCCCACCTTCTGCAACAAAAATGGCAGTGACTTTCTCCAACAGGCCCACACTCTTATGTTGGCAAGAATGATGATTTTGAGCCCTTCCCCAACATTTCTAGCCTCCAAACCATCATTGGAACCTATTATCCTATTTTCCCGATGTTCACACCTAATAGCTTTATTTGTCACTATATGTTGTTGTGTCTCAAAAGTCTAGCAACCTCCTTTCACTGAGTCTCCCACTGAACTTTTCAGGCCACGGTAACAGTATTACACTGAGATCGCTGACTTGAGAATCATGTCTTATACTGAATCTATGTAGAAAACATTTGTCTATCTGTACCATGGGTGTGCACTCCAGAATGTACTATTTTGTGCATGAAATACAGATAGGCTGAGAATGGAGAGGTTGAGAAGTTGCCAAATCTTTAAGTTCTGACAACTTTTTATTAATAGATCATTTGTGAGCTGATCTGTAACCCTACCCCAAACTCATATGTTGACAGTTCATCCCCCAAATGTGACTATGCATAGAAATAGGACTTGAGGGAGGTGATTAAGGTCAAATTGAGCCATGACTGCAGAGACCAAATGCAGTCCAGCTAACAGCTAAGTGAGAGAAAAACAAGAAACAGTTCCTTCTTTCTTTGTATGCATGCATGAAGTAAAATCCGTGTGAGCAGATATTAAGGTGCCCATAGTCAAGCCATGAAGAAGGCCCTTGGGAACAACATAGGTTGACTGTTTGCTCTTGAACATCCCCATTTCTAAACAGCGAGGAGATAGTTCTCTGTTGTTTAAGCCATCTAGTCTGTACATTTTGCTCTGGAAAGATAGACAAAGCTGTTCTCACATTGGGGGGCGGGGCTGGTGAACTTCTTTAATCCTTGCACTTGGGAGGCAGAGGTGTAGTTCTGAGTTCGAGGCTGGCATGGTCTACAGAGAGAGTAACAAAACCCAAACCAAACAACCAACAAAAACAAACAAATAAACAAACATCCTCCCAAACAAACAGTTCCCATAACAATTTATTTATCCTTTTCCTGTTGCTTTTTCTATAAGCAGCAGAAAAAAAATCAGAACCCTCATACTTTACTTGAAACATTGTCTGCTAAGGGTTCATGTTTATCATTCAGACACTCCACTTGCCATTCAACAGCACAAGAAACCAGTTCTGATCCACCCAGAAAAGGCAGAAAAGAATCACCTCTCTGCCCTTTTCTCTAGAATGTTTCTTGTTTCCATCAGAGACAGTACCAGAAGCAGCTCATATTTCTTATATTCTACTCAAGGCAATATAGTCATTCAAGTTTACATATGTCTCAAAAATCATGGTATGTATATATAAAAATAAGTTCTGTACTTTTAGGATCTGTTACAGAACGTCTACATCCCAACCCCAAAATCTATATTCATTTCCCAGGATTGCTGTAACAAACAAAACTGAGTGGACTGAAGCAACATGGATTTATTCTTTCATATTTCTAGAGGATAGACATTTGGATTTGTGTTCATGATACAGTCAGAGTCTCTTTGAAGGCTCTAGAAAGAATGATTCTTTGCTGCTGCTGAGTCTCCTTTTCCTTTTTCCTCTTCCTCTTCTTCCTCCTCCTTTTTAAATCTGGTGGTTACAGACCAACCTTAATATTTCTTGGATTTCAGGTACATTATTGAATCTCTGCCGACTGTCACATGATATTGTCACCTGCATGTCTGTGTACTCTATGTTATCACAAGGCGTTCTCTTCTCTGATTACATCTCTTTCCATATTTTCTTATTCTTATAAGAACAACAGTCCTTGAATTAAGTCCCATTTGATTACATCTGCTAAGATAGTATGTCCTAATAAAGTCAAATTCATGGACAACAAAGGTTGGGGACTTAAGCACGCTTGAAAGGACATAAAATTCAAACTACCACAAGTATTCTTTCAGGACTGGATCAAACTTTCCTTAGCGAATAAATTAAGACAAGGGATATAAATACTATTATCCCTAACAACTGAATCCAAGCAATGTCCATTAAATATGTGCTCCTTCATAGATACTACAGGATCAAGGTACCCAATCAGAGTTCTTTATTTCTTCTACTTGGTCGTATAGAGCCTTGCACTTAAAAAATAATTCAACCACACTATGATTATCTCTTTGAGAATGTTTCCTCCAATAGGCCGAGTTCCTTGATATCTGTGACTTAATTGATCTCTGTAGCTCCAGTATTTAGTATGTTACCTGACATATAGTTATAGGTCCCTAGTAATTTGGACAGAAGAGCAGAAACTTGGAAAGAGGGACGATTTTTTTATATATAGTCAGCAGCCTTGGGAATAGAAAGGACTTGTGACGTCAGAGTGCCAATGTCAAGACTCCCTGCTTTCTATTCTGATGTTCCCAGGCCTGGGGCTTTTCAAGGCAACAGCCTACAATAAAACTCTAATCACAAAGAAATGCCAAATTGTCACTTCATCATAGTAGCTTTGTCTACCAAAAAATAAAAAAATAAAAAGACCCAAAAAGATTCTATCCAAAAGTAGTTTAACACATAACCCACATGCCCATGGGGAATGAAGATCAGAGAGTACTCTGTGCAGGCTATGTCTTGGATGGGTAATTCCAGTAAATGGGTTAAGTCTGAACTTAAGTCTGAGCCCTCAAGAGCAACCTCTTTAATGGTCTGCTGTCAAGTTACATCTGGGAGAATGTATTGTTCTTTTAACATCTTCCCACGCCTTTGCACACACACAACCCCATGATAAATGACAAGAATAAGAACCTATGTGTGTTTATGCCTAAACATTTTTAAAGGCAGAGGAGAAACTGAAATATTCATGCTAACTAGAGAAAGGATGAGCAATTGTTTTGAAAATATATGCAAAACAAAGTCAGGGGACTTCAGTACCCAGACATCTATACAACTTGAAGCATTGCTGATACATGGGAGTCAGGCTGTGCTAACACAAATTACAGATTCGTTCGAAAGGAGACACCACAAGGGCAAGGGATGTATCTTGTTAATGATTATGTCTCAAATGACTTGAAAAATACCATGTATATCATAGCAATTCAGTAAATATTTGTTTAATACCTTATTGAATGGATTTAAATGATTAACCAAGAAACTGCTGTAGGCAGTCAAAGCCTGTTTTTTTTTTTTTTTTTAAGTTCCTAAGAGAAGGATTTAAGGCTCTTTCAAGTAAAGCACTGCTCTGCTCACTGGGCAGCAGTGTTCTGAGGAAGAGATAAACGCTCTCAGGTACTCCTGTGAGCCCTGCCACCTGCCTGCCTTTGTCTGAGCATTACTGCTTCCTTTGCTTCCTATTTAAAGGGAACCAAGACCGGTCCAAATAAATTTTGCTTGGACTAAGCTAATATGGTAGTTTAGAGCAAGAGATATAAAGACCCTTGCTTCTGCCTTCAGCTCCTCCTTGAGATTATTCCCATTTCTTCCTTTTTTTTCCTTCTGAAGCTAGTCATAATACAAAATTAAAACAAAAAGTGGCGACTGTGTCTACCTCTTAGTACTCTCTGTCACACACTTTGACACCTGCATTGTGAGCCATTTTAGCCCTAGCAACAGATTTTCTGTGCTTCCCTAATCCACCTCTGTGATTGACCGTCCATTCTTTCTTGTCTTTGTTTTACTTCAGATACCTGCAGCTGAAAACAACCCTTTCCTTGTCGGAATGCACTGCTGGTATTCCAGTAATACTCCTCGGACTCAGTTCTGCAATGTTTGTCGAGAGAACATCCCTGCCTTATCTCGAGATGCCATCATCTGTGAAGGTACCTTTCTGGTTGCTTTAGAAAGCAGAGCTCAGTGGATAGAAATAGGCATGAAGAATTTAGAATTACTGACCCAATCTGAGCCTTTGACTCTTGTGTGGCATTAATCCCAATGGAGGGAAAGCCAAAAGAAATTAGCATGAAGGGCTGTTCTCATAGATAAAATGGAGGGGTGAATATATAGGAAGACTATATGGTCATAAGGATTGAACAATTAGAAATAACATTTTTCCTACTATCCATTCTGATGTAAAATAAAATACCTTAAAATGGATAGTAGGAAGCTTATCTTGCAAGGGACTGGTTTACATTAGACAAAGGCCTCTGGAAATGACTCAAAACTACTTAGAAAGTGCTTGTATTCTAACCTCCAGAGAAGCTTAGGGAAGGGCATTAGAATTTACATTGTCACCAGATTTACACCTATTTTTTTCTTCCTCCTTTCACAGTATGCAATGTGAAATCTCACAAATTCTGTGCTTTGAGAGCAAACAAAGACTGCAAGTGGAATACTTTATCCGTAACTGATGACCTTCTTCTACCCGCTGATGAAATAGTAAGTAGTATCCTCCCCCATGTTTTAAAATCATGACACACAGGGACAGGAAGATTTCTCTCTGACACTAGACAAGCAAAGTAGGCTCTTCCCCAGTGTCTAATGATCTGACAGATACCAATGGGTTAAACTCCAACTCCTATTTTTCATTAGTCAGTGGCATTAAGGGGAGGGGCGTCCATGGGTGGTAGAATTATCCAGGAATTTCCTTCTTTTATCACTAATTTCTATCTCTTGCCTTTGTCCCTTTCAGCAAACAATGCCACATCAGTGGGTAGAAGGAAATATACCCGCCGGCTCTCGGTGTGTCGTATGTCACAAGAGCTGCGGTAGTCATCACAGACTTCAGGATTTCCGCTGCCTCTGGTGCGGCTCTACAGTAAGACTCTTTCCATATCTTTGATCCTTAAATTTGTTTCTAGAGAAGAGGTAGATTAGAGATTGTTTTTAACTATATAAGGATAAATAGATAAGTAGATATGTAGATATAGATTCCTTAGTACAGAGCCCAGTAACTTGGCCTTTCATAGATGGTTATGGAATTTGGGGGAGAAAGATTTAAGGTATCCATAATCTGATGCTTCTTAATTGATAAAGTCATCTTGGAAATGAGAAAAGCTGAATTCGAAATTGGCAATATTACCAATTAGAAATAAAATCTGGAGTCTATCTTTAAGAAAGAATAGACTCAAGAATATTTCCTAGAAACTTACAATCTTTATTAATGGTTAATAATAACAACAAGCTATCATTGCTACTACATATGAGTATCTTCTATTCATTATCTCAATTCTTAGAACAACATTGAACTAAGCCTCATTGTCCTCATTTTACAGATGGGTAATGTGGGAGGCTCAGAAAGGTAGACCCAAGGTCATATAGCCAGCCAGAAATAAAGTCTTGACTAATATCTAATTCTCCTAAGACCATGTTCCTAACTGCAACACCACCACATATCTAAAACACTGAGCCTCAAATGAAGATAATTTTTGCTCTAGATAACATCTGGCAATATCTGGAGACATTTTTCATGGCCAAACATAGACTGGACAGGAAGCATGTAACTGTTATATAACCTTTTCTTCAAAACTTACAATGTACAGGATAGTATCCTATATTATGAAATTACAATGTTATAAAATTATAAAATATATAAACTATAATATATTATAGATAATATACATTCTCTACAACTAGTAAAATATTTGGGGGAATGGTTATTTGTGTATGTACGTCAAAGAGTTGACAGTCTTCAAACTGTGATCTATCACAGAGATTGAGACTTTGGTCTTGACTTTTTAAAGCTTTTATGCTTCTCTCAAACTGAGTTTTCTAAGACAAGAAGACACTGAAATAGGCTTCTTCACTGAAGAGCCTGTCCACTGGCCTCTTTTTAATTGCTTGTGACTAGCTATGCCAGCCAGGCTCATGTCCCTAGTAACTGCAGTTGTTTAGGATGTGGTACTTGGTTGCTTCAGTATTTCCCAGCTATTTGACCTTAGGTTAGAGCCTTTACCTCCCATCTGCTCAGTTCTAAACTGAGTGCAATGATGCTTTTCATGACACATACAGGTGTTCTAAAGATGGACAGATAAACACCTTATCAGGATTGGGACTTTGGAAATGCAAGAAAGTTCTCCCTTCAGCAGGCTACTAACATTGTGTCTGAAGGCTAGTGACATCTCAGTGTGTATAGAGTCTTCAGAAAGACACCTCTTTAAAGGGCCAGATTTCTGCATGCTCAGGGAGACTGCTGTTTCACAGTAGAACAAGGTGGGTGGTGTCAGGCAAGTCAGAGCTTATGTAGCTAGTACCAGATATCAGAAAGGGAGACTTGTAATATTAAGGATCTAATTATTGGGATGAAACCAGAAACTAATCAATGTTCTTCTTTCTCTCTCTCTCTCCCCTTCCTTGCTCTTTTGTGCTCTTATCGTTTCAGGTGCATGGGCCTTGCCAGAAGCGGTTTTCCAAGGAATGTTCCTTCGGAAGTCGTCGCTCATCGATAGTGCCACCAACGGCACTGAGCGACCCTAGGGGCGATGGTGAGTACATTGGCTTTTACTTCAGAGGCACTGGGGAGGGTCGGAAGGGATAAAGGCTGGGGGAAGGGCAGAACTTATTCTCTACAACTACTAAAATGTTGGGGGAGGGATGGTGATTTTTACATGTGCATCAAAGAGTTAGTCTTGAAACTGTATAGTGGTGAACATTGTATTTCAGTGTATGTATGTATACATGTGTATGGGCATGTTCTCTGTCACAGCTCTGATTGTTTAAAATTAATTTGTTTTCTTGAGCGTTTTCAAATACTACCTAATCTATCAAATGAATTTGTTTCTTCCCCTGGGTTCAAAGACTATCAAAAGCCTATGTTATGTTACTGTTGAAATACAAACAAACATCAAAATGGTTACCAAATCTGTACTCTTTGCAGATACTTTGTTACTTCCCAGATAATAGTGATTTATTCTTTTTCACAAGGTACTTGAAGCCTACAAAGAGAGATCTCAGATAGACATTCTAGAACAAATAATCATGATGAATCTATGGTCTTGGTCCAACACAATGTTAAACAACTGAATAGAGCATTTTAAGTATTAAAAAAATAGACATTTGGATATCAAATAAGAGTTAGAAATATTGGCACAAAGAGATATCAGGTACTGAAGGAGCCATTTCCAGAGGTTTCTAAAAGCATGGGCCTCATAATACCATATAAAACCATAAAGGTAAATTTACTCAGAGATGCATAAATATATTATTCTAAGATCCATTCAAATATTTATTTTCATAACATCACTGACTTGATGACTTGGTCAATAAGAGATGGTTGACTAGATAGAAGAATGAAGAGACTTGGGAAAGGTGAAATGGATACATTAGAAAAAGTAACAAGCTAATCACTTGAGAAAATTCAGGCTGCTCATGAGGTCAACCTAGTTTTTTGGCATTATTAACATTCATTTACCCCCTATTTATTGAAAATAGATTCTTTTCTCATACAATATATCACAATTACAGTTTTCTCCTCCTCTATTCTTTTGATTTCTCTTTTCCAAACCTCCTCTCCCATCTGAATCCATTCCCTTTCTGTCTTTCATTAGAAAAGAACAGACTTCTAAGAGTTTAAAAACAAATGTATATGTGTGTATATATATGCATATATAGTCTCAATATATATATTGAGGTTTCTAATTACCCACTTCTTCTTACTCTTTAGGGTCCAACCAACTCAAATCAATTCTATGAGTGTATGTGTATATATATTTGTGTGTATGTGTGTATATATGTATACATATATATACACATAATTATATATATAATTATATATACAAATGTGTATAAATATATATTATATATATAAAGATAAAGCAATGTCATCACATCAAAGTTGAGCAAGTCAAACCAACAAAAGGAAAAGAATTCCAAGGGAAGGCCGACTAGTCAGACACTCACTTGTTTACATACTCAGGATTCCCATTAATATAGTAAACTGAAAGATATAATATATATGCAGAAGACCTGGTGTAGACCCATATAGGCCTTGTGATTGCTGTTTCTAGTCTCTGGGAGTTCATATGAGTTTTGCTTATTTTAATTAGAAAGCCTTATTCTACTGGTATCCTCCATCCCCTCTGGCTCTTGGACTCTGTGCCTCCTCATGATTTCCTGAGCCCCAAATAGAGGGATTTGATAAAAATATCCCATTTAGGGCTGAGTGTTTCAAGGTCTTTCACTCTATGGCTAATGTCAGGTTGTGGGTCTCTGTATATGTTTCCCTCTGCTGCAGGAGGAAGCTTCTCTGATGATGACAGTCAACTTACTTTTAAACCTTAGGCTTTCTCCTGACACTTCCTGGACTTCTTAGCCTAGAGAAATAATCTGTTCAAGAAAGAGTAGGCTGTCCTGAGACATTCTATTCTAGAGCAATTTCCTTCTTCATTTCTTACTCAAAATCTTATTGATGCTATTAAGGATAATCCACCCCACTTCTCAGCCAATCTAGAAAATTCTTTCTCCAGCAACCAGATGATGATGACCTTCTGAGGCAGGAGCCTTTTTCAATGCTGTTGTGCAGTCATTCCTGTGTATATTGATTCGGTCTACAGGCTCCAATTGATGACAAGACCTCTAATTACCCACTTCTCTCATCCTTAAGGTCCAGCTCAATCAACTGTTCTCTTCTATTGCTCCTATAATGGCCTCTTCTCACTTCCCCAAGTTAATTACATCCTGTGCTGTAAAGTAGGAACTCGCCCAGTGGTTATTAAACATAAGCATACATCAGATTCACTTAGAAAGATTTATAAAAAGCATCAGTTTCTAGGCCGTAGCCTCAGAGGTTTTGATTCAGTAGTACATCTGAGTGAGGACCAATAATTTGCATTTCTGAAAAGTTTTCTGATAGTGTCTATGCTCCATTATTTACTGTGTGATTTTAGAGAAGTTCCTTAACATGTCTCCACCTCATTTTGGACTTTTTCACTAGTACTAAGGTTTATTTAGCAAAACCTTTAATGCAAAAAATGTACAGGACTCAAGTTTTACATCTTAGTAAAAGAATGTAACAAGGCTTCTGACATGACATTATTATTTTCTTCTATGACCATATTCTACTATTATTTTGCTACCCACTGCTTGCCTTTTGCCCCCATTCAATGCTCACAGCATTCATAAAGACAGCAAATCCTTGACAGTATTTCCTGGGCATGTGTGCTCAGTGCTTAGTGCCAATAACTGATTCTCTGTAGACTTCTTCAGCCTGGAAGGGTTCATGATGTCAGCTCTCATTTCTTGTCTACACATAGGCAAAGATAAATGCTTAGGTGTGTCATGAAAGTTAAATTTGTTTAAGCATTGTTAAAGATGACTTTACTAGTACAGGAAGGACAACCATAAGCAAAACTTAAGCCTCCTTAGCATCCTTCTGTGGCCTGAATGCTGGAGTGAAATTAGAGGTCTGTTGGATTAGGATATGGTGACTGTATTAGTGCAGCTGAACAAAGACCATGAGCTCTTTTTAACAGGTTCTTCGGGGTGCTGACTCATATGCAGATTACAAACAGAACCTCTGTACTCTTTTCAGAACTTGATGCTGCCAAGCCAGGTCTCTATTGGTCTGTTCTGGCATTAATGTATGCCCTTGGCCTGAGCCCGAAGACCAAGGTGCACACTTGCCCATCTGTTATCTCTGGCCCACATGACTCTTGAGGTCACTTACTGCTCTTGATTTTGTCATCCAGTAACTCTTTATCAAGTCTGGGGTACTTTAAAATTTAGAGGCCAGCTTTCTGTGTTGTCTTCTGAACTATAGAATACAGTTGTGAAACAGGCCTGGTTGGTATCCTCTAAGGCACGTTCTTTTTTGAAGAGAAATGGAAGAGGAGTGATGGTTGGGGGAGGGAGATGGAGGAAGGGCTGGGAGGAGAGAAGGGAGGGGAAACTGTGGTTGGGATACAAAATAAAAAATAAAATAAAATAAAAACTGTGACCTAGTGCAAGAAAGTCACTTCTAGTTGACATCAGTTACTTTAAAGCAATCTTGTAAATCAGGTTGCTTACCCATGAATTAAACATTTCTACACTCCTGTTCTCTAAGCTGACTATTTCATTAATCCTTGTAACATGCTACTGTTATACATATGAAAAGATGAACCCCTAGAGAGGTTAATTTGTTTCCTGTAATTTAGTGATTAAACTCAGAAGGAGGCAGCTGTGGCATACAACTACCTGCCTTATAAAAATATACCACAAAGCGTAGCGCATGCCCAAAGCTGCCAGATGACTCTAAAACAGTCTCTGTTTTGCTATATTCTCATGGCTATTGAGCTTTTGTTTTCTTACATTCAGAATCCTCGACTGGCAAATATATTCACACAGGCTACGAGTTTTCCTTTTTTAAATAATACAGACAAATATTTACAGACAAATCACACATCTGTCCCCTCTCTCATCCCTATTCCCTGCAGCCCGCCCCTCAGTTCAGTGTGCTTGTTACTTTTCTTGTTGCTGTGACCATATACTTCACAAGAAGCAACTTAAACTAGAGAGGAGGTATTTTGGGTCACAGTCTGAAGGAATACAGTCCAGTTCATCGTTGAGGGGAAGATCTGGCAGTGGGTGGTAGCAATGTGGGAGTTTACTCACATCAATGCAGACCAGGAATCAGAGAGTTGGGGGCTTGTACTGGGGCTAGACCATGACACTCAAAAGGCCTGCCAAACTAGTAAACCGCTTTCTTCAACATATCCTTACCTTCTAAAGACTATGCAATTTTTCAAAAAAAAAAAAAACAAAAACAACAACAACAAAAAAAACAAAACAAACCAGCACCTCCAGCTAAGAACACATGATTCTGTGAGGGGTATTTGATATTCATATCCAAATCATATCTCTTGGGGTCTACATTACTTATTGAGATGCAGCAAGAACATCTTGTGATTTGAATTACTGTTTTACTTGGCAGTCTCAAGCTCTCTTTTCTGTCATATTGCTTCCTCTAAGCATCTTGATAACGTGTTGTCTGGCTTTTGTCAGCTTTCTGATCTCATCTTTTTTCCACTTTCCCCCTCCTTCACTCTATACCAAGCATACTGGTCCCAAACAGCCTAGACTACCCTCTCAGGGCCCTAATACTTGTCCTTGTCTCCTCCAAATTTCTTCCTCCAGGTGTCTCAACTACTTATACCTTTATTTATTTGAATATCAGAATGGTAATTTGCACTGATACAAGCTCACATGTTGCTGCTACCATGGACCTACCAACTGCCATACCTCCCCATCCATGATATTAAATGCCACCTTCCCTGAAAATTATCCTTGACCACATTGTTTTTAAAGTGCAACCCTTACTCCCCTCCTATACTTTTTTTCTTCACAACACATTAAGTTTTATATTTATCTTGCCTTCATTAAACAAGAGTTGTATTTTGTCCACTTACATAAATAAGAATGGGCACAGAGAACATCCTCAATACACATTTGTTGAATGCATGCATGCATGAATGAATGAATGAATGAATGAATATGACCAGACTGCCATTATGATACCATTTTACCTTTAATTAAAATTTGTGGACAAGGGTATTGCATTTTCTCCTGGAAGATAATTATATCTAAACCATACTGATAAGGAAACATAGTACAGTCCTCTTGTGGTTGCAATGTCTGGCAATCTCTGAAAATTTGGTACAGAACTGCTTTGTATGCCTTCAAAAACCACCAGCCAATTACTGGGAACTAGCCCAGGGAAGAAGCTGCCTTCTATTTTCCCAGGCACAACAATTTTTTTTTTTTTTTAATGTTCAGTACACCCATCCTTCATAGGTATGAGCCACATGATTTTTGTTCTATGTATTTTTTTTTCTGGAGCATTCTTTACATGCCATGAGCTCAGATGTCTATGTGCTGATATTTGTTGATAGTTCCTCTCCTTGAAAACTCTCAATGCCCATCTCCTTGCCAATAGACTTTAAGACTCACCACAAGCTGGCAGGATTTGGCTATTTAGACTCTTATTTGGTTATTATTACCCGACTTCTGTATGGGTAATTCCAACATTGGAGATTATTTTAAAAATCTCTCTTTTACTCAGACAATTTAGCTGTAGGCTCATTCTACCTTGAAAATCATGTGATAATGTAGATGGCTCTTTCTGAACTTTAGAGATGTGATTAAGTTTCCTGGCTTTATCTTATATCGATGTCATTCTGCTAGGAACTCTCCCATAGCTCTTGGCTTAATAATCGTCTCTCCTTCCCTGATCTCTTGGCCTGCCCCCTTTTCACTGAGAGAACTTAGCTAGCCCAGACAGAGTGAATGGACTACGGAGTTTCACTCATTACTGGCTATTGCAGCAATTTATTTTCTTCCAACATATTCACATATTTGTATATACGTCCATTTCACTTGCTTGAGATGAAAGGCTATATCCTAACAATACCTAATATGATATCTGCTATAGAATAATTTCTCAGAAAATTATAGGGGGATATCTTGAATTAGCAGAGCAAAATCTTTTATCTGCCTGTTGATGATATTCTAACATTTCCTCTACTCCTTAACAGCAAAAGATTGGGGCTGGTACGCAGAAAGTCTTTGTAAAATGTGATGCAGAATCACAGCTTAGCTCAGTTGCCTTTTTCTTTCTCTTGTGTGTGTATTAGGCCAACTAGTAGTATCGTCCGACTTCTGGAATCTTGACTGGCCACTGACTTGTTCCTGTCCCTTGCTCATCTTCATTAACTCTAAAAGTGGAGATCATCAAGGGATCATCTTCCTCCGGAAATTCAAACAATACCTTAATCCGTCTCAAGTATTCGACCTGGCAAAGGGTGGACCTGAAGCAGGGTAAGCATTGGAAGAAGGGGTATGGTTGGCTATATAGAATAAGTCTACCTACCTCCTGGACATTCTAGCCTAGAATAAATATCTGCAATTAGTTCTTGTACCCAGGCAAATACACAAATATATGACTCTGAACCATTTTACCCCCTCCCAGAAATCTCTACAGTCTCTTTTCCTGAACCCAAATTTGCTTCACTTTTTCTGATCGGCAATAGAGAAAACTGTGTCCTCTGTCATCAGAGGAAGAAGCAAATGGATATAACTACAGACTTGTTTGATTATGGAATCATTTGACGGTTCAGTGCTGGCTTCTGTGAGCCCCTGACAGCTATGACTGCGTTATCAATGGCTCCCAAAGAAAGGCTAAGGACACAAAGATATGAGTTAAGACAAGGTCTAATTTCTGACTTTGTCTTGTGAAGTTGTGCTCACACACATACACAGAATGAGTATTAGGAGGCCATATTATGAGGGTGCTGAAGCAAGAGTCCTTATGTCCTGACATACTGTAAGAAATAATTATAAATTCCAAATAATCATGAAATTATTTCATTCTCCCCCTTTTCCTTATAGCATCGCTATGTTTAAGAACTTTGCCCGTTTCCGTGTTCTGGTTTGCGGCGGAGATGGCAGCGTGAGCTGGGTCTTATCTACAATTGATGCCTATGGATTGCATGATCGGGTAAGTCCCTGGCTGAGCCAGTTTAACTATTGCTAGAAAGAGTGAGAGGTATAGAGCTGTTTATCCTCAGAAGTTCCAAGTCTTTATCCCTCCTGTCTATAATAAGCATGTCTTCTATCAGCTTGATAGTTAACCTGACTAATCTGAGCATGCTCAAGTAGTCTGTTCTCTAGTTGTAGCTGGATGAGGAAAAAAGAACAGAATAGGCATAAGGAATGGCTTCAAAGTAAAGAGATAGAAAAAGAACATTCCAATTTCCTTCTCCTTATGAGAGTAATGATTTTCTTCTCTTGAGTCTTTACAGGGGCATAAACTTTCCCCATCTCTAGGTAGCCCCTTGATCTTCTGAATTCAGAGTCTTTGTCTCCTGAGGCATCTCCTCTGCTGGGCCCCAACTCAAATAGAAATGTTTGTTATATTCATTTATAGCTATAGCTATGACTTTTTGCATAGCCCAGAAACTTTCCACTTTACTGAGTAAATTATTATTATTATTATTATTATTATTATTTATTAAATAATTAAGAATGGAGTCCAATTCCCTTGAGAAAATATTATTTGGCTCCAAATTCCCTTATATTACACTTTCTAGAAAGCAATCCATTAAAGCCACTGGCTGTAAGGCATATTCCTTTTTAAAGAGCACCCTCAGCATGTTGCAGAGAGTAAAACATGGTGGAAGGATTGTCTGAAGAGAGCCTCTCCTTTTGCTTTTGTAGTGTCAGCTGGCGATCATCCCACTTGGAACTGGTAATGATCTCGCTCGTGTCCTTGGCTGGGGAGCATTCTGGGATAAAAGCAAATCACCACTGGATATTCTCAACAGAGTAGAGCAGGCTCACGTGAGGATTTTAGACAGGTGAGTGGCCAAAGGCTGTATCTCTGTGCCTCCTCCACTTATACCCTTACAATCCAGAGTCCACCTTCCCCCATAAACCATGTCCCTTGTGGTGTAAGTGCAGGCTTATTTAGAAGGGCTTATCTATTGAGAGTCCAGAGAGTCACATGGGCCCTCAAATATTGTGGAAGCCTCTCTTCCCCCCTTTAAAGATTGGAGAATAGGGGATTGACTCATAGCTATATTTCAAAGGTTTGCTTAGGATACTTCTAAATGTGTGATAACTTGGCCAGTAGAAGCATACTTATTCATGAGAAAGAATCTAGAGTAAAATCAGACTCCCAGAGAAACGTCTTTTATAGAGTGGGAGTGGAGGGAATTCAGCAACAACTAGCTGATATTTCCTCTGCTCCAGACAATAGAGAATACCATCATCCGATATCCTGAGAGATAGGACTTTTATTGTTTAGTGTGGGGTTTCAAGACACAAATCTACAACCACCACAGAGATTCTTATTCAGTAGATTTTGGGCAAGGCTCTGGTATAAATATTTCATAAAAATATTTCTGATGCTCATAATGCTGCTTCTAAAAGGCACTGATTTCTGAGAGTCCTGAGGGAAAAAATCCTTCCACCACATTAACCTAGGGCCATCATAAAGCAGAATCCTTTCTTTGTACATTCTGAGATTAGGTACACCCTGTAGCCCTCTTCCCCCAAACACAATACTCTTTTGAATTTTAGTATAACTGTGAAGTATTGATTTCCCTTGTAATTAGTGGAGACTGGACTAATATTTGTGTTTAAACTTCATTGTAGATGGAGCGTGATGATCCGTGAGACCCCCAGACAAGCCCCACTGCTGAAAGGACAGGTGGAAATGGATATACCAAGATTTGAGGTGATTATTGGTCAGCTGTAATTGAGAGCAACAATCTCATCACGTGTGAGATCCTAGGACTTGACAAGAATGAGATCTCTGGGGACTGGAGACACCAATCAACAGTTATTGACTACAAATATGTCAGACATTGGGGATAGAAGTCATTCGGAAATGTTCTTAGACACTAGCAGAGAAAGAAGAATGCAGTCCTTGTTATTGTGGAGCTCAGAACCTATTTAGAGTTAGAAAAGCAAGGTTTTGATAACATATTACATGTATGTCACTTTGTGAGGTGTCATGGAAAACATCCAGAATGAGTGTTCTTTCAGTGAACACCCGAGGAAATGGCAATAACTAGGTAAAAAGGAAAAAGGAATCCTGGTTTAGTGAGTGCTTCCTAGCTATGCAAAGATGCCAGGACCCCAGCAACCCTTAGAAAAGAGTGTTTCATTGGGATTTGCTTACAGCTTCAGAGGTTTGGTCCATTACTGTCATGAGAGCAAAGATGGTAACACCCAGTTAGACAATGGTGCTAGTGAAGTAGCTGAGAGGTCTACATCCTGACAAGCAGGCAACAGGAAGAGAGACACACTGGGACTAGCTTGGGCTTTTGATACTCCAAAGCCCACCCCCAAGCCTGATCCCTATATAACTCAGCCATTTTGGCTTTTCTGCTCTCTTGGCCTCTTGGACCTTGTCTCTTGGTTGGCAGATCCTCTCTTGCCTGCCTTCTCCTTCTCCTCTCATGGTCCGGCTTCGTCTCCTGGCTGTGTTCAGCCTGAACTTTCCCATCTGCCTGCTTTCTCTCTTACATCTACAATAAAATTCTTCTCCATGCTTACAAAAATAAACTCTAAAGCCCACCCTCAATGACACACCTCCTTCAACAAGGTTTTACCTTAATCCTTTCAAATAGTGCCACCCCACTAAACATTTACATATATGAACCAATGGAGACCATTCTTATTCAACCGCCACAAGGCCTGTTCGTATACTGCTCCAAACAGAAGAATTTTATGTGATTGCTCTGTGATATGAATAAGACTGAAACATATTCATAATGTCCAGGGTGTGGCAGCCAGTGATGGGACATAGAAAATGAAAGACTAGAGAAGTAGTCAGGGACCAAACCCAGAGAAGGCTAATAAAGCATGGTAGGGGATTTGAACTTTTATCCTAAGAGCAATGAGAATCCTAGAAGAGTTTGGGGATTTTGTCTGCATTTATGTGGGGTGGGTACCCATGCATACAACATGCTGTGGTCAGAGGTCAAGAGAACAATGTCTTCTTTGGGCCCTTAGACCCCTTCCACTTTTTTGTAAGAGATAGAGTCTCTGGTTGGCCTGGAACATCACAGTATAGGCAAAGCTAGCTAGCTGACAAGATTCCAGTGATCTGCCCATCTCTGCCTCATGTCTCACCATCAGTAGCATTTGGTGTATACTATTATGCTGGGCTTTTTATGTGGGTCTTGGGGATTTAAAATCAGGACGTTATTCTTTCAATTCAAGTGCTCTTTCCGCCAAGACATCTCCACAGCCTGTCCCCCTTTTCTTACTTTATTATACGAGCTTCCAAATATACTGGGAAGTTGAAATGGGAATGTCTGCCATGACCTCATTCTATTGGCTTTATCACATATGCAAACAACTGCCTGTCGTTGAGCTGTAAACTGTGGTGTGTGAGGAGGCACCTAACCCAGGAGAAAGATCAGAGCAAGGAGAAAAATTGGGAGATGCTGATCGTAGATGAGGGATGATGGTGACTTAGGTATGTCAATCACTAACACGAATAAAGAGAATTGAACAAACTTGAAACATACTGAGAATGTCGATAAGGATTTATAGATGCATGTGCTCAGGCTTGGCTGTGAGAGGAAGGAATAGAACTTGTAATTAGGAGTACAGACTCAAGAGTCCAATTACCTACAATCAAACATAAGTTCTGCTGCCTAATGATTGTTTCCGGTGCCTCAGTTTTCTGAAATGGGTGTACAGGTAATCTTTACCTCTCAGGGTAGATATTGATAGTATATAAAATGATATATACGTTTAACTTAGAACACAGTCAGCCACATACTCAGTACTATAGAAAGCTGTATTGTTTGTGACCTTATTCAAAAAATGTCTGGAATTGGAAACTTATGAATCAGAATCACAAATCTCCTATTAATTATCTCTATAATATGAGATTTTTTTTCATAGAGTACCTCTTTTATGTATATCCCAAATTATCTATAGGTGTATTTGAGGATTATTTGGCTTTATTTTCAGAAAGTCAGTTGAGTATCTGGTAAAGACTAAAAAGGAAATAACAAGGCAGGCAGGCAGTGTGGAGAAGGGTTGAAGCAATGCAGTCTAATAAGTCACAGTGCTAAGCTTCTGAGACGGAACACTCTGTTTCCCTCTAGGCTGCTGCCATCAAGAACGTAGAGTCTGCAACCACTGAGTTAAACAAGATTCTGAAGGCCAAGTATCCCACCGAGATGGTCATCGCTACAAGGTCAGTCTTCCTCTGGGTTTTATACTCCAGGGTTCATAGGCTGTTCTGAGGTAATATATGGGTGTGTGTGTGTGTGTGTGTGTGAGAGAGAGAGAGAGAGAGAGAGAGAGAGAGAGAGAGAGAGAGAGAGAGAGAGAGAGAGAGAGAGAGAGAGAGAGAGAAAGAGAGACAGACAGACAGACAGACAGAGAGACAGACACAGAGAGAGACTGGGGTTTCAAGCCCAAGGAAAGAATGCATTTTTTCTAATCATTTTCCCTCAACTCAAATTTTCTTAGTGGAAGGTTTAAGGGGGAAACAGGTGAAATGGAAATGAGGAACCATGCTGTTAAAAACAGAGACAAAATTGCACATAAGTGTTTGGAAAAAGGGCTCCAGAAGGGACACACAACATTCTAGGTAATCCAACAGTACAAACACCTTCTTTTCTGTCTTTGGTACTAGAAAAGGTCTCTTCAGTGCTTAGTGGTACCTGCTCACTTGCTATCTATTTATTTATTTTTCATGTTCTTAACTTTCTTTTTTAAAAATTATCATTATTTAATCTTTTACAGTCCAGTCATTATCCTCCTCCCAATCTGTCCTCTGACTGTTCCTCATATCTCTTCCCCTGTTGCGAAGAGAATATTCCCACCCCCACCCCCACCCCAGCAGACCACCTCACTTTCTGGAGCCTCAAGTCCCTCAAGGGTTAGGTGCATATTCTCTTACTGAGTCCAGACCTAAGAGTCCTCTGCTGTATATGTGTTGGGGGCCTCATACCAGCTGATGTCTGCTGCCTGGTTGGTGATCCAGTGTCTGAGAGATCTAAGGGGTCCAGGTTAGTTGAGACTGCTGGTCCTCCTACAGGGTCACCCTCTTCCTCAGCTTCTTCCAGCTTCTCCCTAATTCAACCACAGGGGTCAGCAGCTTCTGTCCATTGGTTGGGTACAAATATCTGCATCTGACTCTTTCAGCTGTTGGCTGGGCCTCTCAGAGAGCAGCCATGCTAGGCTCCTGACTATAAGCATATTATAGCCTCAGTAATAGTCAGGCCTTGGAGCCTCCCCTTGAAATTGATCCCAATTTGGGCCTGTCACTGAACTACCTTTCCCCCAGTCTCTTCTCCATTTTTGTCCCTGTAGTTCTTTTAGACAGGAACAATTCTGAGTCAGAGTTTTTGATTGTGGGATAGCAACCCCATACCTCCACTTGATGCCCTGTCTTTCTACTGGAGGTGGCTCTACAAGTTCCCTCTTTCCATTGTTGGGCATTTCATTTAGGGTCCCTCCTTTTGAGTTCTGAGAGTCTCTCCACTCCCATTCTAGAGCCCCCCCCCAACTTCCTACCTCCTGAGGTTGCCTGTTTCCATTCATTCTGCTGGCCCTTGAGGCTTCTGTACTATCTCCCACCCCACACACTAATGCCTG
This sequence comes from Micromys minutus, assembly GCF_963924665.1. Classification (NCBI taxonomy): domain Eukaryota; kingdom Metazoa; phylum Chordata; class Mammalia; order Rodentia; family Muridae; genus Micromys; species Micromys minutus. Next base: position 15,534,858 of record NC_137970.1, on the reverse strand, counting down.
ATCATGTTCCCCCTTTTCCCTCCCTGTTCGCTATCCTGCCCAGGTCCCTCCTTCTGTCCCCTGTCATTGTTTTCTTCTCCCTCCCAAGTGGGATTGAGGAATCCTCACTTGGGCCCTTCAGCTTGTTAACCTTCTTGAGTTCTATGGATTGCATCCTGGGTATTCTGTACTGTATTTCGGTTTTGGCTAATATCCACTTATCAGTGAGTGCATATAATGCATGTCCTTTTGGGTCTGAGTTACCTCACTCAGGATGGTATTTTCTAGTTCCATCCACTTGCCTGCAAAACTCATGATACCCTTGTTCTTAAAGGCCAAGTAGTATTCCATTGTGTAAATGAGCCACATTTTCTCTATCCATTCTGCCATCCATTCTCTATCCATTGTGGGACATCTGGGTTGTGCTCATAGTGGAACATATGAGCATGGTGGGGCATCTTTTGGGTATATTCCCAAGTGTGGTATTGCTGGGTCTTCAGGTAGATATATTTCTATATTTTAAGGAACTTCCTGACTTATTTCCAGAGTGGTTGTACCAGTTTGCAACCCAACAACAATGGAGAAGTGCTCCTCTTTCTCCACATCCTCACCAATATCTGCTGTCATCTGAGGTTTTGACTTTAGTCATTCTGATTGGTGTGAGGTGGAATCTCAGGGTCATTTTAATTTGCATTTCCCTGATCACTAAGGACTTTGAACATTTCTTTAAGTGCTTCTAAGCCATTTGAGATTCCTCTGTTGTGAATTCTCTGTTTAGTTCTATATACCATTTTATGATTGGCTTGTTTGGTTTTATGGTGGTTAGCTTCTTGAGTTCTTTATATATTTTTCACATTATCCCTATATCGGATGTATTAGTTTTTATTTTAAAATTGTACTATTTGTCAATTTAAACTCTATTCATTCTGTGCTAAAAAAAAAAAAAAAAAAAAAAAAAAAAAACCACCACCACCACCACCACCACCACCACCACCACCACCACCACCACCACCACCAACAACAACAAAAAAAAAAAAAAAAAAAAAAAAACAGTAGGAGCTCTCTATCTGCATGTACACCAGAAGATGGTGCCAGATCTCATTAAGATGGTTGTGCGCCACCATGTGGTTGCTGGGAATTGAATGCAGGTTCTTTGGAAGAACAGCCAGGGTCCTTAAGCACTGAGCCATCTCTCTAGCTCCAAAATGCTATTCATCTTTATAAGTTACATAGTCACACAATACAAAATCAAAAGGACAAGTGCCTCCTATACATGCCATTGGCAATATCAAAACTCTTCTTTGTAGCTTTGCATTCCCATAGTTTAATCATTCCCAAATTTTAGCAACAGTTTTAAATAGGCATTGGCATACAATATGCGTTTTTCTATAAAATGTCTGAGTCATTTAACACAGGGTTTCGGGAATCATTCTTTTTCTATATATCAGAATTTTTCTTATTAAAATTTTGTTTTTGAATTGTCATACATATATGCATACAATGAGATATAGTTATACCTGCCCCATCTCTTCCCTCCATAAACCCTCACATCATCCCAATACTACCCAAGATTTATGCCTTTATCTTTTGAAAACCCACTAAATCCAGTTACTTGTATTCATAGATGCACAGTTGTGGGGCCAACCATTAGGGTACAGTGAGAATCAGAGGCCACATCCTCAAAAGCAGTAATTCTCCCACCTTCAGCAACTACCCACTGCCAACTGCTTCTCTGTAGGAGGGGCCACGGTGATCACCTACCCCATCTATGCTGGGGTTTTGGCTGGATTCATGTTCTGAAAGTAACTATAGCTACCATGAGCTTATAAGGGCAATATAAGTCCTGCCCCCAAGAGAGCATGCCACAGCACATCCTCTGTCTTCTACAATCTTTTCACCCTTCCTCTGCCATACTCCCCAAGCTTTAGCGCTAATGGGTTGATTCAGGTTTCTTCTTTGCTACTGGGCAATAAATCACTTGGACTTCTGTTATAATTAGATTATTTTGAAGTATAATATTGTATGAATTCCTTGAGACTTTTATAAAACATTTGATATTTGTATTTTGCCCACTGCAAAAAGAAGCTTCTCAGACTCAGGTTGAGGGAAGGCTAGGTTTATAAGTTTTAAACAAATATTTTAAAGGTAATTTGACAACATGACCATTTAGCAAAGCCGTACCAACAGATTAGACTGAGGGCCTATGACCTTCCAAGTCATAGGCTTTTGAAGAGGCTATAGTAACAGGTGTGAAATTTCTTCCTCTGGAGCAGGCCTCAAGTTCAATCATAAAACCACTAGTTACCCCATAATAGTCATGCTACTTTTATATCTGTGGGCACAGCTTGCCTAACAGGATGATATTGTAGCATGCAGGGCCCAGCACTGAATAAGACTGTTGACATTTTTCCTCTCCCAGCAGCCTGCATAGCACCTTACACTACTATGAAAATTTGCCATCAAGAAGAAAGTTTTCCAGGTGGTTTGAAATTGTTTTCTTTATATCATATAGCCAAGGTGTACCGTGTTTTCCCCAACAGTGACTTACCTGTAGTTATTCTGGGTAACCAATGGCAATGGTGATAGATTGTTGTTTTGGATACTTCTGGTGTTCCGTGACCAATAACTAAACAGGGAGGTATCTCATACCTTGCAATTAGATTTTCAATAAGTTGTGTCATCTGGGAATGATGTCATCAATCCATGTAGAGTAATTCCATTCTGTTTCTTTTTTTTAATTTTTTTTTTTTACTTATTCATGTTACATCCCACTCACTTTCCACTCCTGGTCAACCTTTTACACAATCCTTTCCCCCATCCCCTTCTCCTCTGAGTAGGACCCTCTCCATGTGTCCCCCTCACCCTGACATTTCAAGTCTCTATGCGGCTAGATGCTTCTTCTCCCACTGAGGCCAGACAAGGCAGTCCAGCTAGAAGAACATAGCCCATGTATAGGCAACAGCTTTTGGAATAGCCTTCACTCCAGTTGCTCATGACCCACATGTAGACCAAGCTGCATATCTGATACAAACACACACACACACACACACACACACACATAAATGGGGAATCCTAGTTCAAGCCCGCATATGTTCTTTGGTTAGTCATTCAGTCTGTGAGAGCACAGGGATCCAGGTTAGTTGGTTCTGTTGGTCTTCCTGTGGAGTTCCTATTCCCTTAGAAGCTGCAATCTTTCCTTCTATTCTTCCATAAGAGTCCCCAAGATCCATCCCCTGTTTGGTTGTTAGTGTCTACATCTTTGAGTTAGCTGCTGGGTGGAGCCTCTCAGAAGATAGCCATTCTAGGGTCCTGTCTGCAAGCACAGCAGAGTATCATTAATAGTGTCAGAGATTGGTGCTTGTCCATGGGATGGGTCTCTAGATGGGCCAGTTACTGTTTGTCTATTCCCTCCAATTCTGCTCTACTCCTGTCCCTACATTTCTTGTAGACAGGATAAATTTTGGGTTGAAAGCTTTACGGGTGTGCTGGAGTCCAATTGCTCCACTGAGGTTCTTGCCTGGCCACAGCCAGCAGCCTCCCCAGGTTCTGTATCCTCAATGCTGTGTGTATTGTTTACACCCCGTGACCTCTTGGGTATGTTTGTTCTTTTGTTTAGACTAAATTATTCCATCCTATATCTTCTGTCAATTTGGCTTAGTGATTGAAATTTTCTTTAATCTGTTTTCATCATGGAAGACTTTCATTTTATTCTCAAATTTAGTAGATAGTTTTGTTGGTTATAATAGTCAGGGTTGACAATTTTGACCTTTCAGAACTTGGAATACATTGCTCCAGGCCCTTCTAGCATAAATGTCAAATAATCAGGTGCTTTTCTAATGATCATGCCTTTATAAATGACTTGAATTTTCTCCCTTGTAAATATCCTTTCACTATCCTTTATTTTGTTTTCAGTGTTTTAACTGTAATATGTCATAGAGAGTTTCTTTTCTGTCCTATTTGGAGTACTGTAGGCCTCTTTATACCTGCATGGGCATCTCATTAATTTTGAATTTTTTTTTCCATAATTTTGTTAAAATATATTTTATGTGTTAGTACTGTATCCTCATTACTTAATTCATGTAACTTGAAGATTAGCTGCTTTCATAGTATCCTTAATCTCTCTCGCACAACACACACACACACACACACACACACACACACACACACACACACACACATTACCACTGTCCTCTACTGAATGATCTAATACCTTTACCTTATGTTCTTTTTTTCCACATTCCATTTTGTTGGAGTTTTCTAGGTTCTCATTTGGATTATTTTTAAGTATAATATTGTATGAATTCCTTGAGAATTTTATAAATGTATTTGATCATTCCTCTAAATTTCCCCCAGAACTACCTGCCTTCTTTCAAATATGTGATCTCTGTCTTTTTTCCTTAAAAAAAAAAACCCACTAAGTCCAATTTGTACTACTGACTATATCTAATAGAAGGTAGGCCGTCCACTGGGGCATGGTTACTTACCAGGGGCCACAACATTACAGAAACCTGAATTTCACTACTGCAGAAGATGTTGCCTGCTAATAGCTCCTTCATTATATGTGGGATCTTATAAACCCTTCCTCCATTCATGATAGAATGCTGATTGGCTTGATCTTGTGTACTTCAGCTACTGTGCGTTCACAAGTGGAGTGCAATAATCCTGTCATGTCCTGAAGACACTGTTTCCCTCCCACACACTCTGACCTCTGACTCTTAAAATATTTCCCCTCCCATGATGGCTCCAGAGCTTTGGAGGGAGGGGTCTAGTGGTACAGATATTCCATTTGTGGTTGAACAATATGCTGACACATAATCTCTGCATTTTGACTGGCTGTGAGCTTCTATGTTAATCTCTATCCACTACACAAAGAAACTGATCTGATGAATTCTAAGGGCAGCACTAATCAATGGCTGTAGTTATAGTGATTTAGATTCTCTGTCCATTTAGCAGCCAAATAGCAGCAGGTTAAACCCTGGAGCCAGAAATCTGCAGTCTTTGGTTCACAACCAGATCTATAGTACCAGACTTGTGTTTCATCTTGTGGAGCAGGCTTTAAATTTAACTAGCTATAGTTAATTAAAAAGTTGTTGGTTACTTCTATAATATCCACCCCATTATTGAGCTCATGGGAATATCTTGTCATGCCACTCACTGTAGTTGACTGAGTTCACAGCCAAATACGATTGCTTTCACATATTACCCCAATAGTCTTTTGGAATCATGAAACACCTTTTGGAAACACGAGGAGCTAACAGGCATGGAGGAAGCTTCCTGGTCAATACCAACTTGACTCCTCCGTGTCCAGTGAGCAAAGTGTGTGTTGTCTTCTGCAGTAGGGACTATCCATCAAGTTATAGTGAGCAGCCAGGAATGATGACAGTGCCCTGTACTCTTTGGGTAGTCTCTGGGACACCCTTAACTAACTACCTGAGGGGAAGTATATCACACCCACACCTGACAAAGGGCTTTTTTATTTTGGCAGCCTTTGGCTTCTGAGAGAAGTATTATCCCCTGTGTATGGTAACTAATTATATTCGTGTAGACTCTCCCCACCTAGCTCACCCTCCCTTATTTTCCCTTTGATAACACTTGTGTTGTACTATCCTCCTTTCCTGAAAACCTTTCTTCCCCTTCCCCATCAGTGTTCCCTTTCCATTTTTCTGGATCCCACAGATGTTACACATCAAAGACACAAATCTAAAGATTCTATATAATTTTTGAATCTTTGGTTCTTTGTTGCTTCAGTCAGTTATTTTCTTTCTTGCTGAATAAAATTGCACTGTCCCAAAGTATCAAATTTCTATTATCCATTTATCAATTGATTCACATCAAGATTAAGTCCATTTCTTGACTGTTGTGTTTTGAATGAGAAATGTTCCACCATAGACTCAAGTATTTAAACACTTGGTCCCTGGTTGATATTTCTGAGGATGTTAAGGCACTTAGACACCAGTGGGTGTTTCTGAAAATGTCAAGGAGCCTTTAGAAAGAACAGTATTGCTGGATAAAGTATTTCACTGTGAACAGACTTTGAGGGTTTATAGTAGTACTCTATTTCCTGCTCACCCACTCTGCTCCTTGTGTGTGACTAAGCTGTGTTCTTTGAGCTTCCTGTTCCTGCTACCATGTTTTCTCTACCATTATGGACATCTAGATGCTCAAACCATAATCCAAGATAAACTTTTTCTTAAGTTGTTTTTGGTCATGTTATTCTATCTCAGCAACAGAGAAGTAATAAACTAGCTATTGTAATGAGGGTAGCTATGAACTTAGATGAGCATATGTCTCGGTAGTAGAAATAGAGTCCTTTGGATATACACCCAGAAGCTGGATAACTAAGTTATATGGTAAATCTATTTCTAGTTTGTTGAGGAACCGCCACACCGATTTTTATAGTTGTTGTTCCAATTGGCTCCCATTAATAATGCATTGAGGGTTTCTGATTCCCTACATCTTTGACAACACTTATTTTCTCTTGTTTTAATATGTCTGGGGTCAAATGAAATCACAAAATAGTTCTAATTTGTATTTCTCTGATAGGTAATGGTGGTAAACACTTAAATTTTTTCTTAACTATTTATATTTCCTCTTCTGAGAAAACTTTCTTCATGACCATAGCCCATTTTTTGTTATTAGTTTATTTTATGTATATGAGCACACTATCAGAGTCTTCAGACATAACAGAAGAGGGCATGGGATCCCATTACAGATATTTGTGAGTCACCGCTGGGAATTGAACTCAGGACCTCTGGAAGAGTTGTCAGTGCTCTTAACCTCTGGGCCATCTCTCCAGCCCCCATAGCCCACTTTTTAATGGTATTGTTTTCTTGGTGTTTATGGCTTTTATCCCAAATTTTATATATTCTAGACACTCATCCTCTGTAAGATGTAAAGCTGACAAAGATTTTTCCTCATTATATAAGCTGCCTCTTCAGTTGATTAAATTTCCTTTGCAGTACAGAAACGTTCTAGATTCATGAATTGACATTATTGTTGGTCCTGTTTCCTGAGTTACCGGGAGCCCTATTCAGAAAGTTCTTGTCTGAGCTAGATCCTTAGATACATTACTCACTTTTTCTTCTAGAACCTTTAGAGTTATTGGTCCAACATTGATATTTTGAACCATTTGCAGTTTATTTATGTGTGGAATGAGAGGAAAAAAAACAAATTTCATTATTCTACAGGTATATATCCAGTTTTCCAACATAATTTATTAAAGATGCTATCTTATTCCACATGTAGTTTTGGTGTCTTTATTTAAAAAAATCAAATCACTGAGCTAGTTGTGGTGGCATATGCCTTAAATCCCAGTACTTTGGAGGCAAAGGCAGGTAGATATCTATGAGTTCAAGGCCAGCCTCTTTTAAATAGAGTTTCGGGACAGCTAGGGCAGAAAAACCCTTTATTGAAAAACAAACAACCAAAATGAAAAAAGTCCTAGAGATAATAAGGACACAGGGAACATATCTTAGTAAAAACCAACATAAACTAATCTCATCACCAGCACCATCCTAAATGGAGAGAAACTCAAAGCATTTCCCCTAAAATCAGGAACAAAACAAAACTGTCCATTCTCCCTATTAACATAGTACTAAACTCTTAGCTGGAGCGGCAAGACAAGTAAAGGCCATAAAGGGGATACAAATAAAAAAGAAAGAATCAGAGGCTAGAGAGATGGCTCAGTGGTTAAGAGCACTGACTGCTCTTCCAGAGGTCCTGAGTTCAATTCCCAGCAACCACATGGTGGCTCACAACCATCAGTAATGAAATCTGGTGCCATATTCTGGCCTGTCTAGAGACTCACATATATAAAATAGTAAATTTTGAAAAGGAAAGGAGAGGAAAGGAAATCAAAGAATCTGCTATTTATAGTTGGTTTCTTTTCTGGCACTGTTTGGTGCTTTGTGTATCTCTTACACCTAGATGAGTGTCTCTTCATCTCGGTTTTGGAAATCTTCTATGATCTTATTAAAATCATTTTCTATGCTTTTTGCATGAAAATGTTTTCCTTCTTTTGCCGATGTAGGCTATGCCTATTATGTATTTTGGAGTCCCAAAGTTCATGCATATTCTGTTCACTCATTGTTTTACATGTATCACCATTGACTTTGAATGATCCAATTCTTCTGTTCCAGTTGTTCTCAACCTGCCTAATACCATGACCCTTTAATACAGTCTTCCATGTTGTAGTGACTCCCAACCAGAACATTATTTCACTGATACATCATAACTATAATTTTGCTACTGTTATGTATCATAATGCTATAATATCTATGTTTTTTGATGGTATTAGGTGACCCCTGTGAAAAGGTCATTCAACCCTCAAAGGTGTCACCACTCACAGGTTGAGAACTGCTGCTCCATTCAGTCTTCATTACCTAATAGTCTATCTTTCTATTCATGGCTCATCCTATTGGCGAGCCTTTTCACTGATCTAGTATGCTTTTCACTTCTTTTCATTTTTTATTTTTTTATTTCCATTATTATTATGGTTTGAGGTATTTAGGTATGTCTATTTCTTTATTAAATTCTATTTTCTTATCCTGAACTGATTTCCCTGTTTCATTGAGCTGTCTCTTTGCATTATCTTTGAAAATATTGGAATACTCTTTGAGATATTCTTACATATATGAAATTATTGCTTTGCATTCTACAGCTTGAATTTTGTCTAATCCATTTTGCCTAGGGGTCAAAGTATGGGGTTAGTAATATTTTGGAGGAGATATGCTGTCTTGGCTTTTCATGTTACTTGGAGTTTTGTTCTGGGACCAGCCTTCTGGGGGTTAAGATGCATTGATTTTATTTTATTTGTTCCTTCTGGTTGCCACTCTTCTTCCAATAAGTATGTTTGCAGTGCTTAGGAGAGACTAGGTAGCAGCAGGTGTGATGATGTTTTCATCTGTTAGACTAGTGGTCCAGACACCAGGCTTTATCTCCAATGTGAGTGCTGACTACTGTCTGAAGCACCAATCACTATCCAGAGTTCACACACTCTAATAAAACAGTAGGAAGTGATTACAAAACAGATGCTTATAAATTACTGACTAGGGAATAAAGGAACCCCAAAACCGGTGTGTATGCCTGCATGTTAGTATAACCAAAAAGGAAAAGAAGCATAGAGGTAAGCAATCCCATTGAGTGATGAGTGTAATGTTCTTACACTGGAAGTAGGGCTGGGAATGATTGAGGCAAAGGAGAAATAAAGTTAAAATATGGGACTTTGGATTAATGGTCAATTAAAAAGAAGAGGTAAAGAGATGTATCCCAATGCCAAAAACAATGTAATACTAGGGAATATATATGGGGAAAGAGGAAGAAAGAAGCAAACAAAAGCAAGAGTAAAACAGCAAAAGGTGTGAACAGCAGGGGACACTGTTGGCCTGCTGTAATGCCCTACTGTGCATCATACATAAGAAACAGCTGTAGAAGGCAGCAGTGAGGTGGGTGGAGACGGAAGAAACAAGATAGCTGTTCTGAATGTCGTTTTCTTTTGTTTGGGCTTTTTTCCCCCCTCTTTGTTAGAGCCACTGGTTTTTCTCTCTTGTCCTGGTCCTGGCCCTGGTTACACTTGGTGTTAATTTTTACCAGTCCAGTTCTTTCCGTGTGGGCTCTCGGGTTGTCTTGTGTGTAGTTTTCTTGACTCTGTTCTGTGGGCTATGGGTAGCTAAAGCAAACTCTATCTAGCCACACTTGCTGCATTCACTCAAATTCAGAAGCAGCTGCAGGCTCTGTGGTACCCAAAGAACTTCTTAGAGCTTTGCCTAGCTCCCAAGGCTTTACCTTTTCCCACTGAGTTACTGGTGGTAGCCTTGGCAGCACTCACTGGGAAACCCTTCTGTGAAATCCCTACCAACTCCTCTTTTGTGGATATCCTGGTGGGATTCTTTAATCTATGTTACATGATGTAAAGTGGTCATTTGGTGGTGGTACCTGCATTGGTGGCAATCACAGCAGCAAGTTCAAGCCACTAATAGAGATATTGCATGGATTTGGTCGTATGTGATCAAGTAGACTCTAGGACTGGAGATGAAGCTAATTAGATGTTAACATACTTGGTTTCCTTTTAATTCCTTAACTGTAATAAGCTATCCATATTGCCGCATGGCTTCTAGTCTACCATTTTACCGAGAAGTCCTGCTTATTGACTTTTTCGTTTCTAGCATGATTTCAGTTTCACTTTTCTTTAGTATTTTTATGTCTTAATTGAATTCTCTTTTCATAACTTGTATTGACTTCTTTATCTCTTGTTCTCTTAGAGATTATTCTTGTCTTCTTTGAGTTGTTTGGACATACTTATAATCCTTCTTTCTAATTCTTTCTCTGAAATTCTCCCCAGTCCTTTTCATTAGGGTTCATTATTATGGGATTGGTAATTTTTTGTGGAGATACATTTTCTTGAATTGGCATGTCGATTTTGTTTGTTTCTGTCCTGGGACTTGCACACCTGAAGTTATAATGTCCAGTGAGTAGAAACAGGTTCTGGGAGCTGATGCTCTGAAGACTTCTTATATCTCAGGTCCAGGAGTTAGGGCATCCACATAAATATGAGCGGGGTCTCTGTAGACTCCTTACCTCAGGACATCAGGAACTAATGGGTGACAGAAGTCAGGCTCCTAGGTCCCATCAGCCCCAGAAGTTAGGGGACTAGTGGAAGTTTGAGCCAAGTATTCAGGGTCCAGGACCTGTATGCTGTCTAATCACTCAAGCAATACAACCCCCTCCCAGACATTTGGTTCATTTATGTTCTCTAGCACTGTTAGGAGTAAAGGCTCTTGGCCCATGCACTACACTCTCATCTGAGAAGCACTAATAACACACACACAAAAAAAGACATTCCTTTGTGCCACTGCACTTATGCCTTATCACGTAGCCCTTGAACCGGTTCTGATTGACCCACGGTGAAAATGTTAACCAAGCACAGTCTCCTCTTCTGGTCATTTACAACCATCACTAAGAAATGCTGGCAAACCTATCTCAAGTCCATTCTTTCTTTTTTATTTGTATCCCCTTCATGGCCTTCACTTGTCTTGCCGCTCCAGCTAAGATTTTAGTACTATGTTAATAGAGAGGGAGAATGGACAGTTTTGTTTTGTTCCTGATTTTAGGGGAAATTCTTTGAGTTTCTCTCCATTTAGGAAGTGGGATGAAACTGGGCCTAAGTGGGAAAGAAACATACATCACCATATGTACAGGGAAAATAAAACACCAAAAGAAGGATGGGAAGTCGGGAAGTGGACAGAGAAGGAAGGATTTGTTGTGAAAGAGAGACAGAAGGGGGAGGAAAATGTGTAATGATGCTATAATACGAGAGGAGGACTCTGGGTCTCACAGGGTCTAACACATATGCTGTCTACCTCATTTTTCCAGATTCCTGTGCTCAGCAGTGGAAGATTTTGTGGATGATATTGTGAAAGCCTGGAATCAAATAAAACAAAACAGCACAGCAGTGGAGTCTGTGATTTTGAAAGTAAGTGTCCTTTCCTACGGTCTCATCTGTTCGTGAGCCAGGATTCACTTTTTCAATAAAATAGGACGTGTCTCTTACTGGGGAATCATAAAGTGGTGGCAAAGTTAAAAGGCTGCTTAATCTTGATGAGGAAGGCCCAATTTCATCACTTTCATCTTAGCCCAAATGAAGACTGGTGCTTTGATGCATATCCATGCACCTAGTTATATGCCAAGAATCTGCCCACAAACAGACAGTAGTATACATTAAGCATCAGTAAATAGAGCTATGCACCAAAGCATACATAAAGATGCATGCATATACATTTAAAAAGGTGGAGATATTACTCAGTTAGTTGAATGCTTCATACACACACACACACACGGCCACATAATTTAGTTCCAGTGCTGCAAACATATTTATACAATAGAAATGTGCCAGGTTGCAGGGGGTGGGGCATGGCTCAACAGTTAAAGCACTTCCTGTGTAAATGTGAAGACTGAAGTTTGGATCCCCAGAAACACACGTAATTTCTGGGTGAGCACTGTTAATTTTATCTCTGGAAAGTGGAGATGGGATTCCAAGAGCAATCTGGCTAGAGACTATTCATATCAGGAAGCTGGGAATTTGATTCAGAGACCTGGCTCAGCAAATAGGGTCGTAGAGTGATTGAGACTAATCCTGACATTAACCTCTGGTCTCCATTCATACACACACACACACACACACACACACACACACACACACACACACACACACGTGTACCCACATATGCGCAAAACATGCATATACATGAACAGCCACACCACATACACATCAAAAATGGAAAATAAACAGACCCGTAGTCACCTTTGTAACAATATTTAACAATTACATGACACACACTTTATATCAGAGCTTCTTCTAGGTGCTTTTACGTATATCAATTTATATAATATTCACAGCTGACCTCAGATGTAGAGGAATAAAGAGCTTAAGTAAGTTGTCTTATACCACAAACTACTGAGTCAGATGTTATCAAAATGTGGGTCATGATCTTGTTGGGGGTTAAGTGACCCTTTCACATGGGTGGCATATGGAATATCCTGCATATTATATATGTATATAACCTATATATTATGCTATATAAGGATTCATAACAGGAGCAAAATTACAGTTGTGAAGTAGAAACAAAAATAATTTTATGGTTGTGAGTCACAGCATTAGGCAGAATGAAACCTACTGTTCTATGTAAAGTTGAAATAATATGGCAGATGTGCATGCATCCTTGAAATACGAATATGTCTGAAGAGAGATACCAACACTATACAGAGGCACAGCAGCATCCATAGAAGCATGCTTATGAGAATACTGGCAGAAAAATGTTTCCATCTCTCCCTTTCATCCATGGTCCATACAAATTCAAGGGCCATCTTGACATAAGAGAAACTGTGAGCATGCATAGATACCTGAAGTTGCTCAGAAACAAATCCTGTGTGTTTAATCCTCTGCTATCCTTCGGGTGTCGGCATCGCCTGCCCTTCATCACATGTGGAATTCTATGTAGCGTTGCCCTTCAGCCTTCCCCATACCATCCTCATTCTGTCTTTCCTAACAGTACCCATTTCCTTCTTCCCATTCTAGAGCGACTTAATGTATGATAAACTCAGTGTCCTTATTGATCTCCTGGCTGAGGATGCAGTAGTTGCCTCTGCTGAGAGGACAGCCTTAGCATATAGCAGCAGAACCAAAGCTGATGGGAAACCCTTCGTGCCTCAAATAGACCACATAGCAAAGGCCAAACTGGAGTTGGGTGAACGGGCTCAGAAACTCCAGCAATCCTTGAAACTCATCATATTCCAGGTTGAACAAGGTAAGGTGTTTAGAGTTATTGTGACCATGATAGGAAAAAGAAAAGTCTCCTCCTATGATTGGTTTCATGATCTCCCTTAGTCCGGGGTTTGCTATCACCTTACTGACAACAGTTGACAGGATTCTGTGTTAGTGTTGTATTTCAAGTCACCCCTCTGACTGCTGACTTGCAAAGCTACAGTCCAGATAAGCTGTCCTTTTGACTTCTCCTTTCCTGGTCCTACATGTCTTTATTTTTGGAACTGACATGTATCCTAAACAAGTACAATGATGTAAGAAACAAGGCCAAGAGCTCTATCAGCCGCACTTCTTGTGTGGCGTTCACTTTTGCATACCTTACACACTAGCAGTCAATCATAGAGAGCCTGACTTGACAGTGACTGTGATCAATTAGAATTGTTGACAGTTCCCAAACTTCCACAAGTTTCTCATATAGTATTTTAATGAGCTCTTTATCTACATAATGCCCCTTCAAAAAATAAGCTTTAAAAAGGCTGTATGATAAAGTAGATTCTAACTGAGCTATTGGAACTGAAAAAAAGTCCAATATAACACAGAATTCTTTCAAAGTAACCTTTGGTGATCATCCATGGTACCTGTCTCTGCTTTGATTCCTTTAGGAGAAACATTAACCATGTTTCTGAGAATGTACATCTCCCTTTTATACTGTGGAATAATTAAATAATCACTTTCTGTTTCTAGAATTCATTTCTGGGAATTATATAATCATTTTTTGTCTCTATTTCTGTAGCGATAAAGATCAAACTAAATTGACATAGCCATAGCTCCATCACAAGCCATCGTTAGTCTGTCCCTTCAACAAATGTTAAGTTTAAGGGTTATAGTTTGTAGTCACAGGACAAATAAAGGCTTGGCAGTAAGGTAGAGAATGACCATATGAGTCTTGGAACAGCTGAACATATGAGCTACACCACACATGGGCTGACAAAAAAAAAAAAAAAAAAAAAAAAAAGACAGGAAGCTCTTAAATATCCAGAGAATTGATTGAGACATTTGAGAGACCAGTGAAAGGCCAGTAAGATGGCTCAGGGGGTAATGTGCTTGCTGAGCGTGGCTAACAACCTGAGTTTGAATCCCCGGAGCCCATATAAAAGCAGGATGTGGTAACAAACACATCCTCTGACTTCTACATGTGTATTGTGGTATGCAAGGACGTGTGCTCACACACACACACATCATACACACATATATATCACACATTCATGCACCCACATAGTATATGAGTATATAAACTAACAAAATGGGGTAGAAGGCAATCATGGTTTCCACCCTGATAATCCTATCACCCCTCCCAAGTGCCTGCTCACAACTGTGTGCTGTGTGGCTGAAAGGAAAAGAATAATGAAGAAAAAAGCATAGATCTGAAAAAAGACTTGGAAATGACATGACAAAAACTGTGGGAATACAAGTAGCATCATGAAGGAAAACTGAAGTCTCATTGTCTACCTACATATATGTGCTCAGTAACTGTTTGATGAACGTGACCCATCTTCCATCCTTCTCTACTTCATTTCTTCCATATCCCCTTCCCTCTCTCCACTTCTCCATAGTTCTGGATGAAGAAAGCAGACAGAACTTATCAGTTAGGAACTTTACTTCATCTTTGTTCCTGGGAGACGGAGACGACTCAGATGACTATGATCAGAGCCCAAGACACCGTAAGGATCTTTCGTCTCTTATTTTACTCTACAACACTGCCGCCTAGTTTCCAAGGAATAAATACATGTTCACACGTCTGCCTTCACACATGACCCCACTCTCTAGTGGACATTCCTCACTCTTTTCCACAGCAATGAACATGTTAGACACTGTGAAAATACTGGCCGGATGGGAGCCTGGATATGAATTTGTAGCAAACACCTTAGCTCAATGAAAGTCCCTATCCATCTAAAAGGGTCTAAGGGGCCCCTGTAGTGTGAGAGCACTGAAGTTTACTGAGGAGAAAGCCACTGAGCTTGATCCTCACCCAGCAGAAAAAGCAGGGTGGGTTACAGGTAGGGAGAGAGGCTTTTTGTTTGCATCTGTCTCCATGGTGAACTTTTCTGTGTGTTTAGGTTCTCGTTGTGACACCTTATATTCTATACCTTCTCTGAGAAGTGAAGACCTAGATAACCTTGACTTGGAACACTTACATATTTCACCTGAAACGATGTAAGTATGCGACTCTGTGACCGTTTAATGGTGTTTCTGTTCCTCTTGTTGGTAGCATAGTCTGGCAATGTCCAGAGTCAAATTCTGATTCTACTTAACTAATTGTATGACTGACCAAGTTACTTAACCAATGGAAGCCCTAGTTTTTTCCAAAGGGAATGACGATAATTATTGCACTTTGCATATAAGCTTGTTCTATTTGTTAAATTTAGATATAAAAAGGGCTTGCACTGAGCTGCACTTGATACTCATAGTTAAGTGCTATATGCATCAAAAAACATAATAAATGTTAGTTGGCATTGCAGAGGACTTATTTTCCCACAGTTGCTTTTAACTATAAATGGTTGAGGATACAAAAAGCAATAGTCATGTGAGGGACTTGATAGGAAATCCAAGGACAATTCATTATCTTGCCTGTCCCACTTGTCTAAAATATCCCGGCAGCCAAATTCTACCACAGTCATTTTGAGTTCTGCTAGATTAGTTGGGTAAGACATTAGTCAGAGATACTCCAGATCCTTACTGTGGTCGAGGGAGGCAAAAGTGATGCAAGTTTAGTGATTGATTAAACCTCCCTGTGCCTGAAACAGCCAGACATAACTCGCAAATGTTTCATAAATAATTTATTAAAGAAAGCAATTCTTACGTTTCCAACAGCTCCCCCCGGGCCCCACACCTGTCACTTCACCATTCATGTTTGAGGTCTCCCAGGTCTGCCTTCTGAGTTCTGATAAGCAGTCCAGTGGCACATGCTTAACAGCAGTGGTACAAAAGGCCTGTCTGGTTTATTCTCGGTGTAAACTGTCCTTCTGCAGCCTAGTTCAAGCAACTGAGATGTCTTTGGATGCAAAATTGGGAAGAAGCATGCCCTGTTTACATAGGCTGCAATTAGCTCTGGGATGTTCCACTTTGGGGATTGATACCCTAGATGAATTCAGGAAGCTAAAAACTACTTATTTTGCCATCACCACCACCATCCTCGTCATACTCTCTTTTACCAGAGTCTCCTCTCAAATGTGAAATATGTAAACCTTTATTTCCAGGAAGGAGTCGGACATGACTGACACTAGTAACTAGTAACATAGACTTCATAAACAAGATACATTTGAAACTAAGATACTCTATAGTTACTTATGAGATCAGCCCATGAGTATTTCATTCTATGTGGAAAGACTTGACTCATATCTGGGGCCTACAAATACAACTAAGGTTACAAATTTTTGCTTCTTTGATGTGAACCATAATTTTACTAAAGCTTCCGGACTGACTAGACATTTTCTCTCAGAAATGTCAGGCTTACTTTTGGGTACAAATGGACATCTATATATACCTTTCCAGAAACCATATGGCTTGTCCCTCAGTTATTAATTATCATGTGAATGCTGTCTGATGGCTGGTGGTAGTAGTACCCTTTCCCACTTTAGTGTCTGCCTTCTTCCCTGTCTAATTTCAGACGCTTCAAAGAAAAGTGTGTCATGAACAACTACTTTGGAATTGGACTAGACGCAAAAATTTCTCTGGAGTTCAATGCCAGAAGAGAAGAACACCCAGAACAATACAAGTAAGGAGAAGAAGCTCAGCTCTCTGGATAAACACACATAATCATACTACATATACGTATTCCTGTATCAGACAAGCAACAGAAAGACTAAAGCCTTTGGGAAGTAAAATATATAGGTTCTAAGACTAGCCTAGTGGGGACAGTGCATCGAGAAAGCTGGGCTGCTTCATGATAATTGCCCTGGCTTCATGCATTTGTACTTCCATTCCATAGACTACCCTGGGGGATGGCTGTTACTGCTGTTGAGAACTGATTACATTGAACTTTCTTTTATTTCTAAGAGTTTAACTGGGCTCTAATAAGGGTTCCAAATATGGTTTTGCTTGACAGGGTTACTACAAAGTATCCAGGATGCTTCTCTTGTTTCCTAGTGTTGCAGATTGGGTCCTCTTGAGGCACTGATTAGTATTGGCCCATCTAGCAACAACATCTTAAGGCAGCTTCAGAGTTCTTATAAATTGAAAGTATAAGTTAAAATGACCACCCTCCCTCTTCCACTGCCACTAGCATTTCTTTCTCAGAAAAGGCCTGGGATGAGGGTGAACTATATTAGTTTCTCTCAGTTTATTACTGTCTTTTTATTTTCTTATTGATATTTTTTTACACATCTCAAATTTATTATATAGTATAGTATATTTAATATACATATATAAAGTATTTTGGAAAAATAATGGATATTCCAACAATACTTTATTTTAATTAAAAATAAAGATATAGAAATTTTAATCTTGAAAAAGAAAACATTAACTAATTCCAGGTTACATCCTGTTTTCCATGTACTTTTTGCTCATTGTAACTAGTAAGACCTTAATGCAGAGTATCAAACCTTAAAAAAAAGAAAAAAAAAAGCCAAGCACTGACACAATTGTATTTGTATACATTTATGCAAAAATGTTTAAAATTTATTTCTTTTATCTTTGTTTTTTAAAATAAAGTTTAAAAAAAATCATAAAATAAATTTTCAAAAGAATAATTTTATCATAAGAGATTTATTATAATATACTAAAGTAAAAGGAAATTATAGCCATTTGTTGAATCAAATCATTGAACTTATCTACTGAAAACAAGAATAAAATATTCGAGATTTATTTCTGTGCATATTTATATCTTTTTAAGTATAAAATTTCTCAATTTTTATAAAGCCTAGTTAATTTTTTGTCTTTATGGACCATGTCTCTGGTATTATACTAATCTAATTCAAGGTCAGAAAATGTTGTTTTCTTCCAAAATTATGTTGTTTTTATTCTTAGTCTTTGATGTACTTTGAATTATTTTTTCTGTGTATATGCTGTAAGCTAATGTTCTTAATTCATCCTTTTGCATGAAGATAGTGTCTTAGTAGGTGTTCTATTGCTGTGAAAGGACAGTGACCAAGGCAACTCTTATAAAGAAAATTATTTAATTAGGGCTGGCTTACAGTTTCAGAGGTTTATTCCATTATCATCATGGCGGGGAGCATGGCAGTAGGCATGGTCCTGGAGAAGTGGCTGAGAGTTCTATGTCCTGTTCCAGAGGCCAAGAGAAAGAGAAAAACACTGGGCCAGATGTGGGCTTTTGAAAACATCAAAGCCCACCCCCCAGTGACATACTTCTTCCAACAAGGCCACACCCCCTAATCTTTCTAAACCTATCAAAGAGTTCTACCCCCCTGCTCCCTAAGCATTCAAATATATGAGCCTAAATGTGGTATTTATATTCAAACCACCACATTTACCTCAGTACCAGATCTTTTCAAAAAGTTATCATTTTCCCAATTAAATATGTTTGCATCCTTTTAAAAAAATCAATTGGCCATAAAAGTAAAGGTTTGTTTCCCGACCCTTCATTTCACCAATCTTTTCATCCATCCTGCTCAAGTAACACGCTACTTTAATAACTATAGTTTGAAGCAACTTTAGAGATAGGGAGATGAACGTCTTCTAACCTTGTGCTTATTTTAGTTATTTAGTTAAGTTACTTGTTTTATAGAATCCTTTTTTCTAGGTATATTTGCATTTCTATATAATTAAGCTTCTGATTTTTTAGATGATGAAATTAAAATGCCCTAAAAGCTTTTGGTTCCAGAATACAAATAATTTTGCACTAGCCTTGCATATTTTAAAACATTTCCTGTGAGAGCTAATTTCTATGACATTAAAAGTTCATAACTGATATTCAACCCTTTTAGGAAGTATAAGCTCTCTGTTTTCATAGGAGATCCTATAGTTAACAGGACTTAATTGGTCTTAATGCCATCCAGATCTCCTGTTATCCCTCGCCTGCCCCATATTTTCTCTATCTCAAACACACAAAGATTGACATGTGAGAAGTTTCATATTTATGGGATAAAGTTCACTGTTTCAATACCTTTATATAATGCATCTTGTTCAAAACAGCACCATTAGTATTTGTCTCTCCTTATGAGATAATGTCTAGATCCATACTAATCTTTCTTTTTTCTGTTATTGGTAAAATATGTAAAGTATCATACATAGAATTTAGGTGAGCACTGTCCTCTTGTCCATGACATTTATTACTTTACCAAAAATTCACTCCTCACTTGTATTTGCACCAATAACTAAAAAGTAGTTTAAATTTCAAGTTCGGGTCAGAAATAAGAAGTCTTACTCCTTCCCATTTTAGCATAATTTCTTTTAGTTTTTTTTAAAGCTTGGTTTATTTTTTTACTCCTTCAGAAAATTATAAGAAACAAATCATAATTCTTTTATTTCCCTTACACATTTCTTTTAAAAAGTATTTCTGTGAATTCCCACATATCCAAGAAATACAATTCTTGTCATATTAAAGTACCATTTTTCTTCCTTAGTTTGAATGACTCATTGCCTGTAAATCTATGTTTTCATCCAGGTTGCAGTCATAAGCCAGTCAAAATGGATGTTGAAATATAAGGCTATTAAATATCTTCATTCAAAATTGAGTTGTTTATTTTTAAATAATAACTTTTATTTAACTAGTGTTGCCCACACAAACATTAGAGCATGGCCACCTACCAAGAAGGATAAGAGAATTGAAACATATCCCAGAAGAATTGGTTGGGTAGGGGGTTAAGAGATAAAGGCAACTAAAATACATTATATGTATGTTTGAGCTTCTCAGAGAATGAATTTAAAGTATTATATTAAACAAAATTAGGTACTTGATAAAGATATTTTCCCTTCCTGTCTTCCCCCATCTACTCACCTCTATATCACTCACCTTCTGACTGTCTTTTTCTCCTCTTCTCTCTCTGTAGTAGCCGCCTTAAGAACAAAATATGGTATGGTATCCTGGGAAGCAAGGAACTGCTGCAGCGCTCTTACAGGAAACTGGAAGAGCGAATACAGCTTGAGGTTAGTAGAAAAGGGCATGGAGAAAGGAAATCTTGTGACATCAGAAATCACCTTTCCACTAGATTGTTGGTTCTTGTAAAATTTAACTCTGGGGAGCCTAACTCACAGCCATAGGAACAAGGCGCAAGGTTTGATTTCTATATCATACATAAGGAGATGACAGTATGCAGAGAAGACCAAAGCCTTCCCCACCTCTGTATCTGAAAAGGTGAACTATAAGAGTTATTCTTTTCTTTCAGTGTGATGGAGAAGCTGTTTCCTTGCCAAACCTTCAAGGCATTGTAGTGCTCAACATTACCAGCTATGCTGGAGGTGTCAACTTCTGGGGAGGCAACGCGGCAACCACAGTGAGTGTGGAATGAGGGATGGAGTGGGCAAGAGGAGTGACTCCTCTCAATTGTCTCAGGAAGGAAAGGACAGGGCTGAATGGAATGGGAAGTAGACTGTAGGGGAAGATGAGATAGGCTCAGGACCCTTATTAACAGGCTGTGTAAGATCAGCTTCTAAAAATAGCTGTCATTCCAGAGCACAAGAACCCTAGAATTAGGTCAAGTGATACCTGGGTTCTGACTTTCCCATTACTAAGGCCTGAAAAATATTCAGAAGATTACCCAGGAGTCTACTAGTTTTTTATTCCAAGATAGTATATCAGTAAAAAACATCTCCTCAGAAAGCAGCCATGAGCTCTATC
This sequence comes from Micromys minutus, assembly GCF_963924665.1. NCBI lineage: Eukaryota > Metazoa > Chordata > Mammalia > Rodentia > Muridae > Micromys > Micromys minutus. The sequence continues at coordinate 15,513,826 of NC_137970.1, read as the reverse complement.
CTCTGAGTTCATATAAGAAGCCCATGAAACCAATAGAACTGATCTTGGGGATTCGTGATGCTGCACTGAACAGGGAAGAAATTGCAATGAGTTTTGATTCCCAAAGGAGGTCAAATGTACTGCAAGCACAATTCCCTTCTCCAAGCTTGGCTTCTTTACCTTAGATTTCCCTTTCAGTATAATTTTTTTCACTAATTCCTATGCTAGAAAAAAGTTGTCAGTAGTCTCAGAGCACATTTATTTAGTATAGATAAAGTCCAAATTCTTGGGAGAAAAATGTGACATGGTTCTTCTGTCCTAGGAATATGAGGCCCCTGCAATTGATGATGGGAAGCTAGAGGTAGTGGCAATCTTCGGTTCTGTGCAGATGGCCATGTCTCGTCTCATCAGACTGCATCATCATCGAATTGCCCAGGTAGGCAAGGGTTGGGTGGATAAAAATGTGGGGTCAATTTCCCAGCTACAATCCAAGGATGTGAGCTAATTCTGGCATTTAAGAGTTCCCGGGTAGAGGAAGTCAGCATTCTGTTAGGCAGTAAGTAGTGACTGTTGTTGAAGGTAGAGGTAGCAGAGACCAAAGAAGCAAAAAACTCATAGGTAACACATGCTCCTCCATGAGATGATTTGATTCATATCTTTTGCCAGTGTCTCTTCAAATACACATTCACACTGTGACCCAATACCAGATTAGTCCACACTAGTCTCCTAATTTGTCTCCCTTTTTGTTTCCTCTCCTTTTCTGATAGTGCCATGAGGTGGTAATAACGATTAATGGGGAAGGTGGTGTCCCTGTGCAGGTGGATGGGGAAGCCTGGATTCAGAAGCCAGGCCTTATCAAGATTAAATACAAGAATTCTGCCCAGATGTTGATGCGAGATCAGGTAAGAGAAAAGCTCTACTCGGGTTCCTATGTCGCCTCATTCATAGCTATCACATTTCTAGTCGACAAGAATTCCACAAACAGCTCAAGACACTGCCCAAAAGACACTGTCTCCCTTTCAACAATGTCCTTCACCCTATACTGCACAGAAAACTAAAACCCTTTGGTGGTAAAGAAATATAATCTTTCAATAACAGTGCCTTATTGAATATGTTTTTGGGGGGCTCCTATAAGATTCCTTAAAATATTGCATTTACAGATACCATAAATTTCTGCTAAATAAAAAGCCACAATAATGGCACAGATGCCACATTATTGATCACCTGTTTGGGGCTTGGAGGCCATCTTTTTGAATTGTGAACATAAAAATACTAGTAGGGAATGTCACCTGATGAAATGCCAACCTTGTTTTGGGCACATTGAATATATCACTTGACAAAGGTCCTCCTAAAAATCCTATAAGGAAGAGGTGCTTATTTCCACATTGAGTTTAAATAACTTTGAATCATCGCATAACTAGTAAGTGAAAAAGCAGGACTGGAATATAAATTTTCCATGTCTCACTCTAAATCTCATCATAATACACACACACACACACACACACACAGAGAGAGAGAGAGAGAGAGAGAGAGAGAGAGAGAGAGAGAGAGAGAGAGAGCATTCCATAGTCACCACATCCTCATAGGATAGACATTTTGCCTTATTCTAGACTGGTGTCCCATGAACCAATGTACTAACAATGAAAACTGAACTACTTATACTGAAGATACACTGACTAAAAAGGTATATAAATAGATGTATGGGGTAATGAAGAAGGAAGTCTTCACTCCCCTTTATCACCTATACCCCATATTACCTACAACATGCCATACTTACAGACAAATCTGTCATGTGTCTTCATAGCTACAACCGTCACTACAATCTGCCACTATATTCATTTCTAGGACTTTGAGAACTCAATGAAAACATGGGAATCTAAGCATACTGAAATCCAAGCTGTCCCACCACCCCACCTGGATTTCCAGGAATCTCAAGACAGCCTCTCTGATGGGGAGTATGCCCAGATGCAGCACTTGGCTCGGCTTGCAGAAAACCTCATTAGCAGGTAAGAGGAGTAAATTGAAAACAGGGCTGGAAAACCCAAAAAAAGGATAGAAAGAGAAAGCCAGTTGACTTCTGTTGACTACTTGGGAGCTTACCTGAGAAAGGAATCTCACTAAATGCTGAAAATTCGGGCGCTGACAATCCATACAAGAAGTAGTCTTTGTGATGAGCAATAAGCCATCTTTTACACATTGATGTGTATGTGAGCATACATAACTAAATAAACAAATAATTTTAAAAGATATTTATACTTGCCCTTAACTCTCAGAAAGCCCTTGAAGTTTAAGCAAGAGCTTGCTTTGCTCCTCTATTTTCGTCTCTCATCCTATTCAAGTTCCCAGTATCCAAATCCAAGCTAAACTAAGATAAACAAAGATAAATACTTACAGAAGAATAAAAACATTTGCCAGCATCCCCAAATGCCTAGTGAAGAACATAAATAGCAAGAGGGAAAAGGGAGTTCAAACCCAGTACCAAGGGTCTTCATTTTAATCCACATTCCAAACTACAAGCTCCCTATACCTTAAATCCATAGCAATGATCTCACCTATCTGTCTTTGCTTTATTACAGACTTACTGACCTAAGCAAGGTCCACCAGCACGTGTCTGTCCTCATGGATTCTGTGAATGCCAGTGCTAGCATACTGAATGATGTGTTCTATAGCCAAGACAGTGGCAATGAAGAAGGTGCAGCTTCCTGCATTCCCATTGAGGTAAGGGGAGAAAATGAGCACAGGAAATAAATGCATCAGAATTTATGTTGGAAAGAAAGTGAAACAAAACTTAAATGAGGAACATATGCAAGTGATATGGTGGAAACCTAATGGGTAGAGTAGACATGAGGCTGAGGCCATGGATTAGTAGGGAAAGTGTTTCTCTCATAAGCATGAGTGACAGAGTTCATAGCCTAAGCACCCACTTTAATAGTCAGGCCTGGTAGGTAGCATGCATCTAAATCCCAGTACTGGAAGCAAGAGACAGAGGGATCTCAGAGGCTTTCTAGCCAGTCAATATAGCGAAATCAGTGAGTTCTAGGTCCAGACGGACCTGTCTCAAAAACTATAAGGTGGACCACAATTGAGAAAGATGTCAGCTATTTCTGGCTTCTACAGAAACACACACACACACACACACACACACACACACACACACACACATGCATCCTTATAGGCATGCATATATTTACACAATATAACCACAGAAAAAATTGAAAAGTGATGTAATAGAGTAGATAAGACTGCAGGCATGCCAAGGCGAAGGTGGATGCTGGGGAACACCATGCCATATTTCCTCATCCTGAGAAGCAGTGTTTGTTTCTGGTAGCTAGCCACCCACATCAGCCTCAGGGGGAAATAGTTAATAGATAGAAAGAAACACAACCTTGGACCTTCCCTATTCGCGTTGATGCCCTGTATAATAGTACAAAGTTATATCTTTCATTGGAACCAGAGATCCAAGATGCTTTTATTTCCCTCTCAACAGCTCCAGATCAGACATTTAATATTAGATGTGCCATCTCCTGCCAGTACTCACTGCCAGAAGATTTGAGTATTGCTTTTGAAATATAATTTAGATTTGGGGATGTAGCTAAGTGACAGAGAACTTGCCTATCCTGTCTAAATCCTTGGATATGATCCCTGGCATAACTAAATATATACACACACACGCACACACATGGGTGCATGCACTAATACATGAACACACAGGAAGGGGGAAGGAGAGGAAGGGATAGAGCAGAAGGAAGGAGGGAGATGAAGTGAGAAAAGGGAGAGGACGGGGAGAGAGTTTGGAGAGAGAACTTCACTGTTAGATAAAAATACAGGATATGTTCAAATGTGAATTAACTTTATTTTAGGCTAGATCCTAGTTGAAGGAGGTCCAAAAGCCATGAGTTTCAAGAAGAGATATGTATGGTTAGATCTATTTCTACCTGCCATGAGAAAGATAGTTTTATCCTGGAGACAAGTCTCCTGAAATTTACCCTCTAGTTTATAAATGCCCTATTTTTCTGTTACCCACTGCAACCAATCAGTGATGCCAAAAGCTAAGCTGGATTGTGCCACTTTGCAGGGCACACCAATAGATATGGATCAGTTGAAAATTGATGTCAGTTCCTATTGGTTGGTGCTCATGCTATGCCGGCTGTGCTATATTTTTAATATTACTTTTGCACCTACAGCCATATCCTACTAGTCTGTTCCTACCTTCCCGTGGAGAAGCCAGCCACATGCTTACTAACCAGCTCCTCTATCTTGTCCTTTCCCGTCCATTCTTTTCCTTTCTTTTCCTCTCAGACTCTAAGCAGAACTGATGCGGTAGATGTTACATTTAGTCTTAAAGGGCTCTACGAAGACACCAAAACTTTCCTGGATGAAAACTTGGTGAGTTCAGGGGTTTGGAGTATGGGAGGGAAAACATCTCTTTTGAATATGGCCACAGCTTGTATTTGGTTCCAGGGTACTAGAAACATGATCATTGTAAACAGGGGCTTGCTTGATGAGTCCTGCTGTCACCCAGTATCTGTCACCTGAATATGCTACCTTATGTGCTATGCTAATCCACAAGGACTACTATATTTTACATGAAAGTCTTTGTCTTTTTGGCTAGTGTCTCCTGGGTCAGGAGTAGGCAAACCAGATACAAGGTGTTCTTGGTATGTGTGATAGAGCTACAAGAGAAAAAAGAGAACTCTTCTTGGATGCCCTCATCCCAAGTTTGTAAATGTCACCTTCACCATGAAGAAAATAACAGGAAATAGGGAGAAGTTTGGAGGACTCTGAGCTCAAATTCAAATTAGCTATCTACTATTCATATCAAGTTTCTAAGACTACCATGACTAATTACCAAGCATTATATGACTTTAAATAACAAAATATTACTATTTTATCATTCTGGAAACTCCAACAATCAAACCCAAAATGTTAGCAGGCCCACAGTCCCTGTAAAATCCCTAGGGAAACCTTTTGGCCTTTTGGTAGCTTCTGGTCATTTCCTGGATTTTTATTCTTGTTTTTTTTTTTTTTTAAATAAATGGAGCGCACGCTAATCTTGGTTTCCATCTCCAATGGCCCTGTCTTCACATAGCCATATTCAGCCAGGGTCATTAATAGCAATGGATTAAGGCCTGGCCTATTGCTTTTGACCCCAAATTAACAGTGAATTACAGATGGAATGACTAGAAAGCACATGAGGATACATTCTGAAGTACTGGGGATTTTGAACACATCTTTTGAGGTGAATACAACACAACCCACAGCACTGTGTAACTGCATCTCTTTGCTTTTAGCTCCCCTATCTTCACTATAGGAATTGCAATCCCTACTATTGTTTGTTTTGAGGACTTAAACAAACAACAAACTATTGTATTTTAAGTGCCTGGCAGTACCTGGTACACTAACTAGGGTGGATAGAGTATGACTCTGAGGATTACATTAGTTACATGTTTCTCAGAAGGTAATGTCCATGAATGGGCACAAGGTGACTATACTCTGAGAAGGCAACAGTTCATAACTATTCAATGTTGTCCCTGAGAAAGGTGTTGTGCAATTGCCTTTGATCTAATTAAAGTTGAATTTGAAGAAGGGCTTCTGGGTTGAAACTATAAGACTGCCCACTGCCTCTGTCACTTGTTTATCTGTCACACAGCCCCAGAAGCAGAATAGCTAAAGCACTCACACCACATCATTTTCTGAGTCCAACACCTAGGGTGTTTTTTCTTTGGACAATTCAATACTGACCTCAGTGTCATTCGAATTTCAACCACCATTAAATATGGGAGGTTGTCTTGCTGCTACTTAGGTTTCCTTGAAGCTCACAGCTTGGAAATTGGGCTATTCTAGGTAACAGCCCAACTTGAACATACACTACTATGATGTGGGGCTTTCAGAATACTTCCTTCCTAGAGGACCTGTGAGGCCCCCACACATGTGGACACATCAAAATTAAGCCAGACGGTGCAAAGTGCATAAGAATGATCATGTATCTCCAGAAAGGCTGTCATAGGGATGAGACGGTACAAGTCATGTTTCAATTGTGGATTATTCCTCCTCTTGAGGAAGTGTGGCATTAAAAAGAGTAGTTTGGGCAGGGGGCTGTATTAGCTTTCCATTACTGTGATGAACACTTTAGATAATCAACTTACAAGGAGAAAGCTTTGTTTTGGCTCATAGTTTTGGAAAGTTGGGTCCATGAATAATTTGCTTTTTTGCTCCCGGCATATGGCAAGGCAGGAGCATCATGGTAAAGATCATGTGGTAGACTAAAGTTGCTTGCCTCATGGCTACAAATGAAAAGGTGGGTAGTTAAGGACCCACAATCCTTTTCAAAGGCAATAGCCCCAATGGCAGGGATATTTCTGACTAGGCTATACCTCTTAAACATTCCACTACCTCCCAACAGTACCAGTCTGAGAATTAAGCTTTTAATTCATTGGCCTTTCGGGGGCTAGTCTAAGTAAACTATACTAGGAATATATAGCTTTAAAAAATGAAGTGAATCCCATCCAATAATTCCTGTCTCCCTTATTTGAAATGTATTTGGCACACACATCTAAACCATGCTACATTGTCTTACATTGTAAAGCAGGACAAGCTATTTGTCAGCATTGATTTGTTTCTTTCTTATATCATGTTCTAACTGGCCATAACTTCCCATCCCATTCCCTGCCCATTCAGTTGCCACACATTTCTGGCACTAGTTATTGCTACAGCAGCAAGTGCCCCATAAATAGAAAGAAGCCACAGAAATGCCAAACTGAAGGCAGAATGCATGGTAGGGAGGAGAGGTGAGTCCAGGTTAGATTTCTGTGTGCTTTCAGGGGCTGCATACATCAGTATGATTCCCTGTGCCCAAGTTATTTCCTTTTAGAATATGATGGTCTCACCATACTGCTGATATGGAACTTAGAGATGCTTTCAAAATAATATACTGTAAGCCTCCCATGCACCACACAGAATTTGTCTTGTGTGTTCTGGGAACTTAGTAGTAACCACTTAAATTTCTAAACATATGGGATAATCCATCTGAAAACATGTTTTTAATCATGAACAACAAAGAACTAGGAGCTACACAAGTCTTGAGAAGCACACCCTCTGCCAGGAAGGGAAAAGTTGAAATAGCCTTTTCCCAACTCCATCACCTTCATTTAGCAAAGTATCTTTTAAATTATACTATATAATAAAATAACTATTCCCCCTAGCATCTAGATACTTTATAAACCCTTTGTGGAACAGTATGAAAGGTCAACTATTAAATTGGAGGGGTTCTGTCTAGCCCTGTAATCTTGAACACTAAATGTCTTTGGTTATGCTTTCTCAACCAGGAAATGAGAATGATCACACCTTGTAAGGTTATTGGGAATAGTAAGTGAAATTATGTATTCACAGTACATGGTATGCACAATATGCTCAGAACACAGTGATAGCTACTACTTAGGTGGTTGCTGGTATGGCTCTGGAAATTGGAAATCAAGAGTAGGAGACCCTTGTTCTTTACATTAAGCTAAAGGGAGAAATCTCGGTGCTAATTTATGCTGGAGAGAAGACCTTCACTTGTGAAAATGGGCATTCTCCTCTCCAAGGAGACCTGAGCCATATGACTATTTCATTGATCTTCTTGTTGGGAAAGAAGAGCCGTCTAAAGCCAATATTCCTTTTGAGAAATAAATGATCAGATTATAGACCAAATGTGCTACAGTGGCTCTTGGCCACAATGAGCTATAGTATGTCACCTTTATGATCTCTTGGCCACTAGCATAGATTTAGAGCAATGTCTAAGGCAAACTGCTAAGAAATGTACACTCAACTTTTCTCCCTGTCTGTGCCAGTTGAGAGATGCTGAGGATCGGGCCATGCTACAAACTGCTTTGGATGCCATGAATACTGAGTTGAGAAGGACACTAGCAATTGGCTGGTTGAGTCAACTCTTTTATCCAGAGGTGAGTAAACTGGGAGGTGGGAATTTTCCCTTGGTATAAGATATCATAGTAAGTGGTTAGTTAGTACATGGGATAGTTGTAACAGAGGTCCAATGCAACTTTTAGCTTCAATATTAATGACGCATCCTCCTCCCAATATCCTTATCATAAATGGACAGAACAAAGCAGTAAACATGAACAAGTAAGCAATCATGGAAAAATAACCAGACAGGCAAACCATTCTAAAGCAAGAAAGAATAAGGACGATCACCTTGTTCTCTAGGCTACAAACTCTGTCTTCTCAGTGTCTTCTGCTAGCACTAAATGTTCTCTGGTACAGGCTACCACCACCATACCACTTTACAAAGAACTGTTGCAAATGATTGATACCCAGGCCATAGTGGCAGTTAAATCTCCCAAACACATCTCTTCCTGCTGCTACCTCCTCCCCCATTACCTTTCCCAGCCAATGTGTGGTATAAAAGGAAAATCAAACATTGCAACAGATATAATATAGTTGCAGAGAGGTTGTCAAGTTTTTGGACTAATTTGAGTACTTTTCTAAGATTGAAAACTTTCGTATTCATTTCATAAATCAAGTATCCCAAAGATGGCCACCAATAACAAGGTATTCTATTTATGATCTGACAAAAGCAGTCGCAAAACATTTCCACCATAAAAGCATTTATTTCAAATTTTAGAATCCTTCCCTGCCTCCTCATAGTGTGACTCCACTGTCAGTTGTATACATGTGAGTAAATCATATATGAATGTTTACAATAGTACAGCAGTAAGAGGAAAAAAATCATATGCAAATTCAGATTTTTAAACAGAGCATCTAACCCTTAAAGGCCATTGGAAAACACAGATACTTACATTATGATTCACAACAAAAGCAACATTAAACTTATCAAGTAGCAATGAAATTAATTTTATGGTTGGGGGTCATCATGACATGAGGAATTGTATTAAAAGGTTCCAACATTAGGAAGGTTGAAAACCACTGTCTTAAAAGGTTTACCAACTTTCATATATGTCTTTGGTGATTACATTTCAAGGCCTCGTATACTTCATGTTTTTATCAGTAGCCCTCTAGGGAAGGAAGACATGCTGTTAGACAAGAAACAAAGCAAATTCCCACTCTCCATTCTATTATTACCTTGCTCAGCTAGCTCCCATTAAGCTCCTTACCTAAGCACACTAGCTGAATATTGAGAGAAATGAGTCAAATTCAGTCTATACCCTGGGGTCCCAATTTATATGTGAGTCTTCCACACCTGGGATAAAATCTACTGTTTGAGCTCCAGTATTTGCATAGACTTAAAGCACTGAAGAAAGAAAGTAGCTTGGAAATAAGCCAAGGAAATGTAGATGCTCAATACTCTTACCTTGACATTACAGAAGATTCAGACCCACTTTTCTGGGGGAAAGCAGGACAAGAGTCAATTATTTATTGGGCTTTTCAAGGCTATAACTGAGTGAGGGTAAGGTTCTATGCTCTTTCTTGAAGTTGTTTATAGAAAGCTATTCTGAAGGTTGGGCTATTCCACCTAGAGCAGCACAGAGAAGAAAGGGTCCAATGGGAGTCAGTGAAGGAAGAGTATATATAACTAATCCTGAAAGGTAGATTATCCCAAAACCTCTTGTAATATGTCTGGCTAGACTTCCTGGCAATAAATCAACCCCAGAATCATTGTGCTAAGAACAGAAGTAAAATAAGAATGTTCTTACAGAAACAAGATGTAAGCTGGAGAATGAACTGAAATTACAGAGCCCATATCTGCACAGCAAAGAACTTACATTGGAAACTAAGAAATTTGTTTAAAAGAATCCCTTGATATGGGAAAACAGGTAGCCTGTGAGGCAGAGTCTTCCCTATATGAGGGACTTAGCTGTGGGGGCTAAAAGGGGGCTCTCAACTGTACATGTGAAAGATGGAATGTATTTTTATAATTTATAAACAAATACCATATAAGCAGCAATCACCCCAATCACCCAAGTGACCTTACATGAAATGTGTAACCTCTAAGACTTGCTCCTTTGTTTTTTTTCAAGAAACTTTATTTTAAAAATGTATAGCTTTGTTCATTTCTACTTCGCCCTTCCCTTCCCCTGCTTGCATAGCCTCCCCATAATTCTGAGCCTTTGCTTCATTTCTAATCCAGAAATGAGAATAGCCATGCTTCTAGGATGCTTGAGCACCAGCCCACTGGTTAAAACTCACCCCTCATGGCAACCATACAGGCTTTTGCCTTGATCCCAGCCTGCATGTCTCCATGGAGTGCTTGCCTGCATTCTCGCTGGATTTTTTAACTAAATGTTTGGCCATTGCATTACAGTATAGATTAGATAGATAGATAGATAGATAGATAGATAGATAGATAGATAGATAGATAGATAGATAGATGATAGATAGATAGATAGATAGAAAGATACATAGATATAGATACATACATACATACGTACATATACATATATACACAATATATACATAGATACATACATAGATATAAAATATTTCAATGTTTTGAGCATTGATAAATCTAGCAAGGTACATGATATAGAATGAACTCTTCCTAAAGCTCAATTTCTTTATTAAGGTATGTGACTAGTGAGTAGGGGTAACTCTCCTATCTGAACTGAAATAAATATACCTGCATTCTTTAACCATTTTTGTCAATCACATTAAAGAGCCTACAGGGATTATTTCAGAATGTCAACTAACATTTTGACCTTACTCTTGCTGTTTTTTTCCCAGGAACAGGCTTCTGAAACTCACAGTTTAAGTCGAAGGTTTAGAATGAAATTCCCCAAGTTGGGGAAGAAGAAACACCGAGAAGAGGAAGAGAAGCCTAAATCAAGCCAAAGATTCCCTGGTTTTCTTAGTAAGTCTCTCCCACAGTCATAAAGGTCATAAACAATAGCTTAGATATCTCCAAGAGACCTGGAAGTACCCTCAGAAATGTTCATGGGCATATTGTAAAGGGAGAGTCCAGGAGGAAGCTGGTATTAGGTAACTCCAAAGGAGTTAGAGATTGGTATGGGATAACGACTGGTAACAAGAGAACCTGTGAAGGAATGGCTAAAAAGAACTGCAATCAGACTGGGAACAGTATACTGTCCCATCAAAATCTCTTCTCCCTGTTGTAGAGTCCCTGGATATAAAGATTAAAACTCAAACCATATAAATTTTGGTTTTTTTAAATACCATTCTTTCTTATAATTAGTCTAAAGTATTATTGAAATATGAATGTGAATGGGTCTCAAAAGAACACTCTAGTAGAATTTGTAGTTGTCCCGATCCTGATGCCCATGGTCTCTCCTAAATTCAAGGCTTAGTCAACATGGACGTTTCAAAAATAGAGACTTAGCAGATAAGTGAGAGTACAGTGTGAGAGGAGCAGTTGGCTTGGCTTTAATGAAGAAAGGTTTTACAGATGCCAAGAGAAAATTGTTTGGCTCTAACTCTATTTTTCTTGGCTATGGTCCAACTGGTTTGACTCCTGAAGAATCTGACATTCAGAAATCTCTAGTGTTTGAAAGTATTTTTGTAGACTTAGGCTGAGTCCATAGTAGTTACACGGATGATCAGGCTCCAAACATTAATCTTACTTGCATTTAGTTTGTATGGTCTCAAGTGACTGTCTCTATGATACAGAAATGGTTGGTACTGTAGGATAAAACTAGTCTGTCTCCAACCACTCTGCTCTCTCTGGGGCTTATACATTTAAGCATCTGGCAAAGGACTAACTTCATTATTTCTATACTCTTTCCTTTTTTTCTCTGAAGGAAAGTTCTGGCGTCGCAGAAATCGTGGCAATCGAGCAAAGGCTGATGACCCTCCAACACCTTCAAGTTCTCAACTATAGTCCTTGAAAGCTGGAAGGAGAGCTCTTAACACAGAATTCTACCAAAAACTTTCAAGACCTCAATACAGGCTGAACTAAATTATTTCAGAACAAACATGAGCACCACCAAAAAAGACCCTCCAAATCCTTATACTAATATATTTTCCCTGGACTTAATCAGATCTCCTTAGAGGGTTACATTTTTCTCGTTGGCCAAAGATTCTTGTTCCGAGTTGTCTTGTTCAGTTCTCCTTCTCTTTGTGTACCTTGGGCAACTACAGTGTTTATTGGGGACAGGCTCTTTATGAATGGCCTGGGGACTATTAGAATGTATGGGAGTGTATCTTGTTAGAAAATATTAGAATGTGGTTCTTTCACTAAGAAAGAAACTGTTGACACCAAGGAATAACTGAGTGACCAACTCTCAGAAAGACGAGGAAAGGGCAGGGTGTTCAGGCTTGGTTGTGTTTCTTTTCCAATCCCTGGCAACTGCAACTTGAATTTCAAAAGATGACTCCTAGTTGGCTTAAGAAGATGAGAACAAGGTCCTGAGGCTTGTCCACTCCTCTGTGACAATGACTATGTAAATCTTTCCTTGTAGATATATAGGACTCCTCTCTCTCTCTCTCTCTCTCTCTCTCTCTCTCTCTCTCTCTCTCTCTCTCTCTCTCTCTCTCTCTCTCTCTCTCTTTCTCCTCTCTCTTTTCTTCTCATCTCTCTCTTCTCTTTTCTCTCATTTTTCTCTTCTTCCTCCACCTCCTTCTTCCCTTCCCTTTCCTTTCCCTCTCTCCTTCTCCTCCACTTTCCTCTACTACACACACTCTCTCTCCCCCATAAACTGTGTTTTTCCATGTGTACATGTATGTCTTTGCACATGTCCAGGTGGTGCTCTCGTGGCTGGGTGAGCCCACTGGTTGGAACTCACCCCTCATGGCAACCATACAGGCTCCTGTACTTTTGCCTTGATCCCAGCCTGCATGTCTCCATGGAGTGCTTGCCTGCATTCTCGCTGGATTTTTTAACTAAATGTTTTGCCGCTGTGCTGCAGTATAGATTATATACAGAGACATAAAGATGTACATATATTTACATATATATTTTTAAGAACTGAAAATACAACTCGACCTCTAAGTGACCCTCTAACTTATTATGATAACCCAGGAATCCCTCCTCATCCCTATTATCCTACACACATATACACTCTACCAACTGCCCTAGTTCTTGGTGGAGCTTCTAATCTTTTGGTGCATTTTTTAGTGTCTTAGAAGTAGCTGGGGTCTACTTATAGCCCAGCTAATTCTGACATCCACTTCTGAGCCAGGTCACAGAAGGGGAACAAAAACACCAGTGCCCTTCAGAAGGGGCCAAGCTGGCATGCTGCCATTTAGCTGTTTCTCCTGGCTCTACATCAGCAACTGCCCAAGCTATATCACTATCCTCCCCAATAAAAAGATGACAAAGAGTTCTACCCTTCAAATGACTAAGTCAGGGTCTACCTGACAATCAAACCACAGTCCACATCCTTCCCCAAAAGCTTAATCTGGGCCTCTAGCTATTAGATAAGCTGTTGGCGTTCTCCTCAAATTACCTTCTAATCTCATATTTTACCCCCCTTTCCCCTGAGTAAAAGAGGGGCAGTCAGGGTGACCAGAAAGAACACAGATCTGGGAAAACAAAGGCTAAAAGCTTCTGCTTCCCCATTGTTCTGTTTCCAAAGTTTTTTCATGAAAACATAGTAGGCCTAAATTGTTCCAATCTCAGTCAAGTAAATCTAATGAAAATCCAGTGCTCAGAAAGAATGCCTCTGGTCTGCCTATCCTCTCCACCCTCAAGTCATACCTTTTTGAAAAAGTCCCTTCCCACTTATCAAGAAAAATCCAGAAAACTGCCCTCTTCTCACTGCTCAGCCAAACTTAGCGTGCTCAATTACCTTACTCAGTCCAATGGCTGGTTCACTGAGGTGCACAATCCAGACTTCAATCACTGGTTCTCAACTTTCTAGAACACCACCAGCCTAATCCACTTAAACCAGCTGCCTGTGTTCCACCTCTTCAAGGGTGAGGAAAAGAGACTAACAATGGGGTAGTCCCAAAACGTCTGATAGCTGTGCCAAACAAACAAAAAAAATGTCCTAGCTCTACAACTAGAGGAGAAATTCAATGGGAAAAGACAGAAAATGTTTAAGACTCAAATATCAGAATGCGTACGTGTAGACAGTGTATTATGTGAGGGAAGTGTGCTGTTGCAGGGTCTCCGGTTTTCTCTTATCCCTCTTTCTTCCCAGGAGGAGGTATCAGATAAAACCACCAAGGTCATCGTTCCTCCTTGATTACAGGAAGGAATACCTGCACAGACACACTCACAGAGTTGGGATACATGTTAAATTTTCTCAGAAGAGTCTTTTCCATGGATCATTTCTAAATAAGCAAATTTGAGGAAACAGAAGGAAATCTTAGGAAACCGTAGCCTTATCTTGGTAGTGACTAAGCAGGGCTATGTCTTGTCATTATTTTTATCACAATGATAGTCAACTGGAATAGGATCCCATCTCTGCTTATTTTGCTGAATTACTGTAGGTCTTTGTGTACCGTAATGCTACTGTTGCTCTGTTGTACCATCTGAACTCCTACTCACTTTACCCATCCTCCCACCTGAGTTGGAATACCATTGAATGACACCCATAGGATGGGGACTTGAACCAAATGTGGAGCAAAATTGATAAATTAAAAAGCAAACTGGGCTTGTTGAAATGGTCCAGATATCATCGAAATTGCTTAGTTACCATTTTTTTCCTGAGAAAGGAAGATGACATCCTAAGATCTTGTTCACACAGCTAAAAAGTAAGAAGGGATCTCTCTCCTTCCCTCCCTCCCTGTCTCTCTCTCTCTCTCCCTCCCTTCCTTACTATCTACCATCCTCCCTCTTTCCTCTCTCTTTCTCTCTCCCCCACTACCTCTGGAGTTAACTTAGCCCCTAAGAACATGGGCTCCTTTCAAGATATCATTGTTGACTATTTGAAGAAATACAGTTGCTCAGGTGGTGGGACTGGAAACAAAGTGTCCACCACAGTTATGTACGGAAATCATTAAGAATCAAAACTCTGGGGTTTGGTTGTATCTTTGGTAGTACTGTCTGCAGAACTGATTGAGTGCCTAATTCTTGGCCAGGACAGTAGGGAAGGAAAAATCTGAATAGAGTTAAGCTGCCACTAACTACTTCTGGCATTAATATTATAGGAGGTCACCAGCTATCCTTTAAGGCCCTGTGTAACACCAAAGAAGGGCCAGGTAAGAATAAAGAGAATATTTTCAATGTAATAAATTTGGCCAGAAGAAACATTTGGGGATCAATATCACCTTCCCGAAGGATACAGTAGAAATTTAGTTGTATAATGACAGAAAGTATTATGAAAGAAACCAGACCCCTTTCACACCTTTCCTTTGGACAAGGGACATTGATTGGCTTTATGGTTTGTGGAGTTGCGTTTGTCTGCTAATCTGTAATACATTGTTGCTTTCTATCCTGTGTTCTGTGTTTTCTGAAAGGCCCTGCAAATAAGTAGCAGGGCCAGGGCCTGGTCAGGGGAGGAGGCTGGAATAGTCATGGAATAACAGAAAAAAAACACAGAAGAAAAAGATCCACAAAGTGTGCCTATTCCTTTTAGCCCTCCCCACAAAATGGAACACCAGTCCTCACAATTATAATTGCTTCTTAAAATATTTTAATAAACGAATAAATATCATCATATCAACATCTCATCATTTCTTTCAACTTGGAGAGTGTGACAGTTGTTTGGGGCTTGATGTCAATTATTGGATTGAGGTGGTCCTTTAAGCTCTCAACAGGCTGCCAACAGGTACCAGTGGCAGAAAAGAGCAGGCAGTAAAACACAAACCAGGACTGGCCCTTCGGGGTGATTTTAATACTACTAGTGCTACTGAAACTGGTTATAAAACCTAAGGAAAATACTATAATGAAATACCTGACACCCTAATTTCTCTACAAGCCACTTATGTGCAGGATACAGGCACAGGTCAGCAAAATCAGTTAGTGGAGGTGCAAAGTAGGATGGAGGCTATTCAAAGCAAGTAGAAGACATGTTGAAAAAAATAAAATACTACTCATTTTCCTAACACAAACAATAAATACTACTCTCCCTTCCAAAAGAATTTGAGACTGGAAGGATTCTGTTTAGAGCCAAAATTGGTTAGCCCTACCACTGAAAATAGTTTATGGTCATTGAGATGGTACAGCAGACAAGTCATTTTGCTGCCAAGCCGGATTACCTGAGTTCAGTCTCTAAGAAGCACTTGGCTCCCAGATGTCCTCTGATCACAAACATGTGCCATGGCACGTACACACAAACACACACACACACAGACACAATGTAACAAAAAAGAAAATAGTTTAATTTCTGCCACATACATACCTTAGGAATACTTGGTAATCTAGATATTAATTATATTTACTTCACAGGCAACTAAGGATATCACAGACTAGGATTCCACATAAAATTCTATATGGGTAAAAATCCAATTCATAAATTCTTAACTTGCCAAATAGTAAAAATTATTTGGAGACAATACATCGGTGAAATCAGGACCATATTTTAGGCTATCCTTATAAAAACTAACATTTCTGGGTTTTAGGGGGAGGGAGGTAGGCAGTTCTGCCACGGAGGAGATAAATAGCACTTCTGATTATTAGCAGATTATTAAAGCACTATCAGAATTGGACACCTCATCCCAGTCAGAAGAAGCAAGATCAACAAAATAATTAACAATAAAATGTTGGCAGAGATGGGGGAAGATATCTCTCATTCATTGTTGGTAGGACAGAAAACTAGTCATTAATCACAGCACTTTGAAATCACTGTGGAGAATTCCCAAAAAGCTTATTGTAGATATGCCATAAAACTCAGCTACTCCACTTCTTCGCATATGCCCAAGGACTTAACATAATCCTTCATAAATATTTGTTCAGTCATGTTCAAAGCTGCCTTATTCACAACAGCTATGAAATGGCAACAACCTAAATGCCCTTCAAGTGATGAATAGATAATGAAAGTGTAGTATATATACACATTGGAATACCATTCAGCTGTAAAGAAAAATGATATCGTGAACTTTGCAAGTAAATAGGTAAAACTAGAATAAATTATACTGAGGGAGGCAACCAAGAACTAGAAATATAAACATTGCATTTCTCTTATCTGTGATTCTTAACTGCAAGTCCTCAGCTGTGAGTGTATAACCTGGGCTAACAATATAAACCATGAAAGGAAAAAGGATTCATGGATTGGAAAAGAGCTCTATAGAGTGGGATAGAAGGATATGGGGGATATATGGGAGGAAATAGATAAAACAACAGAGGTAGGGCTTTCTTTTGGGGAGGAGGAAGTCAGAAGAAATTGGAGGAAAGGGATAAATAACAGTATGGATGTTTAAAATATCCAGAGATAGTCATATTAGTTGTGCTTGGCTAAAATTACAAGTAACATAAATGTGTAAATGATGTTATGCTTCTTGGAATGATAATCCTGTCCCTAAGAGCCATCATCTACTATGTCACAAAAAAACCAAAAACACAAACAAACAAACAAACAAGTACCAAGAATAAGACACTTCCTCTCGAGTTTTTGGTCAAAGAATGCCAAGAACAAACTATTTAAGCTAATACTATTTAATTTAATTGCTAAATACACAACAGTCTACCAACTAGAACTGATCATTCAAATAAGTGAGTCATTTTCAAACCACCATGAGGTGCAGTAGGGACTAATAGGACTTAAGAACTATTTAACAGAAGGGAATTTATACCTGGTGCTATTAACCTAGTCTACTGCTCACGGCTGGTGAGGCCACGGATCCTAAAAGAGAACCTACTATTGCATGTTTCCAAAACAAGTAGAATTCATATTTTACATTCTAAATGTATACCTTTATGACTACAGAAAAGTATAGTTCTCAGACCTCATCAAAGAAGCAGATAAAAACTATTGCAGAAAGCCACAACAGGTCAAAATTTAGGGGACTTACAATGATCTCCTCTAGTCGATATATTTACAACACAGTCTCTATGTGTATGTAATGGCTCTGGGAACATTGCAGAAATGGGACAGGAAAACAGTAAGAGATTAGAAGACCAGGAAGTCTGCTGTAGGATTTTGTCATTTAGGTATGACATAGCAACATCCATGAAATTTCAATATGGTTGTCTAAATAAGACCTGAACAGTAACAATACTAATTCAAGTATCAACATAGATGGGGAAAATCTCATGGGGCCTCATCCCTAGATGACTTCTGAGTAAGAAAAAAAGTTATTCTTCACCAGGGATAAGGCCCATAGTTGTTGGTTAAGCAATTCAAGCATATACATACAAGGCACATACATATAAAACATAAATATACAAACAACACTAAACAGACCCAGTGCCAAGGACCAGCCTTGGATTGGAGAGGGGTGGGTTCCTGAGGAAAGGGGTGTTTTAGAGCAGAAAAAGAGATGGAATGCAAGCTGACAGCTCTATAGTTTGCTCAAAATAGCTCTCTAGATAGCTCTTGGCTCGTAGTCTGCTCAAGACAGCTCTCTACTTAAGACAGCTCTCTCTGAAAGCCTGTTAGGGAAAAAAAACTAACTAAAAGCTCCTGGGTTTTCTGACTTTGGGCAGAAAAAAATCTTTTAAAAATGCTGTATTAGCTCTCTATATAGCTCTCCTCAGACCAAAGCCCAGTCTTTAATTTACATATTAACTCTATTATTTACCCCAAGTTCTCTTTTGATTATCCCATGAGTCAGCATTTATGACCCTTTGAATCTTAAAAATAAGAACAGCACACACACACACACACACACACACACACACACACACACAACAAATGAACTCAGAGATCTGCCTGCCTTTGTAAATACAAATAATAAGCTTAGCTGGTGGGATCCTTCCCTGAGATCAACACTCCCACCATACCTAGACCTAAACTCATCCTGTCCCAGGTTGGCCTTGAACTCAGAAATCTGCCTCCCTTTGTAAGCAAAATCAATAAGCCTAACTGGGTGAGATCTTGCTCTGAGATCACCACTCCTTAATACTTTTTCTCTTTCTATAATATTTTCTGATAAACTGGCTCATTAATTCAACTGCCTCTGCTCTTTTGGATTTGTGATGCCACTCATACAATTCATATCACATCCTTATATTTTGCATAGTTGAAAAATCTTGTTTATATATTCTTGAACTCATGTTTTCAATGGCCTTTCCCACAACCTTAAGGATTGTCCTGAAAGTCACAGTGTCCACCACCTTGCTGAGGAACATCAGACACACCTTCACCTATTGGACTAGTGTTGTTTCTAATTACCATAGAGTCATTAACCTTCCTTTCCCCCAAGTTCACCTAATATGTGACCTTTGAGACAAGAATAATTAAGTCAGCATAAACTCAGCATCATGTTTTTTAGGTTTTCCAAGCTATAATAAATGAATAGTTTGTTCCTTAGAAAATCATTATTCCCCAACTACAAGTTCCAAATATTGAAACAATGAAGGAAAAATAGAAATGTTCTATTTTTCAAATGATTCAAGGTTTTACCATTACTTTTGGCACTGGTTTCTAGTTTGATTTCATTGTGGTTATAAAGCATTTATTTTCTAATTTGAATTTTCTATTTTATCATTCATATTTGTTAGACCTTTGTTGTTTTGTTTTCCATATTATCCTGACTTGTTTCAGTATTTTGAAACTTTTAACATTTCATTTATCTATTATAGCTTTAACATCCTTCTATAATTTTGAGTAGGATACCTGGGAATTATAAAACACATAATGCAGGGTCTGGAGAGATGGCTCCGTGGTTAAGAGCACTGACTGCTCTTCCAAAGGTCCTGAGTAAAATTCCCAGCAACCGCATGGTGGCTCACAACCATCTGTAATTGAATTGAATCTGATGGCCTCTTCTGGTGTGTGTCTGAAGACAGCGACAGTGTACTCATAAAACAAATACAGAAAGAAAGGAAGAAAAAAGAAAGGAAGGAAGGAAGGAAGTCTTTACAATAAAAATTAAAAATGAAATACATAATACATGATTATATGAATGCAAAATATATATCTTTTATAACATTCTTAGAATCACAATTTCCACCTCAATTGCAATATAATAACGCTTACCAATATAGCAAACCCTATTCTCTTTATGTTATGATATGTTGTATTGCATGAATATATACTTAAAACTGTTAGAAATGGAATTTGATTTTCAATTGTCTCATTTTTTTACAAAACTCAAGATTAGAATATTTTATTGTGTTTAATCAAATATTTATTATTTCTCATTACTTTCTTCCTTTTTAGATATTCCAAATTTCTTTCTGGTACCATTCCATTGTGTGTGTGTGTGTGTGTGTGTGTGTGTGTGTGTGTGTGTGTGTGTGTGTGTGGTGTGAGTATGCACAATCCAGAGAAGGATTTCTGTGTCCTTGTCTATCACTTTCTACCTTATTTCTTGTGGAAGAGCCTCTCAATGAATATTACATGGCAGCCAGTAAGCCCCAGTGATTCTCCTGTCTACCTGCCCCACAAACCCAGCACTGAGGTTATAGGCACATGTTACCATACCCAGCTTTTTTACATGAGTTCTAGAAATTTGAATTAGGGTCTCTATGTTTGAGCAGCAAGTGATCTTACCTGTTAAGCCATGTACCCAGGCTATAACTTGAATTTATTAATGAAAGATTATTTTAGCATTTTTTGAAAGAGCAGATCTGCTTTCTGTGAATTCTCTTGGTGTTTCTTTACTTAAAGCTGGGTTTCAATTTTTGCCTTCATTCCTGAAAGATACATTTATGAACTATTGACTACTAGACTGACAGATGTTTCCTTTTAACATCTAGGAAATATTTTCTTACTTCCTTCTCATCCACAGAGTTTCTCATGGAGATGAGAAAACTACAGGCATTCAAATCATTGCAACATTTCTTTCTGTTTGAATGCTTTAAAGATTGCTTTCCCTTAATTTTTCAGCCATATTACTATGAATTATATATCCATACACTTCTTTTCCATCATTATAATTAAGATTCACTTATTTTTTTAAATATATACCTTGATATCTTAACCAGAATTGGAAACTTTCAGACATTTCAATGATTTTTTTTTTTCAGTAATAGATGGCCTTTCCTTCTATGATTCAGATCTTATAATTGATATACCTCTCATTATTGTCCTACAATTCCCTGGAGTATATGTCCCTGTAGGCTTTTTGTGGGCTATGTCATCACAGCTTCCAAAGTTTCTGAAGGGTTGTTCAGGTCTCTCTTCTATATGTCACCGAGTGGTCACTCACTCTAGATTTTAGGTATATACATATATTCTCTCAGTCTTCAAACACTTTGGTATTAATACTAGTATATGATCAGCATGTGCTCAAATTAACAATATATTCCTAGAGCCATATAAAAATAACATTTATGAGTTTTATTCCTGGTGTTCTTAACTCTCTATGTTCTTCCCAGTTCCTAGTATTTCCCCTTCAGTTGTCTAATTGGAAACTATTTGCTTCTTCAGTTTTGCCACCTCTTAAGTTGAGTAGCTGGAGAACAGAGAAATTTAAACACAATGGTATGTGGCTCTCCTCTGTGTGGCAGCAGTTTAATCAAACAGAAATTATGAGTCCTGTTGCTGAGAGTACTGATTCCTGAAGCTCCTATTTCTATCACTAAATGATTAGATAGAAGACAACATATAGAAGAGAATAATTTAGATCCTACCTCTTCCTCTATCTTGAGGAATTATTTCCATCATTTCTCAAGCCAGAACTAGAATTTTTCTCCTGGAAGTATGTGCTTCCAGTTTTCTAACTGGATTATTTTCAGATCAGAACCAAAAAAGAAGACAGTTATTACTAGTTTCTTGTTTATTCAAATTATGATTCTTCTCTAATAGGCTTGATGATGTGAAATGTGAGATCCTTGGATAGTTATCTACACCATGTGTTATTCCCAGGTCTTATTGAATTCATCAAGAGACAATGAATATGGGGTGCTTGGTAATCTCACTCAAATAAAATTAGTATAAAATTAGATTTATGATAGTCTAAATGTGCAAAGAAATAAAATGTGATATGTTCATACCATGGAATACTTGGCAATAAGAGGAGATGTAAGGATAATATATGTGGCAACACAGATTAACCCACACAGCATCATGTCTACTGAAAGAAACTAGATGCAAATGGCAAAACATTGTATGATTCAATTTATATGAAATTTTCAGACAGAGAAAAAAATAAATTGATTATGTAGTGCTCACTGAAAGTGAGAGTGGGACATGAAGACTGACTGTTAATCAGTTTTTGGTTTCTGTGGAGGGTGATAAAAATCTTTCAGAATGGCATAGTGATAATGGGTACACAAATATGTGACTACCCCAAATATCACATACTCACACTTTATCTATGTACATAACAAAACATTTGAAATATATCTCATTAAAACTGTTCACATAAAATAAGTGACTAGAGTCAACAAAATATGAACACAAGTCCTTGGTTTAAAGAAAATGACTACGGGCACACCATGTTTTCAAGCCCACAGCTCCACCTGCATTCCTGGAGGCCTGTTAGAAACAGAGACAATCATGCTCTCTACTTTCATCCGTGGAGGTCTGCCTTCACCAGGGACATCCAGATGAGACTCCTCCATCATCAATATCCTGCTTGTCAGGTCTCCCTGGGGGACACCTAGTAGTAGTGAGCTGTCCTGTGAGGTCGATTTACTGGCCCATGACTCAGCATAAATTCCCTGAGGCCTACCAGCACTGGAAATAAATAGCTAGGACACCAACAGAGGCCTCTTTGGCTGTACCCAGCAGCAGCAAAGTGTGCCCCTCTCACTGTACTCCATTTTCTATCCCACAACACTGCCTGAATTTTCCAGAAGCCTGCGGGCACCAGGGACAACCAGATAAGGGCACAATCAACAAGAGCCAGTGCAATATGGCACTACCAGAGTTCAGCTATCATACTACAGCAAGACCTGGATACACTAGCACAGCTTAATCACAAGAAAATAAACTTAAATCCAATATTATAAAGAAGATATTGGCCTTTAAAGAGGAAATGACTAAATCCTTTAAAGAAATACAGGGAAATACAATGAAACAGGTAAAGGAAATTAATAAAAGTGTTCAAGACCTAAAAATGAAAATAGAACCAATAAAGAAAACACAAACTGAGGGCAACCTAGAGATGGAAAACCGAGGGAAGAGAACAGGAACAACAGCTGAAAGCATAACCAACAGAATACAATATATGGAAGATAAAATCTCAAGCTTAGAAGATACAATAAAAGAAATTGATATATCAAAAATATTAAATATGAAAAATTTCTGACACACAAAAAAAATCTGGGAAACCATGAAGACCTAACCCAAGCATAGGAATAGAAGAAGTAAAACCAGCTACAAGGTCCAAAAAATATTTTTAACAAAATCACAGAAGAATATTTCCACACCCTAAAGAAAGAAATGCCTATAAATATGCAAGAAGCTTACAGAACATAACATAGATTAGACCAGAAAAGAAAATTCTCCTCCCATATAATAATCAAAATGCTAAATGTACAAAACAAAAAAGAATATTAAAAGCTGCAAGGAAAAAAAGGACAAGTAAGCTATAAAGGCAAATCTATAAGAATTACACCTGACTTCTCAACAGATTCTTAAAAGCCAGAAGGACTCGAGAAGATGAATTTCAGTCTCTAAGAGACTACAGATACCAGCACAGACTACTCTACTCAAAAAAAAAACTTAATTAGCACAGATGAAGAAAACAAAATATTCCATGACAAAACCAAATTTAAACAATACGTCTCTACAAACCCAGCCATGCAGAAAATATTAGAAGGAAAACTTCAATCTGATGAGGCTAGGTACATCAAAGAAAACATAGGAAATAAATAATTCCACACCAGCAAAACCAAAGGAAGGTAAACACACACACGCACACACACACACACACACACACACACACAAATATACCAGACAATTACCAGCAACATCAAAATAACAGAGATTAACGATCAATTATCATTAATATCTCTCAATATCAATGAACTCAATTCTCCAATAAAAAGACACAGGCTAACCAAACGTCTATGAAAGCAGAATGTATGATTATGCTGCTTACAAGAAATACATCTCAGCAACAAAGACAGACATTAACTCAGAGTGAACGGCTGAAAAACAAATTTCCAAACAAACAAACCCAAAAAGCATGCTGGAATAGCCATTCTAATACATAATAGATTTTTAACCAAAATTAATAAAAAGATATGGGAAAGGACATTTCATACTTTTTCAAAGATATAACAAGATGATGTATCAATTCTGACTATCTATGCTTCAAATGCAAGTTTACCTACACTCATAAAATAAATACTACTAAAACTTAAGTCATATATTGAACTCAACTCATTAATAGTGGGAGACTTCAACAATCCATTATCACCAAGAGACAGATGGGAAATTGAACAGACAAACTAAACAGATAAATAATGAAACTAACAACTGTTATGAATCCGATGGCCCTAACAGATATCTACATAACATTTTACCCAAAGATAAATGAGTATACCTTCTTCTCAGTACCTCATAGAACCGTCTACAAAATTGAGTATATAAGTTAGTCACAAAGAAAGTCTCAATGGATATAAAAAAAATTAAAATAACCTGTGTTTGATCAGACGACCATGGATTAAAACTGGACTTCAACAACAAAACAACACCAACACC
The DNA here is from genome assembly GCF_963924665.1 of Micromys minutus. Lineage (NCBI taxonomy): Eukaryota > Metazoa > Chordata > Mammalia > Rodentia > Muridae > Micromys > Micromys minutus. Next base: position 15,489,293 of record NC_137970.1, on the reverse strand, counting down.
AACAGAAAACCTACAAACTTATAAAAATTGAACAAGTCTCTACTTAATGAACTCTGTATCAGGGAAGAAATAAAAAAATTAACTAAAGACTTTCTAGAATTCAGTGAAAATTGAAGGCACAATATATCTAAATTTATAGGATACAGTGAAAGAAGTGCTAAGTGGAAAGTTCATAACACTAAGTGCCTTCATAAAGAAATTGGTGAGATTTCATACTAGTAACTTAACAGCACATCTGAAAGCTCTAGACCAAAAAGGGCAAACATATCCAAGAGAAGTAGATGGCAGGAAATAATCAAACTCAGAGCCAAAAATCAATAAATTAGAAACAAAGAGAACAATTCAAGGACTCAAGGAAACCAAGAGGTTTTTTGTTTTGTTTTGTTTTTGAGAAAATAGGCAAGATAGACAAGCCCTTAGCCAAGTAACTAAAAGGCAGAGGAAAAAATATCCAAATTAACAAAAACAGAAAGGAAAATGGAGAACATAACAACAGATATTGAGGAAATACAAAAAAAAAAACAATTAGGTCTTACTTCAAAAACCTGTATGTCCCAAAGTTAGAAAATCTAAACAATTGTCTTGATATATACCACTTAACCAAAGTTAAATCAAGATCAGGTAAACAACTTAAATAGACTGATAACCCCTAAAGAATTAGAAACAGTCATTAAAAGTCTCCCAACAAAAAAAAGAAAAGAAAAAGGCCCAGTGTCAAATATTAGCACAGAATTCTACCAGACTTTCAAAGAAGAGCTAATACCAATATTCCTCAGATTATTCCACAAAGCAGAAACAGAAAGAATATAGCCAAGCTCATTCTAAAGGCCACAGTCACCATGATACCTAAAGCACACAAAGACTCAATGAAGAAAGAGAACTTCAGACCAATTTCCTTTATGAACCTTAATGTAAAAGTACTCAATAAAATATTCACAAACTGGATCTAAGAACACATCAAAGACATCATCCATCATCAAGCATCATCCCAAAGATGCAGGGGTGGTTCAATAAAAATCCATCAATATAATCCATCATATAAACAAACTGGAAGAAAAAAATTACATGAACATTTTATTAGATGCTGAAAAGGCCTTTGACAAAATCCAATATCCCTTCATGTTAAAAGTTTTGGAGATATCAGGGATACAAGCATATACCAAAAAGTAATCAAGGAAGTTGATAAAAAAGACATCAAATTAAATGGAAAGAAACTTAAAGCAATTCCACTAAAATCAGGGGCAAAACAAGGCTGTCTACTCTCTCATTATCTCTTCAATATAGTACTTGAAGTTTTAGCTAGAGCAATAAGGCAACTAAAAAAGATCAAGAGGATATAAATCAGAAAGGAAAAAGTCTGCAGACAGGGGCAGTCCCCAAATGGCCCTTCCTTCAGTCTCTGCTCCAGATTTTGTCCCTGTTCTTCCTTTGGACAGGAACATTACTGGACTAAAACTTTTGAGATGGGTGGGTGGCCCCATCCCTTGACCAGGGGCTATGCCTATCTACTGGAGGTGGTCTCTACAGGCTTTATCTCCCCCTTCTCTGTGCATTTTGGCTAAAGGAATACTTTGGTTCCTAGTATCCTCTTGTTTCCCATGTGTAGGGACCCTCCAGTAGCTATACTCAGTTCCTCATCCCCCTGCTCCCTGTTACATATTTTTATTCGATCTCTTGACCCTTTGTACCTCTCTCCCATCTCCTCCAGTACCTAATACTGCCCCTCATTCCTTCCCTCTCCTCTCTCCCTCCTATGTCCCCCTCTCCCTCCACCTACCAAGTTCATCCTGTTCCCCCCACAATGCAAGACTGAAGCATACACAGACTGGTCAAAGCATCACTATTCACAGATGATATTATAGTATTACATAACTTGCCCCCAAAAATCTACCGAGGAACTCCTACAGCTGATAAACATGTTCAGGGAAACAACATCCTTCACAATAGCCAGAAATAATATAAAGTGTCTCCAACCAAGCAAGTGAAAGACCTGAATAGCAAGAACTTCAAGTCTTAGAAGAAAGAAATTGAAGAAGATACCAGAAGATGTAAAGATCTCCTATTGTTGTGGATTAGTAGAATTGACATAGTAAACATAGCCACTTTACCAAAGTCAATATATAGATTCAACACAATTCCCATCAAAATTCCAACACAATTATTTACAGACCTTAAAAAGACAGTATTCAACTTCATATGGAAAAACAAAAAACCCAGGATAGCTTTTAAAATCCTGTACAATAAAAGAACTGTTAGAGGTATCACCACTCCCCCCACCCCCAATTTCAAGCTGAACTAAAGAGCAAAAGTTATAAAAACCACATGGTATTGACATAAAAACAGATAAGAGATCAATGAAATAAAATTGAAAATACAGAAGGAAATTTACATATCTACAAACACTTGGTTTTTGACAAAGATGCCAAAGCCATACAATGGGGAAAAAAAGAAAGCATCTTCAACAAATAGTGCTGGTCTAACAGGATATCTGCATGTAGAAGAATGCAAATGAATTCATATTTATCACCCTGTACAAAGCTCAGGTACAAGTAGATCAAAGACATTAAACTAAAACTAGGCATACCAGAGAGAAGAGAAAGTGGAGAACAGTCTTGAACATACAGGAGACAAGTTTCTAAACTTAAGACCCTGCACTAAGAGCAAGAATTAGTAAATGAAGCCTCAAGAAACTGAAAGATCTCCACATTAAACCAGGTACACTGAAATTATTAGAAGAGAAAATAGGGAAAACCTTAGAACACATAGACACAGGAGAAAATTTCCTGAACAGAACATCATGGCTCATGCTCTAAGGTCAAATATCGACAAATAGGACTTAATGAGATTGCAAAGTTTCTGAAAGGCTAAGGACACTGTCAAGAAAACAAAACAGCAGCCAACAGAATGGGAAAAGAACTTTACCAACACCACATCAGATAGAGGCCTAATATCCAAAGTATACAAAGAACTCAAGAAGCTAGACACCAGAGAATCAAACAACCCTATTAAAAATTGGAGTACAGAGCTAAACAGAAAGTTCTCAATTGAGGAATATTGAATGGCTGAGAAGCATCTAAGGAAGTGCTCTACATCATTAGCCATCAGGGAAATGCAAATCTAAACAACCCTGAAATTCCATCTCACACCAGTCAGATTGGCCAAGATCAAAAACTCAGATGACAGCAGATGCTGGCAAGGATGTGGAGAAAGAGAAACATTTCTCCACTGTTGGTGGGGTTGTAAACTGGTACAACCACTCTAGAAATCAGTCTGGCAGTTCCTCAGAAAAATGGACATAGTACTACCTGAAGACCCAGTTATTCCACTTCTGGGCATATACCCCAGAGAAGCTCCAAAATACAACAAAGACACATGCACCACGATGTTCATAGAAGCTCTATTTATAATAGCCAGAAGCTGGAAAGAACCCAGATGTCCTTCAGTAGATGAATAAATACAAAAATTGTGGTACATTTACACAATAGAGTACTACTCAGCTATCAGAAACAATGACTTTATAAAATTCTTAATAAAATGGATACATCTAGACAATATCATCCTGAGTGAGATTAGCCAGTCACAAAAGAACAGACATAATATGCAGTCACTGATAATTGTATACTAACCCCAAAAAGCTCTGAAACAACTCACAGAATATATGAAGTTCAAGAAAAGAAAAATAAAGAAAAGAAAAGAAAAGAAAAGAAAAAAGCCATTATCCTTACACACCAAGAAAACTTTGACTAATTCCAGGTTACATCCTGTTTTACATGTATTTTTTGCTCATTGTAACTAGTAAGATCTTAATGCACACTATCAAAACTTAAAAAAAAAACAAGCACTGACAAAAATGTATTCGTATACTTTTATACAAAAATGCTTAAAATCTCTACATTTATCTTTGTTTTTTAAAATAAAGTTGTTCAATTAGAAAAAAAAGACAAACATGGCATATACTCACTTACAAATGGAGAGTAGACAAGAAGAAGTCAAATAACAAGGAGAGCCTAAGAGAGGTTGCTTGAATCTTTCTTAGACAGGAAAATAGAATTGACCGTGATTGGAGGAAGGGACTTGGGTAAGTGAGGAAACAGGAAGAATCAAATATAGGGAGGACAGAGGGAGAGAGAACTGGGAGAGAGAATTGAAATTGGTAGTGGGGGCATCTCTGTGATGAGCTAGATACCTAGAAGAATGCAAATTCCCAGGAACCTATGAGTGGGACCCTAGCTAAGACTCCTAGCAATAGGAGATGTATTACCAGGCAACCCTTCCAATGGAGCAATGGTGTACTGGCTGATTTTGTGTCAACTTGACTCAAGCTGGAGTAATCACAGAGAAAGGAGCCTCAGTTAAGGAAATGCCTCAATGAGATCCAGCTGTAAGGCATTTTTTCAACTAGTGATCAAGGGGGGAGGGCCCAGCCCATTGTGGGCGGTGTCATTACCTTGGCTGGTAGACCTGGGTTCTATAAGAAAGCAGGCTGAACAAGCCAGGGGAAGCAAGCCAGTAAGTGACATCCCTCCATGGCCTCTGCATCAGCTCCTGCTTCCTGACCTGCTTGAGTTCCAGTCATGACTTCCTCTGGTGATGAACAGTAATGTGGAAATTGAAAACTGAATAAAACCTCCCCCCCCCCAACTTGCTTCTTGGTCATGATGTTTTGTGCAGGAATAGAAACCCTGACTAAGACAGATGGAGACACCAAACTGGCCACAAAACCTTAGACCCCCAATTTGCCCTGCCTACAAGATGTGTAGTGACACAGGTAGAGCAGAAATTGAGGGAATGGCCAATCAATGACTGGTCCAGCTTGAGACTCATAACCATAAGAGAAAGCCCACCTCTAACACTATTAATGATATTTTCTTGTGCTTGCAAACAGAAGCCTAGAATAACTGTCATCTTGAGAAGCTTCACACAGCAACTGATGGAAACAAATGCACTATTCTCAACTGTTAGGTAGCGTACAGGGAATCTTGTTGAAGAAGGATAGCCACTGAAAGAGCCACAGAGGTGAAGAACATCATAAGAAAAAGTACAGAATCAAATTACCTCGGCCCATATGGGCTCACAGAAACTGAACCACCAACTACCAAGCATGCATGGGATGGACTTAGGCCCTGTACACATATGTAACCAATGTACAGCTTGGTCTTCGTGTGGGATCCTAACATTGGAAGCAGGGGTTGTCTCTGACTGATTGCCTGCCTTTGAATCCCTTTCCCCAACCAGGCTGCTTTGTCTAACCTCAGTATGAGAAGATGCACCTAGTTCTACTGCAACTTCATATGCCAAGGAAGGTTGATATCCATGGGAGTCCACTACTTCTCTAAGCAGAAAGAGAGAGGAGATAGAGGGAGAGCCAATGAGAGGGCAGGACTAGGAGGAAAAGAGGGAGGGGAAGCCAAGATTAGGATGTAAAGTAAATAAAAAGAAATAACTATGGTTCTTTAATAAGGGAATAAATAAAAAGATCCTGTATTAATGGGTATAATGGTATTTTAAAGTAGTTATTAAGCTTTAAATTAACCATAAAGATTTTACAATAGCAAAAAAACTGATGTTTTTATTAGCATCTCTAAAAAACAAAGTTGGAAAAAACGCAGGAAATAATCCAATTAGTTAATTTTCCCCCTGGTACGAAGCTCCAGATTTTTAAAAAGCAGTAGGCAATGGACCAGGGGAGTATATATGAGAGAAAGAAGTAAGTAAAGCTCCAGTTCTGTGCTTTCAGGATACTTGTACAAAGTTGCTTTCCATTAGCTGGACCTTTTGGTCATTTTGCAAAGAAGTAGAATTTGGCAACAGGGTCCTAATGATCTCTTCACTCTGAGGCAGTGTAGTTTATGAGGACTAATAAGTACTCCTTTGTAGGGACAAGTTGAGGGGGAGGGAGGATGGAAGCATGGGATCTGGGGGGTATAACATTTGAAAAGTAAGTACAGAGAATATCCAATAAAATAATTTTTAAAAAATTGAATAAAAGTGGAAGTAAGCACTAAGGGCTGTCATCTTAACTCTCCTGTCCTCAAACATTCATAAAAAGTTGTATGTCTTGAGGAGTCTTGGAGCAAAGCTAAGAAGACATTTTCCCCGTAGCATCTTCATTTACTATCAACTCAACAGATGTCTAACCCAGAACAGGTCATAAAAACATTTAACAAGTAGTATCAAACAGCCACAGAGTAATCAGGACAGTTATCAACTAGAGAACAGAGTATTTACAGCTAGGTGTTAGGGCACTTGCTGTAGCCCCAGTTAATGAGAAAGTCAACGCAAAAGAGTCAAAAGTAGGACAGCCTGGGAAAATTCCTGAGAATATTTTTTTTTCAGAATAAAAAAGGGGCAAGAGAAAACAGCAAATATAATATACAATAAATTCTTACCCTGCAAAAACCACAGTCTTTTAAAAAGTGTATTAATCCAAGGGAAATATCTATAGGAAGCAGACAGGAAAGCTAAGAAGTATAGCCCAACTGAGAGTATGATACTGGAGTACAGACATCTAAAGGAACCAGTAAGAAAGGCTTAAACACACCCCATCCCAAACCCCTTATACCAAAGTGTGAAGACCAATAGCTTAACCATTCTACATACAGTACACAGCACTTAAAAGAAATGTTCAAAGTCCCAAGTAATTATGGAAATGCAAATCAAAACATTCTACCTCACACCAGTTAGAATGGCTAAGATCAAAAATTCAGATGACAGCAGATGCTGGTGAGTGTGTGGAGAAAGAGGAACACTTCTCCACTGTTGGTGGGGTTGTAAACTGATACAACCACTCTGAAAATCAGTCTGGTGATTCCTCAGAAAAATGGACATAGTACTACCTGAAGACCCAGTTATTCCACTTCTGGGCATATACCCCAGAGAAGCTCCAACATACAACAAAGACACATGCACCACAATGTTCATAGCAGCCCTTTTTATAATAGCCAGAAGCTGGAAAGAACCCAGATGTCCATCAATAGATGAATAGATACAGAAATTGTGGTATATTTACACAATGGAGTACTACTCAGCTATTAGAAACAATGACTTTATGCAATTCTTAGGAAAATGCCTAATGAACTAGAAAATACCATCTTGAGTGAGGTAACACAGACACAAAAGAACACATGGTGTTGCTCGGCTTTAAAAACTCTTCCTTGTGTTACTCTGTTCTGTTTACTGGAACACATTCCTCTTAATACTCTCCAGTCACATCGCACAACTCTTATTCCTTTGTCTTTTCTTCTGTCTCTCATCATTATTCCCTTCTCTTAAAAAAAAAAAAAAATTATATATTGGCGCACACAGTCGCTATCTTCAGACTCACCAGAAGAGGGCATCAGATCCCATTACAGATTGTTGGGAGCCACCATGTGGTGGCTGGGAACTGAACTCAGGACCACTGGAAGAGCAGTCGTGCTCTTAGCTGCTAAACCATCTCTCCAGCCCCAATTCTCTTCTTTTTACTTGTTAATTATAACCCTCTATAGATTTAACAATTCCTAAGATCTTTGGGTCCTAATTATAAGTAACCTATTACTTAATCTGTGGCGGTTTGAATGTGAATGCCCTTCTTGTTCTCAGGTACTTGAACAACTGGTCCCCAAAATTGGTGACACTATTTGGGGACATGGTATAGACTTGATAGAGGATATACTTGTCTCGAGGTGGGCTTTGAGAGTCCATAGACACACACAACTCCACATTTGCTCTTTCTGCTTCTTGTGTATGGGAAAAGATGTGCTCTGAGAGCTTCCTGCCCCTGCCTCCCAGCCTTCTGCTTACTATCATATTTTCTCACTTTGATACATGCAAACCCCCAGGAACCATAGGCTCAAATAAATTATCTTTTCCATATATTGCTTTTGGTCATGATGTTGATCACAGCAAAAGAATATAATATAGAAGTTGGTACCAGAGAGTAGGCTATTGCTGTTTATAACCTGACCATGCTTTGATTTCTGTTTTTGGAGAAATTAAACAATTTCAGAACTTGCATAGAGAAAAGTTATTGAATTCTGTAATCAGAGCTTGACTGACAGGTCTAGTCAGAAGCTGAGAAACAGTAATCCTGAGAGCAATACAGACTAAGGAGGATCAGTTCAAAAGGTTTCAGAGAGGACTGTTAGATCTCAAAGCTGGGACAAATGGCTAATTGTGGTGTCCATTAAAGTATCAAAGCAGACACTGGTCACCAGATTCTCCCTGAATCCCTCAGTTCCTATCTGTTACAAGGTCCTTCTTGCTGGCACACCCTAAACTTCTCTAGCTCAGTGGCTGAGCTGCCCTTCTCCTGGGTGCCCTTCCTTACATAAGCCAGTCATTTTGAATACCTGCCTTTTTTTTGAGTCTACCCTTTATCCAGGCAAGTCTCTTGGCCCAGTTCAAGACTCTTGGTCAGCAGCTCCTCTCCCCCTTGCTCTCCTCACATGGCTAGGCTCAGAATCATGTCCACTCTGGACTCTCTCAGATGTCCCTGCCTCTTGCTGTGTTCTCCCACATATCTACAATAAACATTTTCCTCCACTATACTTCAGAGCAGTCATGTCCTTACTTTTATTTATTTATTTATTTATTTATTTATTTATTTATTTATTTATTTATTTATTTATTTATTTAACTTCAGGGACAATATTAACAACTGGGATAATGGTCATTTATATGTTATTTTGGCAAAAAAAAAAAAATAACAGCTGATTTCTCCTACCCCCTTTCTATCATTAGAAGAGACTCCTAAGAGATAATATAACAAAATAAAACAAAAGAATCACATTGGAGTTGGACAATACAAACAAACAAAAGAACAATAGCCCAAGAGAAGGCACAAGAATCAGAGACACAGTTGTTCATACACTCAGGAATCCCATAAAAATACTACACTGAAAGTTATAAGATATATGCACAGGACCAAGTGCAAACCCATTCAAGGCACTGTGCTGTTCCTTTAGTCTCTTCGAGATGAAGTGACCTTTGTTCATGTTGATTTAGAGAGCCCTTTATTCTTGGCTCTTACATTGTTTCCGCCTCCTCTTCCATGAGGTTCCCTGAGCTCCTGAAGGAAGGTATTTGATGGAGAAATCTTAAGTAGGGTTGTGTGTTCCAAGGACACAAACATTTTCTCTCTCTCTGTCTCCCTCTCCCTCCCCCCTCCTCTCTCTCTCTCTCTCTGTCTCTCTCTGTCTGTCTCTCTCTCTGTCTCTCTCTCTCTCTCTCTCTCTCTCTCTCTCTGTGTGTGTGTGTGTGTGTGTGTGTGTGTGTGTGTGTTTGTGCTATGGGTGGAAGCTTGAGGCATCTGAAAGTGTCCAGACTGAACAGGGGCAGCAGAATACACTGGACCATGAGAGGAGAGATGGGCAGAGCCTGAGGGGAAGATAAAAGAGACAACAGAGGAAGAGGCTAAGAGGACCAAGAGACTGCATAGAAAGCAAGAAAGCATGTAGTCAAAATGGCTGAGTTATATAAGAATTAGAAGCTAGAGGAAGGGAAACAATGCCCAATATGTAGTCTGATGTTTATTGTAGGAGGTGGGATAAGAAATGCTGGGAGGAGCCACAGGAACTGAATGAGACTTATCCTAGCTTTCTTTGGGCTAACATTTCAGTCTTCTTGTTGATAACAAGTGATGTCATCTCTTCTATTACTACTTCCTGCTGAAACTGGGGCATCATGGTCAGAGGTAACCAGAAAGGCCTGAATGTCGGTCAAAGCCAGGAATGGAGAGAGGAGGGCAGGTTAGGAGACAACTATTTTGCTATGCTTGATAACCAGGTTCTGTGGGACCACCTCGGGCTAATGAAGCACAAGCAGCTTTGGATCAGTCTGGAAGGCAGTTTCTGGAGGAATGCCTGGCAGTTCACAGCTGTTTTGAAGCATTTTGCTGTCTCCAGTTCATTAGAAATCTGTTGGGACAGATAGCGACTATGGACAGAAGGTAAAGTTAAGAAATTTAGGGGATTTTTTTTTATCTTGTGTGTACACTTGAAATTTCCAGGCCCATGGTCTTGGTAGCTGGAGGGAGATATCCCAAGACCAGGGAAAAGAGAGATCCCACCCTGAGTAATAGGGAGTAGTGGGGAAAGATTAGATATATTAGTATAACCACTGTTTTTAATCTGTACTGAAATCTGCCTCATAGAAAAAGCAGTAGACTTGTGCCTTCGAGTAATAGCAAAAACTTGGGAACAAAATTAATCATTCTAGGTTAAAATCATTAACACTTTTCTTTCATATTTAGAGAGCTAGATATACAGATTGGACGGAGATGTTTTTGGCACAATGAGAAACTTTAAGTCTATATTTAGAAGACAACCAAAGGAAATTTAAAATTTTAAACTCATGACTGATAATAGTAGCAATGTTTTTTTTTTCCTTACAACTTTATTTAAAGGAGATGCAGGTACAGATTTTTAAAAGCATTTTTGGAATTCTTTTAGAGGTTTGATAACATGCATTGAAATTCCACTAGTTACCATAAGCATAAAGTACACGTAAAACAGAACATAACATAGAAACAGTCAGAGTATTTTCTGGTGAGTATAGATTAAACATAATGTTTTTGAATATGAAAAATTGCCACAAGGCTATATTCTTAGCTATTGAATTATTAATGATTTAAGTTCCAGGTGTACCACACTCTGAGAGGGTGCTATACACTTTTTTTTTTTCCTAAGAAGGACTGAGTCTTTCACTATTTGGCCTTTATTATTCTTGAGCTTCATACGGCCTGTGAGTTGTTTCTGGAGTGTTCAGAGCTTTCTGGGGCTAGTATACAATTATCAGTGACTGCATATTATGTCTGTTCTTTTGTGACTGAGTTACCTCACTCAGGATGATATTCTCTAGATACATCTATTTTTTTAGGAATTTCATAAAGTCATTGTTTCTAATGAGTAGTACTCCATTGTATAAATATACCACAATTTTTGTATCCATTCATCTACTGAAGGACATCTGGATTCTTTCCAGCTTCTGGCTATTATAAATAGAGCTGCTATGAACATTGTGGTACATGTATCTTTGTTGTATGTTGGAGCTTCTCTGGGGTAAATACCCAGAAGTGGAATAACTGGGTCTTCAGGTAGGACTATGTCCAATTTTCTGAGGAACCGCCAGACTGATTTCCAGAGTAATTGTACCAGTTTACAACCCCACCAACAGTGGAGAAGTGTTCTTCTTTCTCCATATCCTCACCAGCATCTGCTGTCATCTGAGTTTTTGATCTTAGCCATTCTGACTGGTGTAGGGTGGAATCTCAGGGTTGTTTTGATTTGCATTTCCCTGATGACTAAGGATGTTGAGCACTTCCTTAGATGTTTCTCAGCCATTCGATATTCCTCAGTTGAGAATTTTTTGTACCCCAATTTTTAATAGGATTGTTTGTTTCTCTGGTGTCTAACTTCTTGAGTTCTTTGTATATATTGGATATTAGACCTCTATCTGATGTGGAGTTGGTAAAGATCTTACCAGGGCTAGATGCATAGCTTTTATAGACCTTTATAACTTTCTTAAACACTTAACTTATATAAACTTCAAACCTTTTTTTCCATCCATTCAGTTACCATGAGATAAGAGTGATTGACTTTTGAGAGCAGTTGATGAAGAGAAATTTGCTTTAAATAAAGGACTACTAAAAAGTTACACTAAAACCTGTTTTGTGAGTTTCTCTCTTGGTGTGAAGTCTGCCAGCAAGATAAACTGTGTCTGCCTTTCTCAGCTGGTGACTTGGACTTAAAGTGAGGCCTGACTTTTACTTTTACATATGAAAAGCAGCTGTAGCTTTGGGGAAGGATCTGGGAGCCTGCCACAGCCTGCCAAAACTACAGTTAGCCATCAACACCTTCAGAGATGTGAGAAGGATAAATTATAACCAGAAATATAATCCAAATAGCCTACATATCAATTAAAGTGACAGAGACTTAGTGCTACCTGGATGGTTACCCTAGGCTCATGTCATCTCAATGGCTTCATTAGGGACAGAGGTAATAGGTGTCACATAGCTGTCACTTAGTCACAAAGAACAGCATTATATCTCAGCTGCTGCACAGGACAGCAGTGGCCTTTGGCTGCCAGACAAGAAAGTTTTGAGAGATTTTCCTGTGGAAAAGGAATTTGAGGAAACTGATATACCTTAATGAGGCAGAGTAAAGCAGTCAAGCCAATGTATCTGTTTTTGGCAGAGTCCTGGGAGCGAGTGAGCATGGGGCAGTTCTTTGCCCAGTATTTAGTGCCACCAGAATTCAGGTGGAGTCTTCCATGCCCCATAGTCTTCTTTGGAGACCTTATGGTCACTGAGAGGAGTTGGCATTTCTAACTATCACAGGAAGCTTTGCAATAGGCACTTTAAATGGCATATTCAGCAAAGCGCTAAAGAACTTGAGGACCATTATCTATACCTGGGCTATACCATGTCTGCCTATGTTGCACAATGCTACCTGCCATAATGACAATGGATGAAACCTTTGAAACTGTAAGCCAGCTCCAGTTAAATGTTTTCCTTGGTCACAGTGTCTCGTCACAGCAACAGAAACCCTAAGACACTAAATAAAGCTGTATCCCCAATATGAATTACAGTTGTAGTTCTAAGTAAAAACCTGATCATTTATAAGGTGACTGACCAGTAACTTGCATGTCTTAATTATCTTTAACAGTTTACAAGTCAGTAGCTTTTTATAAGATTAAGAATTTACAGTTTTATACCTGTTAAGTTTGAGACTTAAAATTTTGAGTTGAAGATTTCATTGAAGATCCTTTAGCATCAAAATAAAACTTTAAACCATAAATAAAGTCCACAGAGAGACTAGGAAATTTACAGAGCCATAGATATTATCCACAGAGAACTGAGAGCCTTACTTTTTGATCCTTTCATAGTGTACCATTACAGAGCATCACAGTTTCTTATAAGGCTCAATTTATCCAAATAGCCAAACCTTAGTAAAGTTAGCAAAGACAAAGAGGCTAGATATATATCTTCAAGTCAGTTATTGTTAACCTGAGTAGAACTTACAGTTTATAAATCTTATTTATCAAATATATCTTACATTGTTCCTTATTTAATTTTTTCTGGAAACATGGTGTTAAGCAGTTAGCAAAAACATAAGTAGTTAGACATACTCTAAGTCAGTTTCTGTCAACCTGAATATACCTTTAGAACCTTAAGAATTTATCATCACACAAATATCCATCCTAATCCAAAATACTTAAGACTTCCAGTTGTGTCTTTAGTCTAAAATGGAGATTCAATGATAAAGAACCTTATGATTATTACATTAGTTTATGCTGCTTTTATCTTACTCAAGATGGTGGTACAGTTACATTTCATGTACTCATTTTTAACCTTAGTAAAGATGGCTGCCACCCATGCTTCCATTGTATGAGTCCATCAGCCAAGATGGAGGCAAGTCACATAGCTGCTATTTAATGTATTTTCCTAAACAAGAGTTGAGTTCAAGTAACATACACAGTAAGTAGATCTGTTTTTCTAAATAAGACTTGTTTACCATATACAAATTAAGATTCAACCTTTCTTTACAAATTTTAAGCTAACTTTTTGTTAAAGATTCTACAAATTCTTTAACCACACCCAAAGAACTTACAGATCCTGAATTAGAGTGTTTATACAACAGTCTTAAAATATTTCTTGAGAACAGAACACAGAGAAATTGTAGAGATAAAAACGTTTCAAGAGTAGAAATTTACATGTGTGGTATATACTCATTGAGAAGTGGATATTGGCCAAAAAAAGTACAACTTACCCCTAATAAAACCCATAGATGGTAAAAAGTTTAATAAGAAGGAAGGCCAAGGTGAGGATGTTTCAATTCCACTTAGAAGGCAGAACAAAATAATCACACGAGGCAGAAGGAGAAAGGGACCTAAGTGGGAAAGGGGAGGATGAGTGGAAAAGGGGAACAGGATTAGGTGGGGGGGCAGGAGAGAAGCCCAGATGGCCAGGAGAATGAATGGAAATATGCAGCTGCAGGGGAGCAGGGGGAACCTCTAGAAAGTTCCAGAGACCAGTGATGTAAGAGGCTCCCAGGACTCAATGAGAGTGACCTTAGCCGAAATGCCTAACAGTGGGGAGATGAAACCTGAAGAGACCACCTCCAACAGATAGACAAGGCCCCCAGTGGAGGGATGGGGTTAACAACTCACTGTCAAAATTTTTGACCCAGAATTTTTCCTGCCTAAAAGAAATGCAGGCACAAAAATGGAGCAGAGATGGAAGGAAAGGCCATCCAATGACTGGCCCAAAATGGAATCCATCCCATGGGCGGGCACCAATCCCCGACACTATTACTGATTCTATGTTGTACTTGCAGACAGCAGCCTAGCGTGGCTGTCCTCTGAGAGGCTCTACTAGCAGCTGACTGAGACAGATGCAGATACTTACAGCTAAGCATTGCACTGAGATAGGGGGCCCTCTATGAAAGAGTTAGGGAAGGATTGAAGGAGCTGAAGGAGATGGCAAACCCTTAGAAAGACCAACAGTGTCAACTAACCCCAACCCCTGGGAGCTCCCAGAGACTAAGCCACCAACCAAAGAGCAAACATGGGCTGATCCATGGCCCCTGGCACACGTAGCAGAGAATTGCCTGGTATGGCCTCAGTTGGAGAAGATGCACCTAACCCTCTAGAGACTCGATGGCTCAAGGAACAGGAATGGGGAGGTGAGGTGGTTGGGTGAGGGGGTTGGGGGTAGGAAAGCAGCACCCTTTTAGAGGCAAAGGGGAGGAGGAATGGGTTGAAGAACTCTGGGAGGGGGACTGGGAACAGAGGCAGCATTTTGGACATAAATAAATAAAAGAATTCAAAAAGAAAGAAAAGATGAAGCAAGGGAATAAAGAGTAGAAATAGGAGAAACCTTAGAGACAAGAGATTTGGGATCATTTGCTTGTGAGATACAAGAAGTTATTATAATATGCAAGGATTTGGAATTCAAATGTGCTATCTTTGGCCATTGAGCTATACTGAGGTCAAGCTGTTTCCAGTAACATAGTGAGGCTCTAATGAAATCTCTGAGTCTGAGGATCAAAAAGATGGGGTTACAAAACAAACTTTTCTGGGGGGGGGTAGACTCCAAGGGGGGATCTGAAATACAGAGAACAGTGTCGAAAACTCTTTCGAGGGACAAGGATTTCAAATGTAAACTCTGCCTGAGTAAGGAGTTCAATATCCTAGAGGCTATAACAGAGAAGCTGTGGGGCTGCATCTCCTAAGATGCAAGGGAGCTCCAGGAAGGAGCTGAGGACAAAGGAAGCAGAGGACCATCAAGTGTCTTAGTGGATAATTGCCCATAGAGTGGACTTCCAGAGGCTAGAGGAGGCTCCAGAAGCTAGAAAGAGGACACTTAGCAAGTATTCAAGGAAAGACAAATGGTTGGAGCAGTTGGAGGAAAGAAGTGGCAGAAAAGATGGATTCTAGACTTCAGATTTAAATATGGTAGAAGACAGAAGCCAGCAGAGACAAATGATCCATGAACACTTAGGAGAGTCAAATCAGCTTTAGTTCAGAGAGGCTGAGCCCTTTAGAAGGGAACTCATATATGATACTCCTGGGTTTTGGCACCCAACAAGAACATGACCATTCCTAGGTATGGCTGAGAAGAAGGATTTTATTTTAGATAGGAGGGAGAGAACAGCCAGAGGCATCAGGAAAACTCTAGGCATATGGTCAACAGAATAGACTGAGGAGATGAAAGGAGATAGGGGAGGGGAGAGCCAGAGAAAAGAGAAAAGGGACAGAGGAGGAGGCCAAAAGGATCAAGACACTTTAATCCAGATCTTAAGGAGGAACTACAGACTTTTAATCTAGGCCACACCTCCTGCTGGAAACCTATATAAGGACAGGCAAGAAAGAAGGTTTTGCTGTTTATATACTTTATTGTTTATATTCCAACAGTTATTGAGTGTGTGTGTGAGTGAGTGAGAGAGAAAGAGAGAGGGAGAGGAAGAGGAAAGGAGTATTATTCCTCTGGAGAACCCTGACTAATATAGATGAAGATGTGATCACTCTGCCTACCGTTCACTACTATGTCCACCCAGTCTATGATGGAGTCTTATTCCTATAGAACTGCAAACCCAAATAAACTCTTCTATAAGTTGCTTTTGGTCATGGTGTTTAACACAGAAACAGAAAAAACAACTAATGAATAATCCTTATACTTACACAATGTCTTAGTCAGGGTTCCTATTCCTGCACAAAACATCATGACCAAGAAGCAAGTTGGGGAGGAAAGTGTTTAGTCAGCTTACACTTCCACATTGCTGTTCATCACCAAAGGAAGTCAGGACTGGAACTCAGGCAGGTCAGGAAGCAGGAGCTGATGCAGAGGCTATGGAGGGATGTCACTTACTGGCTTGCTTCCCATGGCTTTCTCAGCCTGCTTTCTTATAGAACCCAGGTCTACCAGCCCAGGGATGGCACCACCCACAATGGGCTGGGCCCTCCCCCCTTGATCACTAGTTGAGAGAATGCCTTACAGTTGGATCTCATGGAGGTATTTCCTCAACTGAGGCTCCTTTTGGAGGCATTTCCTTAACTGAGGCTCCTTTCTCTGTGGTAACGCCAGCTTGTGTCAAGTTGACACACCAAACTAGTAACCATTGTTAATGCAATTTGCTGGTACAATATAGGATTAGTGGTGATATAAAGCAGTTCTGGCTTTTCAATCATACAATATCCTGATCAGGAAATGATATTTAGTTTTTATCAGGTGCCCTGATCTGTCTAAAAAACCATTTTCCAAACTACACACTACACATTCAACTATACCATATTAAAGTCCTATTTGAACACTGCAAATAACTCAGGTGAAACATATACACACACCTGATCTAAAAACATACTAAGTAAATAAACATAAGAAGCTTAAACCCAAATGTACTGATATAAGAAAAATGAAAAACCAAGGCAATGTAACGCCTCCAAAATTTACTATTCCTATATGTTGGCATACAGTGATTTATGGTTAGATAAAGTATTAAAAAGAATGCCAATCCCACCAGGTGAGAATAAGACCACTACCACAATCTTTGAGCCAAATATGAAGCAAGCTTTATTAAATACTGACCAGGATAATGAACACTGGTCATATTGATACCCTGGATTCCCAGAACATGGCCACAAATTACAATAGTCAGGTCCTTATAAATGCAAAACCCACAAGGCTATGGTACTTTCCACCTTGGTCCTATCGTGAATAAGCATACATCCTGATATGCTTCCTGCCTATATACCTCCCTTCTATGTGTGATGGACCATATCCTGTGCAGTTGGGGTAACTAACCTTGTTTACAAAGGTAAAAATCATATGACAGTTATCTTATATGAACAACAAACAGCTCCCAGCATTCCAGGAAGTTATCTGTCCTTGAGCAAGTAGGGCTTATAGGTTACAGGCATTTTTGTTTTATAGGTCTCTTAAGCATTGTGATTTAAACTTAAAGCAAAACTTTAGCTCCCACAATTGATTGTAAGTTTGTTCAAAGAAATAACGTCAGCTCTTGGTAGAGAACCAAAGAGAGAAGGAAGGTGATGTAAGATCTGAAAGAAGAAGTCAACAAAGAACACTAAAGAAAACCTAAATTGAAATGCTAAAGATGAAAAGCATTGTGATAGAGTGTTCAGTTGTAAAACAGGATCCCCAAGATTTCTACATATTACAGATGGCCTTGCTTGGTCAGCTCAGAGATATGTTTGCAGAGATAATCTGTCTCCCAAGATAATCTGTCTTGATTGAAACAGACAATTCCAGGAAGAACTGCATATAGTCTACATGGCTGCAACCAACTACCCATTCTCAATGCCCCCAATGCTGACTCTATAAAGAGTTGCAGCCAGCCTTTCCCCTTTACAGCCACTCCTTTTCCTACAGGAGAGTATCTGTCCTCTGGAATAAACATTCTGATCTGTTTAGGTTAGACACCTGTCTCTTTTCTGCTTTCTGGCTCTTTACATTTCCTCAGAAATACAAAATTTGGTGCTAGAATCTAAAAGAGCATCTTGGGTCTTTGCCCCCCCCCCTAGATTGGGGGGTGGCCCCAGGCCCTGTTTATAGAACCTTTTGAATTTATCATCTTTGTCTACACTTGGGACCCGTTCTTTTACAGTCTCTAGGAGTAGTGCATGTCTTGTCAATAAGACTTCTGGCTCTTGGGGCTTTATTAGAGCCCCCCTTTATTGAAACTAGATTCCTTTTCTCATAAAATATATCCTGATCACAGTTTCCTCTCCCTCTACTCCTCCCAGTTTCTCCTCACTGTCCTTCCCATCTGTATCCACTCCCTTTCTGTCTCACAAGAAAAGAATAAGCTTCTAAGCGATAACAACAAATATAACAAAATTAAATATAAGAGAAAGCAAAAAACATCACACTGAGGCTGAACAAAGCAACACACTGGAAGGGAAAGAGCCACAAGAGAAGGCTCAAGAATTACAGACCCATTCATTCACACACTGAGGAGTCCCATAAAAATACTAAGTTGAAGGCTATAATATATATGTGGAGGACCCAATGGAGACCCATGTAGGCCCTGTGAAAGTTGCCTCAATCTCTATGAGTTCATATGAACTTTACTCAGTTGATACAGAGGGCTTTGATCTCCTGGCAACTGAGTCCTTGAAAGACACTGATAGTTCTGGCTGTGGTAACCATGATCATCCAGCACCTTTGTGAGTCCCTTTAAGCCCACCTGACTAGTAAACCTGCCTGTCCACTACTCTCATGAACTTCTCTCCTCCATTATCTCCCCTTCTCTTATAAATTATTTACATTTCTCTTCTCTCGTTTCTGTTTTTTTCTAACAGTATGACATCCAGATAAGAGGCTAATTATCCATCTGACCAGACTACACATCCAGCACAGCCAAAGGCAATTTGTGGTACTTAGCAGTGCCCTGGTTAGGTCTCAGGGAGGGGGAAATCCCCTGTCTTGATTTAAGACTCACTCAGATCAGGAGCTCCGGGAATCCTCTATCTCACCTTCAGACTTGATCAGTCAAGAGTTCTAGGAATTTTCCAGGGCCCCATAGTCTCTTGACCTCTGAAAACTGAGCTCAGTATGCCTCTCTACTTTCCAGCTCTATTCAGTTAATCCCAAACTCAAGGGACACCCCAGGAGTCTGTATTTTGGTCCCTGTCTTTATCTTGATATGGATACTTGCTATGGTTCCAAATTTTCTGGCCAAAAGACATTCCTCCTGAGAGAGAGGGGGGGGAGAGGGGGGAAGTGTACCATCTCTGCATGGCTCAGGATAGCTACAGGTTGTTACGAATATTTTATAAGGGATAGATTTGTATAGGATGATTCATCTTGCCTAGGTGGGAAAATTATATCATATCATTTGGCTCTGAGTTTATGGTGTGAACCTTTTGTGGAGTGTAAAAATTTACTGAGAAAAATCCAAAATAAAACCATTGCTCAATTACAAGTTTCTGGAGTTTTGAATTTGTAGGGCTAGTTGGAGTGTAGGTAGAGTTCACAGCTGGCCCTCCACCAGGGGAGAGACTAACCAGAGGGCGGCCACTGATGAGATAAATATGTTAATTCTATATGACCAGCCATTGCTGGAACTAACGTGGGAGACACCACCAGGGTCAGAGAGTACCTGGAGGCAGCATGGCCTGACATGACACCATGCTGGAACTGCTGAGATAATACACCCTCTGATGCCATATGGCTCTAAGGATGCCAGCATAGTGAGTGTCGGTGGGTTGTTTTAGTATTTACAGCAACAATCACCACAGCCAACTCCAACTGGAACTACCTGGCAAATGGCATGGTGACTCAACACTTTCAATTATAAGCACTTGTCTAGCAGAAGGCATACAACAAAATATTCTATGGTAAACCTTGAAAAGTTAAAGGAATAACTCAGGGCACATCAGGGAACCATACTCCGTTTTAAAACTGGATTCTGGATGCTGTCACTAAACTTACCAATGTAGACCCAGAAACCCCAGAAAGAACCTTCTGTCATCATATCCATTTTATGGCTGAAAGGTTCCACTGACACCCCAGAATAAACTCCTTGAAGCCATGTTTAAGGTCTTTAACAATAGAGGCGAGGACACACACACACACACACACACACACACACACACACACATGAGAGAGAGAGAGAGAGAGAGAGAGAGAGAGAGAGAGAGAGAGAGAGAGAGAGAGAGAGAGAGAGAGAGAGAGAGAGAGAACTGTAATATGAACCAGATTGAAAAGCTCAATTTCAGTTTTGGTCTTTGCCCTCTAGGGATGCCACCCTTTCTCTCCCATGACTCAGCACTCAGATGCAAGTCCCTGCTGAGCTCCTAATTCAAATGCTAACAAATGGGCCACTGCATAAGGGAGTGTCCAGTTCCTGGTTCCTGAATCTGGCATACCCCATATATGGAAAATGGGGACACTGGAAGGTGGAATGTCCATGGGGTCTTCCTGAGGTTCCCTTACATGTGAATTTTTATCATCCACCCATAGCATTAACATATAAGTTAAACACCCCTGCCTAGAGAATCTGCAGCTTGTCTGAACTCAGGGTAATAAAAACAATGAGAGGGAGATAATTCTCTTTTGTCCTGTATGCAAGGCCTTCCTTTTCTCTGCTAACTAAATAGCAGGTAGCCATGTTTCCTTCCCTTTTTATAATTATTGGAGTGTCTGGAGTTCCCATACATCCCAGAAGCACCTCTTTACTCTCCTATCAATTTGGATTCTTATTTCTAACATTCACTTATAGTTATGACAAATTGACCTACCTTCATAGTTATGACAAATTGACCCCTACCTTTCCCAAGACCTCTCCACCAAAATAAAAGCCTCCTTTTTACATATCCTTACCCCCACCTTAGAAACAACTTCCCTCATTCTCTTAACAATGGGACTCAGGGGTAAGATAGCATCTCCTAAACCCATTCTCATCCTATGTTACCCTCTATTCACACTACAGCATGGGATACTGATAATCCTTCCATGACCTACCATTACTCTCCTGACTTGCTCTCTCTGAAAGACCATCACTCCTACATAAGACAAGTACAATACTCCCTATCCACAAAATATGGAGAGGCCTAATACCCCCACCCCCCAATTCACCAACTCATTCTGAAAGGACTCCTAGTATCCACACCCTACTCTCATAACCCACCTATCCTGGGGGTAAAAAAAAAAACAAACAACAACAAAAGCAAAAACCAAACAAACAAAAACCCTAATGGGTTCTTCTTCCCAGTACAAGACTCTAGAAAAACCCACACCATCCCAGTAGTCCAACCCTCTTTTCATCCATCCATCTCTCCCAGCATGGCCTATTTTTCGATTGTTCATTTAAAAGATACCTTTTGTAGTATATTGGACAGTCCTACACCAGGGCTTCCAGGACATCCATACCCTTCTTTGGTCAAGTCCTGCAAAATGACCTAGCTTCCCTAGACCTTTTTCCTAGTTTCCTTCTGAATATGTGGATGGTCTTATCCTCTCTAGCCCAACCCAGTAAGACAACCTTTGCCAATCCACAGCCCTCTTCAATGCTCTGGGTTCCCGGGGCTATCAGGTGTACAGAGAGCAGGCACAGGTCTCTTCACTACCGAGGCCACTTACTCTCTCTAGGAGACACTCCATTGCCACTTCTTGGACTCAGGAACTGGTAGTATACCATTTACCCAAGACGAAGAGAGAACGAAGAGAGTATGGCTTTGGTAGACCTTTTAAACTTTTTCCATACTGGATACCTAATTTCTAATATATAACACACTCCTTCTGTGAGACCTCTAAAATTCCTGTAGAAGAATCTCTCCTGTTTCCACAGTCTCACTAGAGGCCCATAGACCAGTTTAAATCCTCCCTCTATCCTAGGCATCTACCCTGAAAGTTTCTGGATCCCCTCAGATTCTTCTTGCTTTTCCTTCAATTGGATCAGAGACAAGAGCTAACAGCCAAAAGGCAATAGATGTCTATTCTCCTGTAGCTCATTTGTCAAAGGAACCAGATATGGTCATGAAAGGTTGGCCCTTATGCTTACAAAGCTTGGCTGAATATTCCATGTATTCAGTTCACATTCCCTCAGGAACCTCCTAAATCATCAAGCCTTCCTCTCTTTACCCCATACCTTTTGTAGTCCCTAAGCAGTAAGATGCCTCCACAAGAGCTGTCAAAATGCCTGTTCCTGTTTTGTTTTCTTTTTACTTTCATAACTGAGATTTTATTGGTTGAGGAACATAGTACACAGACATTCCAATTCTTATCACACGTACCCAAACTCTGAAGAGCTACATATTGTGTTCATGTACCTGAACTCTGAAAATTATTTGTGTTCATGTACACAAATGAAGAGCTACATATTATTTTTCTTTGAACTTATTCCAGTGATGTTCCAACCACAAGTGTGGCAAGTTTCCCTAAGACCTCTCATAACACCCAAATGTTCATAATCCTCAGTACCGAATCACAATTTTTATGCCACACACAGAACACACTCAAAATTTCCATCTTTCAGAGCACATTGTTACAACTGTTAGGAAAGTGGACTGCCACAACCACATGCATCAAAGTTCTGACAGGGTAAGAACCAAAGACTGGTTTACTTACAAAATGGTTCTACTAGAAATACGGGACCAGATATCACAGAAAATATTCGAGACACGAATACACGACTGAGACCCCAAACTGGCATTTAGTATGCTTTGTACTGTAGGATATAAAACTAGCCCCCTCTACGGAATGTTATGGTGACCCCCGAGACAGTCACAGCCTCTCCTGGTTCAGTATCTTGCTATTTTCTGGTTGTACCAAAAAATAAACAACTAGCAAGTGATTTTTAATTTCTTTAAAAAAAAAAAAACCATTTACACTTAAAAAATGGAATGAGGTGGGATTCCTTCACCTTTTAAAAATATTTTTAGAGCTACTAAAAAACTCGCATTTACAAAATCGTTGATAAAAATATTCCTCTGGATTGTACAAGAAGGGAGGCAGGGACCACTGACAGACGCGATGGATGCTTAGTCAGAATTGGCTTCTTTCTCTTCTTCAGACGCTGGACTCTGGTTTTCCGTCTCTCCATTTTCTGCAGGCAGATCTGTAGTTTGCTGGTCAGCCACTTCAGCCTGTTTGCCCTTCGTTTCCCTCTTCCCTTTTATCTGCACTTTTTTTGTCTGCTGCTTTATCCTTTCCAGTGGCCTATTTCAGCTTCAAGTCCACCTTGGCAGGGGCGGGCTTGGCGACAGCCTCCCGGAGCAGCGCTTGGGCTCCTCCTTCACTGCTCCATCTGCACTAACCTTCCTCTTGGGCATCCTGGCAGCGCTGGGTGGGAGACGCCGGATCTGTCACGGAGCTGCCACTGCCTAGCCACCACCACCGAACTGCGATGACCCGGAACCCGCCTGTTCCTGTTAATAGGGTACCACTACACCTGTTCAGCCTGCAGGTGTCAAAGGAGCTGTCCATAGTACTGCATATCATTCCTGCCTCAGCCTACAGCCTTGGGGAAACAACACCACAGGAGCTGTCCTATAGGACCTGTCCACAGTGGCAGCACCTCCTTTCCAGTAGCTCCACAGAGATGGTACCTCTGTCAAAGCCTCCTGCAGCCAAGAACTTCCCACCCCAACCCAAAGGGGTTGAAGAAAAGCCACCAATCCCTGAACTCTCCAACAAGCTCAGGACTTGAAATCCCACTAGGCCTCAATCTGAAAATCTCTGCCCTGAAAAGCTCCAACCCCCTAAGAAACCCTATCGAAGCTCAGAGCTGTCTGCTCCCAAGAGCAGGAGGCAGCCCTCCCTGGATTTATCCCTCCACACCCTGGACCCTCCAATAAATCTCTTTTATGAGATTTGCTACTTAGTGTGACTTTCTTATCAGGAGAAGCCAAGAAGCAGTGAAGAGAATGGAAGAATCAAAGAACTAGAATGGGGCTGAGGCTCCTGAGTGCCACAGCCCAGTTGGGGATTCCCTCCCCTGGGAGCTGAAATGCCTCTGTTGAGGAGGCTTCCTTTCAGAGCTGTGTCATTCCTGAGCTCCTATATCCATATCCCTCCCTTGAAACACTTTCTCACCTCAGAGCTGTAAGGTGCTTGAGTTCCTGTGTCTCAGCATGCCCTTCCATTGGGATACCTTCTCACCCCAGGGCTTCCGAGTCCCAGGATACCAGAGAATCAAACAACCCTATTAAAAATTGGGGTACAGAGCTAAACAAAAAATTCTCAATTGAGGAATATCGAATGGCTGAGAAGCATCTAAGGAAGTGCTCTACATCCTTAGTCATCAGGGAAATGCAAATCAAAACAACCCTGAGATTCCAACTCACACCATTCAGAATGGCTAAGATCAAAAACTCAGATGACATTAGATGCTGGCGAGGTTGTGGAGAAAGAGGAACATTTCTCCACTGTTGGTGGGGTTGGAAACTGGTACAACCACTCTGGAAATCATTCTGGTGATTCCTCAGAAAATTGGACATAGTCCTACCTGAAGACCCAGTTATTTCACTTCTGGGCATATACTCCAGAGATGCTCCAACATACAACAAAGACACATGCACCACAATGTTCATAGCAGCCTTATTTATAATAGCCAGAAGCTGGAAAGAACCCAGATGTCCTTCAGTAAATGAATGGATACAAAAATTGTATATTTGTATATTTACACAATGGAGTACTTCTCAGCTATCAGAAACAATGACTTTATGAAATTCCAAGGAAAATGGATCATCCTGAGTGAGATAACATAGTCACAAAAGAACAGACATAATATGCAGTCACTGATAATTGTATACTAGCCCCAGAAAGCTCTGAACACCCCAGAAACAACTCACAGGCTATATGAATCTCAAGAAAAACAAAGGCCAAAAAACAAAAACCATTAAAGCCTCAGTCCTCCTTAAGAAAAATAAATAAATGTACAGCACCCTCTCAGAATGTGGTATACCTAAACTTTAAATCATTAATAATCCAAGAGCTAAGATTATAGCCTTGTGGCAATTTTTGGTATTCACAGATCATTATGCTTAATCTATCCTCATTAAGAAATCTGTTTCCATGTTATGTTCGGTTCTACATGTACTTCATGCTTAGGGTAGCTAGTGGGATTTCAATGCATGCTATCAAACTTCTAAAAGAATTAACTACTGACAAAATTATTCATATAATGTTATGCCAAAATGCCTTTAAAAATCTGTATATGTATCCCTCTTTTTAAAAATAAAGTTATAAGGATAAAAAGAAATGTATAAGTAATAAAACTCATCATACAAAAAAGTACTATTAAAATAAGATTACCTGACAACAAATAAAATATGCTTTGGCTTACAAAGGCTTTGGGCTAGATTTAAAAAACAAACAAACAAACAAAAAACAAAACCAAAAAATACCCAGTCCAGTTACACATATAGAAGGACTCTATATCCTCCCACAGAGATGTCTGCCTATCTGTACGCATGGCTTCTCTATTCATAGTAGCTAAGGAATGGAATCAGACTGCATGCCTATTAACTGGTGAATGGAAAATGAATGCAGTACATATCAGGTAATTCTATTCAACTGTAAATGTAGTTCAATGGTTGGCATACTTGCCTACTTTATATGTTATCTCAGGTTCAATTATTAGTATCACCAAAAAGGAAGAAAGATAAGAGTTCTGACAGTCTTCTGTTATGGCAAATATTACTTGAAAGGCTAGGAAATCCCTAAAGGTGGGACTGAGAAAAAGGCTCCTAGTAAAGGAACTAACTGCTTCAGTACACATCACATAAGAGATAAGGTAAGGTAAAAAAGGACTTTGTGCAATCTTATGAAGTAAGGTTGGATAATTGCTTGATGCTTCCATTTACAAAAAACAACAACAAAAAAAAAAACAAAAAAAAACTTGATTTTATAACTAGAAATGTCTTCTGGCAGACAATAAAGTTCAGAAAAGATTTCAGTGTGTCTTACAAGTTGTTTTTGTTTTCAAATATAGATTATAAAGAGCTGCCTCTTGGGGGGCTTATTTTTAAACCTTTTACCATTGAAGCAAAAGCAAATAAAGTATCTGAGATTGAAACTAAAAAGTATTTCTTCTATCATACTATCAATTGCTCTGACTCTGAGCTTTTGAGGCCTGATTATGGAAGAGAATCGGGGCCCTTTTTAGATTGGGCTCTAATCTCCAGGATCATTCTTATATAAGACTCTCTTAATAGTTCACACCTAGCTGAATTCCTCCTCCTCTGAGGAGAAACAGAATAAGTGATATCATGAAACAGGCTTTACTGGATTAGAAAATAACCTTCTTGGGCTATGCATGGGGTGCCTCAGCAATAAGAGGGGACATGAGCCATTCCAATAACAACTGCATTTTATTAAATTTTTTAAACAAATATAAAAAACAATTTCTTTTCTTTCATAAAAGTAATTTAAAATTTTAAGTTTCTACAACTATCAGTTTAGAAAAATATTAATGAAAAGTTAACAACAGGAAAACTTCAAGCATAAGATATGAATAAATACATTCTATGTGTATGTCTGCCCAGCCCTGACAGCTGCTGTCAGAAGTCCTCAGCTGAATAATGCACAATTCAAAAGATCATCTAGATCTTTCTTGCTCAAAGGAGGGATTTTGGCGACTTCAAAGTAGGTCCTGCAAAAGGAAGATTGGTCTGCTTAGAGGAAAATAAGCCAGAGAAAAACAGGCTCCACAGAAAAGTGACACATTAGAGCCTCTGGTTTCCTATCTGGCTTTAACTGCAGAGAAAGGAAAGTTTTCAAATCCTCTTTTTAAAGTGAGATTTGTCTAGGCCCACTGCTTTAAAGGTTTCTTATGAATGAGTATAAACTCCAGTTTAGCTGTAGTACTTACTCTTCAGAATACTTCTCAAACACATTCTTAAGCACAGTACGGGATCGGAAGTTCAGCAAATGGTTTAGCTTCCTGACCAAGATATGGAGTTCAGCCATCTGGTAGCCAGTAGAATATTCCAGTGAAGGAATCTGACAAAAAGAAGAATAAACATTAATTTTTATTATTGGAACTATACCCTTGACTCTAACTATGCTTTACAAGTCCAAACATCTCATCTCTGGTTTAGGCAGGGAGATACTCAAAAAATTTCAAATACTCATATAGTACAGATTACTAACTAAAAAGTATGTTTTCAACACAAACTTCCAAGATGTTCAAATGTTATCATTTATGTTAGTCCTAATTAACTAGCTCTAATTAGTTCATGGATGCTAAAATCCACCAAAGACCAAAGAATATGCTTTAGTATTTTACACTCATTCCTTTAGCACCTTCACATCTTTTTAGTTACTACTTTGTCTATATTATATCTCCTCTCACGAGTTTCTACTCATCTTTCAAGACTGAGCTTAAAAATTACCCTTGTGGTGTGGGAAGAGAGTGAAATATATGAAAGTAGATGGCAGGGATGCTGAGGATAGAAAGCTTTAAATGATAATGATGGTAGGGGTGCAGGAAATCAGATGTGATGGTGTTAGTTAACTGAACCTAATAATGTATGAAAAAGCCATATAGAAACCCAGTATGTTGTAAGCTAAGCATTAAAATATAGTTAAACAAAGACTTTGAACAACAACAAAAAGTATTGAAAGCTACAAGGAAAACAAACAAAAACAAAAAAACTGAAGTCACATATAAAAGAAACTCATGAGAATGATAGCTGACTTCTCAATGACAATTTGAAAACCAGAAGAGCCTGGAATAATGCATTCATATTCCTAAAAGACCATGATCATCCATCTTACCATATTTTAAATTATCTGCTATAGTTAAGGGAGAAAGACAGACTTTCCAAGATACAAATATCTTTGAAAACATCTTCAACAAATCAAATGTAAAAAAAAAAAAAAAAAAAAAAAAAACATAGGAAACAATATTCAGGCTGAAAGGGGCAGTGAATGCAGTCAGGAAACTGAGGACAGAGATACAAAGCCATAAATTACTAAGATACAGAGTACTCCTTGAAACAAACAATTCCAAAATCAATGACACAATGACTGCAAGTAACACAAACATTTCAAAAACAACTTTAAATATTAATGGCCTTAATTTCCCAATCAAAAGATACTGGCTGGTGGAACAGATCCACCTATCTGTTGTCTTCAAGAAACACATCTCTAAAGATAGCCACCACTTTGAATTATAGACAGAAGTACTCTACTCAAGTTGAAGCAAGAAGCAAGGAAACATTATTATTCTAATACCTAACAACACAGGCTCCACTCTAAAAGTAACCAGAATAGATAAAGAGGAAAAATTTATTCTAATCAAGGGAACAGTTAACAAAAAAGTCATTAATATCATATATATATATATATATATATATATATATATCAAACCCTGGAGTGCACAATTTCATTTTGAAAAAGTTACTGCTGTATTTAAATACAGATTAACTTCAACACAATAATAATAATGATAGGTGACTTCAAAATCCCACTTTCTCCAATAGACAAGTCATCTGCACAAAATCTAAACAGAAAATTATTAGAAATAAATGACATCATACATCAATTACAGATATATACAGAGTATTCTACCCAAACACTAAAGAGTACCCATTCTATAGCACATGGAAGCTTTTCTAAAATGAGTCACATCCTGGGGCACAAAACAAATCCTTAAAAATTCAAAAGGATTGAAATCACTCCTTATATCCTATCTGACCACAATGGAACAAAACTTAAAATCAACAGCAAAAACAAACAAAAACAAACAAACAAGCAAACAAAAACAAAAAAAACTAAAACAAACCAAAAAACCTCTCTAGTAAATATATAAAGCCAAGAATATTAAGCTACTCATTGAAGAAGATATCAAAAAGACAAAAAAAAAAAAAAAAAACTTCTTAGAACTAAATAAAACTGAAACGACAATACAAGAAAACCTCTGGGATGCAATAAAAGTAGTCCCACATGGGAAATTTCTAAGTGTCTACATTTAAAAAACAATAAAAGCAGAAAGCTCATAAATAGTTTACTGATAGAACTCAATTTAAAAAAAATAAGAGCAAACTAAAACCAAACTCAGTCTATGGCAAAAAAAATAAAAATAAAAATCAGAACAGAAACCAATAAAAAAAGAAAATAAAAACAATACAAATAATCAACAAAACTAAAAATGTTTTGGGGGGGTTGTTTGTTTTTGTTTTAGAAAATAAATAAGATTGGCAGACCTTTGGACCATCTAATCAAAAGAAAGAGAGGACCAGAATCAGAAATGAACAGGAAACACTACTAGATACTAGAGAAATTCACAATGTTATTAGGGAAATATTTTTTTAAAAAACCTGTGCTCTATTAGGCTGAAAAACCTAAAACAAATGGGTGAGTTTCTATATTCAGCCAAACCACTAAAATTAAACCCCGAATCAACTATCAGAATAGGTCCATAACAAATGAGAAATTGAAATAATAATAAAAAGCTTCCCAGCACCCCCTCAAAAAGGTCCAGAACCACATGGATTCATCAATGAAATTCTACCAGACATTCTCAGATCTACAACTAATTTTTCTTAAATATTCAAAAAAAAATAGAACTAGAAGGAGCACTCCCAAATTACTTCTATGAAACCAGTAACATTCAAGTATACAAACCAGGTAAATACACAATAAAAAATAGCCAATATCCCTGATGAACATATTCAAAAATACTCAATAAGATACCTGCAAAAAGAATATAGACATACATCAAAAAGATATACATCATGATCAAATTTAACTTATCCCTGAAATGAAAGGACAGTTCAACATTTGCATGTCAATAAAAGCCAAATAAACCTTTGACAAATCCAACACATCTTCAGGATAAAAGTCTTAGAGCAGCAGTTCTCAAGCTCCCTGGACCCCTTTGCAGTGGGGGGGGGGGGGAGTGGGGTTTGAATGACCCTTTCATGTTGTGGATTGTCCTGCAGCTGTTTGTATTTTGATGCTAATTCCAATTCCCCAAGAAGGAATGCCTAGTCTAGTGACTTCATCAGAACCTTCTTCCCATTTTAATTTGTAAAATACAGTTGAAAGCCTGGGCAGAGGAAGGAAAGGTGGATTGAGAGGATTGAGGAGGAAGAGAGGGGTGTGCAGAGGAGAGGTTGGAGGAGAGGAAGAAGATGAAGCTGAAGCACGTGACCTGGAGAAACTGCAAGTTATAAGGGGTCTCATACTGGGGAATAGAGTAGTATAGTATAGATCTTCCCAATCTAGGTATGCAGCTTGTATTCATATCAACTGAGTTGTGTTTTCATTGAATGGGTTTATTCAGGTTGGAGAGGTTACTACAACACTTTTACCAGGGCTACATATCAGATATTTACCTTACTATTTATAACAGTAGCAAAATTACAGTTATGGAGTGGTAACTAAAATAAATTTATGGCTATGGTCACCATGCCTGAGGCACTGTGTTAAAGGGTCACAGCATTGGGAAGGTTGAGAAGCACTATTTTAGAGAATATAGGGCTAGAGCGAACACACTTCAACACAATAAAAGCTATATATTAAAAACCACAGTCAACACCATCCCAAATAAAGAAAAACTTGAAGCAATTCCACTGGAGTCCAGAATGAAACAGGGATGATCATCATCTCTACTCCTTTTTAATACTGTACTCAAAGTGCTAGCTAGAGCAATAAGACAAAAAATTAGATGGATACAGATGAGGACATAAAATGTCAAACAATCCTTATTTGCAGATGATATGTTAGTATATATTAGAGAATCTAAAGATTCTATCAGAAAACCTCTAGAAATGTTAAGTAAATTTGGTACTATACAGAATCAACTTTTGTAAGTCAGCAGATTTTCTAACACTAGCAAGAAACATTACAGAAAAGGAGCTAATGGATACTCTCATTTACAATGTTTTAAAAGAAAACAAAGTATCTAGAAATAAACCTAAACCAAGGAAGTAAAGAACTCTACAATGAAAACTTTACACTTTTGGAGAAAAATACTGAGAGACACTAGAAATTAGAAAGTTATCACATACTCATGAATTGGTAGAATTAATTTTATGAGAACAAGTCATTTTACTAAAGCTATTATAGATTAAGTGCAATCCAAATCAAAATCCCCAATCTCATTCTTCACAGAAACAGAAAAATAAAAATCCTAAAATTCATATGAAACCACAAAAGACCCCAGAAAACCAAAATGATCCTGAGGGGAAAAAAAAACAATGTTGGAGAAATTACACTAAATGTATATTGTGTGTGTGTGAGTGTGTGTGTGTGTGTGTGTGTGTGTGTGTGTGTGTGTGTGTGTGTGTGTATGTATGTATGTATGTATCTCACCATAAGCATTTTTGGTGTGTGTGTGTACCTGTGTGTATACATGCACAAGTCATAAGAGAATTTTCAGTTGTCCTACTCTATCATTGTCTACCTTATTACTTTGAAACAAAGTATCTCACTGAACCTCAAGCAAGGCTGGCAGCCAGCAAGTTCCCAATGATTCCCTTGTTTTCACACCCCACCCCATCCCCAGCATATACTAGGGGCATAATCAATCTTGACTACATGTAGCTTTTTACATGAGTGCTGGGGATTTGAACTAAGAACTTAGTGAATAAGCCACGCCATCCATTTACACAATTGCTGAGATTCCTCATATAGAGGGCCAAGATGAAGGAGGCTGCAGCTAGCTTTGAAGGCCTCTCTTCAATATAGTCATATTCCTGCAGGGTCATCTCACAGATGAAACGGGATAAGGTTAGTGTCTTCATACTAGCATGGATACACTAAGGGAAAAAAGAAGAGTGGTTAGCAATCAATTCAGAAAAACAGTAGCAGAATGAAGAATCCCTTTTAAGTTACATCATCCCTAGTCCACATGACTATCTGCTTAAACAATGTACTTCTGCTACCATAAGCCCCTTGCAGACTCCTGCCTACAAAAGTATAGACTCTCTGAGAGAGGCTTATGATACTGGCATGGGGGTTTGTGATCTTTAAGGCTCCGAAACTATCAAGTACAAGTGCATCCTTTGACTCTTCTTGCTATAGTAGTCGTCCTTTGGTAGATCAAAGTTTCCCAACTGTAACTATGCACATAATCCTGCTCTAGGAGATAATTCTTGCTCCAAAACATTCTGTTCTTTCTTATGTTTCAAAATTTTTAACTTATAGCACACATAAAAACATATATAAAACAATTTAATGACTCAATGAATAATTTGATCTTCCCCCATAACCAATATTCAACCAAAAAAAAAAAAAGATTCCCAACATTTCTCCAAAATGTATTATTCATCTTCTCCTGATCAAAGAATATTTTTACCTCACCCCCTACTTTGTCCCTGTTCCAAAACCTTAGAGCTACACCATGGAAATCTATAATGTGCACTACCCGAAGTATCTGATAACCTTTCACCTAGAAGTCTGTCAGACACTCTGGGTATAGAAAAAAATAACCCAGAAATCAAAAATAACTAAGCTGTATCTCCCTGTTACCGAAGCATATCTACGCAGAAAATTATATGCAGTAGGAATATTGATGTCAAAGTCGAGAGTTTTCAGGATGTTGCTTTCCAAGGACACCATCTCACTCTTCAAATAACGATCTTCACAAATATACAGGAACTCTGGCAGAGAAGGGGGATAAGATTCCTGTGGATGGAAAGAGAGACAATCATCCATGTAGACATCCTTTTAGTCTCTAATAATGCTAAAAGGAAAAGAGGGAAAGAACTGCAGGATAAGGACGAGTTGACCACATTTCTAGACGAAGACTTTCAGGGAAGATCTGAGCCAGTTTTAGTTCATTTGAATGGCTCAACAGACACCAAACACAGGGATTAAACCACCAACTAAAGAGTACATATGGAGGGACCCATGGCTCCAGCTGCATAAGTAGCAGAGGATAGCATTATCTGGCATCAATGGGAGGAGTGGCCCTTGGTAGAGTGATGGCTCTATGCCCGAGTGAAAGGGAATTCCAGAGTGAGGAAGTAGGGGTGAGTGGGTGGGTGGGTGGGAGAGCATCCTCATAGAAGCAGGGGGAAGGGGAGGGGAGAAGGGGAACCAGGAAAGGGAATATCATTTGAAATGTAAAGTTTTAAAAATATCCAATAAAAGAAAAAAAGGAAACAGGAAAGAAAGAGAGAGAAGAGTTCCCTGACCTAAATTCTACCAACATCAGGCAGAGGGCAGGGCTAATAGTTATGGTCACTTACAATGGTAAAAACAGCCTAACATAATAGCATCTGAGAGTAGGCATGTGCCTTCCTGATGGCTGAAAATCAGAACTCAGAACAAAGAGAGCCAAAGCCTGCTATGAGAAACGAGTGGAAGGAAGCCAAAGAAAAATGAGCTAGAGATAGAGAAAATATATATGGCAGGATGGGGAGGAGCTAGCAGTTCAAGTGTGCTATGAGTGGCATTGTGCTGAGAGTGCCTTCCTATACCCTGTTCCTTAGAGAATGAACACTGGTTTGAGAAATTCATGAGGATTTTTTTTTTTTTAAAAAAAAAACCTTGACATTTTTATTCAACCTAGAGCTCACTTTCCACTCTGGCCTTACTTTCCTCCTTATCACTTTGCTGTCCTTCCCTCCCATCTCTTCTTCTACTTCCATTCCTCCTCCCCTTATGGAGTCATCGGGTTCACATAACCCCATATTACTTATTCCTTTTCCCACAATCATCTAATTCCACACCTCCCTTAAGAACTCTTTCAGCTCACCTGTATCATGGTATTCCCCATTCTTGCTCCCTCCTCCCCTGCTCCATCTTTACTTTCCTGTTTTTTGCACTTACTCCAGGATATATTCAGAGCTGAAGATTTGGAGTTAAAAAGCAACAAATCAGAGAACACATGGTCTTTATTGGCCTTGGATACCTCACTCAGTGTAGTATTTTCTATTCCCATCCATTTGCCTCCAATTTTCACAATCATTTTTCTTCGCAGCTGAATATTATTCCATCATATATACATACAGTATTTTAATCATCCATTAATCTACTGAAAGACATTTAGAGTGTTTCCATTTCCTAACTATTCTGAATAGAAGCACACACGCATTGTTAAACATGTTATTTGTGAAATAGAAATGTCAAGTCCTTAGGATACATGCCAAGGAGTGGTATAGGTGGGTCATATGGTTCATTTCTTTTTAGCTTTTTGAGGATTTTTCAAGCTTAATTACAGAATGGCTGCACCAATTTTCATTCCCAACCATAGTGAATGGGGGTTCTTTTTCCCCCATTTTCTCTCAAGCATTTATTGTCAGTTGTTTGGTAATGCTCCACCAAGGGCCACAGATTATCCACTGAACTTCTCAGAACTAGGCAGGCGAAACCTCTTTTCAAGCTGTTGCTCAGGATAGTCCAGGAGACTCCCAAGATAATATAAGCTACTACTGTTAACCTAGGGTGGTTCCCAGAGATTGAAAGAAAGTATCTGTTGCTGAAAACATCACGCACTTAGGAAACATACTACTTTGGATGGAGAATTTGAGATGGATCTGGCCTAAAAGCTTCCTCATTGAAGTGTAGTTTTCATAGTACCAGAAGCAATCATAGTCTTACCCAGCTATGATACTTCTAAACCACAACAATGACAAGCATCGCAAAATACACCTAAAGGTACAACAGTGACATTCCTATCTTACTGGTAACCAACAGCTGTCTAATTAGACTTAAGGCCATCCACCTCTACAGAAGAAAATAACACCTGCTCCTGGAAACCTATCCAACCTTCCAGGGCTAGTGAGGTATTGATATTAGAGAAGAACTATTACTGGTGCTTAACTAAACCAGCATAATCCCTAACTTCATTCTAAAATGTATTCTTATACCTACAGATAAGTGTGATTCCCACCCTTCATCAAAGAAGCTTTACTTTGCAGCAGGTGGAGAGCATCAGAGAAAACATGAATGGTCAAGATGCAGAAAGAAAATGATCACAGGTATCCACACCCAGTTGGCATGACTACAAGATAACACCCACACCTACTGCTTAGGAAATGTTGCAGGAGGGTGGGTGTAAAGATAATAAGATACAGAGGGCTGGGAAAACTGCTGTGAGATGCATCTACAGATGACAAGAAAGAAATACCCATGAAATAACAATATGGCTGTCTAAACAAAACCTGGACAATAACAACACCAACCAACACATTAATGTGGAAGTAGAAAATTTCACAAACCCCACTTCTATACAAAAAGTTACAGGCCACTAATAACTGCTAAGAATTAGTTTTTCTCAGAGATGGTCCCCTTATTTGGTTATCCTATACCAAGTGATCAGCCCTTAAATCATATACATACAAGCAATATTAAATAAACATAGAAAGTTGTATATTTATGTGTGTATGTATATAAACAATAATAATTAAAGAAATACAGGCCATTAATTTAAAATGAAGTAAAAGATGTTGGAGGCAGAAAGAAAGGAAATGGGTAAAGAATGTAATTACATTTGAATTAACTTTTTATAATTTAAAAATCTCTTTCAGGGGCTAGAAAAATAGCTCAGCACTTAAAAATATCTACTGCTATGGCAAAGGATCTGATTTTGGTTCCTAACATCCATATCAACTGGCTTACAACTGCCTATAAATTCAGTTCCAGAGATACACAACACCACTGACTCCATGTATATCTGTAATAAGATATACCAGAAGCCCACACAAACATATTCACATTATTAGAAAATTTAAAAAATAATTTTAACATGTCTTCTAGCACTTCTAAATTCCATAAGGGGAAAATTTCATTCCTCCACGGGCCTTAGTAGATTCTCTTCTGACCACGGGAGTACCCGTGGTTCCAGAGCTCAGTAAATGCACTCCATTGCCCTCTTTGCCTTACTTTTTACTCTACCTATGCTCAACCTTGAATGTAAGGTTTAGGACAGTATCTCTAATAAGTACAAAGGTGCATATGAGCAGGGAGGCAATGACATAAAGAGGGAGAAACAGAGAAGGTACAAAAACATAGGTAACAAGAGGAAGGAAGAAGAGAAAACACATAGAGAGGGAGAGAGGAAGCGAGGGAAGAAGGGAGGGAGGGATGGGGAGAGAGAGACACAGAGAGAAAGACACACACAGAGAGAGAGAGAGGGAGAGAGAGCGAGAGCGAGAGAGAGAGAGACAGAGACAGAAAGAGACAGAGACAGGGATAATAAGAGGGAGAAAGAGAGATGTGGGAGCCAGCAAAAACACCAAAAGAAAAATAGCTCCAAAAATTTTAACTTGTTCATAGAAATTTCTACCTTAAAAAAGTACCTAGTAAAGTTTCTATCTTCTCTTAAACACTAGTTTAACACAATTAAAGAAAAACGTAAAGACTTGAACAAGATCATCAAGTACCTAGATAAAGTAAATGAGAGGGGTTAGCTAGATAGATTATGGTCATGAAGAAAAGATCAGTTGTCTTTGTGCTGTATCTTTAAACTATTACTTCAAAAATAACTATTTCACCTAGACCATTTTAGACTTACTATAATCTACACCAAATCATTTTCTATGGTCTCCAGTATTCCACTTTGTTTTATTATATGTGCAGATAAATATTCCCCTAGTCAAGGATGTATAGTTGGAGGAACAAGAAAGGCTTGGGGAGAGGGCAGGAAATCATGAATAAGCAGGAAGTTTTTAACAGAACAACCTATCAAATTAGGCACCATTGCCCATAACATAGCTTCAAAGACTAAACAAGTTAACTTTGAATCCTGGTGCTAAGCCACTTGTAGACAATTTGCTTCTGAGAGAGTTTACTATGTAGCAGAGCTGTGTGCTTTCTTCAAGCTATTGAAAGTCAGCCCTTGATGGAAGTAATTTTAAAACAAGAAATCAAAAAGTAAAAGAATCTTTCTCATGTACAAATATATTTCCATACTTATTCTCTGTTTAGGATAGATATCTGATACGTTCTGCTCAGACCTTGAGAATTCATTTACCTCAAACTTGGCTGCAATCATGTAGGCAGTGGAACCAAGGAGTTGTAGATGACTCTTCTTGCATTGTGCCTTCATTAGGTAGCGATCTATTAGCTTCACTGCCAAATACAGGGTCTCATGGCTCATCTGAAAGGATGCCTGAAGGAACAAATAAGATAGGAATCTATACATTTCCAAATAAATAGCCAGCTCCAAAGAAATCTAGAAACCTTGCCTGTCTGAAGCATCAAGGACAGCCCTAGGCAGTTTGTACTCTGCCAGGAATATGGAAAGTGTTTCAGAAAGGTACCGACATATACCTTAGTCTAACTCCTTTAAGGAACCTAGAATTATCTATAATTATCATTTGGACAGAAAATCAACCTTAAAAGCTAGACAGAAAATTCATACCTTGTTTGTGATTGCTTTAAGTCCATATACCCCTTTTCTCCTTAATCTCTAATACTCAGATTCCTGTTGTCCTTCTTTATTAGTAATTTGTAATCTCCACAGAGACAGTGTTTCTTTAGTTCCAAAACACAGAGATGGGGCTAAAAGTCAAATTCATAACAGGTCCATCTTCTCTAGAAATTCTAGTAAACAATATATTATATTTCCATTTTTAGTTTATAGAGGCAACTCAACACTTTTTTAGTCTGTTGCCCCTTTTCATCTTCCAAACTTATGAATGACAAGACAAGTCTTTCTCATATTACATCACCTGGTCTCCCTGGTCCACATTTAAGAACACCTGTAAATACATTAGGTTCACTATAATAGTCTGAGATTATTGGTGGATCACAAACTCAACTGATTATCAATGTTAACATTTCACCAGCACTGGAGATTCTTACATGAACATTTTATTTTGCTTTCCATAATATCTAAATGAACATCTTAAGATATAAAATGGAAAGGTAAAAAATAATAGCTATAATCTTAAGTTGTAAATTTAATCCAGCTATTCACCAAATAAATAAATAAATAAATATGTAGATGGTGGTTGGGATGGGAAACAGTATCTAAGGATAATATATCTGTGAATACAGCCAACATGAACGTAGCAAATACATAGCTTCCTTCTAGCACACATAACCACCTATTCATTCCTGCATGCTGGTATTAAACAATAACATATAAATATGTGGGTAACATATAAATGATAATCCTGTTTGCTTTATGTATATGTATGAGTGTACATGTAGGTAGTACATGTGTATACATATGTAGAGGTCAGAGGCCATCCTCAGGTGTTGTCCTCAGGTGCCATCTACCTTAATTTTTGAGGCAGTCTCTGCTAGACCAGGCAGCCAGTGAGCTCCAGTGCTGTGATTATTGACACATACTATAATGCTCATCTTTTTATGTGTAGGCTGGAGATCCATTCAGATCCTCATGCTTGGCTGGCAGAGATTTTTCTATCCTACTAAATGGGGTATAGCAGAAGATGGAAACAAATTCTTTCCTGCTACATTTTCCTGGCTACAATTTACAGTCCCTTGAATCCTGGTGCTAAGCCATTTGTAGACAGTTTGCTTATGAGAGAGTTTAATAGGTAGCAGAACTGTATGCTTTCTTAAAGCTATTGAAAGTCAGCCCTTGATGTAGTTTTAAAACAAGAAATCAAAAGTAAAAGAAAATAAAGTTAGAAAAAGGTAGAATATTATATAGGAAAATCAATAAAAATTTCTTGGAGCCAAATAATAAACATTAATTTAAAAGGCCTTACAATATAACAACATAATTAGAGAAATCAGAGTCACACTTAGGGTATTTTTATTTAAAAAGTAATCTAATATACTTAACAGGACTAATATATATATGAAAAGCTTAGATATTTAAAACTGAAAGCTAAAAAAAGAATAAACTGAAACATTCAAACTATTTAATCTTATGTTAGGGAGAGTTAATTAGTTCACTTCTATCAAAAGGGCTAGTTAACTAAAAGAAGATCTGTATAGTTAGAATCACAGAGCCATTTTTTAAAGAGCAGAATAGATCCATACTTATAGGAAAAGATTACTTGGATTATTTTTTGCAATTGTTTTGAAACAGGGTCTCATGTGGTCCAAACTGACTTTAAACTTGCTGTGATGCTGAGGATGGCATATGGGGATAACAGGCTTGTGATGGCTCTATGCCCCAGTGCAGGGGAATGCCAGAGCAAGGAGGCAGGAGTGAGTGGGTGGGTGGGTGGAGGAGCATCCTCATAGAAGCAGGGGAATCGAATAGGGGAGTTTGTGGAATGAAAACAGAAAAAAGGATAATATTTGAAATGTAAATAAATAAAATATCCAATAAAACTAGCTTCTAGAGGCTGCAGACAGAATATTTTTGGGCACTGTCTAAAGTTTACTCTTGGATTATTCAAATGCTGATTTCTCTGCCCTCAGATCTTACTTCAATCCGAACATGGCTTTGTTATATTTATTTTTAGAAGCTCCTTTCTCAAGTTTATGTAAACACTGCTTCTCATTCATTCTCTGCTTTGCCAATAAAAACCAAGGAGCCAATAACAGAGAAAATATGACGGAACTTCCAATGCTAGCAGAAGTAAAAAAAAAAAAAAAAAAAAAGAGAGACAGGAAGGGAAGGAGGGAGGCACTACTAGAGGTTGAAAAATATCAGGAGATAAAAACTGGGCCAAGGAAAGATGAAAAAAATTCAAGTTTGGAATATTGTCTTGGAGGAAGCCTGACTAGCTTGGAGTAATAATTGTTCAATATTTGACTCAAGGCAATTTTAATATAGGGAATTTAGCTGGGTAAGGAATAACTGATGCTATACTAATTTTATGAATCAATCTTAATATAATAATAATTTTCCATGAGGCAAGAGTTGCTAGACTTACCTGTACCTCCACCAACCAGTCCACAAGAATGGCTCTCATATCGGTGGTGAGTTCCATCTGCCCATCCATGTATTTTTCAACTATAAACTTTTCCTGTGTTGTTGAAAAACATGTTAATGAACTATTCTTGTACTTCAAAAGTTTAACAATTAACTTCTTCATAGTTATAACTTGCTATTTTCAACTTGTATCAGATATGAGCATGTCAGAGTATCCTTTTCTGAACAAGTTCTAGCTATCTTTGGGAAATAGACATATAAGACACTTAAGTGTGAGAAGAGATATTGGAGGATTAATCTATGGCTATCAATGAATACTAGAAAAGTTGCAATGCTCTTTGCAATTCAGTCTAAAACACAATACCATGGTATGTAGACCAATGCTTTTTGACTTTGACATGTGTATGTAGTACTCAAATATATTTTAAAGCTTCATAGTTTTATTTAGAGAACTAAGCTTATTTTCTATATTTATGCTAAGATTTTCAGTGAGATCCACCAAAGGCAGTCTTCCTACCTGCCTGACCCCTTAGCCACTCCTACTGACCACTCTCTGGACCATGTGGCACCCTATGAGCTTAAGCTCAGGCATGGGCCCCAGAGATAATCTACAATCCAACCCACCCACTGTGCTACCCCCAAACTCTTATGGTCTAGTGAGTACAAACCCAGGTACAAACCTATATTTCAGCCTCAGCCTCAATCCTACCGGACCCCCACCTGAGGATGGTGTAGCATTCTATGTGCTACTTCCAGGGAGTACCTTCCAATTCTACTGAGATTCCACACCTACTCTCTAAGGACTGCCTAGAGAATTGGGTGAGTGGGTCCTCACAGACTTCTGAAGATCAGCCATAAGAATCTTCTACCTACAGATGGTTTGTTCCTGGGCTCAGAAGTTGCATCTATTCCTAGCTTAAACAGGACTAATTATGATACTCCATTTGAACATCAACCGAGTTGCTTCAATGCCAAGCTCTAGTACTATTAATCTGGACCACAACTTGATAAGTTTGAGAAGCAGCAAATAAAAATCCAAATACCCACTCAAAGGTGAGAGCAGATCTCTATACCAAGAAAAGCCACTAACATCTTAACTCCAGATGGTTATGTCACACACACAGACACACACACACACACACACACACACAGAGAGAGAGAGAGAGAGAGAGAGAGAGAGAGAGAGAGAGAGAGAGAGAGAGAGAGAGAGAGAGAGAGGAGTCATAGAATATTTTTAAAAATTAACCCTACTTGCTAACTGTCCTTGTTCTGGAAGATGCTGTGCATGTTATATGTTATCAGGGGGGAAAATGAATGATGAGTCTTACTCAGCTGTGAGCCCTGTGAGCTATAATAACAACTACTCTGGCAAGATATTTCCCCTGGTTCAATCATGGAGTGAACATATGGAATTAATCAACATGTTCTGATTGGATTTAAGGCCTGATCTACAAAGTTGAAGCCATACGTGGCACCATTACTGGAGCTCAACACCAAAGGCTAGACACACCTAAGGGAGAACCTAGCTGCTAGTCCACTGAGAGGACATAGTATTAAATCATCTTCTAATGCTACATCCATAGATTATAGCCATCTTTTAACCCCACCAGAGAAGCTTCTTCTTTTAGTAGAAGGGCAATTAACCAAGACCCACAGCTTGTCACTATTCGGAAATTAGACACCATGGAATGATTAGACCCAAATGACTCAGGGATGCTTATAGAAGAAGGAGTAGAAAGACTGTAAGAGTCAGATGATGGTTGATTACATTGAAACAGTGTATTCCTGGCATAACACATATGAACATATAGTGGTTGTGATGAACACACAAGACCTGCACAATCTCTGCCAAGATAAAATCCCAGCATAGAGGAAGAAAGTGGGCATAAATTCCCACCTCTAGCTGAGGAACTATTGGATATTTATAGCTTCTGAGAAAGGAAAAATTCGTTTTCCTTAAGAATGTTATTCTTGGGATATCAAACATGTTCTAGAGGTGGCCCTATAGTTAAGAAATAATAATTGGGCAACATATATGGCACTTGATGGACTTAGAAAAAGAAGACACAAAGGTGGATGCTTATATTGGTAGGGATGGATCTAGAAGAAACTGGGAATTAGTAAATATTACCAAAATACATTGCTTGAAATCTTCAAAATAATTAATAAAGTTTCTTAAAGATTTGTAAAAGATTTTAGAGAAAGGAATAAAAGGCATGACATTGGATGTACAGGGAGAAGGGGAGGATATGGGAGTAGATGAAGGAAGAAAAATCATGATCAGAATATATTGTATGGCATATGGCTCATGGGGAAAGGTATTATATGATACCAACATGTGGCAGACAGGAATCACAGAGATTGAAAGAGCTATGGTCCCAAAATACCCTCCACAAGGATTCCTCTGATGATTGAATCTTCTCTTACAAAACCTACCTACAAAAGGTTATTCTACTTCCTGGTATCACTCAAGTGAGGGACCAAGCCTCTGCAGAATACTCTAGATCCAAATGGCAAAAAATCATGAGAAATCTGAAACTTGTTATCAATTGTGTAGAAATAGAAATATGTAGAAACCCTGTATGCCTAGTCTATCTTTGATATATGAAGCTGGTGAATTACTGTGTAAATGAGCCCTTTTCTAAGGGATCTGATGTGAACTTTGGGTGCTTACTGCCAGAATTGAATCAGACTGTTCAACAGTCAGAGAAATGAGCAATTAATGTACAAAATATTGTTTTAGCTTTGGATGAAAATAACAAACTCTAATCCCTAAAAAATAAAAATTATAACTTGCTTTACTTTAAAAAAGAATATATCATATAAAAAACTATTTTCAAAAAATAAAAAATAGGAACCAGGAAAAACATTTTCAGATTTCATCTAATACTACTAAGCCAATATGCAGTTAAGGGGAAAAAACAAAAACAGAGATATTTCCTGGTTTCTGTAAGGTACAGATGGTCCTGAATTATATTTCAACTTAATTTCATACTTTATGGTAGGTAAAAAGCAATACACATTCAGTATAACCATAATTACTGGTTTTTAATTTTGATCACATTCAGGGCTAAAAATATGTATTATAATCCTCTCAATGCTGGGTAGCTTCATCAATGAATATTTTACAGTTAATATTCTGGCTGAGAATGGATATTTCAGTTTTATCTAGATTTTATCTTCTTCATACACAAAGATATATCTGTACATTAAAAAAATCATGGCTTCCAAAATCAGGTAACCAATTCTCTCTAGGAAAAGTGTGAGATATGTAATCTCCATTATATAAAAAGTCTGGTAAGATTTATATTTGGTAGATATCTATTTCATTGAAGAGAAGAAATTTTGAAACTAGTGAATATTTGGAGCAAATGTTTCATTTTCAAAGGCAAAGAATACTCCACCAAATTGGAAAGTTGAAACAATAGGTGTGATTATTACACACAATGTCAGAAACATGGAAAAACAAGAAAGGTGACCCCTAACAGACGTTGCTCAGATACAAGGTACTTAGGATTTTCATGTCTTAGACTGTCTGATCAGCAGCTAGATGTTGCAAAGTAATGCTTTTCATGGTAGTCAGCCTTGTGTTTCTATTTCAATTCTACCATGTAATATATATGATGCTGGATAGTTTCTCCTACAATGTAAAAGGAAGCTGATAATCTCTACCATCAAAACATTTTGGATGAATCAAGATAAAATCTATAAATCCTTTAATATAATGATCAACTCACAATAAGCTACCAATAGATGTTATTCACTGATATTGTTATTTTCAACATCACTATAAGCTCCTTCAATTTACATGCTGAGGAAGAGAATGAGGAAAAAA
This sequence comes from Micromys minutus, assembly GCF_963924665.1. Classification (NCBI taxonomy): domain Eukaryota; kingdom Metazoa; phylum Chordata; class Mammalia; order Rodentia; family Muridae; genus Micromys; species Micromys minutus. Next base: position 15,445,754 of record NC_137970.1, on the reverse strand, counting down.
TGAGAGCTAGAAATCACTGTTCACTTTCAGAAGCCTTCATACCAACCTCTCTTTCTTTCAAGTAAATGAAGATGTCCTTGGCATATATAGAGTTCAATAATGGATCGCAGTCTTCCTTTTCAATATTTTCCAGTGTGTCACTGTCTTCCAGTATGACTATCTGCTTAGAAATAATAAAAAGGGCATTAGGAAAGAAATATTTCAAAGAAAGATTAGTCCACACATACTTATTTTTATTTCACTGTCTTCTATTATGGTTCTTCATATTTCAAGTATTCTGCAATATCACAGATTATGCAATCTGCAAACTGTTCTGCAATCAATATTTGCATAGTACATGCCAGTTCTGCTCCAGGAACAGGGCATTCTTATTACATGTAACTCCAAGCCTTTCTTTTTATTTTATATGTATGTGTGATCTACCTGAATGGTAGGCATGTGCACCAAAAACATGTAGTGCCAGTGGAGGACAGAAGGCATTAGATTCCCCTGGAACAGAATGATAGTTGTAATGAGCCATGTAGGTTCTGAGAACTTAGCCTGGTTCCTCTGCAAAAATAGCAATTATTAATTACTAGGCCATCTCTACAGCCCCAATTCAAGACTCTCTTATGACAATATTTTATTATTTCAGTTATGTTATCTGCCTTCTAACATATCATGCTATGTCCTAATCCTTTGATCTACCCTGATTCATCTTAGTAGTTTTTTCCTATATCTAAACCTTTATCAAAGTTGTTTTGCTTCTAAAGAGGGAACATTTCTTCCTCAACTTGTTAAATCATTCCTTTATTTCATTCTTATAATTTACAACTTAAATACTTGTGTTATACCCAACTACTTTGATCTGCCCTGATTCATCTTAGTAGTTTTTCCTGTATCTAAACCTTTATATCTAGGTTGTTTTGCTTCTAAATAGGGAACATTTCTCCTTCAACTTACTAAATATGATTTCTTTATTTAATTCTTGTCATTAACAACTTAACTACTTCCCTTCTTGGGATATGTATGTCTCAATATTTTAGCCTTAATAAGCATAAGTACTTTCTGATTGCTAAGCTTCATCACTATAAAATAATAAATTAAAGATATCCTATAATATCAACTTGATATAAGAAGAAATTTTCGGATAGTTTAGTAACTTTTTTCCATTTCATGGGTAAGCTCAGGGTACAAAAAAGAGAAATGGGAGATTTTAATTCATCACTTATTAAATAAAATAAGAAGGTAGCTAAAGAAATGTCTCTTCCTGAGTGGAAGATCCTTCCACAACATTGTATACATTGCTTAGTTGCTTAAGAAGCATATAAAAAGGACACTGGAATTACGGCTCAGTGGCTAAGAGCACTTTCTTACAGAGAACTTAAGTTCAGTTCCCAGCACATATTTTGGGCAGCTCACAACTGACTATAATTCTAACTCTAGGGATTTTCAACGCCTCGGGCTTATACAGATACCTAAACTTGCACACATAGATGGAGATACAGACATACAGACAGGCAAGCAGGCAAGCAGGCAGTCAAACAGATACACATTTTATTAAAATATTTCTTAAATAATCTCTTTAGTAAAAGATAGTTTATCTTAAGTTAGGTAAATCATCTCACCTAAATTATACAGACCCCTTACTTATCTAATTTAAGAAATAAGAGAAATAGATACCTCAGTCTGTTTTCCACCCAAAGTTGACTGAAAGCTTTTTGAACTAGATACACACGGATTGGAGTTCATGGCAGGACTGAATGCCTCTAAACTGGGCATGGTAGCACTGGAATTGAATGTTCTGGATTCAAAAGCATTGCTGTATATATTGGGGTTATTCTCATTTTCAAACATAAGGAATGATTTGAAAAAATCTTCTTCATCAACAATTTTACTCTCTTCAAAATTCTGTAAATCTGTAAAGGACAATTGTTCTGTGGCAGTAAGGCCCTGACTCAGTGCCAATGCCTTCTCATAAAGGTTATCTATGTTGAACTCCTCAAAAGTTAACGATGTTCCGGTTATGATATCCTTCTCAATGTCAGACCTATGATCAAAGGTGAAAGAGTCCTCAGAGCTAGCCTTTTTAATGATGAGATTCTCTTCCAAGTCCAACAGTTCCTTTGGGCTAGCCTCTATTTTAGTGCTAGGTTTCTCCTGCAAGGCCAAGGGCTCCTTCAGAGTAGATTCCTCAGCTGTAGATCTATCCACCAATGCTAATACTTCTGTCAAGAGAGTCTCTACATTACTTGGTGGATTCTCCTGAAAGGCTAAGGCCACCCTCTCCAGCCTGGGATTCTTCACTAAGGCAAGTAGCTCCTTCAGAACAGTCACCATCTCAGCTCTGTGTTTCTCCTGTGAAGATAAGGGCTCCTTCAGAGTTTCTACCTCCTTGATGCTAGTCTCTTCTAAGGACAATGGTTTCTCAGTGTGAGCTTCCATGGTAGTATTGCAATTCCTGGTGAAAACATCCGTAATAGACTCTTCTTCTGTGACCAGTGACTTCATGAGGGCAATCATATTCTCAGTGCTGAGTTCTTCCTGAATGTTTAAAGGATCCTCCAAGGCTTCAGAGGCCTCGGAGGCCTCCGGGGTCTCCGGGGCCTCCGGGACCTCCTTAGTAGTGCCAGAATGGTTCTGAATGTGAGGTGACTCATGACTAAGAGGCCCATCAACATCACTACTGGTGTTCTCATTCAATACTTTCTTTAAAAGGAATTCCTGCTCTAGAGCAACAGGCCTCTCTTGGCTTGATTCTTCAGGGAATCTATCCTTACAAAACAGCTTTCTTAAAAAGGACTCTTCTTCGGAAACACTGCCCTGGGAATCAAACATTTTTTTGGGGGAGTCATTTTTTCTATCAACCTTCTCTTGCAAGTCCAAAACCATATGGGATTTCAATGTATCTTCATCAGTAGAACTGATAGGAGAAAATAGGTCTTGAGAGAAGAAGTCCTTGTCATCATTTGAAATCACTGATTCATTACTATGTGCTCTTTCTTGACTGTTGGTCTTCTGTGAGGCCAATGGCATTGGGTTTTGTGGAATTAAGCAATTTTCATTCTGTAGCAATGGATCCTGAAGCAACCCATATTTAAGTTCCTTCCTATGTGATCCAGGCATTATAGAAAACAAATTTCTATCTTCATCTGTTGTTTCCTGCCACTGTGACTGTGTTTGTTGAAAGGTTATTGTGTGAATAGCACACTTTCTTTTCAGTGAAGATGTATTTTCTTCCTTAAAGGGCAGTGGCTCCTTAGTTGGTGACTTTGCTCCTGAAGTGACTGTTGGTAATACTAGTGGATTTTTCAAGTGGAAATCCATCCCTTTAGTCAGCTGTGTCTCTAATATTAAAGGTTTATGGGTGGAGGCTGGCTCCTCCCTAATGTGTTGTTTCTTAAAAGCTGAATTTAACTGAAAATGTGAGTCCTCCTCCATGTGATGCTTTGGTGGGGCATAGTGCTTCTTCTGTTTGGACAATTTCTCAGGACTGTTATGTTTCTTTTGAAGTGCAGATGGCCCCTGAAAAAGGGGATCTTTCTCAGTGGTAGACTTCATAAAAAACAAGGGCTTCTTCTGGTGAGGGGCCTCCTCCATGTTAGGTTGCTTCTTCAAAACTGGAGCTACCACAAAATGTAACATCTTTTCCTCAGTGGTAGGATTTTGCAGAGCCAGGGATTTTTTCACATCGAACATCTCCATTTGAGGGCTGTGCTTGTCTGGCAGTACAGACAGCTCAGTCTTCTTAGCAGTTGACTTCTTAGAGGACAATGACTTATTTTCATGGGTGACAGGCTGAACTTGTAGTGGCCTCAAATTATTGTCTTTTCCCTGAGCGTCAGGATTATTTTTAGAAGAGTACAGCTTCTCTGTGTGGGTTGCTTCCTTGGTACTATGTTTCCTTTTGAAAGTAACTGGCTCTGTTAAAGTATCCTCTTTGTTATTTGTATTCTTTTGTAACACCCGTGGCTTCTTCTTTGAGATGCTTGCATCCCCTTGAGTATTATATTCCTCTTGCAGTGAAGATGGCTCCTGTAACAAGGACTTCGTTCCAGTAGAAGGTTTATTTTTCCTAAAATGTGGCTTTTTGACTGGTGGCTTCTCTTTAGTAGTCACAGCCTCTAATGTTAATGATTTATTCATGAATGAACTCTTCCCTGGAATAGCATGCTTCTCTTCTTGAACAGCATGTTCATTTCTTAAACATAATGGGCTTGAGGTGAGAGTCACCTTCCCAATAACAGGATTCTTCAAATCAGTTATCTGTGGATGGAAATAATTAACATTTTAGCCATTCATAAACAATAGCTTCTGGTGAAGCTGCATCTCTAAAATCAGGTACCTCTTATTCCCTAAGACTACTACCTCCTCAATGATGGTTACCTCTTCAGTTTTATCCTTCCTTTTAGAACTCATCAGCTCTGTATGAAACCCAGTGTAATATTTAGTCTTCTCCAGCAAGATTTGTGGCTTCTTCATTAGAAGTGTGTCCTGATGAAATGTACAACTCTTTAATGTCTTCATAAGGCATGTCTCTTCAGTAGCAGGCTCCTCATTTAAAATTAATTTCTTTTGAAAGACAGATGGTTCCTCAGTAGTTAGTGTTTTAGGCTTGTTGGATATATCCAGAATAAACTCTTTCTCCATGTTTGACAGTGAGGTAACTTGTCCCAACTTAGAACTGTAAATAAAACAAAGTCAGGGTAAGAAGGGTGTAACTACTAGTCCTTACCCACCATTTCATTCTGTTGCTATATTAACTAAAAGAAAAGAAATGAGCTTCAACTCCAAGACAGTGAAAAGGGTTAAAAAAAATAAGTCATACCAAATCAAGTTAGTACCACACAGTATAGTTTCTATTCCTACATCTTTACACTCTGTACTTTTCCCATGAAATCCATGTTATACTTTCTTACAAATAGTTTACTGCTATTATTTATAGACAATGTTCCTATTATAATACTACTTTGGATGCATTATCTGCATATGTATTTATTGCTCTTATTAGAAATAGTTATTTATCTTTGTCTATCAGCACCATGCCTCTGATAAAATGCAGGTTAAGATTATTACTGTTTGAGAGATGAAGATAATTAGAGATGAAGGCTGGTGATTAATATTGATGGTATCTAACATTCTCTGTACTAAGAAGTATTCAAAAGTTGTTTTTTCAAAGAAGGGAACAGAAAGACCAAAATTAAAATATACCACATATGTCAGATGTAAAGTTTTGTTTGGAATAGAATCCCAAGATTAATGAGTGAACAACGTAGTATGATCAAATCATGTGAAGAATAAAAGTTAAAATAAAAACTAAAGAGAAGTCAAACCACTATCCTGAACACGAGGGATAAATAAATGCCTCTAAAGACTACACAGCACATAATTCAATCTATACAAAATATACAGGGTGCTAGAGTATAGAGAAGCAGTTCTCAAATTGTGAGCTGTGACCCCTTGAGGGTTGAACAGCCTTTTCACATGATTCACCTAAGACATGGGTATTTACATCATGATTCATAACAGTAGCAAAATTATAGTTATGAGGTAGCAACAAAAATGATTTTATAGTTAAGGGGCACCACTACATGAGAGAAATGTATTAAAGAGTCGCAGCATTAGGGAGGTTGAGAACCACTGGTATTGGGAGAGCTGGACATTAAAGTTTGTTTTGAACATGTTAACATTTTTTAAGTTACACACTAATAATAACTCTAAAAATAATTAAACTACTGTATTATAAAAGATAACAATTAATTTAAATGAAATGCCTTATTAAGATTCTGCTCAGTAAAACAAATTGCCAGCCCTTCCTGATGAGGAAATTTACAATTCATCTCCAGGTCTTCAGATAGTCTAGGTATAATAAGGACATATATTGTCTGGGGTAAGCCTGTCAAGATTCAAATCCTGTGTTCTTATTTAGGACCTAGATAACCTCAGACAAATTAACTCAGTGCTTTGGGTTTCCTACCTATAAAATGAGGATAAAAGTAATAACCCTTTAATAAATTGGTTGTGAAGATTTGACAAAATAATATGCTTAATGACACTTAAAGGAATGTTAAGAACAGTTAAATAGCAATAAATTACATAATTTAGCTAAAATGAACAAACTTGTAGAAAGTCACAAACTACCAACACTCATTAAAGAAGATAATAGAAAATTAATTAGATGTATCATATAAAAAAACTGAGTTAACAACAGGCTCAGATGGCTTCATTGGTGAAGTCTATCAAAAAGTTAAAATGAGATTAAAACCAGTTCCTCACAAACTCTTTAAGAAAGGTGGAAACAGTTTCCAAATCACACTTAAGAAAGTGGTATTATCATTTCAAAAGAGCAATAGTATTACAGGACAATAAAACTAAATATTACCTCATATGTATATAAATGTAAAACTCCCCAACAAAATATTAGAATAACAAATGCAGAAATGCATTTTAAAGGATGATCCACCATAATCAAGTTGATGCCATCCCTAGTAGTGCAAAATTATTTTAACATTCAAAATTCAAATTTTATACTATACTAACAACAAAGATGATGTGAACATCAACAGAAATTACTTGACAAATTTAATACTTTTTCATAATGAAAATCACTCAGCAAACTAAATAGAAATGAGATTCTTGGGCTGGCATGATGACTTAGCAGAAAAAGCTGCTTGATGTTTGGCCTGATGACTTGAGCTCAATCCCTAGGATGAATGTATAAATACATAAATGCACACAAAATATGAAAAAATAAGGGATATGGTAGATACTAATTGGAATCAATACGTTGTGTATGGGTTTCTGTGTGCGTGGGACGGTGCACACGCACACACACATACACATTTAGACAAATGGAAAAGCAGACTAAAAGAAAGATGGGCAGACAACAGACAAATCAAAAGATGACAGATGGACAGAAAGACAATAGATAGAGTGATGAAAAGATAAGCAGATAACAGACAGACTGAAAAATTGCAGATAGATGAACAGACAACAGATGGATGGAATGACAGACAGACAACAGAAAGAGACTGAAGGATGGCAAATAGAAAATGAACAGATGACAGACTGATAGACAAGAAACAGACTGAAAGATGACAGACCAACAGACCCAAGATGAACATACTGACAGACATATGGACAGACAACAATCAGACTGGAAGATGATAGAAAGATGAACAGACAGATAACACAGAAAAACAGACAGACAGATAGACCAATGAACAGACAACAGACAGACTGACAGACTAATGGATAGATAGACTGATGAACATACAACAGACATACAGAAGGATGGATGGATAGAAAACAGACAGACTAAAAGATGATAACTGGACAGACAGATGAACAGAGAACATACTGACAAACGGATATAAAGATGAAAGGGCAAGAGACAGACTGAAAGATGACAGACAGAAAGATAGACAATAGACTAACAGACGACAGATGGACAGTCAGACAGACAGATGGACAGACAGAAAGATGGGCAGTGAGACAGATGGACTGTGAGACAGACAGATGGACAGACAGAGATATAAGCAATCAGACAGACAGATGGGCAGTCAGACAGACATATGGGCAGTCAGACAGACAGATGGACAGTCAGACAAGTGAACAGACATATAGATGGACACCCAGACAGATGGATAGTCAGACAGACAGATGGATAGGCACACAGACAGATGGACAGACAGACAGACGGACAGTCAGTCAGACAGATGGACAGATGCCCAGACAGATGGACAGACAGTCAGACAGATGGACAGTCAGACAAACAGTCAGACAGACAAACAGATGGACAGTCAGACAGACAGATGGGCAGTCAGACAAATTGACAGACACCCAGATAGATGGACAGTAAGACAGACAGATGTACATACATACAGACAGTCAGACAGAAAGACAAGACAGACAGATGGACAATCAGACAGTCGGACAGGCAGACAGACAGATGGACAGTCGGACAGACAGATGGACAGTCAGACAGACAGATGGACAGTCAGACAGTCAGACAGATGGACAGACAGATGGAGAGTCGGACAGACAGATAGACAGTCAGACAGACAGTCAGACACACAGACAGACAGATGGACAGTCAGACAGACAAGTGGGCAGACAGACAGATGGATAGATGCCCAGACAGACAGATGGACGGTCAGACAGACAGACAGACAGTCAGACAGACAGATGGACAGAGAGATGACAGTTAGACCGCCAGACAGTCAGACAGACAGACAGACAGACGGACAGTCATACAGATGGACAGTCAGACAGACAGATGGACAGACAGACAGACAAATGGATAAACACCCACACAGATGGACAGACAGATGGACAGTCAGACAGATAGATGAATGGATAGTTAGACAGACAGACAGATGGACAGACAGTTGGGCAGTCAGACAGACTGACAGACACCCAGACAGATGGACAGACAGACAGAAGTACATACATACATACAGACAGGACAGACAGACAGACAGATGGACAGACAGACAGACGGACAGTCAGACAGATGGACAGTCAGACAGACAGACAGTCAAGAAAGAGAGATGAACAATCAGACAGACAATCAAGACAGACAGATGGACAATCAGACAGTAAAGACAGACAGATGGACAGTCAGACAGACAGACAGACAGACAGACAAACAGATGGACAGATAGATGACAGTTAGACCACCAGACAGACAGTCAGACAGACAGACAGACGAACAGTCAGAGAGACAGATGGACAGTCAGACAGAGAGATGGACAGACACCGAGACAGATGGACAGTCAGACGGACAAGTGCACAGAGAGATATATGGATAGATGCCCAGACAGACAGACAGATGGACAGTCAGACAGATAAACAGTCAGACAGACAGTCAGACAGACAGATGGACAGACATCCAGACAGATGGACAGTCAGACAGACAAGTGGACAGACAGACAGATGGATAGATGCCCAGACAGACAGACAGATGGACAGATAGATGACAGTTAGACTGCCAGACAGACAGACAGATGGACAGTCAGACAGACAAACAGACAGACAGTCAGAAAGACAGATGGACAGTCAGACAGACAGTCAGACAGATGGACAGAGAGATGACAGTTAGACCGCCAGACAGTCAGACAGACAGACAGACAGACAGAGGGACAGTCAGACAGATGGACAGTCAGACAGACAGTCAGACAGATGGACAGAGAGATGACAGTTAGACCGCCAGACAGTCAGACAGACAGACAGACAGAAGGACAGTTAGACAGATGGACAGTCAGACAGACAGATGGACAGACAGACAGATAAATGGACAGATAGACAGATGGATAGATGCCCAGACAGACAGATGGACAGTCAGACAGACAGATGGACAGTCAGACAGACAGATGGACAGTCAGACAGACAAACAGACGGACAGTCAGAAAGACAGATGGACAGTCAGACAGACAGTCAGACAAATGGACAGAGAGATGACAGTTAGACTGCCAGACAGTCAGACAGACAGACAGACAGACAGACAAACAGACAGACAGACGGACAGTCAGACAGATGGACAGTCAGACAGACAGATGGACAGACAGACAAATGGACAGATAGACAGATGGATAGATGGCCAGACAGACAGATGGACAGTCAGACAGACAGATGGACAGACAGACAGACAGTCAGACAGACAGATGGACAGAGAGATGACAGACCGCCAGACAGTCAGACAGACAGACAGACAGACGGACAGTCAGACAGACAGATGGACAGAGAGATGACAGACCGCCAGTCAGACAGACAGACAGACAGACGGACAGTCAGACAGACAGATGGACAGTCAGACAGACAGATGGACAGTCAGACAGTCAGACAGACAGATGGACAGTCAGACAGACAAATGGACAGTCAGACAGACAAACAGACGGACAGTCAGAAAGACAGATGGACAGTCAGACAGACAGTCAGACAGATGGACAGAGAGATGACAGTTAGACCACCAGACAGACAGACAGACAGACAGACGGACAGACAGATGGACAGTCAGACAGACAGATGGACAGACAGACAGACAAATGGACAGATAGACAGATGGATAGATGCCCAGACAGACAGATGGACAGTCAGACAGACAGATGGACAGACAGACAGACAGTCAGACAGACAGATGGACAGAGAGATGACAGTTAGACCGCCAGACAGTCAGACAGACAGACAGACAGACGGACAGTCATTCAGACAGACAGATGGACAGAGAGATGACAGACCACCAGACAGTCAGTGAGACAGACAGACAGACAAACAGTCAGACAGACAGATGGACAGTCAGACAGACAGATGGACAGTCAGACAGTCAGACAGACAGATGGACAGAGAGATGACAGTTAGACCGCCAGTCAGACAGACAGACAGACAGACAGACGGACAGTCAGACAGACAGATGGACAGTCAGACAGACAGATGGACAGTCAGACAGATGGACAGAGAGATGACAGTTAGACCGCCAGACAGTCAGACAGACAGACAGACAGACGGACAGTCAGACAGATGGACAGTCAGACAGATGGATAAACACCCACACAGATGGACAGACAGATGGACAGTCAGACAGATAGATGAACGGACAGTCAGACAGACAGACAGACAGTTGGGCAGTCAGACAGACTGACAGACACCCAGACAGATGGGCAGACAGACAGAAGTACATACATACAGACAGACAGAAGGACAATCAGACAGACAGATGGACAGACAGACAGACGGACAGTCAGACAGATGCACAGTCAGACAGACAGACAGGCAAGAAAGAGAGATGGACAATCAGACAGACAGTCAAGACAGACAGATGGACAATCCGACAGACAGTCAAGACAGACGGACAATCAGACAGACAGTCAGACAGACAGACAGACAGATAGACAGACAGATGGACAGTCAGACAGACAGATGGACAGACACCCAGACAGATGGACAGTCAGAAAGACAGATGGACAGATGGACAGACACCCAGACAGATGGACAGTCAGAGAGACAAGTGGACAGACAGACAGATGGATAGATGCCTAGACAGACAGACAGATGGACAGTCAGATAGAAAGACAGACAGACAGACAAACAGATGGACAGATAGATGACAGTTAGACCGCCAGACAGTCAGTCAGACAGACAGACAGACAGAGAGACGGACAGTCAGACAGACAGATGGACAGTCAGACAGACAGTCAGATAGACAGACAGACAGTCAGACAGACAGATGGACAGTCAGACAGACAGATGGACAGACAGACAGATGGATAGATGCCCAGACAGACAGACAGATGGACAGTCAGACAGACAGATGGACAGAGAGATGACAGACCGCCAGACAGTCAGACAGACAGACGGACAGTCAGACAGACAGATGGACAGTCAGACAGACAGATGGACAGACACCCAGACAGAGGGACTGTCAGACAGACAAGTGGACAGACAGACAGATGGATAGATGCCCAGACACACACAGAGATGGACAGTCAGACAGACAGATGGACAGTCAGACAGACAGATGGACAGACAGACAGACAGTCAGACAGACAGATGGACAGAGAGATGACAGTTAGACCGCCAGACAGTCAGACAGACAGACAGACAGACAGACAGACTGACAATCAGACAGACAGATGGACAGTCAGACAGACAGATAGACAGACAGATAGACAGACACCCAGACAGATGGACAGTCAGACAGACAAGCTGACAGACAGACAGATGGATAGATGCCCAGACAGACAGATGGACAGTCAGACAGACAGATGAACAGTCAGACAGACAAGTGGACAGACAGACAGATGGATAGATGCCCAGACAGACAGACAGATGGACAGTCAGACAGACAGATGGAAAGTCAGACAGACAGATGGACAGACAGACAGACAGACAGTCAGACAGACAGATGGACAGAGAGATGACAGTTAGACCACCAGACAGTCAGACAGACAGACAGACAGACAGACAGACAGACGGACAGTGAGACAGACAGACGGACAGTCAGAAAGACAGATAGACAGACACCCAGACAGATGGACTGTCAGACAGGCAAGTGGACAGACAGACAGATGGATAGATGCCCAGACAGACAAACGGACAGTCAGACAGACAGATAAACAGTCAGACAGACTTATGGACAGACAGACAGACAGTCAGACAGACAGATGGACAGAGAGATGACAGTTAGACCGCCAGACAGTCAGACAGACAGACAGACAAACAGACGGACAATCAGACAGACAGATGGACAGTCAGACAGACAGACGGCAGTCAGAGATGAACAGTCAGACAGTCAGATGGACAGATGGACAGTCAGACAGACAAGTGGACAGACAGACAGATGGATAGATGCCCAGACAGACAGATGGACAGTCAGACAGACAGTCGGACAGATGGACAGACAGATGGACAGTCGAACAGACAGATGGGCAGTCAGACAGACAGATGGACAGTCAGACAGACAGTCAGATGGACAGTCAGACAGATGGACAGACAGATGGACAGACAGACAGATGGACAATCAGACACACAGTCGGACAGATGGATAGACAGACAGATGGACAGTCAGACAGACAAGTGGACAGATGGATAGACACCCAGACAGATGGACAGTCAGACAGACAAATGGATAAACACCCACACAGATGGACAGAGAGACAGATGGACAGTCAGACAGATAGATAAAAGGATAGTCAGACAAACGACAGACAGATGGACAGTCAGACAGACAGATGGACAGTCAGACAGACAGATGGGCAGTCAGACAGATTGACAGACACCCAGATAGATGGACAGACAGACAGAAGTACATACAGACAGACAGGTGGACAGACAGACAGACAGATGGACAGACAGACAGACAGACAGTCAGATAGACATATGGACAGTCAGACAGACAGACAGTCAAGAAAGAGAGATGGCCAATCAGACAGACAGTCAAGACAGACAGATGGACAATCAGACAGACAGTCGGACAGATAGATGGACAGTCATACAGACAGTCAGACAGACAGGTGGACAGTCAGACAGACAGATGGACAGATACCCAGACAGATGGACAGTCAGACAGAAAATTGGACAGACAGACAGATGGATAGATGCCCAGGCAGACAGACAGATGGACAGTCAGACAGACAAGTGGACAGACAGATGGATAGATGCCCAGACAGACAGATGGACAGTCAGACAGACAGACAGACAGATAAACAGACAGACAGATAGAGAGTCAGACAGACAGATGGACAGACAGACAGACAGACAGACAGATGACAGTCAGACCGCCAGACAGTCAGACAGACAGACAGACAGATGGACAGTCAGACAGACAGACGGCAGTCAGAGATGAACAGTCAGACAGTCAGATGGACAGATGGACAGTCAGACAGACAAGTGGACAGACAGACAGATGGATAGATGCCCAGACAGACAGATGGACAGTCAGACAGACAGATAAACAGACAGACGGATAGAGAGTCAGACAGACAGATGGACATACAGACAGACAGACAGACAGATGACAGTCAGACCGCCAGACAGTCAGACAGACAGACAGACAGACGGACAGTCAGACAGACAGATGGACAGACAGATAGACAGACACCCAGACAGATGGACAGTCAGACAGACAAGCTGACAGACAGACAGATGGATAGATGCCCAGACAGACAGACAGATGGACAGTCAGACAGACAGATGGACAGACAGACAGGCAGACAGACAGTCAGACAGACATATGGACAGAGAGATGACAGTTAGACCGCCAGACAGACAGTCAGACAGTCAGACAGACAGACGGCAGTCAGAGAGATGAACAGTCAGACAGATAGATATATAGTCAGACAAACTGACAGACAACAGATGACAGAGGGGTGGACAAACAGATGGACAGACAACAGGTAGACAGGACAGAGAGAAAGACCATGAATTCTAGTAGAAGTGGTTGAGAGGGTACATGAAAAGTTTGGGAAGAAAGGCTAGCAAAGATGTAGTGTACTCATGAATGAAATCCTCAAATACAAATACATCTGAAGAAAAAATTGGGCTCTTGAACCTGGCAAAAGACATCTATAGAACTCTAAAGTTTAAGTCACATTTAATAGTGACAGAATAATTTCTTCTATCTAATATCAGTTAAAAGCAAGAATGACAAACTGTTGGTGTGTCTACATTTTACCAACATTCTAGCTAAGGCAGTTAGGTAATAAAATTAAATAAAGGCATCCCTATTAGAAAGGAATAGTCAAAATTATCTATATTACCACATAAGATTATTTATATATATGGTAAAAAAATAAATGTATATTTATATAAGATATATATATATCATAATGAATCCACACAAAATAGTTATAACTAATGGATAAATTAAGCAAGATATGAAGAAAACCAGAGGATCACAAGCAGAAGAATAAAAATAGAACTTTATCTATCACACTGCACATAAATTATACTCAAGTTCATCAAAGGCCTCAATTTGAAACCTAAAACACTTCTTCTCAGCACCTCACAGCACCTTCTGGAAAATTGACCACATAATTGGACACAGAACAAGCCTCAATCGATACAAGAAGATCGAAATACTCCCATGCATTCTTTCAGATCACCATGGTAAAAGGCTGGTCTTTAATAACAACAAAGACAACAAAAAACCCATATACACATGGAAACTAAACAATGCTCTATTAAACGATAGCAGGGTCAAAGAAGAAATAAAGAAAGAAGTTAAGGATTTTCTAGAATTCAAGGAAAATGAAAACACAACATACCCAAACCTATGGGATGCAATGAAAGCAGTACTGAGAGGAAAACTCAATAGCTCTGAGTGCTTCCAAAAAGAAACTGGAGAGAGCTTACACAAGCAACCTGACAGCACAGTTGAAAGCTCTGGAACAAAAGGAAGCAGATACACCCAAGAGGAGTAGACAGCAAGAAATAATCAAAATTAGGGCAGAAATAGACCAAATAGAAACAAAAAGAACCATTGAAAGAGTCAACAAAACCAACAGCTGGTTCTTTGAAAAAATTAACAAGATTGATAAACCCTTAGGCAGACTAACTAGAGGGCAAAGAGAGAGTATACAGATTAACAAAATCAGAAAGGAAAGTGGAGAAATAATGACGGAAACTGAGGAAATTCAAGAAATCATCAGATCCTACTACAAAAGCCTTTACTCAACAAAGCTGGAAAATCTGGAGGAAATGGATGAATTCCTAGACAGATACAAGATACCAAAGTTAAACCAGGATCAGGTAAACCATCTAAATAATCCCATAACACCCAAAGAAATAGAAGCAATCATCAAAAACCTCCCAACCAAAAACAGCCCAGGTCCAGATGGGTTCAGTGCAGAGTTTTATCAAACATTTATTTACCACAAAATACCAATACTCTCCAAACTATTCCACAAGATAGAATCCGATGGAACACTACCTAACTCATTTTTTTGAGGCTACAATAACCCTCGTTCCTAAACCACACAAAGACCCTACAAGGAAAGAGAACTTCAGACCAATCTCACTTATGAACATTGATGCAAAAATACTCAACAAAATCCTTGCAAACTGAATCCAAGAACACATCAAAAAGATCATTCACCATGATCAAGTAGGCATCATCCCTGGGATGCAGGGCTGGCTTAACATAAGGAAATCCATCAATGTAATCCACCATATAAACAAACTCAAAGAACAAAATCACATGGTCATCTCACTAGATGCTGAGAAAGCATTTGACAAAATTCAACACCCCTTCATGTTAAAAGTCCTGGAAAGAACAGGAATCCAAGGCCCATACCAAAACATAATAAAAGCAATATACAGCAAACCAATAGCCAACATCAAACTTAACAGTGGGAAACGTGAAGCAATCCCACTAAAATCAGGGACTCGACAAGGCTGCCCACTCTCCCCCTACCTATTCAACATAGTACTGGAAGTCCTGGCTGGAGCAATTAGACAGCAAAAGGAGATCAAGGGGATACAAATTGGAAAGGAAGAAGTAAAAACATCACTATTTGCAGATGACATGATAGTGTACTTAAGTGACCCCACAATTTCCACCAGAGAACTCCAACAGCTGATAAACAAGTTCAGCAAAGTGGCTGGATACAAAATTAACTCGAACAAATCAGTAGCCTTCCTATATTCAAAGGACAAACATGTGGAGAAAGAAATTAGGGAAAAGGTACCCTTCACAATCGTCACAAAAACTATGAAATACCTTGGTGTGACTCTAATTAAGCAAGTGAAGGACCTGTATGACAAGAGCTTCAAACCTCTAAAGAAAGAAATGGAGGAAGATCTCAGAAAATGGAAAGATCTCCCATGCTCATGGATCAGAAGGATCAACATTTTAAAAATGGCCATCTTACCAAAAGCAATCTACAGATTCAATGCAATCCCCATCAAAATTCCAATCCAGTTCTTCATTGAGTTGGAAAGAGCAATGTGCAATTTCATCTGGAATAACAAAAGACCTAGAATAACAAAATCTATCCTCAACAACAAGAAAACATCTGCGGGAATCACTATCCCTGACCTCAAGCTATATTACAAGGCAATTGTGCTGAAAACTGCACGGTATTAGTACAGAAATAGGCACGCGGATCAATGGAATAGAATAGATGATCCAGAAATGAGTCCTCATGTATATGGTCACCTGATTTTTGACAAAGGAGGTGTAAATATTCAATGGAAAAAGAACAGCCTATTCAACAAATGGTGCTGGTCCAACTGGCACTCAGCATGCAGAAGAATGAAAATAGACCCTTTCTTATCTCCTTGTACAAAGCTCAAGTGCAAATGGATCAAAGATCTCCACATTAAACCAGGTACACTGAAACTATTAGATGAGAAAGTAGGGAAAACCTTAGAACTCATAGGTGCAGGAAAAAATTTCCTGAACAGTACAACAATGGCTCGAGCTCTAAGGTCAAAGTTTGACAAATGGGACTTAATGAGATTGCAAAGCTTCTGTAAGGCTAAGGACACTGTCAAGAAAACAAAATGGCAGCCAACAGAGTGGGAAAAATTCTTTACCAACCCCACATCTGATAGAGGCCTAATATCCAAGGTATACAAAAACTCAAAAAGCTAGACACCAGAGAATTAAGCAAACCTATTAAAAAATGGGGTACAGACTTAAACAAAAAGTTCTCAATCGAGGAACACCGAATGGCCGAGAAACATCTGAGGAATTGCTCAACATCCTTAGCCATCAGGGAAATGCAAATCAAAACAACCCTGAGATTCCACCTCACACCAGTCAGATTGGCAAAGGTCCAAAACTCAGATGACAACAGATGCTGGCGAGGATGTGGAGAAAGAGGAACACTTCTCTACTGCTGGTGGGGTTGTAAACTGATACAACTACTCTGGAAATCAGTCTAGTGATTCCTCAGAAAAATGGACATAGTACTACCTGAAGACCCAGCTATTCCACTTCTGGGCATTTATCCCAGAGACACTCCAACATACAACAAAGATACATGCACCACAATGTTCATTGCAGCTCTATTTATAATAGCCAGAGTTGGAAAGAACCCAGATGTCCTTCAGTAGATGAATGGATACAAAAAGTGTGGTATATTTAAACAATGGAGTACTACTCAGCTATCAGAAACAATGACTTAACGAAATTCTTAAGAAAATGGCTGCATCTAGAGAATATCATCCTGAGTGAGATAACCCAGTCACAAAAGAACAGACATAATATGCAGTCACTGATAGTGGGATACTAACCCCAGAAAGCTCTGAACACCCCAGAAACAACTCACAGACTGTGTGAAGTTCAACAAAAAAAGAATATATTGTAATTAAAATAGAACTGTATAACATCCCTTTTTCCTCCCTACAGCTCCTCCTAGTCTCTCTCCTATCCCCTCAAATTAATAGCCTCTTTTCCTCTATTATTGTTACATATATACATATGTATATGTATATGTACCCACAAATACTTAATTACAACCTTAAAATATATTCATATACTTTTATGCAAAAATGCTGAAAATTTATACATTTATCTTTGTTTTTTAAAATAAAGTAAAAAAAAGAAACCTAAAACACTTAAAAACTTCTAAAAGAAACATCAACTCTACCTTATAGGATATAGGAGTAGTAAAGTACTTTATGAATAGGACTATACTTGCTCAGGGATTAAAGCCAACAACTGACAATTGGGACTTCATAAAACTTAAAGCTTCTTCACAGCTTAGGAAACAATCAACCAAAAAAAGAAGGCTCAAGAGTGGAAGAAACTCTTTGCCAGCTACACATTTGACAGAGGATTTATATACAAAATACATAAAGAATGTTTAAAAGTCAGAAAAATAGGTTATGAAGCAAAACAAAGGGTTCTCAACTGAAAAAAATAAAATTTTCTAAGAAATATCTCTAAGTGTTTATCATCTGTGGCAATTAGGAAAATACAGACTAAAACAACATGGACATTTCATCTCACTCTAGTCAGATTAATAGTAATTGACCATAAATGCTGGCTGTAGAGGAAGAGGAACCCTTATTCATTATTGGTGGGAATGCAAACTAGAGCAGCCAATCTAGAAATCAGAATGGAAAAACCTCAAAAAGCTAAAAATAAGTGCACCATATGACCCAGCTGTGCCACTCCTTTGACCAACACACTGTACATCCTACTCCATAGATCTTTCTCAGTTATGTCATTGTTTCTCTATTCAAAATTGGTTGGAAATATTAAAATATCTCATAGTCCTTCAACAATAATAATAAAACAACAATAAATAATGAAAAATGTCGTATGTGTACAATACTATCCATTCTAAGTGTAGAATACCATCTAGCTGTAAAGAAAAGACTGAAATCATGAAATTTTCAGGAAAATGGATGAAACTGGAAAATATTGTGTTGATTAAGGAAACTCAGACCCCCCCCCCCAAGTGCTGCATGTTTTCTATCATCTGGGCTTCATAGCTCCATATTATTATCAGATAATAACCTGCAGTAACCACAGAAAAGTGAAAAAAAGATCATTGGTGGTGAGGACAGAGGGGGAATAGCAGGATACAAGTAATATGAAGGGAAAATGGAATAACAGGGAGGGGTGTAAGGAGATCAATACAGAAGGCAAAGAGGGAGGAGAGACAAATACCATTAAGGATATTTACAAAAGCCTTAAGAAGTCATATTATTTTATATTTGCCCAAGATTACATATAAAACATGTGAGAAAAAATATAAAGAGAGAGTTATACTACTTTCATTGATGATGTTCTCTCCTCTAGCAGACAATAAATCAGGCATGTGAAACCTTCTTCTAAATTGTTGGTTAGGGGAGTCTAATACACTCCCAAAACAATATAGGCTACTGCTATTACACTTGGCTGTCTCCCAGAAGCTGAAGACACCACATATGTAGGACACAAGATTTGAAGAATTCGGGGTGCATCTGGCCTCAAAGCTTTCTCCCTGAAATCTAGCTTTCATAGTACCTGAAGTTGTCATATAAGCTGCGAAAGGAGGGAAGCAATCATAGTCTTACCTAGCTATGATACTTTTAAACCACAACAATGACAAGCATCGCAAAATACCCCTAAAGGTACAACAGTGACATTCCTATCTTACTGGTAACCAACAGCTGTCTAATTAGACTTAAGGCCATCCACCTCTACAGAAGAAAACAACACCTGCTCCTGGAAACCTATCCAACCTTCCAGGGCTAGTGAGGTATTGATATTAGAGAAGAACTATTACTGGTGCTTAACTAAACCAGCATAATCTCTAACTTCATTCTAAAATGTATTCTTATACCTACAGATAAGTATGATTCCCACCCTTCATCAAAGAAGCTTTACTTTGCAGCAGATGGAGAGCATCAGAGAAAACATGAATGGTCAAGATGCAGAAAGAAAATGATCACAGGTGTCTATACCCAGTTGCTATATGTATTACACAAGAATTAATTATAATAAAGAGAAACCCTTAAAGGAGAGGGGAGGAACCAAAGGGTAATGAAATACGCGTGACATGATAGCAGAAGCGGAGACTAAGCTGGTTACGTAAGAAGGAACCAGCATGAAATACATGGGGAACAAAGGAGGGTAATGGGCAAGGCTGATGAATTAGAACAAAACATAGCTACACAGAGGCATGAGGGAGCCATGGAAATCTCATTACTTTGTATGTTAGCTAAAAACTCAAATTTAAAAACACCCTTGATATGGCAACTGTAAATGTCCTAGCACATCTGAAGATTTAGAAGAGAGAAAGAACAAATAATTCTGATAGAAAGGAGTCCACATTTTTTTGTAAAGTGACAGACCATAAGTATATACCATGCATAGTGGCCCACACTTGTAATCCCAAAGTATGCAAGGCTCAGGCAGGAGGATCATGAGTTCAAGGCTAATGTGGGTTACATACTAAAACAGAGTCTCAAAGAAAATCTAAAAATATTTGATTTCATGATAATCCTGTGCTAGCAATGGAAATATAACATACATTGTATAAAGCCATGAATGTAGCTGTATATGTTTAATAAAATTTTATTGCTAGCCAAAATAAGGAGAACTAAGAAAAAGACCTCAGTTTTTAAGTCTTCTTCTAGCAAATGGTTTCCTAGGGGGTAAATTATTTTTTCTAACCTACTTATATAATTTATAATAAGTGGAAGGCACATGTTTGGTGTATACAGAGAAAATTGCCCTCCAATAGCAAGAGGAATATGTTTCTCCTAAAGCTTCTAAGTAGATAAGCACCTTCTGTGTTATCAGCTAGCCGCTAAGATCTCATGAAAAGTTAGGTTTACTCCATGCTCTCCCACATTAAATAGGGGTTCAATTACATATACAACCTCATCCAATTCTGCAATGATAGCATTTTCAATATGTACAAACACACACAACCCATGGAAAAAGAAAACAAGAAGAGAGGACTGGAATGCCAGCAACCACAGACAGTCTTCCAGCATCCAAAGGTAATACGACAGTCACCACTTCGCCTCACTAAAATTATTTTTAATCAAGACAAAAATGATGTCATAGCCTCTCCTTTATCGTATGAGACAATGCCTGCTGAGTCTTCTCTTACCTTTTTATTTTTCTCTGAGTAATTTCACTAACTTCCTTTTTTGTCCTTTTGGAAACATGGCTTTTAAGCTCTATGTTATCTTCCTTTGACTGGACACACTGACCACGAGATGCCTAAAAAGAAACAAAAACATTAAAGTAAGAGAACCACATGTTATTCAATACATGGTTCTTACAAGAAAGTCATGGCATGTTCCCAATCCTAGACAGTTTATTTGGATGTTCCCAGGGGTCACAATCTAAAAATTTCATAACAGATATGGCACTGGTCCACCAACCACAGTGGGAGCTACACTAAGCAATCAGTATGATAATACTGGTACATATCAACAAAATAGCAGCCAGAAGTGTTCCCAAGAGATGCAGGATATAGTTCTGATTTCCATACCAGGGATTCTGTCTTGTGGATAACTAACAAGTTCTTATGTTCTGATTTAAAATGTACAGAGGAGGCAGGAAACATGATAAAATCTACTGTCAAATTTTGCTGAGAACAACTAACTACTCAGGGTAAACCTCTAGCACAAATCTGCTTATGACCCGGCCACCTCATTTTGTCAAGTGGTATTTATTCAATATTTGTTTCAAGAATCTACCCTACACTAATCCTGACTAGTCTATTAAACAGTAGGAAAAATCACAAATCTGAATAATGTCAGTAAAATGTAGACTTAAAAGTTATACCTTTAAAATGAAACAAATGAGCCAAATTATATTTCAAATACATACTATTAATATAATCACACTAAATGAAAAAAACAAAAAATACAAAAAACAAGTGATCTAAGTAATTTATAAGTACATTACTGGGCTATATATCCTTAGTCAGGATGGGTTTCCACAGAGTGGATATAATGAAAAAATATGAAACATGCTTAATAGCTTTGTTTTGTGACATAAATATAGAAGAGTTGCTTTGTATAGAATCGCTGCATTACAGTGCTGAGTGAATGCATTGATGTTTTTACCTCATGCCCTAATATGAGAGGTAAAAGGGAATTTTTTTTTGCCTTTCTGTCATTTGAAGATACAGAAAATTGCATTATGGTTAATGAGCCTGAATCAAATACCAAATCCACTGTGATCTTTGTTTTAAATTTCTTAGCTCCTAAAACTATAACTAATGAATTTCTAATTATTAGAAATAATAGAGAGATCAATGAGTAAAAATACTCACTACTCTTTCAGAGCACCTGGGTTAGATTCCAAGTGCCAACATGGCAGCTCATAACTGCCTGTAATTATACTTCCAGGGTATGTGACAACCTCCCCCTTCTTGCCTCTGCAGACACCATGAAAGTGAAATGCCTATACACATATAAATAAATAAATAACATTTAAAAATCATATTTGTATATGTTATTATTCATAGTTTCTTGTAGCAGTCCAAATGCACAAAAATAGCTCCTCTCATTCCACATGCTCCTATCAGGGATTCTATATGAGAAGGACCAAGGGTAGTTACACTAAGACAGATTTTTCTTCTGTTTGTGTATCTATCATATTTCAGTCAAGTTACTAGTTTAACAGAATAAGAAATTAACCTAAAATTATAGGTATAAATATATGTATGTATGTACATACATATATATTGCTGAAATTATCGAAAATTAACATATGTGTTATAATCTGCATGAAAAACAGATTGTTTTAGCAGGGACTCAAAGTGGACAAGTGTGCTTATACAACTATTCTCAAGCATGATCTGACAGAGGTATTTTAACAGGCACAAAATTACTTCACATATAAAACTACTTTGCTGTAGTCTAAGTAAAGTAGACTTAAAATCCTATGTTGGTTCTCATCTGTCAAGTATAGATGCTTGTAGTATCTATTCTTCGGAGTTTTAACAAGATTACATGTGTTGATACAAGGAAAACTCCATAGATTAATTACTCAAGACATCATAACTATTCATTAGGTATCAGTTATTATGATTTTCTAAGACAGCGACTCCTTTTGTCCTGCTTTTTGCATTAAATTACCAACATTCTATTATTTCTGATTTTTCCTAATACCTTAACCTTATTCAAAGTTAGGTGACTCTTTTGGGCATACCTAGACAGTGAACTCATACATTCTAGTTGTTGGGTCAAAAACATGCCCCTAAAACTCCTAGGTATGAACCATTTGCCTCTGCTGGCTTCTGCTACACACCACATTTGACTCCAAAATTTAAAGTCCATCTCTTCAGCTTCAGTTTTTCCCCTCTACCGATAGAGTCAGAGTCCGCTGGTAAAATGGAAAGGTCCCTCAAGGCAAAGAACATCCCAGGCGTCTATAAAACTATAGGAAAGAACAGGGTTAGAATACTCACATTAGTGACATCTTCAAATGCTGATCTCTTTTTTATTGTGCCTTGAGATGAAGTTGATGCTGTGTGGTTACTCTTTCCAATCTATGAAAATAAGAATCAAATGAGCATGGACAATTATGAACTTTGGGTCACATTCAGGGTGTGGAAAAACTCCACCATGTCCAAGTAACTGTGATATGTATAATAAATCCTATGAGCTACAGTAAAATATTTTAGTATCCAGAGATGGTTAAACAGTTCCTGAAGATTATAGTCACTGATAATAGGGACATGAAGAGATTGCATGGTCTTCAGTAAAACAATTCTAAATGACTAAAACAGCTTGGTGAAACTGATTTATTCTTCTCCCCCTCTCCTTCTCACAGTTATGGTTATACTATCCAGGATTAAACAGCATCACAAGGAGTAGTGAGTCTTTCTATAGGAATACCTCTAAGTAAGTTAGTTTTAAAACAAAAGTAATTAAGTGTCTCTTATACTAAGTGAACTTTAATACATATTCAATTAGGGACAAACCTATGTACTAGTCCAGATTCAGCTCAATATATTTTTTTAAAAATATTGACCTTGGAAGAGTCACGTAATCTCTGAGACTCTAATTTTCTCATCAGTAAAATTGGAATTATAACCTACCGTACAGTCATTATGGATTACAATAGAGGATATACTTTGAAAAGTGTTTTCGTTGTAATTGTGCTAAAGATTGAACCCAGAGTCTTGCATAGCCTAAGCAATATTTTCAGTCTATATAAATTGTAAAGGGAAAGAAAAAGTACTTTAAAACTATGTAGTCCTGAATGTTTGTAAATATCACATGAAAATGACCTTTATTTCATCCATACATATTTAAATATGAGTAGAATTTATAATTTTTGCTTAAGTTATTTGGCGAAGACAAATGGGATAGAACCTAAGGCCTTGCATATGATAGGTAAGAGCTTTTCCCTGAACAAAATCTCCAATTCTAGCTCCATTTTCCAACGTGCTGGTACTCTTCAACTATAAGAATTGCTAGAAATCCCCACTTCCTCTCATTAATACAGACATCATAAAAATTCAGAGGTACAGATAAGCACTAAACCAGTGCATAAAGAGACTATGTGAGATGCTATTGGGAGTGATAATTTGCTTTTTAACCTTTTCAGATTGCTGTTCTTCTCTGGATGTGATCTTGTCAGACTGAGCTTTCTCAGTCTCCAGTTTGGATCCTTGTGGCATCTTTAAGCAGCTTCAGCTTTCACCAAGGCTGAGCTGCAATCAGAAAGAAATGCTTTAAAATACCATTCACCAGAAATATCACAGATTTTTGTAGATACTCTTAAGAAAACTTAGTTTCTCTATCACATCTCTAGGAAAATGTGTACCTTAAGACTTTGTATATCTAAACACAGAACGTCATTCCATCACAGTTAACCCTGAGAAAATGACATTCACAGCATAGACTTCAACTACCTCACCTACAGAGGAGAAGTAAATATACCTGTCTTTATCTATAGAGTCTGTTGATTAGGTAAGGCAAGCCACCCACTATAAGGGCTGTGGCCTGGCATGCACAACTTTACATAAGAGTTGTGCACTGAAACCATAAAATACATGACAGCTCATATAGACTGGTTACTGGCTGTTAGACTTGGTATTTTTGGAGTCCTGGTCACAGAAATCATGACTCGATACAAAAATACAGGAGGATGACTGCAAGACTATACCCAAAGCCAACACTCAATTAGAAAATACTATAATCTAGTTCTATGGCTAAGTACCTTGTGAAGATACTAAGGTAAGAAAGTGAATAGAAAAAGAGTAGAAGTAAATAAATTATTGAAAGTAATTTGTGATAAGAATTTAAGTCACTACATCCCTCAGGACAGTTCTAGCTTTGCCAATCATACTATAGGATTTTAGTTTATATTCTAGAGGGTTCTTTTAGTTTGTGAATCCTCAATAGTTATGATATATACATATGCACCTTACAAGCAGCTACATTCCTACTACAAGTAATCATTTATTTGCTATATAAGAGATCCTATTAACTCTGATAGCGCTGCTGCCCTCCCAAACCCACTCGCACCCAATTTCCATTTTATAGCACCACATAAATTAAGTGAATGACTACTGCAAATAAGCAACACAGATTACCAAGTGTTTTCTAAAGTACTATAAAGTCTCAAAAACATTTCAAAGAACTGAAAGGATGTTTGTGTGAAGAGGTAGAATGGGAGCAGCTTTTAGAGTTTGAGCAATCAGGCTTCTAAATTAGCTAACTTTACCATCTCCTAGTCTCAGAGAATCTCGTTTGCAAAACAACTATAATGCTACTAACATAAAAAATAGTCATGTAGTTCAAATATAAATCTGTATGTACAAAGGATACATAGTAGGTGCTCAATAGATGGTAAGTCCTACTCCCCTCTCAAATCTAAACCATTTTTTAAAAATAGCATTCCCCAAAACTTGGCAAACCAGCAATAAAGTTACATTGGCTGCACCTATCTTATAGCATGTTGTATGAAATCATTTATACCACTATCATTATTCTTGTTTCAAATACATTTCAATGGCTTACCAGAGTCTTATGTTATGAAACCTGTACCTTTACCCTTTAAAGGGAAAGATGAAAGATGAAACATGAAGTCAAGGAACTAGAACAGTCTCCATTGATGATTACAGATTAAAGCCCCAGAGGAAAATAAAACTATGCAGATGATGGCAATACTCGTTACCCAGAATACAAAGAAAGCATCTGCTTTGTGAGATACATACACCAACTTAGGCAAACTAATATCCCAGCCACCAAGGACAGACAGAGGAGAAAGGGGGACTGCCACTCCCTAAGACAATCTTTTATAAATGGATGTTTTGGGGCTGGGGAGATGGTTCCATGGGTAAAGGCGTTGCTCTGCAAAAATAAGGACCTGAGTTTGGATCCACATTATAAAGGCGTTGCTCTGCAAGAATGAGGACCTGAATTTGGATCCACATTACTCATGTAAAATCCTTCCATGACAGTACATGCCTATAACTCCAGAAGTAGAAGAGGAACGTGGAGACAGATGGATCTCTCACACTCCTTGGCTACCCAGTCTAAACAGTCTGTGAGTTCCACGTTCACTGAGATACCTTGTTTCAAAAATAAAGTGGAGATCAATTAAGGAAGGTGCTTAAACATCTCCCCCCCCCCATCTCTATCTCTCTTTCTCCTTCCCATTCCCCACCTTCTCTCTTTCTCTTTCTCTGTACATGTGTAAAAAGAGAAAATAAAAACCATGAAAGGGCATTCTTGATTTTTACCACTCACAAAACCTCAGACTTTACTTACAGAAAAGAAGTCAGAATACTTTCATTTCTCCTGATTTTCCATCTCCCTAATTTTATGCTGATAACTGTGGGATTCTCTCTACTGGGCATTCTAACCCACACCAGGGTAGCAGAGTGAGTATCTGATCAAAACAAACCAGAGGGATGAGTAACAATATCATTTTATATCAAAGATAGTTGCACGCAGCAGAGCACTGGAAAGAATGCTCAGCCCAGTGTCAGTGAAAGCAGAACTGGGGTAAATAACTGCTTAGTGTTGATCTCTGACCCTGTCAGTTTTTTGAGGACACCGGGCAATATAAACGTTAATTTTTCAACTAATAAAACAAGGCAACAGACCACAGCTGCCCCCATATTCTAAGAGTGAACAATGAATGACGTGAGGCATTACCAACACCTGAGAGCTTTACAAAAGCTGCAGCAACCAAACAACATCTCCAAGTAATGCATATGTGATTTAAAGTTTAAGAGGATCTGGACGCTCTGCTCTGCTGTCCCTTGGACTGTTCACTTCAATGGCTCTAAGTGAGTCTTAGCAGAAGACATCCCTAGGAAAACCAAAGCTGAAGAGGGCTGAAGAAGAGTCAGCAGAAATAAAAGGGATAACAAGAGAGAAGACAAGTTTCTACCCTTTAATCTGCAGTTCAGAAAACATTTTCAAGTAGCATTCTCTGTCTTAGAAATACAGCAAATTTAACAGCACTTTTACAAGAAACCAATTGTGGATGCTTTCACCATGAAAGACCTTCGTAAAAGAACTCTGATGTGGCCATGTGTACTGGATCATCCATCTAAAAGCAGGAACCCACTCTCATTAACTTTTCTATCTCATCTCCGAGGAAACACTCTCTGCCCACCTTTGTGCAGGGTTCACTCCACTAACTTTTAGCTGACAAAAGGAAACCAATATTTCATTACACCGTGCATCCCAACAAGAGAAGACAGGGTGCGAAAACAAGAAGTGACCACCAAAGACCAACTAGCAGGTGACAATGCCAAACACTAGAGCTAACATTGCAGACGAAAGGTGTCTTTCTCGCACAGAGATTAAGGATAGATTAAGAAAGTCCCAGAAAAAGAACAAAGATAGCTGTCCTTACCGACCCAGTCTGTCTCAAACAATTCTGGGCTCCCTCTAACAGAGCCCACTGGAGTTTGCTCCAGAGAAAGCACAATGCTGATTGGTAGCAGGGTGCCAATCAGCATAGTCAGCTACTATGATCTCTTGAAAACAAAAGGGAATGGGTATTTTTAAACTGAACTCCTGAGCTAATGGACCTGTCAATTGATTTGTGGTTTTGAGTTGGACTAGGCTTGGGGAATAATATGTCTCCATAAAGACACATTTTAATCCCCCTGGAGGATGGGAGGGTGTAGAACTACTGAATAAGGTCATGTCATGCCAATTAAAACAATTAGCAACCCTTATTGAGTTCAGTATTAAGTCCTTAAGGCTTTACACATGGCCACAGGACATAAAGTTTGGCCCCTAGTTTATGAACAAGCCCCTGAAGTACAGAAAGCTAATAGAAATTAAGATGAATTCCGCCCCAGCTCTATGCTATTATGAAATTTTTATTGCTCTAAATATTGGCCAAAAAGATAGGTGCTTTTATTATTCCCATTTTAGAGATGACAAAATGCAGCTCACTAACTGGTCAATATCACAAAGCTACACTGAGGCACAGCAATTCTATAATACAGACATTCTCATTTATTTCATTTATATATTGTTCAGTAGCTCAGCAAATTAAAGAGAACAGGCTTTGTTCCCCAAACTAGAAAATATATAGAAGGAACTAACAAAAAGTTTACAAAATTTATAATCTACCTAATCCTCTGAGAAAGCAAAGAGAAAACAAGAGATGCCAGGGATAAAACTAGGACCTTTACCTATGTATAGCAAGTACTCTACCACAGAACCAAATCCCAGGCCTTTTTATAATCTCCACCCATTTGACCTCTTGCAAGCATCATAGCTATGTATAACTATGCCCCACAAGGATTAAGAATTAATGATCCACTCTGCTTTAGTCAAAAGAAAGGGCTCACCAATCAAAAGCAACAAACAAATCACATAAGAAGTAATTTAGTTATACCTGTTGCTTTCTAACTCATTATAAAACAAAACAAAGGGTACTTTTTAAAATCATTTGGCTTTTGACATAGGATGTCACTATATAGCCTGAGATGGCTTCAAATTCAGGAATGTTATGCCATATTTTCTAAGAGTATGGGCAGGTATTACCATGATTGGCTCTTTGTAAAACTTAAAAATGTATTTCCCCTTAATCTTCATGTCTCAAGTTCATTTAACCTTCTCTCAGGGTAGGAACCAAAAAGAACACAGAGGAAAGGTGCTAGCTCTTAACTCTATCATTTTCCAGTACACCACCCCAAGGCATGCAGTGTGAGCTGCCCTTTCTTTTCCTCTCTGTACCCTATGTTAAAGCCCAGTATAAAAGTTATCTATCTCAGATGAAATTATATTCCAGACGGGTTCATGATTTAAATGTGAAAATGAACTATAGATCAAAATAAGCCATACTAAACTATATTAAAATGGAACTGTAGATTAAAATGAAAGAGTATTTTTATAACTTTAGAAGACAAACTCTTAAACAACAAAGAATCCTCTTGGTAGTTGCAAAGAAGAAATACCACCTTTCAAATGGGGGTCAAAATTTATAAATGACAATGGGTTGCTCATCAGGAAACATGATACCAGAAGGAGAAACAGTATTTCCCAAGAACTAAATGTAGAGATTTACCATAAAAAAAGTGCTTACTATTCTTGCAGAGGACCTGGGTTCAATTCCTAGTGCACACTCACATGACAACTCACAGCTGCCTGTTACTCCAGTTCCAAGGCATCTGACAATGAAAATGGGAGAAATATTAGTGAAACTATAAAACAAAAAGCTGGTACTTTTTTTCTTGTATATACTGTACTTTTATTTTGGCTAATATCCACATATTTGTGAGTAAAAAGCTGGTACTTTTAAGAGATGAAGCACTTGACAAGATCTAGCAAGACAGACAAGGAAAACAGAAATTAACAATATAAAAAAAGACATAAAGGGAGGCTAAAAAAATGTATATTGCATACATGAAATGCAAAGACATACCATACAGACTCACACACTTAAAACAAATCTTAATGGATAGGAATAAGTTATAGAAATATTCCACACAATAGTGACTAGAATCCAATTTAAGAAAGTAGATCTTAGTGGCCCAAGGTGTGATGGCATACACCTATAATCTCAGTGTTCATGCAGGAAGTTGAGGCAAGATAGTTAGTTCAAAGCCAGCCTGAGCTAAAAATGAAGAGCCTGTCTCAAAAAATGAAAAAAGGGGGTTGGGGAAGGGGGAGGAGGGAAGGGAGGGAGGGAGGGGGAGGGGAGGAGGGAGGGAGGGGGGAGGGAGGAAGAAAGGAGGGAGGGAGAGAGAGAGAGAGAGATAGAGAGAATACCAGAAATAAAACAGTACTACTTCAGTTGTAGTGATGTTATTTCAGATATATACATATGACTATATATAGAAAGCAATATAGATACAGATAATTAGCAAGCAGAGCACATCACTAAAGATTGTACTGGCACTAAAATTAATCAGTGAATATTAATATTCAAAACAAACTTGTCAACTTAAATAAAATATAGCAATTCCTCAGAAACTGCAAATATCCATAGCATATCCTATATGAAACAATTTGAGTGAACAGTTGCTAAAATATTTTTAATTTTTAAAGATTCAATACATTTTACAATGTTTACTAAATCTACTCATATCTACCTCCATATACACCCATATTTACCTCCATCCAGTTTTCCTTAGAACCCCTCTACCCCATATCCCTCCCAATTCTACATTCTGCTTTTAACTTTTATTATTAATAACTCCCTAAGTCCAATTACTGCTGCCTATGTGTTAACATTAGTTCTATGCCTATCAAAACAAACAACAGCAAAAGATACCTCACAAACTAAGATACCAAAACTATCCAAACACAGCATACACACACACAAAAAAAATTGCAGACCAATGACACTCATTGAAGTGAAATACTTATATGTGCACATGACTATAAACCCATAGTTTAAGAAATTAAAATTTTAACTTACAATTCCTCTAAAAATTAATCTCCAAGCCCAGGTACTTTCCATGGAGAAATAGAGCAAGCATTTAAAAAATATTTAACATCAGTTCTATACCTATCTCAAAACAACACAAAAAACTGATACAGAAATCATCCAAAGGTAGCACAGAAAAAGACAGTGACAGGCCAACATCACTCATAATATAGAAGCACAATATCTAATATGCACACATGGCTATAAGCCAACAGTTAAAAATATAAAATTTTAATTTATAATTCTTCCAAAAATTATTCTCCAGGCACAAATATTTTACATGGGAAAATAAACCAAGCATTTAAAAATATTTATCATTAGTTCTATTTCTATCTCAAAATCAAAATAAAATACTCAGGATACTAAAACCATCCAAATACAGCACACAAAAAGGGAATAAAGGCCAATTCACTCATAATATACCAACAACATCGTTAAGAAGTTACTAACAAATTTATTTTAGAAATATATAAAATTACCACTATTTTATCACAAGGACATAAGACTTATTCCAAAACTAAATATACATGAAGCAACACATATGCAGATAGGCTTTTAAAAACTACCGAAAAACAAATTATTAGAGTTAACAAACAAACTCAAGATTTTAGGATGCAAGCTCAATATACAAATCAACTGGACTTCTTTCCATGCCATTACAAGTAATAATCTGAAAAATGAAATTAAGAAAAATATTCTATTTACAATGCCATCATTATGAATGAACTTAGCAAAAGAAGTATATTCCAAGATGGCCACAAATAATTACTAAGGGTATGCTAAATTTAATTACAAGGCTAAATAATCTGTGCCCTCACTGAACACATCTTTAAAAAAAGAAAAAAGAAAACTTATCAAATGCAATGTATACAGGTTTCAGAATAGGGAATCCTAACAGAATGGAATTACTAAATTCCCTTTTGAGCAACAACGTCTCAAATGTACGTTTTGGAGAACGCATTTTTCTAAAAGCCTCTATCCCTGGAAACCACATAAACCCACTGCTTCTGTTCAGGGCCTGATTTGTGGACACCGGGCCCTGGCAATGTAAGGCTGACAGCTAACCTTCCGGGTAGACTCAAGCAAGGCCTGAGGCCAAGCTGAGGGACATCCTCAGGGTCCCCTGTTGCGGGAAGCCTGCTCAAAAGCACTCAGGGAACCCGACCGGCGTTCCCCTTAAAGATCTCCCTTACAGCTACCAAAGGCACTGTCTAGACTGAAAAAAAATAAATAAATAAAGCTTTTAACATGACATACTATTGCAGGTAAGGACTGTTTTAAACGCTACTTTTCCCTGTCAGGTGTTCAAATGTGTTGGTTTCCACAGGAAACCGTCCCGATTAAGTGGCTAATTCTGTCAGCCAAACTTTCTCTGGTATCTGGACCCAACACAAAATAGAAATATGTGAGGGAATAATAATAATAAAGATTTTAACCGACAAGTACTTTTACCAAGCTAAAGAATGCTGGAACACTGGAAATGTTCCAATCTGTGAAGTAAAAAAAAAAAAAAAAAAGTTCTCCCCCCCCAAAAAAATAAAACATTAAATAAAAAGGTGGGGGCTACTGAGAAAAGGAACACTAACCAACTGCCTTAGTATAACGGCCTCAGCGACAGCAAAACGGCTTCACAGCACGACGCCTCCGCCTGCAACCTTCTGGTAACTGCTGCCTGTAGAAGAAGGCGCGAAGGAAACTGCCTCGGACTGTACCATTTTCCCAAGCGGGGGGGGAGGGTCACAGAATCAGTGCTGCCCTCGGTTGGACTTTAAACCAAGAGATGGGGTTTAAAAAATCATATCAGGGAGGTTTAGTGTTCTGTCAAATGATTTCTTGTCTGAATCTCCAGAGCCTAGAAGAAATAAAAGACTTACAAGTCTCTGCACCCACCAGGGCACCCCTGCCGAACTTAGGACAATGGACGTGACCAGCAACGGACGCTGCCTTCGCCCCTTCACTCCCGCCAAAAGTCCCGCGCACGCGCCAGTCCCTAGTTTATGGAATAGCTGTTAAGCCTCTGGTGACGTAATTCCGGTCGCAAAGTGGGTTCAAATCTCAAAACTACAGCAAGATGGACATTTCAGAATAAAATAATCGTTCTCTTAACCAACTTGAAATTACAGAGAATAAATTGTATTATTATCTTGAACAATAAATAGATGGGAGGGTTTGCTGGCGTGATGGGGTGACTAGCTGAGAAGGCTTGCCAGACCTCGTTAAAGGCGAAGGGGTTATTCTGAAGCCAGGTTTCTTTCTTTTTTTATTTTTTCTTTCTTTTTTCAAGGTGAGGTCTCTCTAAACTTCCAAGGCTAGTCTGTAACTAGCCCATAACCTTAGCCTAAGATGAAAGATTGTTTTTCTAATTTCTTACAGGAGCTTATTACCTTACGATGGTCTAAAGCTCAATTTACTTGAGATTATAATACAATTACAACATGTCTCCCTTTTCTTTCTTCCCTTCAAACTTTTATATATACTCCTTCAAATTCGATTGCCAAACCAAACCTCCCTTCCAAAAGTAATTGTCATTTTCTACCTGTCTTATTAAGCTTCTGACTGCAGAAAATTTTTCTTTTAAAATTCCCCTATTAACTAAAAAATATAAATCGTTTAGAGATATTGCCATGACAAATGCTAGTTACTGGCAATCAATTACGGCAAATTAAGAGTATAAGGATCTTTCCTTTAATAAAAAGGAGCAGCAGTCATGGCTGTTAGGAAACTATTAAACTTACATGTAACTTCTTAAGATGTGTTGGCTGCATTTCATCACCCATGGCTGTCCCAGGGGTTGAACATATGGTGTTTGGTTACTGAAGCCTGCACAAGAGAAGCTGGGTCTTGATGACTGTTTCATTCTGTCCACGGCCAGGGGTCTAGATGGAGCAGTCACACCCATGGCCTGCCACCTACCAGGTTGAACTTCAAACAATTGGAAGGGATTCATGGCCATATAACAGTTAAGGGACTTGGAATTTAAATTGTGTACATTTTTAAATTGTAAGGTTTTTACTGTATATTGAAGCTTAGGGTGATTCAATAAATTGCTTGTCATTTTAAAACTATTTAATATTCAAAATAAACATAGTTATATATTTATAAAAATAATTATAGTTATATATTTATAAAAAATAATAGCCAGGCTAAAAGCATTTAAGAACATAACTAACTAACTAAACACAGTCACATCAGTGTTCAGGGAGGTTGAAGTAACTTTTTGTAACATCTGTCTTTTTGCAGAGAATAGCAGTATTTTCCAGACAAAACTCGATGATTATTTTTGATTGACAGTTCCTCTAATTATTTTATTTTCTGCTTTAGCTTACACAAAGATTAATTATTTTAGTTACTACAGATAAACTGTGGCCAGGATCCTAGACAGTTTCAATAGCATTGCCAAGGCAGGTGTGGCTATTGGGAGAAGAAAGGCTGAGAAGTGTCTAGGCAGACACAAAATAAAGTCAGACCAGGATGGCATCTCCTTAGCCACTTCAGTATTTAAGCCCTTTATTTTTTCCCTCTATTCTTATCATTCATAGGAAGGGACAGCTATATATGATACATAACATAATAGCATACCTTCTTTTTCACTGTTTTGCATGCATATATGTATATATATATTCCTCAGTATAAACTATTCGATTTATTTAATGCTATCTGTATGCATGTTTTCAGGGCTGTTTGGCACTGGGCAACAAATAGGTGTGCTCTTCCCTAAGGAAAGTCACCCCCAGCTTCCCTGAGTTGCCTATAATTCCTTGTGGGCTTTGTCCCGTCCAGTTTGGTATATTCACTGGCGCCCTCCTTATTGGGCTCACATTTGACACTAATGGTGGTGAGAGTTTATGAGAATAGCTTCTACCTTTCTAAGAGACATGTTCTCACTGCAAGCCCCCTGATCTTTTGGCTCTTACCATCTTTCCAGGCCTTCTTCCTTGATGTTTCCTAAACCTTAAGTGCAGGGAAGCTTCATAGATGTGAAAAGACTGTGCTTCTTTTAAATCACAAAAAATGGGTACTCCATTCACCTTGGCTTAATCACTATAGAATGTCTGGGTATGTCCCAACATCACTTTGTAACCCACAAAGGTGTAAGATTATGTACCAAATATAACCTTAGTGCCCAGCATGCTAACTCTTCCTGCATACATAATTACATGCAGGAAGTATAGAGGAAACTTCCCAGACAATTTGGGCAATAACATTGTAAACTCTAAACTAACCTCAAAAACATAATGAGACTCTGCCTCAAAAAGGTAAAATAAATCTCAAGCAAATAAAGCTGGCGTGCTAGAATGCACTTTTACTCAATCCCAGTGCTCAGGGAGGCAGATTCAATACACAGTACAGGTCAGAAATGTCCACCCAATGAAACCCTTTCTCCAAAATAAATCAATAAATACCTCATAACATGTTATATGTGAAACCCAATGACCAGGCAAATTCTCAAGCACTACTTCATTTCTGGGGGGAAAAAAAGCCAGGATGGAGCTCAAATGTCTTGTTCGAAGTGGCTGTCAGGTAACTATCAGATAGATGCCATAAAGTATGGCATTCATTGTTCTGGCAACAATCTTTGCCACTTGGGTAGATGAACAAGCTTTATTTTATCACATTTTCTAGATCCCACAACTCTGTGGTTTCTCAATTCGGTGTCTTGTCTAAATTTCAAAACTGTTGTTGATTTCTTGACCCCCCCCAGCTGTCTGCCTAATACTGTGCTGAATACAATGAAGACAACACAAATAATTTCATTTCCAGACTTGCAATAGAGATTGTGGAGGCATAGAAAACATGAGTTTCATTATAAGACCAAATCCAGTAAATGTCACATGAATTACACTAATAATAAATAAGCATTCTAGGAACTAAGAGGGAAAGCTCACAGTTAAAAGAAGGAGAACCTAATCAGAAATAGCCACAGCCAAACTAAGCCTGTTTCTCAAAAATAACTGTCAGTCATTGTGATGCACAGTTCTCTGTCACCTTGACAAAAGCGAAAGTCATCTGAGAGGACAGAACCTTAATTAAAAAAAAAAAGCCTCTGTTAAGATTGACTGTAGGTAAACCTATAAGATATTTTCTTAATTGGTGATTGATGGGGAGAGCCCACCCCATTGTGGAGAGCGCCACTCCTGGTTTATTGTCTTGGGTATTATAAATAAAAAAATCAGGTTGAACAAACCAGTAAGTAACACCCATCCATGGCCTCTGCAACAGCTCCTGGCTCTACATTCCTGCCCTGTATCTTCACTTGTATTACATGAACACCTTCAATGTCTGATTCTTGCTTTACTTTTCTGTACTTTTAGAGCTTTGTCTAAGAAAATCCATACCCACTCCAATATCATAGAACAGTTATACTATATTATGTACACTTAGACCCCTGGATGGGGCCTTATGGAAAGTGAGGAAGGCTTCCATGCTACTCTAAGACTATGAGTCTCCATCTCTGCTGGCATACCGTGTGACACATAATAGAGGATCCTAGCAAACTAGTGAACCCTCAGAATGGCCCTAGAACATGATGGTGACTGCTTCCCCTATCTTTAAGGAAGGCCCCTAGAGTGCTAACAGCTTGGCACCTCCTCATAGTGTCAGTTGGATAGTTAGTCACTCCAGAGCTCATGTCAGTTCCCCATTGGTTGAAAGGCTATATAAAAATTCTTGCTGCTGCTCAATAAAGTAGACCTGCACCTTGATGCTGATCTCCAGAGTCTGTTTCCCTGGGTCATGACTCTGCCTCCCTTACCCAGACCTGGATCCCAGTTCCTCCACTATATTTTCTTCTAACTTCAATTTTTCAGACTTATATTTAACTTCAATTTTTCAGACTTATATTCAGTTATTTAATCCATTTGGAATTGATTTTTCTAATTGGTGAGAAGTAATGTTCTTGTTTCATTCTTCTACATAAAATGGGCATTTCACCAGCACCATTGGTTGAAATAGACATTTCTCAAAGCAAGATATATAAGTAGGCAACAAGCATATGAAAAAACATTGAGGTCTGGAGAGATGGCTCAGCAGTTAAGAGCACTGACTGCTCTTCCAGAGGTCCTGAGTTCAAATCCCAACAACCACATGATGGCTCACAACCATCAGATGCCCTCTTCTGGTATATCTGAAGACAGCAACAGTGTACTTACACATAATAAATAAATAAATAAATAATTAAATAAATAAATAAATAAATCTTTAAAAAAAGAAAAATGTTGAATATCACTAGTCATCAAAGAAGTACGAATGAAAACCCCAATGAGATAGCACCTAATTCTAGTACAAACAACTATTATAATAAATACAAAACTCTCAAGTGCTGTTGAAGAGGATACTACTGATAGGGATATAAAATAAGAAGGTCATCATGGAAACTCACATGGGAGTCCCTCAAAAATAAAAATAAAATGACCTACTGTATGATACAGATATTCCACTATTGCATATATAAACACAGGAAATGAGTTCATTACATTAAAAGTCTGTAGTTTTCTCTTAGTTGCAACATTAATTGCAATAGCCAATATTAAAAAAAATATGTCCATCAGGTAATAAATGGATAAAGAAATGAGAAGTACATATTTATTATGAAATACTACTCATACTATTTAGCCATAAAGGAATGAAATCCTGCTATTTGGTACAATATGGATGGGATTGTCGAATATTAATTTGAGTGAAGTAATCCAAGCATAGAAATATAAGTACCTTATAATCGAACTTATATGGAATCTGAAAATTTGCTCTCGTAGAAATTTATGGTAGTCAACAGCAGCACTCAGCTGACCGGGGCCAGGGAGCACCGTGGCGGTGGCCCTGGTAGCAGGGACCCACGTGACCCAACCCCAAGGGTATGAGTATAGGAAAGCTGGCTTCACCACTTGTCTACTGAGAAATGTCCTGGACACAAAATTGGTGCTCCCTGCCCCTTCACCCCTTGCTGCCTGCAGCAGTTGGGAGAGCTGGCCCCCAGGGTTATCAGAGCAGGAAAGTAGGTCCTACACCTCACCTGGAGAGCACTGATGGGGGGTGGGGTACAGGTGAGCCGTCCCTGAGGGTGTGAGAGCAGAAGGGTTGTTCCAGATATGTACCAGCTGTAACATATGAAAGAACAGGTCTGTGCCTTGACTGAGCAGCACAGTGAAGCTGGCTCAGGAGGCCAAGGACATAAGAGCAGGAGGGCTGACCCTGCCTCCTGCTGAGGGAGACATTGGGTGACCTAGCTGGAGCAGTGCTGAAGTGCTTGTCCTGGTGGTGCAGATAAGGGAGAGGGGGCAAGCTGAGCAGTTCAGCTAACCACCCAGTCCCAGGGATTTAAGTTGGTCCACCCTAAAATCTACATCATCTGTCAACTGTCAGGGCACATAGAAGTTGGATGTGGTGGCTGATCCATGTTGATCCCTCTGTCTGTTCAGATGTATGAGTAAGTGTGGTCACTCATGGTTGTTTTTACTCTGTGTCTGTCTCTCTGTCTGCCTTCGTCTCTCTCTCTCTCTCTCTCTCTCTCTCTCTCTCTCTCTCTCTCTCTCTCTCCCTCCCTCCCTCCCTCCCTCCCTCCCTCTCTCTCTCTCTCTCTCTCTCTCTCCCTCTCTCTCTCTCTCTCTCTGTGTGTATCTGTCTGTCTGTCTGCTTTGTTTCCTTATATTGACCAGTGGCTTTCTGTGGTGTGAGAACCTCTCCACACTCAGCTTCCTTTAGACTCTGCTAGGTCACACAGAGATAGCCCCAAACCCTCCAACTATCCCACTTGCCTGTTTTGTTGCTTGGCTCTTATTCACACCAGAGTTGGTCCCTCCGTGGAGGTGGGGAGAGGCTCAGTTCAGGTCTTTCATCCAGAGCTCCCTGCCATTTAAGCAGAATGTACATGGTGAGGGGGAAATAGTTCTCCCTTTGGTAAGAATTCCCTCCATACTACACTGGGTCGAAGTATCCCCAGGGAAAGGAAAAAGTATCCCGAGGCTGAACCTGAAGGAAAAGAAAAAAAAATCCACTTCTTTTTAACTTATGACTCATGACTCCTCTTTAACCAATGATCCATAAAACAAAATAAACAAACAAAAACATCCCCTGGGCTGGGCAAGGAGATCACTGCCAGCCAACACAGACTAGGCAAAGCATTCAAACACAGCTTTGGGCTACAAAAATGTCAGCTGAGAAAGCCCAACTTTGTATAAAGGCTATCTCACTTGGTTACCAGCTTTTTAAAAACAAAGCAAAGTAAACTAAAACAAAACAAACAAATTTAAAAAGGAGCCTGTCTCAGAAGAGGACTGCTGCCATCCATTGAGCCAATTCCAAAGACTAAGAAACAGGTTCAAGAGTTCCTAGGTGCAGCTGGATATGGGTGCCTCCAGATACCAGAGTTTGTGGAAATAGTAAGGCCAGTACAAAGGGGAGAACTGTGGTGGTTTGAATAGAAATAGCCCCATGGACTGCATGATTGGTCCTTAGGGAGTGTCACCATTAGGCTTTGAGGTCTCAGATGGCTCAAGCTATGCCCAGTGTGGTGTACAGTCTCCCTCTGATGCCTGTAGATCAAGATGTAGATATCTCAGCTCCTCCTGCACCACGCTTGCCTTGATGCTGCCATGTTCCCACCATGACACTAATGGACTGAACCTCTGAACTGTAAGCCAGCCCCAGTTAAATGTTTGCCTTTGTTAGAGTGTCCATGGTCCTGGTGTCTGTTCACAGCAATAAAACCCTCAGACTGGCACTGAGCCCCTAATCTGGACTGAAAGTGAACAGAAGGCACTTGAAGCTTTAAAAACAGCTCTGACTTCTCTTTCAGGCTTAGAACACTAGAAAATCTTGGCCCTCCTAGAGGCTATTTGGCTTCCCTACAAACAACTCTCCCTTTTTGCCAGGCTGCTGACCTGGCTCCTGACAGACAGCCCTAAAACCAGTGGGACCTATTGATATTCTGACAATTTACCACAGATGTGATACTGCCTGAGACTCCATGGTAAAGAAGAAACAGACAGCTCAATCCTCAGGTGGGTTGAGGACACTCGAGGGAAAGATCATTCTACCAGAAGCAAGTAACCGACAGGACTCTGGTAACTGAAGTTCACCAGGCTTCTCATCCAGGGTCCACAAAACCCTCTGAGTTGAGCAGACCAAGGTATGGTATACCTAGACTCCACAGCCTAGTATAGGATAACTCAGCCAGATGCAAGGTTTGTGCAAAAGTAAATTGCAAACGGAGAGCTCTTACCCAGAAAATGATCCAAATGAAAGACCAAAACTTTGGTGAACTCTTGGAAAACCGACTTTACCAAGACCCAGCCTACTAGGGGAGGAGAAAAGTTCTTGTTAGATTTTGTAGATAGCTTTTCTGGGTGGAAAGAAGCATTCCCACCCACACTGGAAATATTCAAATAGTAGCTAAAAATGCCCATCCAAGAACTTGTCTCTTGATTTGACCTCTTCCTAGCAATAGAGTCAACGATGGCCTAGCTTTACATCACCAAAATCTCTCAATTAGTAGCTAAAACTTTAAACCTAGATTAGGAACTTCATTGTCCAAATAGACCTCAGAGTATAGGTCAGGTAAAAAGAAAAAACGGGGCATTAAAAGAAATTCTAACATGATTTTCTGCTCTAACTGTTCTGATTTCTCTTTAATCAATTCCACCTATTATTTATGTAGTGTTAATTTTTCTTTTAATTCATTGTCTAACCACTTCAAGTAAACACAAGATTACTTCCCATCAAAACTGTATCAGACTCAAATAGAAACAATAGGAAGCACGGGGAACAGTAAGAAATAAAAACTCTCATTAGAGTCCAGCAAAAGGTGAATAGGCCTTCTTCCTTTGCTTTTCTTCTGCCCCTACTGCTTCCCAGAGTGGAGCAGTTGGCAGAACTTTCTTTATCTTTTTTTTTTTGAGTCACTACAGGCCCACAAGTTCTCCATAAACTATTCTTTGGACTGGGAGACCCAGCCAACCTCCGCGCCTACCACCAGTTTCTTCTATTTTAGTCCAGTTATACCACCTGGGTGAAGTGAGTAGCAAAGGGGTTCTAGATGCAACATGGAAAGGACTCTCCAAGTCTATTCTTTCCATGCTTATGTTGATGAAGATAGCTGGCATTGTGCCATGAATCTACCAAACTCGGGTCAAGAAAGTGGAAGCCACAGACTCTGCTGCTAAATGGACCCAATGAAATTAAAGTTTGATTTCGCCCCAGGACCCCTCCACTCCCCGCTCCTTTGTATCCTCCTGAGTCTTGCATTTTAGACTATGGGTATATATAACAGGGTCTTGGTCCCAGCTCCACTGCCCTCCTCAGTCCTGGACTAGAAACCAAGGAAGAAAAATAGATACAGGGAAGGTGTTAACTAGTGTAACTACAAACCAGCTACCTGTATTCCATATTGACCTTTATTTACTGATGTCTACTCTAAGTGTGTAGTTGTTTGGAGAAAAAAAAAGATGTGGGACTTCATCTTTTGAGATAGGAATACAGAGTTACAATTCTATACATGTCATTCAGCTGATCCCTCATTGCCAGAAACAATAGAGTTTCCATTGTAAAAATTGGGATTATAAAACTGAGGTTGCTGAAAATTTCCTTGTAAAAGATTCTAGCCTTTGGAAAGCAGGAAAAACTTGGGGAATCAGACTCTATGCCACAGCAAGGGACCCTGGAAGATAGAGTTCATCATTACTAGCCAGAAATCAGCCAGAATTGCTGGTTTTGCCTAGACAACCAGACTACCTACTACATAGGAGTAGGACCAAACACCACAGCTCTAAGATATTTCAGATAAGGATAACCTTTATTTGATGATTTTTGTCATAAGAATGAAAAGCAACAAATGAGGACAAAGCATGAACAAGTTTTATGATAAACAGCACTTACTAACAACATATGGTTGGTTATGGCTTATGAATTCCTAAGGTTATCATATTGTATATGGGCTAATAAAAACTGACTTGACTCAAAGATATATATCTAAGTACTTATCTCTTGGATAACTTTTTTGAGCTTTAGTTCTTTGGAGAACATGAGTCATTAAGAAAAAAAACTATATTTTGTAAAAGTACGCTCTAGAATGGACAGGAAAATATATTTTGCAGTCTCTCCATAGACTGTATTTATAGTTTTTAAGGTTTCTTTGGAAGATGTGCAACTTAATGGTAAGTCACCAAATAAATGATCAAATTATTTAATGTGCTCAGAACTATGTCTGTAGCCATGCCAAGTACAAATATAATTCATTTACAGGGATAAGCTTGGGGCAAGAGACCAATTCATATTTCACATCATATAGGCTGTATATGCTGACAAGGTTAAAACCAAAGCATGTAACTGAAAACAAGTTTATAGTAAATTTAAAGTTCGTTTATTTTAAAATGAACTGAGAATATGCATCCATATCTTTTGTCTTTGAAATGTTTTAATGAAGAATACAGGATTATATCATTTTATATAAACAATGGGCCTGTCTAACTTCTTGCTTTTTTATTAAACCATGTGTTTTTTTTCCAAAAAAAGTTTGTTTAATGTAATATTTAAAAACAAATATATTAAAAACAACAACAACAACAAAAACCCTAAGGGACTAGATGATGGACCACAAACTCCTCAGAAAGATCTGTTGAATTTGGAATTTAAGGTGTTTGATGGAAGAGGGGAAAAGAAAAGGATGAAAGGGGCTTCCCATGACAGAAACACTAGCTACTGCAGCAGCCCCCATACTACACAGGGATAGAAACAGTTCAAACTGTCAGTTCATTAACTGACAAAACAGCAGTTACATTCCCTTGTAGTAATGGTTCTAAAGAATTGTAAAGGCTTGTTCTCATGAGACAAAAAACACTACATCTGACTTTTGGGAAATCAACCTGTCTACTTAGTTGGAAAGTATCACAAGTGGCAAATTTAGTCAAACCATGGCACATGCTCACCAAGTGGTAGTCTTAGCAGCCCTGAGAGTACCAATGGGCTCCATCTGGAGCTTGCTTTGAGTGTGACAACACTGGTTACTTGGCAAAGAACCCTTGCCCACCACCAGAACCTTTCACAAGCTGTGGATAGGCAAGCTACTAGAGGAGCAACTGTTCCTTTCTGCCTCACCAAGATAGGCCAGATCCCTAAGTTCCTCCTCCACAGAAAAGCCTTTCAAAGTTCCTGGAAGGATGGCCAAAGACCAGTGGTACCCTAAAACTTTGGATTCCCTACAAACCACAGAGGAACCTAGGGTGACTATCTAGGTAGGGGACAAGCCTCTGTCCTTTTTTATAGATGCAGGGGATATGAGGTTTATAGTTCCTGCTTACTTTGAAGAAACTTATTCTGCTTAGATCTTGGTAATGGGTATTATTGGCAAACCCCACAATCCCAGGGCTACAGGTCCCCTCCTTTGTTCCCTCTGAGGCCACCTGATTGCTCACGCCTTCCTTGTTAAGCCTAAATGCCCAAACCATTATTGAGCAGAGATATAATTGCTAAACTATACTTTTCTCTTTTTTTTCTTTTCATCCAACTCTTTCCAGAATGTTTCCTCCCCTTCTACCCTCTGAAGAGTCTCCTTATCCACTGACTGACACTAATGTTTTACTCTATCCTCTTCCAGACTCCCTTACTGATCCAAAAATATGGGTATGATCCAAAAGCCAGTAGTTCCTCATTATCCCTCCACTAAGGTCCTACTCTGGGACCCTACTGACTATTCCTATGATTCCCAATCCCATATCTCCTTAAAACATAGATAAGGTTTAAAGCCTATTTAAAATGCCTTCTTAATAAAGGTATTCTTAAGATGGCAAGTCCATCTATAGTACCTCTATATTACCTATCCTAAAGTCTAATGATTCCAATACCGTGGTCCAGTACCTCAGGATTATTAACATGACTGTCCTGCCTGTTATATTTAATATATGCTCTGTTTTCTCAGATTCCCTCTTTTACTTCTTACTTTGCTCTTCTAGACCCAGGGATAATTTCTTCACCATTCCTTTATACCCAGAATCACACGACCTCTTTGCCTTCAGCTGAGAGGACCCTGACGTCAGAATAATGTCCCAGCTTATTGTATTGTCCTCCCCCAAGGGCTTCTGAGACAGCAGC
Organism: Micromys minutus; assembly: GCF_963924665.1. Classification (NCBI taxonomy): domain Eukaryota; kingdom Metazoa; phylum Chordata; class Mammalia; order Rodentia; family Muridae; genus Micromys; species Micromys minutus. Next base: position 15,401,872 of record NC_137970.1, on the reverse strand, counting down.
CATTTCTTAAGCCAGGCTCTGGCCACTGACCTTTCTCTTGACCTGTCTTCCAGCCACTTACTCTAATATGTAGATTACCTTCTTCACAGCATACTGTTCAGCTTCAAAACTTTCTATGAAACAGAGTCGCTCACCTCTAAAACTCAACATATTATCTTTCAGGTCAAATACCCAGGCTTTCTATTCTCCTCTGACAGTCAGGAACTCACTCTTATTTGCAGATAGTACCCGTGACCTCTCACACTTCAACCACCAAGGAAAAAATTCTTTGGTTCTTCAGCCTGGCCAGGTGCCTTAGAACCAGGATTCCAAACCTTGCCTTTCTTTCTCACTGTCTCTATAAAGCAACCAAGGGCCCTTAACCTCTAGATCAGTGGTTTTCAACCTTCCTAATACTATGACCCTTTCATATACTTCCTTGTGTGGTTGTGACCCCCAACGATAAAATTACTTTTATTGCTATTTCATAACTGTCATCTTGCTACTGTTATGAGTTGTAATGTAAACATCTGATATGCAGGGTATCTGAGAAAAGACCCCTCCCTATGAGAGGCTATTCAACCCCCTAAAGGGTCTTGACCCACAAGTTGAAAACAACTGCCCTAAATTCTACTCAGCCTGTCACACCTCCTTTCTCTCTCCTCTGTGAGGCACTCCTAAGAGACCCTACTCTGACTCTCTCAGACCTTAACCGACCCTTTTTTTCCTGTGAAAAACGGGGTCTGGGGACAAATGAGAGAACCAACCTTTGCCCCTGTTGCTTATCTTTCCAAGCAGCTAGAAAGAAGAGTTAGGGCATAGTAACCTTGTATGTGGGTGTTAGCAGCACCCTTTCTATTGGCCCAGGAGGCCTCTAGGGTCACCCCTGGTTACTTTCTGGCTGTTGTTTCTCCATAGTGGCTCAAGGATTTCCTATCACACAAAGAACATCTCACCTTTGACCCCTTGTAAGCTTCAACTTTTTCCACATTTTACCTTCTTAGAAAATCCTGATATCTCTTCCAAAGGCCATGACCCTCACTCATTCTTGCCTAGAATCTCTTGAAACTCTTCCCCACAAAAAATCCGCAACTTTCTAACTGCCCTCTGTCCTATTTTAATGATATTTACTTTGTAGATGAAAGCTCATCTCCCAACTCCACTGGCTCCTGATCTGGGTCTCCTCTCACTGGACTGTAGTCTGTCCCTTTACCACCAGGCATTGCTTCTCAGAAAATAGAACCCACAGCTTTCACTAGAGCCTTCTCATTAGCACAGTATGAACCCGTCAATATATACACAGATACTAAATATACATTTCACATCTTATACTATCATGTTTCCATTAGGTAGGAAAGAGACTTTCTCACCATAAAGGGCATCTCTATTACCAATAGGCCTCTAATCCTAAAGCAGCTAGAAGCCTCTTATCTTCCCAAGCAGGTAGCAGTTATTCACTGTCGGGTTACCAGGCCCCTACTAATGATACAACCTTAGGAAATGCTTTTTTTATGGACAGGAATGCTAACGAGGCCAGCCAACACCCTGACCCTCATTCTGCTATTCTCCTCTTTGCTCCTCCAAACTTAACTCCTACCTACCCTGAATTCCAATGTCAGGCCCTCTAGGCTATGGGAGACATGTGCTGCCCTCAGGAGTAGATTTTAAACAGGACAGGTACTGTCTCCCTGACAAGCAAAGCCCTTTCTAGCAGTGATTCACAATTTCTGTTAACCCCGTGTTTTAACCCCTCTACTACTTATTCCAATATCTAGTCGTGTAGGCTAACATTTCTGCCCTTCTTAATGCTATCACTCATTGATACTCCACCTGCACTCAAACCTCCCCATAGCAGGCTTGTGGCCCCTTCCTTCCTTCAACCAATACCAATTTCAGGGTAATCTGAGAGAGGACGGGCAGATAGATTTCCCATATATTCTTCCTAAACCAAAACATAAATATATTTTTAATATGGTAGAAACTTTCTCAGGATGGGAAAATATTTTCCCTACTATAGGTGAAATTTCAGGAGTGGTCTGTCTCTGTAACAGGGCTCCAGACTTTAGTTGGACCCCAGGCCTTAGCACAACAGACTCCATGATTGAAGTGTCATTCCGGATGTAAAACTCAGCACATAGACAATACTACGTGGCAAAACTAAAACAAATACCTAATCCATCAAGCTCAAAGGTATTTAATAACAGAAAACTGATTGGGAAAAGACCTTTTTCATAAACTGAAAGCCACCACCACCTTCTTTAATGAGGAGACACAGTTAGACTTAGAGATACCCAGCATGATTCTGATGTCTTACCCTCTTTCAGAAGAATATCTCCTAGCCAAAAGTTCTGCCTCCAACCAAAAGATACAGCTGGCCTAGCTTTCAGTCTGACAACAAAGATTCTCAGAGGTATGGGCAGGAACAAACCTCCCAGGAATAGCCCAACACTAAGCTCCTATATTGTTCAACTAACCAGTTCAGCTATCCTCTGAACAATTACACAATACCCAATGGCCCCCAAAAACAACAAGGGAAATTAGGGCTGTCTCTATAGTCTGCTCTGGAGAAATAAGCATCCTGGTACCCAGACAGTCACCCTGGAATATGCCTCTACTGCTTATGAAGAAACCTGGAGCCTCTGATATTTATGAGTCTGATTTGTGCAGAGAAACAAACAGTCATGCACTGCCTTGGTATTCAAGTCAGGTTCCTTAACCCAGAGAACAAAACTCAATCAACATGATCCAGGAAAGTCCACCTAGCTGCCCAACAAATGGCCCTCAGAGCAGTAGGGGCTATTGATATTCTGATGACATACCAGAACCTGGTCCTGCCTGAGACTCCATGGTGAAGAAGAAATGGAGAGCTCGAACCCACACACAGGTTGATGGAGGACACCAGGGGGAAGCTCATTTTCCCAGAAAACACTGGCAGGACTCTGGTAACTGACATTCACCAGACTACTCAGCTGCAGTCCACAAAACTTTCTCAGACCAAGGTATGTTATATCTAGACTAGACAGCCTAGTGTGGGGTGTCTCATCCAGATGTCAGGTTTGTTCTCCAGTGACTCCAAAACAGGAAAGGGTCTAAAGGAGAGACCAAAACCCTGGTGAACTCTGAGAAAACTGACTTTACCAAACTTGTTAGTTTTTGTTGATACCTTTTCTGCATGGGCAGAAACATCCCAGCCAAGACTGAAACTACTGGAATAGTGGCTACAAAGCTCCTCCGGAAACCTGTCCCCTCATTTGGCCTCCCGCTAGCAATAGAATCTGACAATGGTCTAGATTGCATAGCCAAAAATCTCTCAATAGCTAAAGCTTTAGACATAGATTAAAAACTTCATTGTTATTATAAAGTTCAGAGGTCTGGCTAAATAAAAACAATAAACAAAACATTAAGAGAAACTAACAAAATTCTCATTTGAGTCCAGAGAAGGATGGAAAGGCTTCCCTTTTTTTTTTTTTTTTTTTTTTTTTTTTTTTTTTTTTGCTTTGGGGCTACTACACCTTATACAGGAAAAGATTTACCCCTATGAGATTATGCTTAGATCTTCCCTATGGCTTGCAGTCGGCAGAACTCTCTAACCATTCCTTTCTCAAGTCACTACAGGCCTTCCCATTTCCCATACAGGCTAATCAAGAGAACCAACCAACCTCTGTGTTCACCACCAGTTTCCCCTTGTTTGAGTTTGGTGATATTGTCAGGGTCAAAAAGGTAGCAAAGGGGTAATGGAGCCAATTTGGAAAGGACCCTACAAGGTTCTTCTCTCCACTCCTATAGCTGGGAAGGTACATGGATGCTGGGACCCCACTATGGATTCACCATCCACAGACGCTGCTGCCAAACGAACTCTGAACTCTCTGAAATTAAGGTTTCATCAGTCTCTAGGCCATTCTACTCTCTGTTCTTCTCCATTACTCTCAGGCCCAGATATGGGAACTGAGGAAGACAGATACAGGTAAGGTGTTAGCTAGCGTACCAGCAGGCAGTGTTCTCTACTGAACATTACTTACTGGTATCCACTTTAGGTGTCTGGTTATATGGAGAAAAAAAGATAGGATAATTTACCTTTTGAGATAAGAATACAGAGTCTATGATTCTACGTGGCTAGGTTCCATAGTTGCCAGAAATAAGGGAGTTTCCAATAGCAAAAACTGGGATTATAAGACTGAGATTGCCAGAAATTTTCCTTTCAAAAGATTCTGGCGTTTGGAAAACAGGAAAAACCTGGAGAATCAGACTCTATGCCACAGGAAGGGACCCTGAAGTACAGAGTTAATTATTCCCAGCCAGAAATCAGCCAGGATTGCTGGTTATGCTTAGACATCCAGCCGCTGTACTACATAGGGATAGGAACTAAGCAAACTGTCAGCCCACTCACTGACAAATCTCAGTGTGACTGGAGACAGCACAAATTACAGTTCGAGGGTTTATAAGGGACGCAAACTTGTCTAATATCCAAAAGCTTTAACCTAAGTATTTCCCCTTATTCTCACGTCCACTCTTCTGCCCTGTGAGTTATTTCATCTGGATAACAGCAATGTTAACTAACCCTGAGACCACCACTTGGTGGGCATGTAACATGGTTTGACTTAATTGGCCTCTTCTGACACTTTCCAAACTAAGTAAACTGGTTGATCAGGCATCAAAATATTAAAAAGTTACCATTTCTGAATTAAAACCACAGTTAGATTCCCTTGCAGAAATGACTCAGCAATATTGTAGAGGCTTATGAGACAAAGGAAACTATCTGACTTTGGGAGAAATCTGTTGCTTTTGTGTTTGTTGATCAGGAATATTTATTTTAATCTTGTTATGATTAGAGAAAACCTCAAAGAGAAAAATAAACAAAGACATATATCAAATAATTGAAACCATACTCTGTTTTCCTGGTCCCTCTTGCTAGCTCCTCTGATGTTGAAATTAACTAGGCCTTTAATTCTAATTCTGTGTGAACTAATGGAGGGGCCCTGCATCTTGAACTATGTGGCCAATTATATATCAGCTCAATAAAATTAATGGTCCTTAAAACCAAATAGGCTTCTTCAGAGCAGAATGACTCCATAATTTGACTCATTCACTAAGACCAGCGTGTACTGTAACAGTGCCCCAGATTTAGTAGGCTCTAGACCTTAGCACAACTGACTCCATGATGGAAGTACCATTCAGGCTATAAAACTCAGCACATAGACAGCACCACCTGCCAAAACTAAAACAAATGACTAATCCACCAAAATCTACAGTATTAGAAAGTCTCTAAATGTATTAGCCTTATTTTTTAGCTTCTGCAGTTCTGCTCCTGGATAACTTCTTGTTAACGGAAGTATGTCAGCCTAGAACATGGTTATTTTCCTTTAAAGCTCACCTGAAAAAGGCTCAGTGTTACACCAAGATCCCCAAAACTGAATGTAACTGCCAGATGGGTAAAACTATCCATTGGTTTAAACCTATATCTGAGCTGCCTTCTCTGGTGGTACCCCACAACAATTCCACCCCATGAGTAATATTTTAGTCATATTTGGACTTCCTAAATCCATACAGTTATATAATGATCTTGCATTCACCTCTATCTAAAGTCGCCTAACTCTTTTCAAGACTCTTAGCAGTACAATGGCATCTTCACATTTCCTACCACCCCTAATCTTCACGAAAAGTTAAAAAGAGCCAGTGGACTTATTAAGACACAGCGTAAGTGTTTTCTGAACTTTACCTTTCTTGGACTTAAATCTACCCCTAATTTACATTTATTCCATACACTGAACTTCCTCCTTCCTGAAACAATTTGGGTTAGTTACAGCCATTCTTCTCTTCAGGAAAGTTTATCTCCTCTGGAACCAGCCCCACTCCATAACTACTTATCTTCTTTCCCCCCTCTTAAGATGCCTTCTTTGTGACATGCTGACCTTGTCCTTCCTCAGCCCTTCACTGATCCTTCAGCCCTCTACTGATCCTATCACCTAAACCACTTGAAGATGAAAATCTCCCTAAGCTCCTTAACTTTATATTCTTTCCATAGTCTGTATCTGTCTCAGCAGATTTCCACCCAGCTGATACCATCTAGGGGTCAATCTCTAGCACTGAAACTACTAATGATGTCGCTACTATGTGAACCAACTGGACAAGTAGAAGAAAATATTAATAACTTAAATAAACTGGCTTACAAACTACAGACTCCAGGGATCAACTCCAATACAGGATTCCTGTTGTGGTCCTCCATGAAGCCTTGGCTTCTATCTCTCCTCAGCCCACTTCTCTCTATTTTTCTCATAATAATGATTATCCCTTGTCTCTTCTGGCTCCTCTAGGAGAGAATTAGTGAAACAAAACAAGAGTCAATAAACCAGATGGAATTTCCTTGGGTCTCCTATCATCTTCCCTTGAACCCCTGCTTTGCACCAGCATTCCAAAACCCATCCTTTTAAGCCCCTAGTCAGCAAGAAGTAGACAGAGGACTATTGTCATGCTTATTATCAACAAGTAGGTCCACAGTGGGCTCCCAAAATGACAGTGATATGACTTTGGAAACAGAAGGGTTGTTATTGGGTATACAAAGCCTAAATTCACTATCCTCAGAAATCCTATAAGGTATCTTTCAGTTTATCAGGAAAGCAGATCTCCTAAATGAGGTTTCCACCATCCTTAATCATCCCCAAAGACCAACTTCCTCTGGCAAGGGCATTTAGTTCTTGGTCAACCAAATTGTTCAAAGACTCCCACCTTACTGACTGCCACACAAAATCTACTTGCTTTTCTGACATTTGCTTCTCTCTGTTCCCCTTAGTGATACCTTTGGCACTTTGTTCCCCCAATTTCTTTCTACCCACAAAGTGGCTCAATTTAATTGCTTCACTGTACACTCACCCTCAAGGCCAATTCATCAGAGAGTGGAGCATCTTTTGGTGGGAATCACAGAGTGACCATTTTCCTCTCTGTGTTATAGAAAGGCAAGCATCCTTGAGGATTGAGGTTTACCTTATGAGTATTATGGTGCCCCCAAATAACTGATGGGCTCAGAAATACATTCCAATCCCTAAAATTTGTAGGTTGATATGCAGGCTGTGGCAGTTCTGTGTGGTCTTTGCTATAAGTGATAAGACATGCAACTGAAGCTGATATGTTTTCCCATGAAGAATTCGTTCATCTAAGGGAAAAATTACAGTGAGCCAAAGACAAATGGCATCTTCCATGTCATATTAGTCTTTAATTTTCCAGAAAAATAGAACATAGAAGTTATGACATGCCATTTCTTATCATTGGCAGGATATTTCCTAGAACCCGTCTGAAATGCAAAAAAGAAAAAAAAAAAAAGAAACCCATGAGAAGAATTGGGCAGTAAGGAAGGAAAACAAGAAGCACCAGTGTTGAAAGATACTCTATATGCCAGACCTTTAAAAAAATCCATAGTTCTGCATGTAGATAGGGACCTTAATGTCCTGATGCCAGAAACTGTGTTAACAGGAAAAATATTCAGCATCTGAACTAAGTATGATTTTTAAGCAAAAAGCCCTTCACCATTTAGGAGGTTGTAGAACATGGTGAGATCAGTTTGAGTGCCATAGAAACAGAGAAATAGAGTAATTTAACTAGCCATCTCCCCTTAAGACAAAGGCTGTATATTGTAAGGCAACATAAGGCAAATCATATGTGCTGATGTTGCTGATGGACTGGCTCATATAAGCTTTTAAGGGTACTTGGTTATCATGGGTTAAGGTCCTTGTTGAGGATATAAAAGCAATAGAGGGGAAAATGGCATTACTAAGAGAACTAGGTGCAAAAGAGGTAGTGTTTGATGCCCATTTCACCAGACCTAATAGAATTGCATTCATAGGAAGGTTAAGAAAAATGCTGAGTGCTGGAGAGGTAACTTCAGAGAATATGGTACTTCTTTTTGAGCTCTAGAGATACTGAACTTAGATATATACATACCTACACCTAGACATACATATGTAGACATAATTAAAAATAAAGGAAACGTTTGTTTAAAAAAGAAAGATATGGATTGAGCAGGTATCTTGAATCTGATATGTGACTTTAATGGTATTTCTGAGCCTTATAGTGGAATGGGATTTTTACAAGGTAAGAAGGGGGTACTGATACATATAAGTGAATTAAATAACATATAAATTGGATTCCTAAAGTTATAAGTCATCAAGGAAGGGTGTTTCTGTGCCATTCATAGACAAATGTGGCAAGATTTGTGTTGAGTCAGCATTTTCTGGGGAACAAAATTGATTGAAAGCCAAATGCTGTGTTAGTGAGTTTCTGAAAGGCTGTCAAAGATGAGCAACAGCTCACAAAAGACAAAAATAACAAAATACTATAAGTGAAAACTATTAAACTTGTCCTAGAGTTGGGCTTTTAGGCTCCCTAGAATCTGGTGTATATGATTTTCCTTAAAGGAAAGTATACTGAGAATTAGTATGGTCTACTTAGACTGAGACCTTCTCAGTACCTAGTTATGACTGTGGGAAAAGGAAGGGTCATGGTACTGGCTTGAAGACTGTCAAAACCAAAAATCTAGCTCCAGAAGCAAGCATGGTGTAGCTCTAGTCCTCTTTGGGCCTAATTTGGGCTGAATAGCAAAAGCTATCTCAATAGAAACCATCAGGGTAAACAAATATACAGGAAATTTACATCAGAGGTAGCACCCCAGGATGAGGAGACCGAACAGGTCACAAAAAAAAAAAAATGACTGTGAATTATAGATGTCTATATGGAATAGTACCTCCTATCCAGGATTCTGCACACAATATTATTCTTTGATAAAATATTTTATAAAAGTGGGGGCGGGTATTCTAGTTTGTTTTCCATTTGCTGTGATAAAGATGATGACCAAAAACAATGTGGGAAGAAAGGGTCTTATTTGGCTTAGATATTCTAAACACAGCCCATCACTGAAGGAAGCTAAGGCAGAAACTTGGAGGGAGGCAGAGATGGAAGCAGAAGCCATGAAAGAATATGGATTTTTGGCTTTCTTCCCAGGCATATGTTCAGCTATCTGTCGTATATGTTCCAGGACCACCTGCCCATTAGAACCACTCATGGTTGGCTAGGTTCTTCCATATCAATTATTAATCAAGATGATCATTAAAACTACAGGACTTGTGATGGTTTGAATGAGAATGTCCCCCATAGGCTTATATATTAGAATGTTTGGTTGACAGTTGGTCAGTTGGTGGACTGTTTTGAAAGAATTAGAAGCTATGCTTTGTTTGAGAAAATATGTCACTGGGGGTAGGCTTGAGGTTTCAAAAACCTATGCCAGGCCCAGTTTCCTTCCTTCCTCCCCCACCTCTGCCTTTAACTTGCTAATAAGACGTAAGTGTTCAGTTGCTGCTCTAGCACCATGCCTGCTGCCACACTCCCCAACATAATAGTTAAAGAATAACTCTTGAAAATAGAAAGCAAGCTCTCATTTAAATGCTTTCCTTCACAGCAATAGGACAGTAACTCAGACACAGGCCCCAAAGTCGATTAATGGATGGAGGCAGTTTCTTGACTGAGTATTCTTCTTCCCAGATATGTCTAGGTTAATATCAAGCTGTGAAAATCTAAGCAGCACAGGACCTTATCATGCTGTACCTGACATTTCAAACAACTTTTACTACTCACTTACTTATCCAATTCCAATCGGCTCTTACTTACAGTGGACAATGATAGACCTTTAACTATACTACCATCCAGGTAAAACTGTTTCATTATATTCTGCTAACCCTTGAATGTCTTATATATCTGTATAAACATTTGAAAAGACAACAAAATCAGCACCTTAGAATATTAAACAAAGATACCTCATAGAGGTTGAAAAAGCTACTTCCATGTACCATAATATTATTACTGCTGTCAAATTTGGTCTGGCATAGAAAGAAACTTACTTGTTTCAAAATAGATTATGTCTTACAGAGACTCATAACCAGTTTGGTTCCCGAGATTAAGCAGCTGTTGCTGAGAGATCATGTCCAATGCTCAGACAAAAAAAAAAAAAAAAATGGGAAAAGGGAGTCAGATATCTAGATCACCTCCACCAAGGCTCAGAGAACATCATAGGAGAGAGTGGAAAGGATGTAAAAGAAATAAGAGGAAGGAATTACCATTGTATATCCCTCTTTCTCCATATTGAAACATTCCCTCCTGGAGGGAGGAGAGGAGCTCATATGACTCAGGATGCTAACAAAACTTAAAAGCCTTAGGAAATGCCATGGAAGTTATAAAATTTCTAAAGACACCCCCACCAAGATTGAATAATCAGGACACAATTGCTGAGGTAAGGATAATCTCCAAGTAAGTGGCCAACATGTCCTCAAATTGTTCAGGGTGCTCCAGAAACACAGCAGCCATTAGTCATAACCTGTAAGCTCTCTGGTGGTACAACTGCTATTAAGAGTCATCTTGCATCTATGTAAGAAACCTCTCATCTCTGTTGTTAGGAAAAGTATCACCTCAGGACCCCAATGACCAAGTTCTCAGCACAAAGGAGATGTATTTGCCCTAGAGAGACAAAGGGCAGGGATAAGAGATGAAGACAGGAGATAGAGGATGAGGGAGAAGGGAACAGGAACAAGGGAGAGGGAGGAGGGGTATCTGTCTTTGGTAGAGGGGAAAGGACTGCCTCTTAGAGAGAAAACGAACATAGCACATAGGAAAATGGCAGTTTATAAAGGTACAAGGGAAAATCTGTGTTAGGATGAGGTGTTTAATTTTAATTGGGTATACTAATTAGGTGAGCCAAAGGGGGCTTTCGATCGCTGGACGTCAATACTTTGGTGGCTGGACTTTAGTAGTCAGTCTCAGGAGGAGGACATGGCCAAATAAATGAATAGACCTTGGAGTTGTAGCTTTAAGAATATAATCTAACAGTTTTTAGCACAGAAGAAGGAATCAAGGAGAAGGACACAGCCTGCCAGAGCCATGTGAGCCACACTCAAGCTGGTCAGAGTCCCTTCATATGTTCCTATACATAGCCCCAAGAAACTCACTGATTCACTGAACTAGACTTTGGTAAAATTGTTTTTATTTTTTTTAATTTATCATAGGTAACCTATCTTGGGTGAATAGAAATGTTTTGCTTTTTTTCATGAAAACTCATTCAACAAGAAGAAAGTGAAGATATGACCTCAACATGAAACTGTATTATCTAGGGGGACATCTCAAATAATTCAGGGTTTGGTTAAGTTTATTCACATTCAGGGTCTATATGACATCTGTCCAGGATTCAATTGGTAAAAGAAGAGACTCAGAGAAAGGACAAAGTCAAATAAAGTATGATTTGGACACATGAGAGGCTCTCCTTTGCTGTGTGCTAATATTTCTAAACTTTTTTAAACAGGAGGCATCTCAGTGGATATAGATAATTTTTTAAAACAAACTGTAGCCAACAATGATCACTGGCCAAAATAGGAGATAGTAAGTAGGACTTCAGTCTTTTTCATTGCTTGACCATGCAGATCATCTAGAATCCTAAGGCAAAGGTCCACCATTTTGTGCTGTCATTGTTCTCTATAGAAACAGTGATGTCATGAATTTTAAGTTCTAGTACCAGCTGGCAAGGAGGCTTTAGGAGAGTATGGAGGGTTGAGGAAAGACCTAAGATCTTTAGACAGACTGGAAGAGTCATCGCAGCACCCAAATTCTCCAAATCAAACCATCCAGAGGTCCCAAATGATCGCCTACTGTGGTACCACAAAGGTAAAGACATCTTCTGACTTCTTTTTGGATAATATGGGAGGCGTCTTCTCAGTGGTTAAGGCAGCCTCTAGTTTTAAGTTTCCATTTATTCTGGGATAATTAAGAATGTCTTTGGTCAAAATTTCTTTCAACATAAATCTAAAAACATCTATCGCCGCATAACTCTGGTGATGTAGTGGGGAATTCAAAGAGAAGTAAAAAAAAGTGGGAAAATGCTTTTGATTGCAAGGACTGGGAACAATTCTGTGTAAACTGGTAATGAGTGTCATTAGATTGTTCTCAAAGTCTGGCAGGGACAGGGATGAGATGCTTGAAATCAGGAGGTTGTGAACAGTGGAAAATGTTGTGAAATACATGTACCCACTGAGACATAGTGAAAATGTAGCCTACAGTAGGCAGCTTGGCATACTTTGGATATGAAAAGGTTACTGAGTTTTTCAAGTGTGCCAGGCCTTTGCTCAGGTTGCTACAGCACCAGGTATTGTGACTCAACAAAGATACTTGTCATACACCAGGGTCAGAGCCAGCAGGAAACAGCTTGGCCCATCAGTCTGGTCTAACAGCTGACCGGGGTGGCAGCCAGCTGCAAGTGCCTAAGAACTTGGCACTGCCCCCTTCCATCTAAAGGGGCACATCTCCCTTTTGGGTGGCATACCTTCAGTCAAAGGTACAAAACAACTCTATCATCAAGGTAATGAGTTTATACATCTTATTCTTATGGGGTTTTAAGCTCCAACTCTCAGAAGGGATCTTGTAGCTTCTGACTTCTTTGTGAATCTAGTAGTTATTCACTAGCTGTTCAAAGAAGTTCTTCTCTCATCTGAGAGGGTAATAAGGCTTTTTCTACAACAGTTCTATGTATAATTCTTAATTGGAAACCTCCCCAAACACCTTAGAATATGGTCAAGATAAGTATTGTGTAAGATAATCTCTAGATAATTTATTTTAAAAAGTGATGCCAAGAGAACATGGGGTAGAAAAGGGAAGAAGGAAACATAGGGAAAGAAGAAAGGGGAAAGAAGTGGGGGGAAAGAGAGGGGGCAAGAGAGAAAGGGGAGGAAAGGAAGAGAGATGGAAGGGGAGAATCAAAGGTTGACAGAGACAGAAGGAGTAAAGAAAAGGGCAGATAGGGAAGGGGGAGGTTAGGGAGAAGGAAAATGTAAGAGGGAAGTAGTTAGAGGGAGGATGGTGGGGGGAGAAGGGAGGAAAGAGAATGAAGGAGGAATGAAAGAGGGATGAAGAGAGGGAGAGGGAGGAGAGGGGAAGAAGGAGGTTTGAAGAGAGGGAGAAAGGAAGGGAGAAAGGGTGGAAGGATGGAGAACAAGGATGGAGGTGGGAGAAGAGGAAGAGGGAGGAACGAAAGGTAAAGGGGAGGGAGAAAAGGGAAGAGGAGTGAAGAGAGGGAGGAGGGAGGGAGGGAGGATGGAGAATAAAGGGATGGAGGAGGAAGGGGAGAAGGGAAGAGAGGAGTGGAGAGTGAGGAAGGGTAGAAAGAGGGAGGAGTAAGGGGAGGACAGAAGAGAGGAGTGAGGGGAGGAAGGATGAAAAGAGGGAGGAGGAAGAATAAAGGAGGGAAGGGAGGGAGGGAGGATGGAGAGGGAGGAGTGAGGGGAGAAAGGAAGGGTGAAGAGAAGGAAGAGGGATGGAGGAGGGAAAATAAAGGGAGGGGAGGGAGGGGAGAAGCCATGAAGAAAGTGAGGATAAAGAATAAAAGTATGAGGAAGAGAAAGAAGGAGGGAAAGGGGAGGAGAAAAGAGATGGGGGAGAGGAAAAGGGAGTGGAGGAGGGGAAGGAAGAGGGAGGGGAGGAGGGAGGGAGGAGGGAGGGGAGGAGGCAGGAAGGAGGGAGGGGAAGAGGGTGGGGAGGAGGCAGGAAGGAGGGAGGGGAAGAGGGTGGGGAGGAGGGCAGGAAGGAGGGAGGGGAAGAGGGTGAGGAGGAGGGCAGGGAGGAGGAAGGAGAAGAGAAGGGGAGGAGGGTGGGGATGAGGGAGAGGGAGGGGAGGAGGGAGAGGAAGAGGGAGGGAAGGAGGGCAGGGAGGAGGGAGGGGAAGAGGGTGAGGAGGAGGGCAGGGAGGAGGAAGGAGAAGAGAAGGGGAGGAGGGTGGGGATGAGGGAGAGGGAGGGGAGGAGGGAGAGGAAGAGGGTGGGAAGGAGGGCAGGGAGGAGGGAGGGGAGGAGGGAGAGGAAGAGGGAAGGGAGAAGGGAGGGGAGGAGGGAGAGGAAAAGGGAGGGAAGGATGGAGAGGAGGAGGGAGAGGAAGAGGGAGGGGAGGAGGGTGGGGGTGAGGAAGAGGGAGAGGAGGAGGGAGAGGGAGAGGAGGAGGGAGAGGAAGAGGGAGGGGAGGAGGGCAGGAAGGAGAGAGGGGAGGAGGGCAGGAAGGAGATAGAGGAAGAGGGAGGGGAAGAGGGAAAGGAAGAGGGAAGGGGAGGAAAGAGCGGAAGAGGGAGAGAAGGAGGGAGAGGAAGAGGGAGGGGAGGATGGAGGGGAGGAGGGAGGGAAGGATTGAGGGGAGCAGGGAGAGGAAGGGGGGAAGAGGGAAGGGAGGAGGGAGAGAAAGAGGGAAGGGAGGAGGGAGAGAAAGAGGGAAGGGAGGAGGAAGAGGGAAGGGAGGAGGGAGAGGGAGTGGAAGAGGGAGAGGCAGAGGGAGAAGAGAAAAGGGAGGGGAGAGAGAAAGAAGGAGGGAGAAGAGAGGGGAGGAGGGAGGGGAGGGGGGATTAAGAAGGAGGGTGGAGAATAAAGGGAGGAGGGATGGGAGGAGGGATGGAAAGGAGGAGAGAAAAGCTAAGGGAAGGAAAATGAATGAAGAGAAAGAAGGAGCAAGGGAGGATAAAGACTAAAGATGGAGGAAGGAGTAAAGGAGAAACAAGGGATGGAGTAAGGGTGGAAAATGACTTTGGAAGGAGAGGGAAATAGAGGATGAGAGACAAGAGGGAGGGAGGGAAGATGGATGAGAAGAGGAGGGAGGAGGCATGGAGGGATGATAAAGGATAAAGGGAGGAAGGAGGAATAGGAGAAGGATGCAGGAATATGGAAGGCAAGAGAAGGGACGGAGAGAAGAAGGAGGGGAGGGGAGAGGAAGAGAGGGCAGAGAAAAAGAAAATGGAGGCAGAGGGAGAAAGAACAGTGTAAGACTAGTTTGAAGAAGTAACAGGAAGAGGAAAGATCTAATAATCTAGTGAAGCTGAAGGAGAATATTTGTGTGTGTGTGTGTGTGTGTGTGTGTGTGTGTGTGTGTGTGTGTGTGTGTGTAAAAAGGAATTCCACAGCCCCCTAATACTTAGGAGAAGAAATGTATCCTGTTAACTTCTGAAGAAAAATCCAATTCAAGCCCCAGACACCAAAACACAAGACTATTAAGTTAACTGGTTTTAAATATCAAAATTTTATCACAAACTTATTTGGTTGTCTTTGTCTCTTTGGCTCCAAGCTGGATTGGAAAAGTAGACCTGTAGGCAGTTAGCAACTTTCTAAAACAATAAACTTGATTTTTCCAGAACCTGGTGTTGTTTCTGTAAGACATTTAATTTTCCATGTAAGGCTGTTAGCAGCTTTCTTGGAATACCTTGTGAAATAGCTATTTAGTTAGGCAGACATAAATCACAAATATAAACCCCTGTCTTTAAACTTCAATTTGCTTACCACTTTTCCTGATGGTATCCTCTCAAGTCCACATATTACCATGTTCAATATACTTAGTAAGGTGGGTCTAAATGAAAGGAGACTACAGATTTTAATAAGAGCAATTGGTCCTGTGCCTTGACTTTAAACATTTCACCATCATTCCCCACTTTCACATCTTTTCTAAACTTCGATGAAACAGACGGGTACTGGATCCCACAAGTTTTATTTAAACTGACTTTATTTTATAAACTACATTTAAGAACTTCACATTTCTTTTGCTTTTTCCTGCAGATGTCTGACGATATTGACTGGTTACACAGCCGCAGGGGCGTGTGCAAGGTAGATCTTTACAGCCCAAAAGGACAACAAGATCAGGACCGAAAAGTGGTAAGATTCAAACTGACTCCAAGGAGTAGGAAAATAGTTACCATACGTGTATAGATATGTTGGAGTCCAATATAAAACACATGGAAGCTGATATGTGGCTTTTCCAAGTATCCAAGCTAAGTGGGGACTGTCAGGGGACAACACACATCTGTATCATGCCGGGGTGAATCAAAGGAGGGGCAGAGTGAGGAGTGAGGAGAGGGGAGGGAGAAATGTGAAGGGAAGGAGGAACCTGTAGAGAGGGAGGAGGGAGGAGCCTAAGAGGGGAGGGGCCTAAAAGAGAAAAACCTAAGAGTGGGAGGGGCCTAAGAGGAGAGCTGGATGGGGCAATAGGGAGGAACCTAAGAGTAGCATGATTGGAGGGAGGGTCCTAGGAGAGAGAAACCTAAGAGTGGGAGGGGCCTTAGAGAAGGAGGGGCCTATGAAGGGAGGAGCCCAAGAGAAGGAAGGTGCATAAGAGGGGAGGGGCCTGATTGGAGGGAGGGGCCTAAGAGAAGGGAGTCACCAAAGAGGAAGGAGACCCCTGAGAGTGGGAGGGGCCTAAGAGGAGGGAGGGGTCTAAAGGGGAGGAACCTAGGAATAGGAGGGGCTTAAGAGAAGGGAGGGGCCTAAGAGGAAGGAGATCCCTGAGAGTGGGAGGGGCCTAAGAGGAGGGAGGGGTCTAGGAGGGAGGAACCTAGGAGTAGGAGGGGCTTAAGAGAAGGGAGGAGCCTTAGAGAAAGGAGAACCCTGTGAGTGGGAGGGGCCTAAGAGGAGGGAGGGGCCTAAGAGGAAGGAGACCCCTGAAAGTGGGAGGGGCCTAAGAGGAGGGAGGGGTCTAAAGGGGAGGAACCTAGGAATAGGAGGGGCTTAAGAGAAGGGAGGGGCCTAAGAGGAAGGAGACCCCTGAGAGTGGGAGGGGCCTAAGAGGAGGGAGGGGTCTAGGAGGGAGAAACCTAGGAGTAGGAGGGGCTTAAGAGAAGGGAGGGGCCTAAGAGGAAGGAGACCCCTGAGAGTGGGAGGGGCCTAAGAGAAGGGAGGGGCCTAAGAGGAAGGAGACCCCTGAGAGTGGATGGGGCCTGAGAAGGGAGGGGTCTAGAGGGGAGGAACCTAAGAGTGGGAGGGGCCTTAGAGAAGGAGGGGCCTATGAAGGGAGGAGCCCAAGAGAAGGAAGGTGCATAAGAGGGGAGGGGCCTGATTGGAGGGAGGGGCCTAAGAGAAGGGAGTCACCAAAGAGGAAGGAGAACCCTGCGAGTGGGAGGGGCCTAAGAGAAAGGAGGGGTTTAGAGGAGAGGAACCTAAGAGTGGGAGGGGCCTTAGAGAAGGAGGGGCCTATGATGGGAGGGGCTCAAGAGAAGGAAGGTGCATAAGAGGGGAGGGGCCTGATTGGAGGGAGGGGTCTAGGAGGGAGGAACCTAGGAATAGGAGGGGCTTAAGAGAAGGGAGGGGCCTAAGAGGAAGGAGAACCCTGCAAGTGGGAGGGGCCTAAGAGGAGGGAGGGGTCTAGGAGGGAGGAACCTAAGAGTGGGAGGGGCTTAAGAGAAGGGAGGAGTCTAAGAGGAAGGAGAACCCTGTGAGTGGGAGGGGCCTAAGAGAAGGGAGGGGTCTAGAGGGGAGGAACCTAAGAGTGGGAGGGGCTTAAGAGGAGGGAGGGGTCTAAGAGGAAGGAGAACCCTGTGAGTGGGAGGGGCCTAAGAGAAGGGAGGGGTTTAGAGGGGAGGAACCTAAGAGTGGGAGGGGCCTTAGAGGAGGGGCCTATGATGGGAGGGGCTCAAGTGAAGGAAGGTGCATAAGAGGGGAGGGGCCTGATTGGAGGGAGGGGTCTAGGAGGGAGGAACCTAGGAGTAGGAGGGGCTTAAGAGAAGGGAGGGGCCTAAGAGGAAGAAGAACCCTGCGAGTGGGAGGGGCCTAAGAGGAGGGAGGGGCCTAAGAGGAAGGAGACCCCTGCGAGTGGGGGGGCCTAAGAGAAGGGAGGGGCCTAAGAGGAAGGAGACTCCTGAGAGTGGGAGGGGCCTAAGAGGAGGGAGGGTCTAGGAGGGAGGAACCTAGGATTAGGAGGGGCTTAAGAGAAGGGAGGAGCCTAAGAGGAAGGAGAACCCTGTGAGTGGGAGGGGCCTAAGAGAAGGGAGGGGTCTAGAGGGGAGGAACCTAAGAGTGGGAGGGGCTTAAGAGGAGGGAGGGGTCTAAGAGGAAGGAGAACCCTGTGAGTGGGAGGGGCCTAAGAGAAGGGAGGGGTTTAGAGGGGAGGAACCTAAGAGTGGGAGAAAACTTAGAGGAGGGGCCTATGATGGGAGGGGCTCAAGTGAAGGAAGGTACATAAGAGGGGAGGGGCCTGATTGGAGGGAGGGGTCTAGGAGGGAGGAACCTAGAAGTAGGAAGGGCTTAAGAGAAGGGAGGGGCCTAAGAGGAAGAAGAACCCTGCGAGTGGGAGAGGCCTAAGAGGACGGAGGGGTCTAGGAGGGAGAAACCTAGGAGTAGGAGGGGCTTAAGAGAAGGGAGGAGCCTAAGAGGAAGGAGAACCCTGTGAGTGGGAGGGGCCTAAGAGGAGGGAGGGGTCTAGGAGGGAGGAGACTCCTGAGAGTGGGAGGGGCCTAAGAGGAGGGAGGGTCAAGGAGGGAAGAACCTAGGAGTAGGAGGGGCTTAAGAGAAGGGAGGAGCCTAAGAGGAAGGAGAACACTGTGAGTGGGAGGGGCCTAAGAAGAGGGAGGGGTCTAGAGGGGAGGAACCTGGGAGTAGGAGGGGCCTAAGAGAAGGGAGGGGCCTAAGAGGAAGGAGACCCCTGAGAGTGGGAGGGGCCTAAGAGGAGGGAGGGGTCTAAAGGGGAGGAACCTAGGAATAGGAGGGGCTTAAGAGAAGGGAGGGGCCTAAGAGGAAGGAGACCCCTGAGAGTGGGAGGGGCCTAAGAGGAGGGAGGGGTCTAGGAGGGAGAAACCTAGGAGTAGGAGGGGCTTAAGAGAAGGGAGGGGCCTAAGAGGAAGGAGACCCCTGAGAGTGGGAGGGGCTTAAGAGAAGGGAGGGGCCTAAGAGGAAGGAGACCCCTGAGAGTGGATGGGGCCTGAGAAGGGAGGGGTCTAGAGGGGAGGAACTTAAGAGTGGGAGGGGCCTTAGAGAAGGAGGGGCCTATGAAGGGAGGAGCCCAAGAGAAGGAAGGTGCATAAGAGGGGAGGGGCCTGATTGGAGGGAGGGGCCTAAGAGAAAGGAGTCATCAAAGAGGGAGGAGCTTAAGAAGGGAGGGGCCTAGGAGGGGAGGAGTCTAAGAGGAGGGATGCCCCAAGAAAGGAAGGGTTTAAAGGAGAGGAGCCTAATAAGGGGGTGGGGCTGAAGGGCCTAAAAGGAAGGAGCCTAAGAAGGGAGAAGCCTAAGAGGAGTGAGGAACCTAAGAGGGGTAGGAGTCTAAGAGGAGGTAGGAGTCGTAGTTGCCTAGTAACCAGCTTCTATTTCTTAACACTAAAGCCATAGTTTAGCTACCAGTAAGCTGTTCTCAGCCCACTCAGGAGGGCAAACAACTATTTCATACTTCTTCCCAAATTTCAAGTTATTTGGATAGTACTTCACAGTTTCAACCTGACCAAGTAACAAAATTATTTATATTTAAACATGCCATCATCATAAGCAGTATTCATATTACCACAAGTTTCATATTTTAGTAAAATGTACTATTAAACATAGAAATGTTTACCTGTGTATTACTAAAATATTTGAAATTTACAGTATCACTTAACTTTTCCCCTAAATCCCATGAGGTAAGTGTTATTATCATCTCCAAGAAAGAAATTCGTGACTTTTCCTCAGGAGTGTGTCTTAATTTACCCTCTTACTTTCTGTAGATATGCTTTGTGGATGTGTCCACCTTGAATGTGGAAGATAAAGATTCCAAGGTGGGTATTTTCTGTTCAAAGTGGAAGAGGGTGAGAAAAAGAAGGGTTTTCTGTGAAATACGAGGGAAGGGAAGGGGTGAGGCAGAGAGAAGAAAGGCCTGGTCACTTACATCACTGGTTGGGCTAAATAAAAGCCTCGATATACATAATCTGTCCCAAATGGTGGAACATAACAGAATATGGCTCTTGAGTGTCATCAGAGGATGGATTAGCAATTTGTGGAAATAATCTAGTTTCTTTCTTCAAATTTTATAGCATTAAAACCTACCTCTCCTAAAGGAACAAAGTATGATGGGGGATATGACCTTCATGCTGTGAACTTGGAGCCTAAAGGGTAGGGAAGCTTGAAGAAATCACAAACATCAACATTTCATTAAAAATCTCACCCTTTAACTCCACAGGGTGCTGCTGGTTCCAGGTCAGACGGTGAATTAAACCTGGAGAATCTGGAAGAAAAAGAGATTATCGTGATCAAGGACACTGAAAAACAAGACCACTCTAAGGTGACCTAGCCTCTGAGGTTCTATTATTCCTAATTTCTAGGACCAATATTAAATCTCAAGACTCTGGTTCAGAGCTGGTAAGGAAATGGTTGTCCAACAGTTCTGCCAACCCAGAACACATGACATTCTAGAAAACACAGGACTAAGTTCAGGGCCATGCTAAGTTCCACAGGCAATATTTTAAAATGGTATTCGTTAATCAGAAGGGTTGATTCTCAGCACCCACATGATGCTGCCACTCCAGTTCCAGGAGGCCTAACACTTTCTTGACCTCCATAAGCATGAGGTATGTAAGTAATACTACATTTTACATTTACAAACACACATACACATTAATATACTGACCTTGACATATAGAGTTCACATATACAAAGACATGTAGTCAAACATACTTATGTGCTCACATGTGGCAAATATAAACACCCACATTTACAGTAAGACACACAATGCATAAACACACACCAACACACATTAACACATATAAACCTTGACCTAAACAGTGACCCTAACAAATTCAGACTTTGACATACACATTTATAAACAAATATGGAAAGACCTATGTGACAATACACATGACTGACATGCATATACACATTACACGAATGCAGTCATATATGGACTATTCACCTATGCTACTTAAAACATCCAGAGTATGTGCAACATGTATATACACAAATACCTACAGATCTTATAAATGTAGAATAAACCACATGTGATCATTATTTTAAATATAACACTGAAACTCACAGTGCATTCTTTACATATTCAGACATACTGACATATACAATTGTATTTTTCCATTCACTAGTAT
Source organism: Micromys minutus (assembly GCF_963924665.1). Classification (NCBI taxonomy): domain Eukaryota; kingdom Metazoa; phylum Chordata; class Mammalia; order Rodentia; family Muridae; genus Micromys; species Micromys minutus. Next base: position 15,381,024 of record NC_137970.1, on the reverse strand, counting down.
GTACAAAATACATGCTTGTACTGGCTTACATGCACAATTGATACTGATATTAACACATTATTATATATGGCTACACATAGCCATACAAATACATATACATACATATAAAAGCAACTTCCAACACCAATGACACAGACTGACACACTTTTGTATCTACTGAAAGACATGATGAAATACACATGAGTTGCCATATTGACATGCTTACACACACAATATTCACTGGCACATTTTGACACAGTGAGTCATACACACATACTCAAATGAAATTGACAAACACATTGGTAGCATTTATAAATAATCACATCTACAATCATATATACTCTGTATCCTCCAAGCTTTTGTTGCTATAGTAGTGCTTGAATTTTATTAATGAATATCATTAGACACTAATAAAGTCATACCTCTGCGTTACTTACAAGCTATATATTTTAACAACCAGAAAACAAAGAGGCAGAAGTAGCCTACCCAAACTCTTCAAACTCTTACGGCGAGGTGTTCTTCTTTTTCTAGACGGAGGGATCTGTGTGCCTTTTCAAACAAGCTCCCTCTGATCCCATAAGTGTCCTCAACTGGCTCCTCAATGATCTCCAGAAGTATGCCTTGGGTTTCCAACATGCATTAAGTCCCTCAGCCTCTAGCTGTAAACATAAAGTAAGAGACCTAGAGGGCAATTATCACAAAACACGCTCTGAGAACTGCTACAGTGTGTACGCCGATCAAGTAAACTTAGATTATTTGAACAAAGGACCTCAAAACCTTCACCTAGAAATGGCTGCCTCCAAAAACACCAACAATAACCAAAGTCCCTCAAACCCTGCCACCAAATCTCCCAGCAATCAGAGGTCAATTGCCACTCCTGAGGGAGAATGTTCTATGGACGACCTCTCCTTCTATGTCAACCGATTGTCATCTCTGGTCATCCAAATGGCCCGTAAGGAAATCAAGGACAAACTGGAAGGTGGAAACAAATGTCTCCACCATTCCATGTATACATCAGGAGAAAAGGGGAAAACCAGCCCCCGTTGTGCTGTCAGCAAAATTGCTTCCGAGATGGCCCATGAAGCTGTGGAACTGACCTCCGCAGAATTGCGTGGCAATGGAGAGGAAGGCAGGGATGGCCGGAAAACCCTTTTGTATAGTGAAATGTCTAATAAGAACAAGTGTGGAGAGAAGCAGCAGATGTGCCCGAAAGACAGCAAGGAATTTGCAGATTCTATCAGCAAGGGGCTTATGGTTTATGCAAATCAGGTGGCATCTGACATGATGGTCTCTGTTATGAAAACCTTGAAAGTGCACAGCTGTGGGAAGCCAATTCCAGCTTGTGTGGTCCTGAAGAGGGTACTATTAAAGCACACCAAGGAAATTGTATCTGATCTGATTGACTCATGCATGAAGAACTTGCATAACATCACAGGAGTCCTGATGACAGACTCAGACTTTGTTTCTGCTGTCAAGAGGAATCTTTTCAATCATGGTAAACAAAATGCAGCAGACATCATGGAGGCCATGCTAAAGCGTCTGGTCAGTGCTCTTCTTGGTGAGAAGAAGGAGACCAAATCTCAAAGTCTGGCATACGCGACCTTAAAAGCTGGAACTCATGATCCGAAATGCAAGAATCAGAGCCTGGAGTTCTCAGCTATGAAAGCTGAAATGAAAGGAAAAGATAAAGGAAAAGGCAAAGCCGATTCATGCTGCAAATCACTGACAAGTGCTGAGAGAGTCAGCGAGCACATCCTCAAAGAGAGCCTTACTATGTGGAACAACCAGAAACAAGGAAACCAAGGCAGGGTGACTAGCAAAGTATGCCCCAGTAAAGATGAGAAGAGAGAAAAGATCAGTCCTTCTACAGATTCACTGGCCAAGGATCTAATTGTCTCTGCCCTTATGCTCATTCAATACCATCTGACCCAACAAGCCAAGGGCAAAGATCCATGTGAAGAGGAGTGCCCTGGTTCCTCCATGGGGTATATGACCCAAAGTGCACAATACGAAAAGTGTGGAGGTGGCCAAAGTTCTAAATCACTTTCAATGAAGCATTTTGAAAGTCGTGGAGCTCCTGGACCATCATGTGTGAAGGAAAATCAACTGGAGTCCCAGAAGATGGATATGTCGAATATGGTTCTGTCCCTGATTCAGAAACTTCTGAGTGAGAGCCCTTTCAGCTGCGATGAAGTATCTGAAGGTGAGAATAAGCGTTCTGATCCCAGATCAAGCAAAGCCAAGAGACCTGAAGACCAATGCCAAGACAACACAGAACTGGACTTCATCAGCGGGATGAAGCAAATGAACCGTCAGTTTATAGACCAACTGGTAGAATCCGTGATGAAACTGTGCCTTATCATGGCCAAGTACAGCAACAATGGAGCAGCCCTGGCTGAGCTGGAAGATCAAGGAGCCCTGGCAAGCAGTGCCCCCAGATGTGGCCGTGAAGCTGTGATGGCACAAAATTATCCTGAAGCTCCTGGCCCTGAAGTTATCGTCAACAATCAGTGCTCTACAAGTAACTTGCAGAAGCAGCTGCAGGCTGTCCTGCAATGGATTGCAGCCTCTCAGTTTAATGTGCCCATGCTATACTTCATGGGAGACGACGATGGACAACTAGAGAAGGTAAGAAACACTTTAAGGCCCAAGAAAGTAAAGATGGAATGGGTAGATATGAGCAGACTAGCATTCATTCATATATATAACTGCGTTCTTTATCTACATGCACACACACACATACACACATACTTGCAGTTCCCACATTAGATTTCAGTGAAATTATTTTCAGTATAGAAGTTGAAATCAAACCATGCATCTCTCCTTACAGCCATCCTCCTAGGTCTTAGGGGAAAAGGCTAGGCATGCCAGTAGTTCTGGATATGTGACAGGACTTTAACCTTGGGGGACAGGCACAGAGAGAAGTTAGTTCACTGGGTCCTCCTTCTAAGAACTATCAGATTACTCAAGCTAACTCTGCTCTCTCCACAGCTCCCTGAAGTTTCAGCTAAGGCAGCAGAGAAAGGGTACAGTGTAGGAGATCTTCTTCAGGAGGTCATGAAGTTTGCCAAAGAACGACAACTGGATGAAGCCGTGGGCAACATGGCTAGAAAGCAACTGCTAGACTGGCTTCTCGCTAACCTGTAAGCTGAGAATTCCTTTGACTCCCCTCCATCCATCCTCTCCCCGGCAGCAATTTCACCCCAGCTGGAGCCACCCCCATCATCAGGCTGGTAAACTGCACAATTGTGATCACATTTACCAATACATCTGAGCAGTTGCACTGTGAAAATACTGGGTGCCCTGCTGGGCAACATGAATAAAAAAAATTCAAAAACTTGTTGTTATTTTCTTAATGTCAGAGAAAAGGGAGGAGAAAATGGGTTCTTTTTTTTTGTGGCTGGTAATAGTAGTGAATTTGTGTCCATATTCCACACTGGGCTGTTTTCTGAGTGCCCAAGACACAAGGTCTCTAGCCTGTTTCACCAAGACTTCCATCCAGAGTCTGTTTAGAATGTTTCTGTTAGAATGGCAAACTGAACTAAGATAATATCCTTTCTAATCCAGGCAGGCATATACCTTTCTTACTCTTTGGTAGAACGTACAGATAAACTTGTTTAAAACACACACATGCAAAGACAGAGACCTACAGACAAAGACACACACACAGACCTACACACAAAGACAAACACACACAAAGACCCCAAAACACACAAAGACATACAAAGACAGAGACCGACACACAAAGACAGAGACCCAAAGACATACACACAAAGACAGAGACCAACAAAGACACACACACAGAGACCGACACACAAAGACAAAGACCCATACAAAGACATACATATGCACACAAACACACATACACACTAAGACAGAGACTGACACACAAAGACACACACACAGGAGTTCACTATACATGGCTAACATGATCTGATTCTCCCTTAAGCTTTCATGGAATTTCAGTTGATGAGAATTTAGGAATACCTATCTTTCACTAATCTGAAAGAAAAATATCCCAAGTATATGAAGTTAAAAGATGGTAAACTGACCATCTATTCCAATACTATAGGATGTCAGAATCTTCTTCAGGCCTAGGTACTGAAATTTTGCATTCATTCTACATTTGCCAGTGTTAAGGGAATTCATTGCAGACCAGATCAGTCAGTGATCTCAACTCTGTGGGCTCTGTCGACTCAATTATATACTAATGTCATGTTTTGTCACTCGAGGTGCTATGTGTGATATAAAAGGTGGTCTCCATCTTGAAGCCTTCATCTGTAAAATGTAGCTGAAAACCACACTTACACAATTTTGAGAATCAACTGTGGAGGGTGAAATGGGGGTGATAGTGGTTTGCACCTGGTAGATTTTGTTACAAATATAAAGATATGAAGAAATCCACACTTCTTAAAGCCTGCCTTAACAAAGTTTGGAGTGTTCTCTCAATTTCAGAGCTGAACACAAGAACTGTCAGCATAAAAGGACTCAGGTAAGAGACAGGTAAGATGCAAGGGTCATAGGTCAAGATTGCCAACCCCTCACAGTACCTGGGGACTGGAGGAAGGAAAGACAGGCCTCCTCAGAGTAGGATCTTTCAAATCTCAAAGCCTACCAGGCAGAATCAAACATTAGCCAGTCTTACCCAACCCCGAGGAAAGCTCTGGAGTTGAGTCAGCACAGATCTCTTTTTGTCCTTGAAGAAAATCCTTGATAAACAAGTCTGGAGGCCAAGGCTGCATTGGTAATGCCTGAGTCTTTTGCAAGCACATCTGGGTCCCATGAGAGCTTACTTTCTTGATTAACTTCTCTTACCTGGCTCCTGATTTGTATTATAAGGCAGCCTTGGGGATTCCTTGAAATGTGGAAACAGAGCAAAGGAAGTTACATGTTCTGTTAAATGAGGCAGCCTGAGGCAAGATGCTCTCTAAGGGACCTTCAGTTATGACATTTGAGGTTTATGAGAACATGTCTTTTCTCCAGACTTTCTCCGGGAACTGTGTGTGGATAATAAGCAAATTTGGGGTGAGGAAATTTGATCTTTTCCAGAACGAACTGACAGATCCCAGCAGGGAAAGGAATGCTTTGGGCTACAAGAGCTCTGACAGGGGTCTGGAGAAGCTCAATAGTCCTCAGGGTTTATTCCTGGAGAGTGAGGCCCTGGCCTTTGACCTCTGTCAATGAGAAATTGATCCCAGGCATCCCAATAGCAATGTGGCCATACTCAGTGGTAGCAGCTGGAAAAGCTCGGGGCTTATGCTCAGCTGAGAGGCCCGTATTAGTGGGAAAGGAAGCAAGGCAGGGGGAAATGCGATCCCCGCTTGGCAAGTACAACCTTGGTAGTTTATAACAGTTTCAGCCTCTCTGAAAAGAGACCTCCATTTCCAAAGAGTCATGAGTGGAACTTCTCTAGATTATCACAGGACCATAGCTGCACCATGCTGAGGCCAAGAGCTGCTTGTCTGTGTCAAAAACTAAGGTATCAAAAAAAAAATTCCACACATGTATACAATGTATCTTGGCGATATTCATCTCCATCCCTCTCCATCAGCCCCTCCAGGCACTCCCTACAAATCTCCTTCCCAACTTCAAGTCCCCCCCTTTTTGTAACCCCCTGAATCTGAATTCATATTGCCCACTCGAACGTGTAGGGTCATCCACTGGGGCATAAGGAACTTAATGATCATTCCCCCAAAGAAAAGTGATTCTCTCTTCTTCAGAAGCTACCAATTGCCGATAGCTCATCAGGAGTAGGACATGTAGGTAGTTTGCAGGTAAAGGTGACTGCTGGGAGTTCATGTGTGCAACCTCCATGCTACACCCTGGGAGCAGAAGCCCACAGCACTCCTCCTCACCCACCAGCTCTTACATTCTTTCTATCTCTCATTCCCCCATACCATTCTACCCCGACTGAGCACTCACAGCGGCTTTGAACTGTGTCTATATTAATATAGCATTGAGCTTCTCCGACCAAGGTTGACAGCAACACAAATCTCCAAATAGAAACACAAATATTGAAAAGCAGTTTGACAACGTGAACATTTAGAAAAACAAAAAGCAATCGTTTCTTTCCTAGAGTCTATGTTTTCCTTAGCCATGGGATTTTTACCATGTTTATAGGAACAGACCTCAAATCCAACCAGGAGAGCAGTCAACACATCCATAAACAACTTTCCCACTATCACAACAGTGAGCATATCTTGCCTTAAAGTTAGTATTGTAGTATGCAAAATCCATGGCTTTCTGCCCCGGAAGCCCTGCACAGCACTTCTAGTACTAAGAAAGTTAGCCAGCAGAGCTTCCCAAGCATTTGAAGGTAGTAATCTTCAGTTGCAGGCCAGAGAGAAGTAAAATTTCATGACATTTAAAAATAATGCCAAACCCCACACGGTGAATAACATACCAAAAAGTGGTGATACAAAAGACCAGCCACACCATAATAAAGAGGGGATACTGGTAAAAATGTATCGCTGAGAATACTTTATAGGAGTCGAGCAAGACAGTATTTAGAAAATGTGTTGACCTAAAAGCCTGAGGCAAGGCAGAAAAGGCGTGAAACTTATTTCCCGTAAGCCTTAAAGAGCCAAGCAGTGAGTGAGCAGTAGGGCAGTGCTTTCTTTCTGGCCTACCATGACTGGATTACATCTTTCCTAAGAAAAGCTCTTAGGTAATTCCTTGGTAAAATCAACAATCTGAGACAATGAGATAGCTTGGCAGGTAAAATTGTTGGTTACCAAGCCTGATGACCTGAGTCCAATCCCCAAAACACACAGGGTAAAAAAGTGAGAATTGACCCCCCCTACACAGTTGTCAACAACAACAACAACAACAACAACACACACACACACACACACACACACACACACACACGCACTTGCAATTCTCTCTTAGTAAACCTCCAGTTGAGACAGAAGAAAAGAGTAAAAGAAAGATATCGAGTTAAACTGCTACTACTGCAAATGATATTTTAGTATATCCATGAAACCAAAACCCCAAAGAGGTTTGCAGATGGACATGATAAAGACATTGGAAAACTGTAAGAATCTATCACCAAATGAAATGATCCCAGCCACTTTCTCCATCCACGGTTACTGAAACACGGAAAAAGACCTAGCAGTTCCTCCAAAGTACACTGAGGTGTCAGAGCACCAACAAAATCTGAGATAATCTAGTCAGCCAGCTAGAGACAATACCAAAGTCAATTTTGAATTGTGAAAATAGACTCTTGGCTTTTAAAGAGGTGTCCTGAGCACTAGGTGTTTTAATTCTTTCAGTCACCATTTTGAGATGTTTCCTATTGACTGCATTTTTATGGATGAGAAATCAGAGGTGTGGATTCGATTGCCTTTCTCAAGGTCTGCCAGTAAGTACAGGTGGACAGATCCACACTTACCTCAGATCAAACTCTTATGTTCTTAACATACGCCGAGTTCCTACTAGATCTATGCTTATTGAAGGATTGATGTGGTTATCAACCTTCCTAATGCTGTGACCCTTTAATGCAGTTCATGTTGCTGTTCCCCCAAACACAAAGATATTCCTGTTGCGATTACATAACTATAATTTTGCTGCTGTTATGAATCATAATGTAAATATTTTGAAAGACAGAGGTTTGTCAAAGGTAGCCATGACTCACAGGTTGAGAACCACTGCTATAAAACATGAAAGAGAAAAATCAAAAGTAAAGTAAGAACTAATGAGTAAAAATAAACTACACTCCTAACTGGTGAAAAAACGCTCTCAAATCCAACAAAGTTCATCTCATATATTGTCAATTCAGTAACTCTAATTCAACACATAGACTTTATATAGTACAAACATAAAACTCCTTAATTAAAAATATACACTTCATGGGATGTTAATTTAAATTTATAGGATAATATTATATATCCAAGGTGCTTAATAATAGTAACTTTACACTGGAGAAACTCTATAGTTCTTCATGTGTTTGTAACTCCTGATCTGATATGGGGAGATGGCTATATCATCCGTGTTTCCTTCTGGTTTGAAAACCATACACCCAATCTAAGTATAAAATGCCATCAGACTGACACAAAGTGAGTTCATATTATGTACCAGAACAGATTTCAAAATTTGCAAGGGAATAATTTAGGTTGCTAGAAATATTCTACTTATTTTAATAGGGGAAATGCCCAACAGAGATATAGGTAGGTAGGAGGTAGGTGTAGGTAGGTAGGTAGGATAGATAGATAGATAGATAGATAAATAGATAGATAGATAGATAGAAATACACCTCTCAGGACTCATCAAACCTGTATCCTTAAATTTACTGAATTTTAGTCACCTAACAGGTCTCAAAAAGGTTGACTTAATGTATGTTTAGGGCCAGAAGTGTAGTTCAGTGACAGAGCCTATGCTTAGAATGCATGGAGTTTAGGTTCAATCCTAGCACATACACAAACATATTTAAACTTAGTGAACACCTACAAGGGAAACAATTGCTTTCCCTGATACCAGCCCCTTTTTCCTCCACCAGAAAGAGAGAAACTCTTTTTCAAAAAGTCTTCACTTCCACATCTTTCTGACTGGGCTTGGAGCCATCTTTAATGTGTAGACCATTGTTTTGTTTTTTCTTTTTGTCTGCTGGACCAGAATAGGATCTTGAATGCTCTTCTTTATGGAATCTTCCCACCTATATCTTAGCTATATCCCTAAGGGGAGGAGGTCCCCAAGTCAACCTCTTATTCTCACAAAGGTTGTCACCTTAGGAAAGGCTTCCTTCACTACCCTGTCATCTTGCCTAGAGCACCCTGCCTTGTTTTTAATGACACAAAATGGTCATTTTGTTTATCACCATTTAGATGCTTACTGTCTCGTCACACTAGTATGGTGACTTCAGGAGCCAAAGGACCTGTAAGTTTTGCCCAATACTCTTAGCACCCAGCACAGTGATTAGCATATAGTAGCAATTCAAGGCATGCCTGTTAAATAGCAAATGGATTGTGAATCAGAAAAGTTGCCATTAACCTTGGCTACCTCACTTACATATCCTGGTGTTAGCTTCTCCACTTCAAAAGGGAGATGCTAATCAATGTATTTAATACACACCTCTCTGGAAATGCTATGAAGATCAATAGAGACAATCAGAGTGAAAACATTTGAAAATAATGCCTAAATTGTCCATTAAATCTTCAATACAAAGATGATCATAATGATAATATTTAAAAATTTGACTACAGGCCAGACATTCTTCTAAGTGTCTTCTAGCATGATATCATCTAACCTCTCCAGCAAACCTAAGGAGTAGGTACTATCATTATCCCAGAGATAGAGTTACTGAGTTCCATAGAGGGTGACTAACCTCTGGAATGAGATGAGTAGTTTGGCTGCAGGAATCCAGCATAATGGATAGACATGAGCTTTCAAAAGGGTTTTGCAGGCATGTGGCTTGGCTCAGAAAGTCAAAAGCTGTGCAAGGCACTGGGACACAGCATAGGTGATGTTTTTCCCCTTCTCTAAGTACAGGGGCTAAAAACACAGCCCAGAAAAAGATTTTCTCACAAGGTTCTTGACTACTTGTTGTGTGGGAAAGAGTAACTAGACATTAGTTAACCCAGGAACACACTGATGAGAGATAAGGACAGTGTGCCCAAGAGTCAGAATGGTGGAGGTGGAGGAAATGTTATGGGGGATTTGGGGTCAGTACACAGGTACTTCAACATTTTAACAGCTAGTAGGGCAATGTGTGTGTGCATAAAAATTGAATAGCAGCCCTAGGTTGGAAAATATTTACTGCCTTTTTTCCTCCTCAGGCCTTGGAAATTCAGAATCCCACCTAACCTGAGTCTGACTGAGGACCATGTAGAAGGCAAAGAACCCACAGGTTGCCTTCTGTCTCGCTTAGTTCTGTCCTTGAGTAGGTTTTAGTCTTATTGAAGTCCTAGTTTTGTGTCTGCCTTCCAACTGAGCTAGAAATAGATGGTAATACATTGACATCAAAAGCTTCCCACCTGCTGGGCAGCCAGATAATCAATGTTGAGCCAAGTATGACTGGCATGCTGATTTGGGATATAATGCTGTGTTAGGCTCTTTTCACAAATTCTCTCATCGTATCTTCACTCCAGCCTTCTTGGAGCCATGTTTTGCAACTGAAGAAGTGAAGACAAAGAAGTTTAGAAGCTTGCTTTTTATCTAGAATCAAGCTCATGCAAAATGATTCTGAAATATGCACCTTTAACTCCCAGACTAGACTTAAGTATTTGGTGGGGGACATATATGTGTAAAAAAGTCAGAGGTGAATCAAGAATGGCTTGGTTGTGAACATAGTTGTGAACATAATGGTCAAGGGAAAGTTGGAGGTGACAAAGCCAGGTCTGGTGGCAGTAGATTGCCTATCCCACTCTAAAACGGTTTGACTCCTAAGTTCAAGAAGACTCCTAAAAGATTTGAGCCCTGAGATTTCAGATGAGGTGTGCACTGTGGTACTTCCTTTGCTGTGAAAACGGAGCATTGGAGTTAGTGACTTACTTCTTAACTTTTCAAAAAGTTGTTTATTTCTTCTTCATAAAAACATATGAATATGAGTGCCCGAGGAAGCTAGAGACGTCAGACCGACGAGAGTTGCAGTTACAGGTGGTTGGGAACCATCCAGTATGGGTGCTGGGTACTGAACTCAGGTCCTCTACTAGAGTTATTTGCACCCTGAACCATGATCCATCTCTCCAGCCCCCTTATTTATCTTTCTGAAAAGTCAGTGCCAATCTTGAGGAACTTTACTGAGGGTAGAAAGGGTTTCTCAGCACCTGAGCATTACTGCTTATGAGAAAAGGAGAGAAGGGGAAGGAAATGTGCCCCTCGTGTCTTCCAGGAAACTTCCAGATGTGACAGACACATTGGTCAGAGGGATGCTATAAGGTTCCTCTTTTCTTTCCATGATGCTGTTGTTTGCCTCCCAGAATGTATTTACTATTCTCACTCCCAGTACACAACAAAGATAGTAGTGTCTAGATTCTGTAGTCTCCTCAACTCCAGATGACAAGTGTATGCGTTTTCTCTGACCCTTAGGGTTGTTTTACACAGCACTTCCTTGGAGATAAAAATTCTGCCCCTAAACTCAGCAAGAGTAAAAAGACAAAAGCAAACACCTTGCTCTGCCACTCTTCCTCTCTGAGACTTTGCTTTTGGAAAAGGAAATTCTATTGACAGAGATTGAAGCTGTCTTTGTCATGCAACCCTGTGGGAAAGATGTCCAGAAAAAAATGTAGTTCTCAACCTGTGAGTCATGGTTCCATTGGGGGCTACATATCAGATATCTTGCATATCAGATCTATGCATTATAATTCATAATAGGAGCAAAATTACAGTTATGGAGTAGTAATGAAAATAACTTTATGGTTGGGGACCACCACAACAAGAGATTGTGAATGCAGGTGCCCAAGGAAGCCAAAGAGTTCAAGATTAGTATAATAACACCCATATCCTTCATCCAGCTCCAACTGCTAATATTTTGCATCTTGCTTTATCTAGCACACAAATAACATGCCATGTATCCATATAAATTATTACATAAAAATAAATCCGCTGACCTGTTTTAAGATTCGATTAGACATCATGATAATCACCAATGTGCTATGTATTTTCTAGGAATAATGATGTATAACTTATATGTGCGATCTTTTTAAATAGCTCAATGACAGCTTTCAAAGCTGCTATACCTCACTGCCATCCAAAGTCCATGTGTAGCATTTGTCTTGTCTCTTTGGTCCTCTTTCATGTAGAATATTCCCTAGCCTTTTTTTTTTTTTTTTTTTTTCCTTTTTGCCCTTTTGTGATACTGGCACTTTTAAAATGAGTTTTGTAGACTGAGAGATTATAATCTATAGCCAAGATTAATTTTTTAAAGATTAATTAATTCAAGAGTCTTAGGGCTGTAGAAATGGATTTCATTAGGTGATCAGTCTTGATTTCACTAGTACATCCTAAGCCATAAAGGCTTCATTGTGCCGTTTGGTTCATTGGCCAGTGCACAGCTACTGCTGCATATCGACATTTATTGAAAACATAGTATGGGTCAGGTACTGAGCCTAAGCACATTGCATGAATTTGCAGAGATGATTGACTTTCCTCACATGATCAACACAAATAACGGTCTGTCAGTTGGGTCACAAGGAGAATTGTTTAGCCGAGTTCTAAAAGTGTTGTGTCTGTTAAAAAGACAGTTTACTGCGGTTTTGAGAACTGTTGGTTCACGTGAGAAGGGCAGTTTAAAACGGTTCTGAGTATTGGGTCCATGGAAGTGGATCTAGCTATGTTCTAAGGCTTGACTTCCGGGACCAGTTAGCATACGTCATAGCGCCTTGGAAAGGCTCGTTCGGGCTGAGGGCGTAGTGTTGAGGCAGAGTATTCGATTACGGAATAAGGTCTAATGTTCGACTCTCAGCCCTCCCCTCCCCCCAAAAGGCCCACTGTCTCCTGATCTTTTATATTCCCTCATATATTTTTCTTTTATGGCAACACGAGAGGGACGAGAGGAAACCGAGGAGAAAAGGCTCCACTTTTTGTCCTTAGACGTTTTGTGATTAAGTTCTAGTCTATTCAGAAATAAAACTCATGGCACTGTTATACGTAAAATTTTATTATATTAGTCTTCCTCACCTGTAGTGTTGCTAAATCAACACGTGTGATGGGTGTTGCTTTGTTTTCTTTCTTTTGCCTTTTGTTGACTGTCTTCAGAACGGTACAGAATTCATTATCCCAAACTGGACCCCGGGCCTCCAGGTGTCCCTTTGTGCTTCCTCTCAAACACTCCCCATTCTATTCTCCTTAAAGAGACCATAGCGCTGACATTTAACACCACGGCAGGATTTTACCATTAAAAAAAAAAAAAAAAAAAAACCAAAAAACCAAAAACAAAAACCTTCGTGTATAGAGAGAATCATACCATGGGATTTTGAACATCTACTTCTCTTAACTAAACATTAGATTTGTGAAATTCAATGATGCTGTTGCATATTGTTTTATTTGCTGAGCTATATAACATTTTCAATGTATCTCATATCATCCATCTCAGACAATTGAATTGTTTCAAATTAGACTTTTTATACACGTCTTTTAGTGATCATTTACACTGGATGTCTATCTAAAATATTTCTAATATATCCTTGTTCAACATTGATCAACATTATCAAACTCTTATCTAAGTGTTTGCACCAGTATCAAGTGGTGATACATTTATGTCCCTTTTCTGTTTGTGTATTTCTCTTTTCTTTCCCTCCTGTCAAGCAGGTAGCTACTCTGGCCCTCTTGACTCTCACAGTATTTCTAACACATCAGAGAGCTGACATTTCCAACACTTACTGAGTTTATTAATAGCCCTCTTGAGCCCCAGAGGGATGAAAGTAAGATTGGCAAGTAAAGGAAGGGGCGTGCAGGGAAAAGAGTTTTCTTAGCTTCAAGGAGATAGATAGTTCCACTGTAACAGGGGCAGAAGGAATACTGCTGGGTGCAGATCCCTGTTATCTTGGTTCTGGAAAGTTTGCAGCGAGCAAAACCTCAGGACAGTGAGGAAGGGAATCTAAGAAGGTAGGACAATGGGCAAACGTTAAAACCAAACAAACAAACATCATTATGCTTCCAGACCTGCAGACCCTGCCCAGGGACCTACAAATAGCTCAGCAGCAGCCAGTGTGAGCGGATGACTTGATGAGATTAGATAGATGTTTTACAGGACACTACTCCAGTGCCAATAAAGCCTCAGAACTTGGGCACATAACTCTAAGTGATGGGTCACAAGAATAACCTCGGGTTATTTTCCCCCAGGACTGAAGAATTAAGAATTTGAAGGAGAAATTGCTCTAAATTTCTAAAGAGACCTGGTGTTTCTCAGGCACTTGTCTGTCATTCCTAGGGAGTACTACTGGAACACAGTCTAGTGGAACAATAATAAAAATCAAGATAAAGACACTACCTCTGGGCTAACTTCTTTTTTTTTTCCTGTGCTGGCAGTGTTATGTCAGGGTGGAACTAGGGTTTAAGTATAACCCTTGTGCCACATGGGACCCAAACAACTGCACACAGCAAAACTCAAGGGTGGGCTCTTGCCCCAACACAGCCTTCCTGTCATGAAGAAATGTTGTGTTTGAAACATATGTCATACCAGTTCTGCAGGGACACAAATGCATCAGCCCCACCTTCAGCCACAGGTCCTTCTGCATCGTTGTCAATGTGGCTATTTTGGATTAAAATATGTTGCCAGTGTAAATACATAATGCGGTCATGTCCAGAAATGTATTTAAATGCCACTCTTAGTCATTGGTATTTATTACATGTTTAAACGATGATGTTTTGGTTATAACTTTCCTCTTTTATTAATGTTTCTTTAATTTGGTGCTGAGAATGGATTTCTTGCACACTGCTCATGTACTCTACTTCTGAGCCACATACCAGCCTCCTCCTTCTTTTTTAGTAGTGTAACGGCCAGGAAATTTTATATTGCATATGTGGTTCATATATTCTTAGTGGACACTGATAGTCTAGATAAAATCTAACCACCTACTTTACCACTAACACACATTGTATCCTGGCATTTGCCTCTTTTATGGGTTTGCCTCTCCTCTTCCTCTTTCCTCCTCACAGTTCCAAACTGCACACGCACAGCACATCACTCGCAGGGCACTGCAGGTGCTCTAATCCCCTTATGCATTTCCTCTCACATTGTTTACTTTTATAAAAAAGCTTCTCTTCTTTTCCTCCAAATGGATTTGTCTCCCTTGGGTCTTAATTTCTTCATGCATCAAATTAAGGAAGAACAACAGATCGCTAACGGTTCTTCCAGCTGAGTGGCTCCGTAATTCAGCCTCAAAGAAGTACGGTGGCTGGACGATCCAAAATCCATCTATATTTTCAGTCAATGGGAGAAAATAAGGATAGAGAATATGCACTGTTGGCCTAGTGTGTGTCAAGCTTTGTTTTTATGCCTTTCCAAATTACATAATCCCATCAGTAACCCTATGAGACAGGTACCATCAATGCATGACAGGTGGGAAAACCCTGGCTCAAAAAGGTAACATAATTGGCGGAGGTAGCCAGCACCTCACAGCTTATTGTCTTACATCGTGTCCAATAGTTTCAGAGATCGCACTTTCTATTGAAGGAAGCCAGCTGCACAGTAAAAGGACAAGCAAGAGAAAGATGTCAAACTACCCAGACTATTCTCTCCTCTGTCTTTCAATAGCCACTGCCTGGTCTTTCTCTGACACTGCTAGGCAGGTCTCTCTCCCAGTTTCATTTCCTGACTTTCCAAATTTCCTTTCTCATAAAAGCTAAATGGGGGCTAGAGATGGCTCAGTGGTTAAGAGCACTGACTGCTCTTCCAGAGGTCCTGAGTTCAGTTCCCAGCAACCACATGGTGGCTCACAACCATCTGTAATGAGATCTGATGCCCTCTTCTGCTGTGTCTGAAGATAGCTACAGTGTACTCACATACATAAAATAAATAAATATTTAAAAAATGAAAAGTATACTTAAAAAATAAAATAAGAGCTAAATCATAGAGGCTTAGTCCACACTATCTGTAAAACACCTTTGAATGTTACTTCCCCACCTTGTGCACGGTCTTGTGTCCAGAAGGTTTGGCCAGAAGGGATTCTCAATATCTTCAAACTGGATATTTCCTTGTGTTTGGAACTGGGTTTCATCACTACCAGGAAACGCACTGGTCTTGTTACTGGAGAGATGGCTCAACCATTGATACTTCTCTTTCAAAAGACCCAAGTTCAGTTTCTAGCAGACATATCAAACAACATACAGTTGCCTGTAACTCCAGCCCCAGGGTAAACCAATGTCTCTGGCCTTCATTTGCACCAACACCTATATGTCCAAACATACATGTATGAACACACATACACACATGTGCATATATGTATGCATATATATAGTTTTATGTATTTATATAAAATGTAGGATTAACAAATAGAAAACATAAAATATTTGTCATTTTATGATTGGCTAGATTTATATCAACTTCACACAAGCTAGAGTCATTTGGGAAGAGGGAAATCTATTTCAGAAAATTGGCCTGTGGTTGGCATGTAGTTCTTGACTGATGCTGGAAATGGGAGGGCAAGACTGCAGTAGGCAGTGAAACTCCTGGGCTGGTGGCCCTGAATGATATTAGACAGCAGGATGACCAAGCTATGAGGAACAAGCCACACACACACACACACACACACACACACACACACACACTTTAAATGAATTCCATAAGGAGAGAATTCAGAAACTAAGCTATGTATTCTCATTTTATCCCCCTGAGTCCTCTTGGCAAGAAAGGATTAGATCCTTGTTAATTACTAACTTCAGCCACCCTTGCAGGCAACACTGTACAACTACAAACAATGAGAACCTGGATTTCTCAGGAGTAAGACTGTCTTCTCCTGTGCCATACTTGTCAAATCAAAAGTCTCACTATCCCAAAGCAGACAAAATGTTACTTTGAGAAAGAATCAAGAGTAAGGGAAAGAAAGTGTCCCCATTCCCACATAGCCTACAATTCTGCATGCTTCTCCCAGAGGAAAGTAGGGGTCCCTTGAAACATAGAAATGCTTTCCACAGGAGAACTGACTCCCACAAGTTGTACACTGACCTCTGTACAAGTGCTGTATTGTAAAGGTAGTACCTTGGATGAGCAGTGTTTTACAGACCTAACCTGAACACAGCCATACTAAAACAAACAAGCCACGTTATTAAATAGCATGGAATGAATAATCATACACATGATATTTATTACCCTATCATAAAAGGGATGTTTATTATTAGAGAGAGTCAGTTTTCTCTAAGGGCATGACCCCTGGTAGGTCAACCACAGTCCAGAGGATAGCCCTGCATCTGGGACTATAAGGACATTACAAATGGAACTTGATAGGTTATTTTTTTAAAGATACAAAATTAGATGATAAAGAGTCAGGGTAGATTTTAAAGGAGTTAGGGTAACAAGTATGGGGTAAATATGAACAAAATACATTGTATGAATTTCCCAAAGAAATTTAGTATCATTTAAGTGAAACCATAGTATCAATTTTTCCAGCTTTGATTTTGTAGTCGTTTTTTGGTATTTCTGGTTCTTATGATCTTTCCTGCTTCCTTGATGTTCAGTGAGCCATAGATGAAGGATATGTGACACAGATTTGTCTATAGGGCTGGGCTCCCCCGGTTGTTGATCTCTGCATTGTGTCCATTTGTGGTTGTCGGTGATAGTCTCCATTTGATGTAAAGAGAAGCTTCTTTGATGAGAGGTACTAGCGATACTTATCTGTGGGTATAAGGATAAGATGCAGAATGCAGTAAGCATCTTTCTGTCCTTTTGATAAAGCTTCTCATTTGAATAGTTTTAAGATCCTTACTGCATATATGACTGTCCTAACTGCATGTACGCCTGCATGCCAGAAGAGGGCATCAGATCTCATCACGGATGGTTGTGAGCCACCATGTGGCTGCTGGGAATTGAACTCAGGACCTCTGGGAGAGCAGTCAGTGCTCTTCACCACTGAGTCATATCACCAGCCCCGAGTTTTAATTTTTTAAGTAAAATATTTTTACTTATTCTTTGAGAATCGTATATGGACATATAGTAGACATATGATGTAGTTTGAACATATCCATCCTCTTTCCCCATCCAACTTCTTCTAAATCATCCCCATATTCTGCTCCTAGCTCCATACCATATCCTCTTTACAATTTCTTTCTTTCTTTTTCTATAGCCTTCTGTATCTAATTCATGGTGCTCCACATATATATGGCTGTGAGCCATCCACTAAAGCATGGCCATCCTACAAAGTTCTACGACCTTAAAGAAAAATGACCATCTCCCTGCCTCTAGTAACCATCAACTGTCAGTAGCTCCTCAGCTAAGGGCCAAGGCTTGTGTGTCCCTTCTAGATACATACTGGAATGCTGCCTGGCTTGATCTTACACAGGCAACTCCAACTATTACGAGTACATGAGTTCAATAGTCTTGTCATGTCCAGAAAACACTTTCACCCTAATTCTTCCCAACTTCTGACTCTGACAATCTTTTCCCCCCTCCTTCTGCAATGTACCCTGAGCTTTGGAGGAGGAGTATGATACAGGAATCTCATCTGGATGTTTATTCTCTGCACCTTGTGAGAGTCTGCATTCACTGTCATTTTCTGCATAAATAAAAATTACCTGATGAGGTGAAAAATTGTGCTGGTCTATAAATATAAGAATAAATATCTGGAAGGCAATTTAATAATCCTTAGTATAATAATAATAATAATAATAACAACAACAACAACGGTAAGTTCCCCCTTCAGGTATATGATGCTCGTGGCCCAAGGTTTTGGCTAGATTTGTAGTACCAGGCATGCGTAATAGTACCATTTCTATGAAGTAGGCCTTAAATTGAATCAGAAAGCATTTGGTTACTCCCAGAACATTTATGACACTACTATACACATAGACATATATTACTAGGCCAGGTATTATTGTAACTAACACAGGTCACTGCTGGGTAAAACTGTTGATGGCTTTTCTTCCCCAACAACCTGCATAGAACCTTTTACTGTTATGAAAGCTGGCCAGCAGAGCAAACATCTCCAAATGAATACTAGCTTAATTTCTCCATGTCCTATAAACAAAGGGTGTGGTGTCTTCAGCAATAGGCTCTTACTATAAAGTTCTGGTGGGCAACCAAAAGCTGTAACAATAACAGGTATGGTTTTGATGGCTTCTGTGACCATTAACAACTTCAGGGAAGACCTGCACCTGACCCTAGGTTTTTATTCTGTGTCTTTTTGGTGCACAAATTTAAAAATTACTGTTTAAAGAGAAATGTAAGCATTATAAAACCAATTAGACTGAGATTGCCCACGTTTGATGACATAGGATAACATGTCTCTTTTGGTCCCATAGTATAGTAGAATACTTGTTTCCCCCTCCCCCTTCTCTGCCCTTCTCTCCCTGCAAGCCCCAAACTCACAGCTATTCTCCTGTCTCAGCCTCTAGTGTGTTAGATTTACAGAAGTGCACTATCACATCTGACACTTCTTTTCTGATAATGCTTTGACCTATGTGGGTTTCCGCCCCCCCCCATGGTAAAATTTCATGTAATAAAATGTAAAAATTAGATCTGGCTCAGGAATTTACACCTGTAATCCCATCATTTAGGAGGCTGAAGCAGGAGGATGATACGTTTGAGAACACTCTATCTTGATTAATAAATTACAGTTCATATTGAGCTTCATAATGGGCCCCTGTGCTAAAAATATATACAAGGAAAATTCACTTTGTCCCAGGAGTCTGCTCTTAGAAAACTCCCGTCACACTGGCTCTGGCTATTAGTCAAATATGACACCAAGATAAGTCACTTTTCAACAACAAAAACGTTGAATTTTGAATTTTTAGGACTTTACTTATTAGCAACAGCAGGTTTTAGATTTCTAAGAATGCCCAGCTTCTTTGTGTTTGTTTTGACAGACCAGCTGTTCTCAATCAGACTTACTACATCTATAAAGTTATTATATGTGCTATCAATATCTTTAGATGAGTTTTTAAAATACTACAAAGAAAGTTGGATATTAGCACAAGTTAAATATCTTTTAGGAAACAAAAAAAGATTCTAAAGACCAGAGGAGATTTAAGCATGTAAATCTGACATTGGATTCCGAACACATTGGTCTCCTTATAGAAATTTAGAAAGTCCTGTCCAATGTTGCTGGAATTCGCTGGTTGACCTTTAGTTCTACAGAAGTCTTATTTCCCAAATAGTGAGTCATGGTTTGCCGAATGATGTTTTTGTTGTGACACACATGTAATATGGAACAGTACTGAATAGTCAGGCCACTTTTCCTAGGCTACCCATAGTCTCTTTGAAGGTCTTCTATTTTAGGAATGGCTGATAAATTTCTGTTTTACCAAAATCCTTTATACAACTTTCATCCTCAATGTCTTTTAAAATTAAAGAAAGACATACTTCTCTTTCAACATGTTAAAATGATGTTTGTGACCGTTTCATATTTTCCTTTTGCTGGTGACATTGATAGACATTTTTAAAAATCTTATGGGCTTCTGCGTGTTTTCAAGAAACTGAAAAATAATCCCAGGCTTTCATTTTGAATGCTTTGATTCTAGGAATAAAGCAAGCACATTTGTTTTCACAGAATTTTACATTGTGTGTGCCTGTGTGCATGGGTACAATTTAACAGAGTCTATTTTCATCCTCTTCAAATGAACAAATAGTGCATATCCCCAACAATAAAGAAGCTTATAGCCTAAATAGAACCATCCAGTTCTATTTGTTTTTGATGTCTGTACCATCTGTTGAGTTCACTGATAAATTCTAGTTAGTATTATTTCATGCTCAAGGTGGCTTTATTAATATCTTCATAGACAAATTGAAAAGACAATATTAAATTCCATTTCCTAAAGATCAAAGGACCTCCGAGCTAGGG
The DNA here is from genome assembly GCF_963924665.1 of Micromys minutus. Lineage (NCBI taxonomy): Eukaryota > Metazoa > Chordata > Mammalia > Rodentia > Muridae > Micromys > Micromys minutus. The sequence continues at coordinate 15,360,616 of NC_137970.1, read as the reverse complement.
GAAGCCCTTTTCTTGCTGCAGTGTACTACGTCCATTAATAAAATGTGAAAGTATGTTTGCTGGTTAGATCTGACAGAATCCGCAGTGCTCTGGAAGGGACCAACATAAATGCTGCCAAGATTTCCCCCTACAGGACATCTTAGTGATAACCTCTAAGTCAGGAAGTACAGTTTTAGGTTTGAATTCATTTCACAGAACCATCGAGGGGATAACTGAGTGATGCCTTTTTGTGGGTGGTATGCTCAAGCTAATTAAGCAGTCGCTAGGTTTAGTTAAGCAGGTCATTTTGGGAAGATGGAGCTTTAGGTTGATGCTGAATATCTGCAGAGTTCATCCTGGACTTGTGAGATTCAGCATCCACAGATGCCTTCATGTAGCCTCCTCTACCACACCAACTGGGTAATTAATGCTCTGTTTGCATTGTTTGTTTCTCTAATCCACTTGAAGTTGATCTCTGTCATTTAGGCAATACAGTTGTCGGTCCTTTTCCTACTATTCTTTTTATAATGATGTGTTATAGTCTTCATTTTGTTGCCTGAATGTTTACAAAACAAAGTGCTATGATCTAAATTATGTCCCCTCAGTATTCAAATGTTGAAACCACAACTCTCAGCATTTAAGAATGTGACTGTATTTGGAGATAGGGCCATAAAGAAGTGATTAGTCCTTCAGATGTTCCCTAGCCCAGGTGGCACGATTGATTGTGCTTAGAAAAAAAAAAGAAAAGAAACTGGGGCATGCAAAGGTATATCACAGATGCAGGATCCTAAAGGGACAGTTATGTGAGGACATAGCAAAAAAAAAAAAAAAAAAAAAAAAAAAAAACTATACACCTGCAAGACAAGAAAGGGGGCATCAGAAGAAACCAAACCTGCCATTTCCTTGATATTAGACTTGCATACAGCTTTCAGAATTGTGAGGAAAAAAATTTCTGGGATTTTGTTGTAGTGGTGGTGGTGGTGATGATGATAGTGGTTGTTGTTTTATCCTGTTTCTCACACAGTGTGTACTACTGTTATGATAGCCTTTGAAAGCTAGTGTACTTATTCACAACATTCGTGATGTTAAGGTTAAGTTAGCACTAACCCAAACTAAATCCCAACTGATCCATGTATGTGATGGTTCGAATGAGTAATGTCCCCTATAGTCCCAACATTTGAGCACTTGATTCCCAGTTGTTTACACTGGAAGTGTGTGCTTTAAGATTAAAAGCCTCAAACTATTTCCTGTTTGGTCTCTGCTTTGTGCTCGTGACTGAAATGTGAGCTCTCGGCTTCCTGCTCTCTTGCTCTCATCCCTGCCTCCTGCTGTCACACCCCTGCCTCCACCCTGGTGGACTCTAACCCTCAGGGACCATAGGCCCAAATAAACTCTTCTTCTGTAAATTGCTTTGTTTCTTGTGTCTTAACACAGCAACAGGAATGTAACTAACACAATACACAAAGTTAAAAAAAAAAACAGATTGCTAATTAATGCTCACAATTTCAGTGGAAGTGATCAGTGTTCTCAATTCTTATAAACCAGAGATGATGGCTGTCAATATCATCAGTCAAGAGGAAAAAAAAGGAGTAAAATAAAATAACAAATGTGTGTAATTTATGTATCACATCCACAAAGAGCTATGAAATTTTCAATCCCTGTTTAGGACTACCGTGTGATTTTTGTTTCCCCCTTCCTCAATCTTCTGTGCCCATCACAGAAAACTGAGACAGATTTTCTAGAAGTTAAGACCATTTATGTTTGGAACAGACAAAGGAAAACTAAGACCTTAGGCCATCCAAGGGGTTGTTTTAGGGATGCTGGACAAAAAAAAATGGTAGTTGTATGATGTTTACTTTATAATAACTGTTAGTTGTTCATATGGTCTGTGTATTCTTAAATATTTGTTCATTTTGTGTTATATAGAAGCCAGTGCAAAGGTTGCATAAAACTAAGCCAGTCAACATTCCAGCTGGGATAGAGATTGGTCTCATGAGGCCCTATCCCTAGCTGAAGATCTACTGGCAATTAACAGCTAGCTGCTAAGGTAGGGAGAGTCACTTTTATTCAGAAGTCTGGAGCCTATTAGGTTGCCTATGAATCAGTGGGTGGCCCTACACTCATAACCATATGGACAGCACAAATTGGACTCAGTTGTATATATATTTTTAAAGAGGACATAAAGTTGGAAGGGGGATTGTAAAAAGATGTCTATGAAGTGCTCAAGGAGGGATGGAGATTAGATATGATAAAATACATTGTATACATTTATAAAATTCTCAAAGAGTAAATAAATATTTTAAATGATTTTGGTTCATGGTGGCCCATCTCCATAGTGCCTTAGACATTTACACAGGGAATCCCATATTGCCCTAGGTGAATGGCAGCACATACCAAACATTGCATATGCCCAACTCCATATGTTCTATTGCTTTATATGGCTCTTGCAGGTATAATTATTGGTTTGTTAAAGAAACTTTAGTGATACTCATAAAGTAGACATTATTCGGGACTAGCATATAGGGATAGGGACAACAAACTGAGAGTTTTGCACTGGGAGAGATTGTATTCAACTCTGAGTACATGGTGAACAAGTGGGACTATATTGCTCCAAAACAGTGTAGGGGCAGAGTCTAGAGAAAATTACTAAGGTAGAGACTGGCAAGGTGGGTAAAGGTGGCTACTGTTAAGCCAGTTGACTGAATTTGGTCCCCAGGACCCACTTGGCAGAAGCAGAGAACTGACTCCCACTAGTTTTTCTCTGGCTTCCATACAGGCAGGTGTAGACACGTATGGATACGTGCATGCACACATACATATGCAAATAAAAAAGTAAATAGAGAAAGAAGAATTACTAACTGAAATGAAAAGTAAGATTCTGGGTAATTGTTGAGGGATGGTGGAGGGTGACAAAGCCTATCAGATATTGAAGGGAATGAGATAGTAACAGGGGAATTTCTGCTTATAAGGAAATAATACAGGTGGGCCTAGGAGGATGTTCACAGCCTATGTGAAGTTTAGCTAATCAATTCATAATTTTAAGCGGGGAGGGAGAGTAAAACAGCCTCTTGCTTTGTAGCTCAGGCTGGCTTGGAACTCTCCATGCATCCGAGGATAGCCCCAAACTTGCAGGAATTTCCCATCCAGCCTCTTGAGTGCTAGGATTGCAGGTATGAACCACTTTGCCTGGCTTAAGCAATGAATCTGTCCGTCGTTGACTTCCCACCGCAGCTTGTGATTCCAATTACTGATCACAAATTAGAATTCAATATGTGCTCTGTGTATCCTGACGCTGGACTAAACTTGTAAGAAGAATGATTCCTTGTTCATTTCTTCATTACCAGCACTTTGTGGCTGTCGTTTGGTAAATGTTTGCTAAATGAATAATGAGCTTTTATTGGGACTATCTATCAAAATTATCCATTCTTCATAGCCTCTTTCTTGTGTCTGCATTTAAAGCCTGGATATGTTGGCTGAATCCCGGGCTTGGTTCTGCTAGCTCACATTTGCTTTCTGAGCATAACCCTCATCCTGCAATAGAGAGCTGGTACAAAATTCATTTCTTTAGGCTATATTTATTGACTGTCCACTGCATGTCCTGACCTGTGCCCGGAGTAGCAAGAAGCAAGAGCTAAATTGAAAGTATAATCAAATGCTGGATTTCTGGCAGGGAAAAATTGCTCTGCGTGACTCATTTACTAAGGTTTCTGCATTGATGGTTTCTGGAAATTACTGTTTGGTATCATCTTTTCTAGTCAAACAGAGCTGAAATTTATGAGTCTGATCAGTGCTTGGAAATGTTCAAACTTTCAGAGGCATCATACCGACTGCTCTGACCTCCGTAATTCCTTTTGCTGGTAACTATAATGGATGTGCCTCAGTCAAGAAGCCTATTATTGGAGGGTGGAGTTGAAGGGAAATGTCAGCAAGAGAATAATGATATTAGAGTGTACAAAACTATTCATAGGCTACCAGACTAGATTAGGACTCGTCTAGACAGGTCAGGAAAAAAAAAAACCCACACTTTGTTTTAGGTGGTAGGGGGAGAAATAACTATGAACACCTAGAGATAAGCTTCTGTTTTATTTCTGCCACATAATCTGACTCCCATAACCCTGAGCAACTGTGTCAAAGGCCTGGCGGCTCCTCAGTGATCAGAGTTTACTTCAAGAATGGAATCATCTCTAGCTAATTTCAGTATAAAAGGATTAGTGATATTTAAATGGCTATGGAATCATCAGTGGGGATAGAGAAAAAGGGTCTGGATATTGCTTTTAGGACTGCTCCCAAATCCACACCATAGAAAGAGGCCACCAAACAGCTGCTCCTTCTGCCAAACAGGGCAGCCACCAGCCTAGCCGCTGATTCTGAGACTATGCCATCCCCCACTATGATCTGCATTACTGGACAGACTTAAGACCTGCTTTTGTCCCAGCTACTTCGTATCCAGTGGCAAGCCTCAAGCTAGTACTGTTTCCAACTTAAGTCACAATTAGAACTCAGACTGCCAAAAAGTGAAAAGTAGATGCTTAAACTGTCCCCCCTCCAAAATCCAGGAAGGCACACAATAAAGGTTATAATTAATACTGAATGAGTCAATCCAGAGGGCCTGTCACAGGCCCTAATCATTGACATTGGGAGCTGAGGCAGGAAGATCACACATTTGAGGACAGTGTGGGCTACATAAAGAGAACTTACCTGGACAACAAAGACTGTTCCCAAATGCTGGCTCAAGACAAGCTATCAATCATGGCTTCCTGAATACTGGTTTCATTAATAGGCAAGCCAACTGCTAGTGATCTTAAATAGTAATTACCAGCTTTCTTTCTTCCTTCCTTCCTTCCTTCCTTCCTTCTTTCCTTCCTTCCTTCCTTCCCTCCTTCCTTTCTTTCTTTCTTTCTTTCTTTCTTCCTTCCTTCCTTCCTTCCTTTCTTTCTTTCTTTCTTTCTTTCTTTCTTTCCTCATGGGAAGAAGAGAGAAAGAATTGTGTCTCACTCAGAGTTCTCGGCTAACGTTTTGAGACCAAATCACTTTATGTAACCCACACAGTCCTGAATCAATCCCTGTAGGCAAGGAATAGTTAGTTAGGCACGAATTGATTTAGAGCTGGGATAAGATCACATTCCTGAGCCTATCACTGTTCTCTTGGGACATGGTTAAAGGAATGAAGAACAGACTATTTTCAAAGTGGTTCCCATGTTATATCCTCACTAAATACAATACTTCTAAGTGGACCCTCAAAGGCCTCCAGTTTATATACCACCAGCAACACATAACAATATCTACTTTCTTTTTCTCTCAGTAATCTTTTGTATTAGGCGACTCATTGAATTTTTAACGGAGAACACTATTGCTTTCTTGGATACTGTGATTGATATTTTTTTCATATTCTTTTGATCCTTTGGTTTTTTTCCCCTTGTTTGCTGAGTTTCCTACTTATATCATTTGTTCCCTTACCACTGGATCCACTGGATGTTGGAGATTTGTGTGTGGTTTTGGTTTGGGTTCTGCAGCACTGGGGATCACTGCATGTAGGGACTAGACAAGCTCGGCAAGCATCGCACCGTTGAGCTATCCCACCTGCCCCCCTCTTTCCACTGTTTTTTTTTTTTTTAAGGGCTTCATCTATCTCAGGCTGACATCAAACTGGCTAAGTCTTTGATGATGATCTTAAACTCTCGGTCCTCATACCTCCATCTCCCGAATGCTGGGACCACAGATGTGGACTGCCACACCTGGCTCGCAGTTTGTTTTGAGATATGGACTCACTAAGTTATCCAGAATGGCCTTGAACTCACTCTGTGACTCAGGGAGGCCTTAATTTGAATCCTCCTCTCCCAGCCTCCAAAACTGCCAGGATTATAAGCCTGTACTACCAGGCCAGGCCCAGCCAGTTTGTATGTGTTCGTTTTAGCATAGTAAGAAACTTAACTTGGATCATGAATTATTTCAACAAATTATAAAACTAAAGTTCTGAAACTGAGTGCCCAACTGGTTCTCCCTCCCTCTCTCTCTGTCTCTGCCTCTCTCTGTCTCAGTCTCTCTGTCTGTGTGGGGGGCACACACACACACAGACATTCGTACATTCAACACATTCTTACTTTGGTTTTCTGAGCAACTCCCTTATTGCTACACTCCAAATCCATGGCTAAGTTGAGTTCATTTAAATTAAATCTGAACACAAATCTTTTAAGAGTACAAACAGGAGCATGGGTTGTCACAATTGGCACTATGCCTGCCTTCTTCCGAAAGGTGCTTCACATCCATGTCAAATTGTACCAGTTTGAAAAGCTGGTCATTCACTGTTGCACTGCACTCTCTCAACGGAGCCTTCCTTCCTGGCCACTGAGCTTGCTTTCCCCCTCAGTTCTCATAGTAGAAAAGAAAAATAAATAAAACAAAACATGCTTTTGCCTTGTACCTCAAAAAGGCTCAAAGAATATTTTTTGCCAAATGAAATCATTCAGTAATAAAAAATCATTTCGTGAAATAGTGAAGTAACCTATGAGCCCATGTATTGGTTTCATTATTTTTGTTGACACCATCTTCTGAGTCCCTCCTCTAAGTGAACTAGGAGGTTAACACAGATTCCCTTACATTGCCTCAGTCTTAACATCCCTTACAACTGCAAATTCCAGAAGAATTACAATAGCAAAGGAAACCACAGAAAAACTTTCCAAAGCACTTTTTGCTTTTGGCTTATTTGAAACTTTAATTCATTTTTCTCCCCTCTCGACAAAATAGTATCAACTTCTAATCTGGGTGGGTATTTAATTCCCCAAATATTTAAAATCCTCTCTTTTCTTCTTCTCTCTTCCTACCCCTCCTCTATCTCCACCTCCTGTATGTGACCATTTTGTTTGAAGTTGCGTTATCTTCAAGAACAGCAAGTGCTCTTAACCACTGAGCCATTTCTCCACCCTCACCCACACAGGTTTATTTAAGATACCTGTGCTGGTCCTATGACATCAAAAGCCTATATTTGGTCCTTGTGCTCTTCTAGAGTTCTTACAGGGTTTTACACCTTGTACGCTAATAAAATATTCCCAAATATGTCTGCAGGGAAACACAAGGCATTCTGGGAGGCTTCCTGATAGGATTGTTTTACCAGCTTGTTTGTTTGTTCAATTGGTTTCGGGGTGTGTGCATGTACCAGAGATCAAACTTCAGTGTCATTTCTTAGAAACCACCCACCTTGGTTTTATAGACCTGACTTTCCATTGGCCTGGGCTTCACTGATTAGTCTAGTGTGGCTGCCCAGAGAGTGCTAGGGATCTATCTTGTTTCTGACTTTCCAGTGCACTGTAACCACAGACAGGGGCTACACTAGAAACAAAATTGATGCAATCGGTGCTGAACTTAGAAGTTGCATGCATCAAATGCTTCATTGCAGTCACACGAGGAAACTCCATTGTGTAGAGCTGACCCAGACCAAACAACAGAGCTCTTAATCTCCAGTGCTCTCCTTCTCCAATCACAGCATAACTAAAGCTGCATAACCACGAGTTTCTTGCTTTAGCTTTCCAGGTACTGTGGCTTATGATGATTATGAACCGCAATGCCCAGCTTCCAGACAGCTCTTATTGGGTGGAAACACATACCAAAGATGGGTCCTCTCATTCTCCAGAGGTTCAAAGGAAGCCATTTTTTAATTTTGTAAAGCTTTATTTATTTATTTTTTTTGAGAATTGTATAGATGTATACAATGTATTTTGATCATTTCCAAATTCCACTGCCCCCTTCTTCCTGGTTACTTCTAAATCCCTTGGCCCATGTCCTACTCCCAACTTCATATACTCTTTTTTTTTCCTTTATAATCCACTGAGCATAGTTAATGTTGCCTATATTCCCATAGATATAAATAGAATCACCCCCTGGAGCACGGGCACTCTAATAGGTGCTAATTCCTTGAAGAAAACTGACTCAGTTATACCCAACAGCATCAACTGTCAATAACTCCTCAGGCAACTGTCAATAACTCTTCAGTTAGGGGTGGAATCTAACGGGCCCATCCTCCATTCATACTGGAATGCTAATTGACTTGAACTTCCACAGGTCTAATATAGGCATAGGCAGCCATGGCTGCTGTGAATTCATTAGCACAATCACCCTGTTGTGCCCAGATGATACTATTCCACAAGTCCTCCCAGATCTCTGGCTCTTACAATGTTTCTGACTTCTCTTCCACTATGGTCCCTGAGACTTTTGTAAAAGGGGCTGATATAGATGTTCTATTTGGGGCTGGGCAGTCCACAGTCAGTCATTTTCTGTTGGCTTGGTTGTCTCTGTCACCATCAGTCAAATGAGAGTGAGAGAGCTACACCAATGGATGAGTATAAAAACAAGCATTTGAGATCAGTGTGATGTTGTGTTCATTTAGCGAAATGATAGTAGTAGGTTCTCCCCTAGGTTGCATGACCTTTCTAGCCGTAGCTTCTTGTTCAGATTTATGGTGTGAATTCCCTCCTGTAGAGTGGGCCTTAAATCCAATCAGAAAGTGATTGGTTACCCCTATAATACTTGTGCCTCTATTGGGCATACCTTAGTCATTACTGTAGCTCACGGGGTTCACAGTTAGGTACGTTCACTGTGGAAGATTTTTGTGCCCCAGAAGCCTGCCTAGTAGTAGCTTCTAACTGAATATGAAGTCTGCAGATGTTTAACTATTTCCAGTTAATAAATATGTCTTTCTGAGCTAAACAAAATTGCTCCATAATTCTTTGTAGCACATAAATATCACCTTATGAAATTCACTGTTAAGTATAGTGAGAAGGATCTGGGAGTAGATGGCCAAAATATATTTAATACAAAAAACCCCTAAAACTGGAATAATAATTAAGATTTGATATAATAAAGTCCCAAGTTCTAGGCTGTATTAATTTTCTATTACTGCATAGCATATTACTTATTAGTTGGTATGTATTTCCATATGATAAGTTAGCAGATCAAAAAATCTATTTATAATCTGTTTCTATAGTAAAGACTCTACTTAATTGGGTGCTACTCTACCTAATTGGGTATGGCATTCCGTTCAGGCTCCTACAATCAGGTATCACAGCATGGAGAGGAGATCCACAGTAGAAAGATACTGCTTGCAGTTCTGGAGACTGAAATTAGGCATGTTTCAGGTTCTGTTCATACACCCCATTCAGGGTGTTGATATATAATTTCTTATTATTGTCTTCACATGATAGAAAGAGGCTAAGAGAGTTCTGTCAGGTTCCTCCCATACACTTAAACTTGGTCAAAAGGCCAAGATGTGATGGGATGATCCCTTTTACATGGGTACTATCCCTATCTGGGAGTTCCAGACTTGTGGGCTGATTACCTCTCAAATGACTAACCTCATATCATAATCACATCAGGATGACTGTTTTCAACCCAAAAATATGATGCAAGATAAAAATATCCAGTCTATTGACCTGAATCGCTGCTGGAGTCTCACTTGGCTGAAAGCATTGGCTAGGGCTATGATCTCATCTGAAGCTCAGGGATTCCTCTCACCTCAGTAGATATCAATTAAACCTGCTGTATTTCAGTTCGAGATCTGATAGGATTTCTTCCTGTGTTCAAGGACTACATTCAGCCCTTAAGAGTTTATAAAAACAGGCCCTTATACCATGTGGCTCCTTCTACATTCTGACTCATAACACTATAGCTTATATTTTACAAGTCCAATGGAAAATAAAAAGAATCACACTTTAAAGAGTGTCCTAGTTAGGTCAGGCTCACCAAGTGAAACACCTTTTACTTAACTTGGTCATCTAAGATTAATGACCTGACAGTGACCAACTTCTTTCATTGTTGCCACATGGAGTAACCTAATTAGAACAGTGCTAGCCCCTTCTGTTCATAGATTCTCTGTACACGCAGGGGAGGTACGCATACCAGGGATGGGACTAGTGAAGCTATCTTAAATTTCTGAGCATGACAAAGGCTTGTGTCTGCCACTGATGTCAAATTCATGCAGTTATTGAAAAAGAGCATGACTATATCTGCCGTCTGACTGTATGTTTTTAATATTTAATGTCTTTTTTGTTCTTCTGTCCTTTCACTGTCTTCTTTCTTGCAAAACCTATAGGTCATAGTTTTCCGGTTTGATAGTTTTATGTGGTGGAAGGAATGTAACCAATGGCCTCAACCATCCTAAGCAAGTGCCCTGCTCCTGAGATGGACCTCCAAACCTGTTGTTTGGGAAGGTTTTCCATTGTACATTTGTTCAGTGTGGGGTGGGTTGTAATAGACATGTAAGATCAGATTGATTGCCAACTTATTTCTGCAAAGCATGAGATTTTGCTTCACCACAGCACCATTACCCACCATTGATATGAGTTACACATATTAGTATCATTGGAGTTCTGATCAAAGGCAGGTCTGGTTTTCAGTCACAGTTTATCTGGTGATGTATTTATTTCACTTTCATTTTAAAGGACTTTTTCTCCATGGACATAGAATTCGAGATTGACAGGTTTCAATTTTGATACTCTGGGTCCTCGGGACTTCTGGTGTCTATGAATCATTTCTTACTTGCTACTTTCTAGATTCACTCTGTGTCAGGACCTTTTGATGTTTTGATTGTGATGTGTTTAAATGTACATATGTTACATATTTATTTAGAGTTCGTTAAGAGTCTTAAATATATGATGTTTTTTTCATCGAATTTGGCACATTTGGGGCTTCTGAAATTTTTTGAGCTATCATTGCTCTTCTTATGAAACTCACATTATATACATGATGTCATAGTTAACGATGTTCCGTGTTTTCCTAAGACTTTTCAGGAATCACAAAGGAGTAGGTTGTAATGCCAGTGAAGGAATGCACTTGATGGCAAGGAAAGACCAACTAGGCGAAGAGTAAAAGCCTCCTTCTTCCGTGCCCATATATAGCAGCAGTTCTCAACCTGTGAGTTGCATCTCCTTAGGGGGCTCAGCAATCCTTTCATGGGGATTGCTTATCATATATCCTGCATATCAGATATTTATTTACACTGTGGTTCCTAACACTAGCAAGATTACAGTTATGAGACAGCAATGAAAGAATTTATGGCTCGGGGTCACCACAACACAACTGTATTAAAAGGTCTTGTACTCCAGACATAATTTCTCCACTGTGGAGAAGCAAGCCAATTTTCCTGTGGTAATTTGGATCAGTCACCTCTTGTAACACTGTTATTCCTTTCTTAGCCTGTTGGCTTAAGGGCATCAGAAGCTCTAAGTGTTCAGGGGAAGTCTGAGATTCAAGTTCAGTGGAATGTTTGTTGTGGCTTCCTGGCTGGAGTTCCCCACACGAACCAAAACTTCTGAGCCAGCAGAACTTAAGGCTCCAAGAACAGGAAGCAAAATTTCTCCTTGTGTTAGTGAGTGAAACTACTGTGTTTTTTACTCCTTGGTTCCTGTATCCATGGATCCTGGCTATGGGAGAAACATATATTGGAAACTTACTTAACGCATATATCTGCCTTCTGGAGAACCTTGCCCAACCTACCAGGTTGCTGTCACATAATTGGCACTGTAACTGTGGCTTCAAAATGCCATTCTATCTTACTATCAGGATAGCTGTTTCAGGATGGTGGAAAACATGATAAAACCAGTAGATTTCATAATCATGGGCCCACTGCTGCACTCCTCTGGCTGTGAAGTGAATTCCTTGGTCAGAAACAATACTATATAGAATACCATGATGTTGTATAGATAAGACATTCTGTAAGTCAATGATTGGTAGTTTTGGAGAAAATATTATGTGCAGGAAAGGCAAATCTACAACCAGAATCTGCACCAGTAAGGACAAAGCATTGTCCTTTCCACAGAGGAAATGGTCCAATGTAGTCATCCTGCCACCAGGTTACCCCGAGGAACCGTACCATATCTGGGGCTCTGTGTTGGCCTCTGCTGTTGACTGGCCTGGCACTCAGCAGCAGCTGTACCCAGGTCAGCCTTGGTGAGTGGAAATCCATGCTCAAGCCCCATCTCTGCCACCATGGCCGATTTGTTCATGGGCCCACTGGGCAAAGACAGGGATGGCTGAGAACAGAGGCAGTGTCCACAGAAAAGGTCATCTTATCCACATGATCACTGGACTCCTCCTCAGCTGAAGTCACCTTTGGATGAGCATTAACATGGGACACAAGTATTTTCACATCCCTTGACTATTTGGCTTTCTTTACAAATTGCTATCCTCAACTGCCCGGCTGCTGACCTGGTGGCTGCCTGACAAATGGCTTTAAGAACAATGACACCTATTGATATTCTGACGTCATACCAAGCATGACATGCCCCAGGTAAAGAAGAAGTGGACAGCTCCAGCCCACAGGTTGATGGAGGACACCAGAGGGAAAGATCATTATCCAAGAAAGACCTGACAGGACTCTGGTAATTAACCTTCACTCAGGCTTCTCATCTGGGCTCCACAAAACTTTATGAGTTGCTCAGACCAAGGTATGCCATACCTATACTGGACAACCTAGCACAGGATGTCTCAGTCAGATGCCAGGTTTGTCCAGGAAGGAGCAATACCTTGGAGAACTCTGAAAATTCCTAGCCCTCATACTACATAGGGATAGGAACTAACAAGACTATCTTCTGGTTGACTGACAAGCTCACTGTAACTAGGGGAAGCCCAAATTAACATTAGAGGATATAAAAGGGGCTAAAACTTGTCTACTATCCAAAACATTTGGCCTAGGCATTTCCCCTTAGTCTGAAGCCTGCTCTTCTGTCTTATGGGTTAATTCATATTGATAATGGCAATTATACTGAGACTACTTGGAGGGCATGTACCAATGGCTTCCTACATGTACCTCTTCTGATGCTTTCCAAACTAAGTAGCCAGCTTGGTCGGAACCTAGAGTTATTAAAATTTTCTATTTCTGAATTAAAACAACAGTTAGACTCGCTGGCAGAAATGTTTCTGCAAAACCGGAAAAGCTTAGAGTTACATCTCATGAGATAAAGGTTATGGGATAAACATGTTGTTTCTATGCTAATTGATCAGGAATAATTAGAAAGAAAAATCTTACCATGTTTAGGAAACCTCAAAAAAGAGACAAAACCATAAATAAAAGAATGAATACCAATCTCTGTTCTTCTGGTCACACTGGTCACTCTGCTATCAGCACTGCCTAGGTCTTTAATTCTCACTTTGATTGGATTAAAAGTGGCCCTGTATCTTAAACTATCTGGCCAATTAGCAGTAAGAGTCCACAATTTCACTTATTCACTAAAACCAATGGCAAATGTAACAGGGCCCCAGACCTTAGCACAACTGACTCCACAATGGAAGAACCTTCAAGGCTGTAAAACTTAGCACATAGACAGCACAACCTGCCAAAACTGAAACAAAGGCCTAATGTATCAAAGTCCATAGTTCTGGGAAAGTCTCTAAATCTATTAGCCTTACCGTTTGGCTTTTGTAGTCCATAGTTCTGCTTCTGGCTAACCATTCATAGTAATTGAAGTCCCTCAACTCAAAACTTGCCTTTTGTACTTAAAAGCTCACCCTATGAAAGGCTCAGGACTATACTGGGATCCTGAACCCCCAGTCTAGTCACCAGCCAGATAATAAAGACTTTCTTTTGGCGTAAATCCATATTCCTGAAATCTTCTTCTTTGGTGGGTACCCCACAACAATATGAGGTACAAAAGACCCATAGAATCCAATAAGCTTTTTCAAGCAATTTGGGATTAAACCCCAGGCCCATGTAAATACTAGGAAATTTTACATCACAGAGACACAACTTTAGCCATTTAAAAATATTTACATTTCCTCTGAGAATTTTATACACGTATATAATGTACTCTGATCATATCTACTCCCTACTTTCCACATCCAATTTCCCCAGGACCATCCTCCAACATGTCTGCCTCTCAATTTCATGTCTTATTTTTTAAAAAATCCCACTAAGTCCAATTAGTACTATCCATATGCCTATGGGCATGGTGTCTCCATCAGAGCATAGGCAGCCTACCAATGGCTCCATCCAAAAGGAAATATGACTGTCCCTCCCCTAGCATCCAGAGTCACTTCCTCAGCACTTTGATCAGTCATGAGTTTCAGAAGTAAACAGTGCCCAAGGCAAAAAAGAGCTTCTCTGACCAAAGTTGAGAGCAACATAAACATATAAAAGGTATTTCAGCAATATGGTCATTTAGCAGAACAACAGTAATAAGCTCCCCACAGAGTGTATGACTTGCCCAGGCATGGGATTCTGGCCATGTTTATAATACTAGGCATGAATTTCCTCCTTTGGTTCAGACCTTAGGTCCAATCACAAACCAATTAACTACTGAATAGCATTCATGACACTATTGCACCAGTGGGCGCATCTTGACTGGCAGGATGGTTATTGTGGTGTTCAGGGTCCAGTGCTGGTAAGACCGTTGAATTTAGATAATTATCTGTCTAATTTTTTGTTCTCAGCATGGTGAGAATGGGAGATTGAAGTCAGCCACCACTACTGTGCTGTGGTTAATATATGACTTTACTTCAGTAGCAGTTTGTTTTTGGAGTTGAGTGTACATCCATTCAAGGACTGTTCTTTCAGTCAGTATGATGTGACCTTCTCTGTCTTTTCTCGTTAGCCGTGATTTGAAGTCTATTTTGTCAGATACTAGAACGGTGACACCGGTTTTTTTTTTTTTTTTTTTTCCCCCTAAGTCCATTTGCTTGGAAACCTTTTCCTCATAATTTGAAATAATACACTATTTTATTCATGCTCTGAGAATTTCACATATGCCTACAATGTATTTTGATGATATTCACCCTTATTCCACCCTCTAAGTTCTCCCACATTCATCCCAGGTTCACCCTTACCCCAACCATTTAAAACTTTATATTATTTTTTCTTCCTATACCTCACAGCAGCTAATTTGTACTGCATACTCACGGCTATGTACAAAAAAACCCTATTAAAGAAAACTGATTCTCCCTCTCTGCACTCTGACCACATGTAATTTTCCATGTTAACCATTTCCCACTGTACAAAAAGAAATTTTCTAATAAGATCTGGCAACTGCACCAATCGAAGGAAACACAGAGATGAAGTTAGAGGGCAGTTTGATACTATAGCTGTGTAGCAAAATCATAGTAATTTTAGCCCTGGGGCCTATGAGCTCTCCAATCTTGAGTTGTTAGCCAGATGTACAATTCCAGGCATGCATTTACTCCTGTGAAACAGGTCTTAAGTCCAATCAGAAATTGATTGACTACCCCCAGGATAACTCATGGCACTATTGGACCTGTGGGCTTCTCTTGCTGTACGGATCATTACTGTGGCTCACAGGGTTCACAGATAGATATAGATCTTAGGGGAGGAAGCATAGCAAAACACTAGTGATAGAAAAAGAGTGTAATTGGAATTACCCTACACAGGAGATAATGCTCCTCAAATGCCAAATTAAAAGCATGGTGCCCCACTAGTTATTGGTCGGGGTGTTCAAGAGACTTCATAGGTGTCTTTTTTCTTCAGTCCAAAGGATCCCTAACAGTATAACGTGTAGGACCAGTATAGTGTTCATGTATTCCTTCAGTCTATTTTTTTTTCATGGAAAGGTTTTATGTTGACTTCAAGTATGACACATAGTTCTGCTGTGTGTAGTAGTCTGAGTTGGCAGCTGTTATCATTCAGAACTTGAAATGCCTCATTCCAAGCATTCTGGCTTTTAAGGTGTCAGTTAAACTGTAACAGATCCCCAGACCTTAGCACAACTGACTTCATGATGAAAGTTCTATTCAGACTGTAAAACTCAGTGTATAGATAGTACCTCCTGCCAAAACCAAAACAAAGGCCTAATCTATCAAAGCCCATAGTTCTAGGAAAGTCTCTACATGCACCAACTTTAGCTTCTATAGTTCTGTGTCTGGATAACTGTTCTTGCTAACTGAAGTATGTCAATCAAGAACATGTTTGTGTGTATGCTATGTGCGCACTCACATGTGTATGTATGTGTGTGTGTTGTGTGTGCATGCACACTCACGGGCTTAAAAGCCTCTCCTGAGAAGTCTGTGTGTGCTTAAAAGCCTATCCTGAGAAGCCTCCAGTCTATACTGGGATCCAGAACACACAGCATAGCCACTAGACTGCTAATAAAGACTTTCTCTTGGCTTAAACGCATGTCCAAGCATGCTTCTCTGGTAAGTACCCCGCAACAAAATGATCCGTCACTCTAAGGAGCCTGCCTTCATATGTGGCTTGCCATTTCTCCTACTGCCTTCAATACAGTTTTATTTATATCTATTTTATTTTATTTCTTTTCTTTATATTCAATACAGTTTGTTCTATTTATATTATGAAAGTGTGTTCTTTTCTGATTCTTCTCCTTCTTCTTTGCCTATAACTTGTAGATTTGGTCTTTTCAGAGTGGTGTGTGTACCTTGGAATTACTTTTCTTTACAGAACTGGTCTGGTTTCTCTACCTTGTCTTTAAGTTCAGATGTCCTGTTCTCCCTTGATTCAGTCTATTGCTAAAACATGCAGGATTTTTATTTGATACACTGTGGGTTTTCCCCAGAATGTCAGATTTTTTCCACTAGTTCTAATCCCTGGGTGAATTGCTCTTCCCTGTCCTCCAGTGTCTTCCTTAGTTCTTTGGATATTTCCTCAGATTTCTGATTTCTTCAGGGATTTGTGTCTCTGACAATACTTTTTTTGAAGTCCTCAGTCTGGAATTTCCTCCAATTCACTCTTACTGAATGCTGTCGCTGTAGGGTTAATCATTTTGGGTTAGTGTTCCTGCTTTGGATATTACTGCACTGGGATTTATGCAGCTGTTTTTATTTTCTTGCTTGGCTTGTTGCTATCAGCTGTATTCTTTCAGTTGAAATATTTGCAGCATTCAGTTGGGACTTGGATCCAATTGAATGAATACATGGTGAAGTTCGGGAAATTATTCCTCACTTCAGGATCTCAGTGTCCCCAGCGTAAGGTCTATATTATTCTGAGTTGAATATTAACTGAGAGCACAATAACAGCTGTTCTCTATTATCGATATGCAATTGACACACTAGTCAATTAATAACGGTGACTTATTTAACTTTAATAACTGTTGGAGGAAATCCAACCAAGACAATTAGGAGGATGCACAGATTTTAGTTAATCAGATTAAGAGCTGGACCAGATAAATTGTCCAGCAGTTAAGAGAGTGCACTACTTTTGTAGAGGACCCAAGTTCAGTTCTAAGAACTCATGACTTGCAGCTAACAGTTCAGTAACTGTGACTCCAGAGAATTAAATGTCTCTGTCTCTGAATTAAATACCTGCACTCATGTAAACATGCTCACACACATGCACAGAATTTAAAATAAAATGAGTCTTTTAATGAGATTAGAAGTGGAAGGGAAGAAGGGTAGGTAAACGTAAGAATTAAGGATTAGGCACACTTTCAAAAATGAAAGTGAATAATAAAGGAGATAAGAAAAGAAGCCTTGGATACAATTGTAGTCTATAGGTTTTTTTGACTGTTAAATCTGCAGAGGATTCAAGTCAAGAAATAAACCAAAGATGAGATAGATATAAATAGAAAAATAAAACAACATATGTAGGAATAAGAGGAGTGTCCACTAATTAAAGGAATCACATTTTTGGCTCCAATTAGCCTTGAGGGTTGACTTTAAATTGGGGCACATTACTTGAATGGTCTGCTATCAAGGGTTCCTGTGATCCTTCTGTGTGTCTGCCTATTTCTCTGGGGTTATTTGGACATTCATATATTATACTATTTATGCCCATCAGGAACAAAATAAAGCCTCCACTCTGATTGGTCTGAAGTTTATGACCCTGATGTTCAGCGAGAACACCAAGCAGTGGTGGTAAATGGCAGCTAATTTAGAACAGTAACCAGATCTCTTAACTCCCTGCCAGCTCTCCTGCCAGCTCCAGATCTGCCTCTTCAAACGTTTCTCCCAAACTTTCCCTAACCATCTTCTTAAACAGTCCCTTCTCCCAATTTCCCCAATACTAGCAGCTCCAAGAAGCAACCAACACTGAAGGTCATAGGGTCAAGCAGTTCTAATAGCTAAGAATTCTTAAAGGGCAAGTTGACTAGCAACCAGGATGTTTTAAAGGTCCAGATGCACAAATTAAATCACACTAGCAGTGACTCATTGACTTTGGGGTCACCGTGCTCGGTGTGCTGAACTTGGTGAGAGCCAACGATGGTCAAAACAGCCTGCTACTACAATTCTGTGGCTATAGTAGGAAACTACACATTCTACACATCACAGAAAGAAGATTGTTGGGCTAAATTCACCTCCAACCATGTTGTTCGTGGTTTTAATGGATTGACCTTGGGAATTTGTGAAAAGAAAGAAGGTAGAGTAAGAAATTAGCTGATAATTGGGTTAGACATTGAACTCAGGAAGCAGAACCAGGAGAATCATAAGTTCAAAGCTAGCCTAAATGGCACAGTGGGACCCTGTCTCAAAAAAGCAAAATGGTTGGGATTGTAGTTCAGATGTAGAGTGAATCCCAGCCATGAGGCCCTCTCACGGCTCTGGGTTCTGCCTGTAGTAAGTAGACTTTAGGTAGGAATTAAGACAACTTATAAAACACTCTTGGAATTTTTTTTTTTTTACTCCATGGCTAGATATAAGCAATTGATCTGTTAAAGCAAGAATGAAACCAGTGTTTGCTGGATTTTAATGTAGCCGTTTCCTAGCAAAATGAGTCACCGTCACAGCAGCCAGGGACTCTCGAGGGTTAGGGAAGACCTCAGTTCAAGTTGATGCTTCCCTCTGTCCTTGTCATTCTCATCTGAAGTTGTAGAAAATGTGAGTTTGGGGCACTTTAGAAAAACATCTTGATGTGTATCTCATCTCCTTAACAACTTTAAGGAAAATGACTTTCTTTTTTCTTCGATAAAACAGAATCTCTTTGGGGAAGTCTGGGCATGTTGTCTATTACTGTGATCTTTGCTTATTGCCAAAGGCATCATTCAAGAGGCCATTCTGGTTCTGAGTGTTTCAGAAGAATTTTAATCAAATACTTGAGTTTTAAAATGCCATTGCATTCTTTTGAAAAAGTGTTAACTAGAAAGCAATGTATGGTTTCCATTGTAACTGTTGCCCCTATAAAAATAAAGGCATGTACTTAAGAGACAATATATGAGTTAGCCAATGAAAGAGAGTGAGACGTGAGGGTATGTTGCTCTTGGGAGGAACAGAGAACAGAACTTTAGACAGTTTAAGTCTTGGGGTTTCACTCAGCACCTTGACACTTCCATATGTAATTGTTGACGAAAGGAAGACCTCAAAACCAAACACAGCTGTATCCTTCTCATAAGGACAGACAGGGAAGGTGGAGAGAGGGTAGAAAAGAAAGCAGGGCTCATAGACTTTGAACAAATAAGACAAAAACCAAACAAATGTAGTGGTCACATTTCTAGTCTCTGCTGTGCAGGAAGATCATTGGTTTGATTGCAATCTAGTCTGCATAGAGAGCTGTAGGCCCTCCTGAGATACACAGCAAGTCTGTCTCAAAAAGCATACAGCTGGAAGTGATTGTTGAACTTTGATTTTGTTTTTTGTATGCATGCTTGTTTTGTTTTGTTTTTCAAGATGGGATTTCTCTGTGTGGCCCTGGCTATCTTGAATCTCACTCTGTAGACCAGGCTGGCCTCGAATTCACAACTCTGCCTGTCCCTGCTTCCTGAGTACTGGGATTAAAGTTGTGTGCCACCACCTCCCAGTGACAGCTGCACATTTGATAAAGCCACTTAGCATTTTAGAATTTCTTTTGGCTTCCATGAATCTTACAAGTACATATAATATGCTTTCTATTGCTGTGAGACACTTTTCCTTTCAATGTGAGGAGACCAGAGCCCAAAATAGAGAAGGATTCCATCTTGGAGAAGGACTTTATAGCTGATTAATGACAGAGCCAGGGCTAGAAAAATGATCTTTCCATGACATTCCTATTATGCCCATAAGCAAATGAGGTGTGATTAGAACATGCCACGTCAGTATTTTCTTTCTCTTCAGGCTTATTTGGTACAAGCCGGGGACAGATAACTTTGTTCCAGCCTGGGCTTTGGTTTTCAATCACCTGGAAGGTGATGTCACAAAGCTTTTGAGGTTTTGTGTGTGGGTGTGGGGGTGGAGGCTGTTGCTTTGCTTTGTTTTAGTCGAAGAGCCAAATGCTTAAATGTCCCAAAAAGTCTAAATATTAATAGCTGCTTAAAACTCTGCCTGAAGAATCCCAACTTCTGAGCAGATGTTCTTCAAGATTTCTGGCAGTGCTGAGGGCTATGTGTCTTCTGGGAGAGAGTGAGCTGAGAATGTTGGCAAGCTGTCTAGTAAAAACAGTCCCTTCTTCCTTCCATCCCATGTCCTATGACTCTGGTGGGGGTGGACAAGTGAGCATAATAGAAGAAAGTCATCCCAGCATTGTCTTGCTTTCCTTAAAACAACTGGTAAATTCTCCCCCAGGGAATTCAGACAGATGAGCTGCTTCCCCAGGCACCTGGGCCAGAGTTCTGAGCATGATGGATTAGTTCCTGAGTTCTCTAATTTCCCACATCTGTGCTTTAAAGTCTGCATAAAAACTTGGTAGTAGAAAACACGTTCTCACCACTCCTGCCAGAGAAGCAGGTAGGCTTCTGACTGACTGCATAACTTCAGCTCTCTAGTTCCCAACTCCCTCACCCCCTGCCCCCCATCCCCAGCTCTAGAACACCTGCTGTGGACTCCTTTTCCTCTCTGACCACATCATCACCAAGAGTTCACAACTCTCTTCTCCCCCAGCCTTCCCTCCCTAACTCATCCCACTGCCCCTGCCTTCCTTCCTAACTCATCCCACTGCCCCAGCCTTCCTTCCTAACTCATCCCACTGCCCCAGCCTTCCTTCCCTAACTCATCCCACTGCCCCTGCCTTCCTTCCTAACTCATCCCATTGCCCCAGCCTTCCTTCCTAACTCATCCCACTGCCCCAGCCTTCCTTCCCTAACTCATCCCACTGCCCCACCCTTCCTTCCTAACTCATCCCACTCCCCCAGCCTTCCTTCTCTAACTCATCCCACTCTCCCAGCCCCCAACACCAGCAGGCATCCCCTGCTAACCCATAAACCACTTCTGCCAAGGAAGCAGGTAGGCTGACCTTCTCCTTCTGTTCCTTCAGATCTAATCCCCCAGGCTCTGAATCTCCAGTGGCCACATCTGCCAGGTCTACAGACCCAATTTCCTACCAAGCAACACACAGCCACCACAAAGAGACCTGCTTTGTGTCTGAGTTCATGGTCAAATTTGGAGATGTTTCCAAAGTTTCCTTCTAATCAGAAGGTATATTTTTTTGTGTTTGAGTAAATTGTTTGTTTTTTAATACTCAAGATTTTATTCCCCTCCTGGTCCACTTTCCTACGGTTCCACATCCGATACCTCCTCCTTGCGCCCTGTCCCCACAAGGATGTCTCCACCCCACCATCCACCCTACCAGAACTCTAAACTCCCTGGAGCCTCCAGTCTCTTGAGGGTTAGGTACATCTTCTCTGACTGAACCCAGACTTTGCTGTATATGTGTTGGGGGCCTCATATCAGCTGGTGTATGCTGCCTGGTTGGTGATCCAGTGTCTGAGAGATCTCAGGGATCCAGGTTAATTGAGACTACTGGTCTTCTTATAGGGTCACGCTCCTCCTTAGCTTCCTCCAGCTTTTTCCTAATCCAACCACAGGAGTCAGCAGCTTCTTTTATGTGATTGGGTACAAATATCTGCATCTGACTCTTTTAGCTGGTTTTTGGATCTTTCAGAGGGCAGTCATAATAGGCCCCTTTTAGTCAGCACTCCATAGCCTCAGTAATAGTGTCAGGCCTTGGGGCCTCCCTTTGAGCTGGATCCCACTTTGAGCCTATCACTGGTCCTCCATTTCCTGAGGCTTTTCTCCATTTTTGTCCCTGCAGTTCTTTCAGACAGGAACAATTATGGGTCAGAGTTTTGACTGTGGGATGGCAACCTCATACCTCACTTGATGACCTGTCTTTCTACTGGAGGTGAGCTCTACAAGTTCCTTTTCCCCACTATAGGGCATTTCATCTAGGGTCCCCCCTTTGAGTCCTGAGAGTCTCTCACCTCCCTGGTCTCTGGTGAATTCTGAAGGGTCCTCCTATCCTCCTACACACCCCCAGGTCGGTCACCTGTTTCCATTCTTTCTGATTACCCTCAGGGCTTCAGTCCTTCCCCCCCCCAGACACACACACAATACCAGATCATGTTCCCCTCCCACCCTGTACTCTTTCCCTTCTGCATCCCTCCCTCCCTCCCACCCCCTTGTGGTTGCTTTCTTTTCCATCCCAAGTGGAACTGAGGCAACCTTACTAGGGCCCTTCAGCTTGTTGACCTTTTTGAGTTCTGTGGACTATATCTTGGTTATTCTGTGGTTTTTGGCTAATATCCACATATTAGTGAGTACATATCATGCATGTCCTTTTGGGTCTGAGTTGCCTCACTCAGCATGGTATTTTCTAGTTCCATCCACTTGCCTGCAAAATTCAGGATGCCCTCGTTCTTAATGGCTGAGTAGTATTCCATTGTGTAAATGAACCACATTTTGTGTATCTGCTCTTTGGTCTTGGGATATCTGGGTTGTTTCCAGATTCTGGCTATCACAAATAAGAATGCTATGAACATAGTGGAGCATGTGCTCCTGTGGCATGGTGGGGCATCTTTTAGGTATATTCCCAAGAGCGCTACAGCTGGGTCTTCAGATAGATCTATTTCCAATTTTCTGAGGAAACTCCAGACTGATTTCTAGAGTGGCTGTACCATTTTGCACTCCCACCAGCAATGGAGAAGTAAGTGTTCCTCTTTCTCCACATCAGGTGACAGCTGAGGTTTTAGTCTTAGCCACTCTGATTGGTGTAAGGTGAAATGTCAGGGTCATTTAATTTACATTTCTCTAATCACTAAGAACTTTGAACATTTCTTTAGGTGCTTCTCAGCCATTCGAGATTCCTCAATTGTGAATTCTCTGTTTAGTTCTATACTCCATTCTTTGATTGGGTTGTTTGGTATTTTGATGGTTATCTTCTTGAGTTTTTTAAGTATTTTGGTTATTAACCCTCTATCCGATGTGGGGTTAGTGAAAACATTTTCCTAGTCTGTAGGTTGCTGATTTGTCTTATTGACTATGTCCTTTGCACTACAGAAGCTTTCATGTGGTCCCATTTATCAATTCTTTATCTTAGAGCCTGAGCCACTGGAATTCTGTTTAGGAAATTTGCCCCAATGAGTTCAAGGCTCTTTCCTACTTCTCTTCTATTAGATTCAATGTATCTGGTTTTATGTTCAGGTCCTTGATCCACTTGGACTTGAGCTTTGTGCCAGGTGACAAATATGGATCTATTTTCATTTTTCTACATACAGACAGCAAGTTAGACCAGCATCATTTATTGAAGACACTTTCTTTTTCTATTGTATTTTTTTTTTTGTCTTCTTTGTCAAAGATGAAGTGTGTGGTTTTATTTCTGGGTCTTCAGTTCTCTAACATTGATCAACCTGTCTGTCTCTGTACCAATACCATGCAGTTTTTATCATTATTGCTCTGTAGTAGAGCTTGAGGTCAGGGATGGTGATTCCCCAGCAGTTCTTTTATTGTTGAGAAGTGTTTTCAGTATTCTGCGTTTTTGCTCTTTCCAGATGAATTTGAAGAATTGCACTGGGATTTTGATGGAGATTGCATTGTATCTGTAGATCACTTTAGGTAGAATGGCCATTGTTACTATGTTAATTCTGCCAATCCATGAGCATGGGCAGTCTCTCCATTTTCTGAGATCTTCTCCAATGTCTTTCTTGAGAGACTTGAAGTTATTTTCATACAGATCTTTCAGTTGTTTGATTAGTTTTACCCCAAGATATTTTATATTATTTGTGGCCGTTGTAAAGGGAGTTGTTTCCCTGATTTCTTTCTCAGCCCGTTTATCATTTGTATAAATGAAGGCTACTGATTTATTTGAGTTAATTTTATATCTGGCCACTTTGCTGAAGTTGTTTATCAGCTGGAGAAGTTCTCTGGCAGAATTTTTGAGGTCGCTTATGTATACTATCATAGCATCTGCAAGTAGTGATACCTTTATTTCTTCTTCACCAATTTGTATCCCCTTAATCTTCTTTTGTTGTCATATTATTCTAGCTAGTACTTTGAATATTATATTGAATAGATATGGGGAGAGTGGGAATCATTGTCTTATCCCTGATTTTAATGCTTCAAGTATCTCTGCATTTAATTTGATATTGGCTGTTGGTTTGCAGTAAATTGTTTTTATTATGTTTAGATATGGGCCTTGAATTCCTGATTTCTCTAATACTTTTAACATGAAAGGCATTGTATTTTGTCAAATGCTCTTTCTGCATCTAAGGAGATGATCATGTGATTTTTTTTTCTTTGAGTTTGTTTATATAGTAGATTACGTTAATGGATTTTCATATATTTAACCAACCTTTCATCCCTGGGATGAAGCCTACTTGATCGTGGTGAATTATGGTTTTGATGTGTTCTTGGATTGGGTTTGCAAGAAATTTATTGAGTATTTTTACATCAATATACTTAAGCGAAATTGATCTGAAATCCTCTTTTTTTTTTTTTTTTTTTTTTTTTTTGTTGGGTCCTTGTGTGGTTTAGGTAGCAAAATGAATTAGGTAATGTTCCTTCTGTCTCTATCTTATGGAATATTTTGAGGAATATTGGTATCAGGTCTGATAAAATTCTGAACTAAATTCATCTGGCCCTGAGCTTTTTTTTTTTTTTTTTTTTTTTTTTTTTTGAAGACTTCTATTTTCTTATGGGATATAGGCCTGTTTAAATAGTTTACCTGCTCTTGATTTAACTTTGTTGTGGGGTGTCTGTCTAGAAAACCATCCATTTCATCTAGATTTTTCAGTTTTGTTGACTATAGACTTTTTTAGTCAGATCTGATGATTTCTTTTTTTAATTCCTCCTTTTCTGTTGTTAAGTGTCCCTTTTCGTTTTTTGACTGTGCCTCTGGCCCCTTTAGTTAGTTTGGCTAGGGGGTTTATCTGTCTTGTTGATTTTCTCAAAAAACCAGCTTTTGGTTTTGTTGATTCCTTTTATTGTTCTCTTTGTTTCTATTTGGCTTATTTCAGCCCTGAGATTGACTATTTCCTGCCTTCTACTCCTTTGTGGTGAGTATGTTTCTTTTTGTTCTAGAGCTCTCAGGTGTGCTGTTAAGTTGTGATCTCTCCAGTTTCTTTACAAGGACACTTAGTGCTATGAATTTTCCTCTTAGCATTGCTTTCATTGTGTCCCATAAATTTGGGTATGATATGTCAACATTTTCATTAAATTCCAGGAAGTCTTTAATTTCTTTCTTTATTTCTTCCTTGACCAAATTATCATTGAGTAGAAAGTTGTTCAATTTCCACGTGTATGTGGGCTTTCTGTTGTTTTTGCTGTTATTGAAGACCAGCTTTAGGCCATAGTGGTCTGATGGGTACATGGGATTATTTCAGTCTTCTTATATCAGTTGAGGGTTGCTCAGTTTTGGAGAAGGTACCATGAAGTGCTGAGAAGAAGGTATACTCTTTGGTTTTAGGGTGAAATGTTCTGTAGATATCTGTTAAATCCATTTGGTCCATAACATCTAATAGTTTTACTGTGTTTCTGTTTAGTTTTTGTTTCAATGACCTGCCCATTGATAAAAGTGGGGTGTTGAAATAACTGACTAATATTGTATGAGGTGCAATGTGTGTTTTGAGATCTGGTAAAGTTTCTTTTATGAATGTGGGTGCCCTTGAATTTGGGGCATAGATGTTTAGAATTGAGATTTTCTCTTCATGGATTTTTACTTTGGTGAATATGAAGTGTCCTTCCTCATCATGCTTGATAACTTTAGGTTGAAAGTCTATTTTATCCCAGCTTGTTCTTAGGACCATTTGCTTAGAAGACCTTTTACCATCCTTTTACTCTGAGATAATATTTGTCTTTGTTATTTAGGTGTGTTTCTTATATGCATATCTAGTCTGTTAGCTTATGTCTTTTTATAGGTGAGTTGAGTCCATTAATATTGAGAGACATCAAAGACAGATGACTGTTCCTGTTATATTTGTTTTTGTAGGTTGCTTTATGTGCTTGTGGTTCTCTCCTTTTGGATTTGTTGTGAGATGCTTAATGTCTTGTCTTTTCTTTGGTGTAGGTACCTTCCTTGTGTTGGAGTTTTCCTTCTAGGATCCTCTATAGGGCTAGATTGGTAGATAGATGCTGTTTGAATTTGGTTTTGTCCTGGAATATTTTGGTTCTCCATCTATGTTGATTGTTTTGTTGGGTATAGTAGCCTGTGATGTTATTTGTGTTCTCTTAGAGTCTGCATGACCTATGTATTACCAGGCTCTTCTAACTTTCATAGCCTTTGTTGAGAAGTCTGCTGTAATTCTAACAGGTCTACCTTTGCATGTTACTTGGCCCTTTTCGCTTGAAGCTTTTAATATACTTTCTTTGTTTGTGGATTTAGTGTTTTGATTATTATGTGATGAGATGATTTTCTTTTCTGGTCCCATTGTGTGTGTGTGTGTGTGTGTGTGTGTGTGTGTGTGTGTGTGTGTGTGTGTGTGTTTTATAGGCTACTTGTACCTTTATGGCCATCTCTTTCTTCAGGTTTGGGAAGTTTTCGCCTATAATTTTGTTGAAGATGTTTTAAGGTCCTTTGAGCTGGGAATCTTTGTTCTTTCTCATCTACTCTAATTATTCTTAGATTTGGTCTTTTCATTGTGTCCTAAATTTCCTGGATGTTTTGGGTTACGATTTTTTATCTTTTGTATTTTCTTTGACAGTCATGTTAATCTCTTCTAAGGTAACTTCTACACCTGAGATTTTTTCTCTTCTATCTCTTGTATTCTGTTGGTGATATATACATCTATAATTCCTGGCCACTTTCTTAGGTTTTCCATTTTCAGATTTGCCTCCATTTGGGTTTTCTTTATTGTGTCTACTTCCACTTTTAAATTTTAGATGGCTTTATGCAATGCCTTCACCTGTTTAATTGTGTTTTCCTATATTTATTTAAGGGAATTATTTGTTTCTTCTTTAAGGGCTTCCACCTGTTTACCTGTGTTTTCCTCGTATTTCTTTCAGTGACTTATGTATATCCTCCTTAAAGGACTCTATTATCTTCATGAGATAGGATTTTAGGTCATCTTTCTGATTTTCAGACGTGTTGGTGTATTCAGGGCTTGCCATGGTGGGAGAACTAGATTCTAATTATGGCCATGTCTTCTGTTGCTTATGGTCTTGTGCTTGCCTCTTACCATTTGGTTATTGCTGGTGTTTACTGGTCTGGGTGACTCTGTCTGGAGTCTGACTCTTTTGTCCCTAGGTTGCTACAGGTCTCCTGGTAGGCCTGCTGCACTAGCTGTAGTAGATCTCCTGTGGGGCCTTATAACTGGAGGGTCTTCGGAGGGGCAGAGAAGCTGCTGATTTGTTGTCCTGGCTGTAGTAGATCTCCTGGAAGGGCTTCTCACTCTTGGGTATTCAAAGGAGCAGTTGAAAGCAAAAGATGACAGGGCACCAATTGTTGTCCTGTTTGAAGCTCTTCTCCAGGGGGTGTGGTGGGGCTAATGACTATGGTTTCTCTTTTCCTGTTTGCCACTGAACTCCAGCAAGACAGTCAGTGTTTTGGGTCAGTTTCTCTGTTGCCCTGTGTACAGAGGAACTCCTGGGATCCCTTCAAGCTGTGGTGTCTTGTGTTTGTGTGAATTGTATGATAAATATTTGCTAGATCCTTTTGGTTTGTATTGTCTATGAGCTCCAGCATCTCTCTGTTTGGGTCTGTGTTCTTGTTTTTTCTTTTTATGCTCTATATATTTGTGAGAGTGGGGTATTGAAGTTTCCCACTATCAGTGAATGATTTAAGTGCTAATAGGGTTTATTTCACAAAATTGGGTGCCCTTGTATTTAAAGCACAGATTTTAAGAATTGCAATGTCATCTGGGTGGATTTTTCCTTTGAGTATGTAGTTTAAAATCCATAATTTAGAACCTACATTAAGCTGCTCCCTTCATAATCTCTCTTTGGAGTGTTTGTTTGCTTAGCCTTGCTAAATAAACTTCAGCTTGAACTGTCTATGTCTCTTGACTGAATTGTCTTTTCAAGAAAATGAGAACTGAGAGACCCACCCTCCCATAACATTGCTATATTATTCCAAGTTTTTAGGAGTGAAATTAACAAAGAATATTTCAAAAAATATTGGAATGGAGATGTAAAACATTAGATATTGTAGCTAAAGAAAGTTTCACTAAAAAACCCAAGAAAGTGAATTTTGGTTGAAGATACGAGTTAATAAAGAGAATAGTCATTTATACATCTGAGGGCTGTTTGTATACATTCATACAAATAGTCATTTATGCATCAGCTTCTAAAAAGAAGAAACAGGAAATGCAAAATGCTTGGGTAGAGAAATTATGTAATTTATTTATTTATTTATTTATGTATTATTTATTGTAGTATTGGGGATTGACAAGTGCTCTACCACTGAGCTACAATTCCAGTTTTATGATGTTTTACTTTCACTTATTTGTTTATTTATTTTTTATTTATTGGACAAAGGGCACATGCCATGACATATATGTGGAAGTCAGAAAACAACCTACTGGTGTCAAAACCTGCACAGCTTTGTGATTGGCCTGTCAGGAGAGACAAGGAATGAATAAAGAACAGACACACATACAAAAATGTAGGGATTTGGTGGGTCAAAAGCTCTGATTAAAAATGAACCAGCAGCCTAAAAAGTCTTTAGTATACATACAGTTGAATGAGAAGGCGAGTTAGCTAATCTAGATTTGGGGGAGGTGAATGCTCAGCTACAATCTTCTTGGGAGAGGGAGTGAAACTTGATAGTTTCTGCATTCATGTCACTATCTGTGCTTAGACCTAGGGAAGACGCTACCATTAACTTGAACATGACCCGGGGAAGATCTAGTCAATTCTCATGGGTCTGAAGCAGCGGTGTCCCTCACATGGCTGTGTTCATGTTGTGAATGATCACTTGTACAGGGTTACATCACTCCCTATATAGAGGAGCCTTTTCTTTTTGTTCTATCATGTGAACTCTGGGGATGAAACTCAGATCAGGCTTGAGAACTAGGAATTTTATCTGCTGAGGCATCTTGACAGACCTATGATAGATATTTTTAAATGACCAATTAGGCTGTTCTATAGAGAAAAAAAAATGACCAAAAAAAAAAAAAAAAAAAAAAAAAAAAAAAAAAAAAAAAAAACCAAGGATAGGGGCTGGAGAGACGGATCAAGAGTTAAGATGCTTTTCTAGAGGACCAGAGTTCAGGTTTCAGATGTTGTGTAATGGACTTTTCCTGAGGATCCACAACATATGAACACACACACACACACACACACACACACACACACACACACACACACTCCACAGAGATAACTCAAGACAGACAGAAGTAATGATTGCTCTGAATTCTAAATTTATAAACTGCCAAAGATTTGGGGAAACTAGCAACTAGGAGTGTGGATATACGGTTATTTGCAAGATGACTCAGAAAAGCAGCCGCACCACTGACAAACGCTACCCTGGAGCTTTCTGTACACTATGAAGGCAGTGCATTGGTTCACAAAATCTATCTCTTTTCTCTGAACTCAGCCAGTCAATCTTCTACCCCAGCAGCGCTTTACTTTTATAAAGCTGGGGAGGAACCTTTGAGAATCTTGCAAGTTTCTGCTCTCTAGTATATTTGATGCTTTTTGTTTTATTTTAGGTGTTTCATGAGCCCCCTCCTTCCTAGGGGGAATGTTCAATTAGGAGAAAACTACCATAGAACACAAACACCGAAATCTAAATCTGACCTCTCAAAATGGGCTGCAACTCCAGCTCTAGGGGGGTCTCAAGCACTTTCCTGGCTCTATGGGTGCACATGCACACATTCACACACACACACACACACACACACACACACACACACACACACACATGCACATAACTAAAAAGGACAAAAGTATTCAGTTGACAGGTTCATGCAATCATTCCATTGAAGGTAATTTGTAGTAGCTTATAGCCATTGATTACCATGGTAAAGATGATTAATCAGGATTTCTTAAAGGAACAGATGGATAGGGTTTTGTGTATATAGGCTCAGAATTACCTAGGAGACAAGTCTCTGGCTGATGAGGGAATGTCTAGATTATTTTTAGCCTATGTATGTGTTTGTGTAGAATTATTTAGATTAGGCTGATTGAAACAGAAAGAGCTACCTTAAATATGAGCAGCACTATTCCTTAGGCTTGAGTCCCAGACAGAATACAAAAAAAAAAAAAAAAAAAAAAAAAAAGAGGAAGCTAGCTGAGCATGCACATCCATCATTCTCCACTTCCGGACTATGAATGCCATGTGATCAGCTGCCTCCAGTTCATGCCACTATATTATTCTTGCCATGGTGAGCTATATCTCCTATAGCTATAAACCAAAAGAAGTCTTTTCTCCGCTAAGTTACTTCTCATAGCGTATTTTTATCATAGCACAGGGGAAAGTAGTTAATACAGGGACACTGGTAGCATTTTGCATGTGGCATATTTAAGTGAAAAGATTCAAGCAAAAAGTCTGCAGCAAGCCTCTGAATAGGCCTACAAGAAGCATCCCACAAAAGAATTAGCTGCTAGACTGGACAGATTCTTCTTCTTCTTTTTTTTTTTCAACTTTATTTGAAAAAACAAAGATAAATGTACAGATTTTAGGCATTTTTTGCATAAAAGTATACAATACATTTTTGTCAGTACTAGGTTTTTTTTTAAAGGTTTGATAGTGTGATTAAGATCTTACTAGTTACAATGAGCATAAAGTACATGTAAAACAAGATGTAACCTGGAAATAGTCAAAGTTTTCTAGGTGTGTAAAGATTTTTTTTTTTTTTTTTTTACAATGAGCAAACAGTACATGTAATACAGGGAATAACCCGGAATTTGTCAATGTGTTCTTGGTGGGTAAGCATTGAGCAAAACTTTTTTTGTTGTTTTGTTTTCTTTTCTTTTTTTCTTGGACTTCACACAGTCTGTGAGTTGTTTCTGGGGGAGTGCAAGCCTCTGGGGTTAGCATCTCACTATCAGTGACTGCATATTATGTCTGTTCTTTTGTGACTGGGTTATCTCACTCAGGATGATATTCTCTAGATGCATCCATTTTCTTAAGAATTTGGTTAAGTCATTGTTTCTGGTGGCTGAGTAGTATTCCATTGTGTAAATGTACCACAATTTTTGTATCCATTCATCTACTGAAGGACGTCTGGCTTCTTTCCAGCTCCTGGCTATTATAAATAGAGCTGCTATGAACATTGTGGTGTGGACAGACTCTTCTAACCCACTCAGGTAAACACTAAAATGCCTGTATAATAAATTTAGCCCATCTACAGGTTTTGAACATCATCGTTTAAACGTCATTTCACCAAAGGTTAAAAAAAAAAAAAAAGCACTTCTGATGCTCATGCTATTGCACAATCTTTCTGGTACAATTAATTATATATATAAATTAAGTGGAGCATGGGATTCCTCAAATAACTTATCCACACAATGTAAATCCCTACTTAAAATACCAGATGGTAACTAAGGCTCTTAGGATGTGGAATGTTAACAATAACCAGATACATTTATATACTATGTACATAAAACAGCCTCTGCGAATGTGTACCCCAGTGCAGTCTCTTTGCTAACATATTTATTTATAATTTTATTGAATTTTTTTCTGTATTTACATTTCAAATGTTATCCCCTCCCCCCACCTCCCATTCCCCCTCCCCCAACACTTGTCTCCATGAAGGTGCTCCCTCTCCCAGTCACCCTCTCCACCTCAGCACATTGGCATTCCCCTACACTGAGAAAATGAGCCTTCACTGGACCAAAGGCCTCTCCTCCCATTGATGCCAGAGAATGCTGTCCTCTGCTGCAAAAGCACCTGGGGCCATGGGTCTCTCCATGTGTGCTCATTGGTTGGTGTTTTAGTCCCTGAGAGCTATGGTAGGTTTGGTTACTTCATCATTTTGTTCTTCCCATGGGGTTTCAGACCCTTTCAGCTCCATCAGTCTTTTCTTTACCTCCTTCATTGGGTCCTCGTGGTCAGTCTGATGGTTAGCTGCAAGCATCCTCCTCTGTATCAGTATGGCTCTGGCAGAGCCTATGAGGAAGCATTCATTTTTGGTTCCTGCCAGTAAGCACTTCTGAGTATCAGCAATAGTGCTTGGGTTTAGTGGCTACATATGGGGTG
Organism: Micromys minutus; assembly: GCF_963924665.1. NCBI lineage: Eukaryota > Metazoa > Chordata > Mammalia > Rodentia > Muridae > Micromys > Micromys minutus. The sequence goes on along the minus strand of NC_137970.1, from coordinate 15,328,434 downwards.
GATCCCCAGATGAGGCAGTCTCTTATTGGACTTTTCTTCAATCCCTGCTCCTCTATTTGACCTTGTAATTCCTCCCGTGAGTGTTTTGTTCTCCCTTCTAAGAAGAACTGAGGCATCCACATTCTGGCCTTCCTTCTTTTTGAGCTTCAAAAGGTCTGTGAACTGTTTCTTGAGTATTTAGAGCTTTAGGGGGCTTTCATCCACTTATTATTGAGTGCATACGATCATGTGTGTTCTTTTGTGACTGGGTTACCTAACTCAGGATGATAGTTTCTAGTTCCATCCATTTGCCTAGGAATTTTATAAAGTTCTTTTTTCTAATAGCAGAGTAGTGCTCCATTGTGTAAATGTACCACATTCTCTGTATCCATTCCTCTGTTGAAGAACATCTGGGTTCATTTCAGCTTCTGGGTATTATAAATAAGGGTGCTATGAACATGGTGGAGCATGTGTCCTTATTATATGTTGGAGCATCTCTGGTGTATATGCCCAAGAGTGATATAGCTGGGTCTTCAGGTAGTACTATGTGCAATTTTCTGAGGAACGACCAGACTGATTTCCAGAGTGGTTGCACTAGCTTGCAACCCCACCAACAGTGGAGAAGTGTTCCTCTTTCTCCGCAACCTCGCCAGCATCTGCTGTCATCTGAGTTTTTGATCTTAACCAGTCTGACTGGTGTGAGGTAGAACCTTTGGGTTCTTTGATTTGCATTTCGCTGATGACTAGGGATGTTGAGCATTTCTTTAGGTACTTCTCAGCCATTTGATATTCCTCAGTTGAGAATTCTTTGCTTAGCTCTGTGCCCCATTTTCAATAGGATTATTTGATTCTCTGGTGTCTAACTTCTTGAGCTCTTTGTATATGTTGGATATTAGCCCTCTATCAGATGTAGGATTGGTAAAGATCCTTTCCTAGTCCGTTGGCTGATGTTTTGTCTTCTTGACAGTGTCCTTAGCCTTACAGAAAGAAACTTTGCAATTTCTTGATCTTAGAGTATAAGCCATTGGTGTTCTGTTCAGGAAATTGTCCCCTCTGTCTAGGTGTTCTAAGCTCTTCCCCACTTTCTCTTCTTATGGTTTCAGTGTACCTGGTTTTACGTGGAGGTCCTTGATCCACAAGGACTTGAGCTTTGTACAAGGAGGTAAGAATGGGCCGATTTTGATTATTTCCTGCCATCTACTCCTCTTTGGTGTATCTGCTTCTTTTTGTTCTAGGGCTTTAAGCTGTGCTGTCAAGATGCTAGTGTATGCTCTCTCCCATTTCTTTTTGGAGCCACTCAGAGCTATGATTTTTCCTTTTAGTAATGCCTTCATTGTGTCCCATAAGTTTGGGTATGTTCTGCCTTCATTTTTGTTAAATTCTAAAAAAAATCCATAATTCCTTTTTTTATTTCTTCCTTGACAATGTTATCATTGAGTAGAGCATTGTTCAGCGTCCATGTTTATGTGGGCTTTTTGTTGTTATTAAAGACCAGCCTTAGTCCATGGTGATTTGACAGGATACATGGGATTATTTCAATCATCTTATATCTGTTGAGGCCTGTTTTGTGACTGACTATATGGTAAATTTTGTAGAAGGTACTGTGAGGTGCTGAAAAGAAAGTATTCTTTTGTTTTAAGAGAAATGTTCTATAGATGTCTGTTAAATCCAATTGTTCATAACCTCTGCTAGTTTCACTGTGTTTTTGTTTAGTTTCTGTCTCCATGATCTGTCCATTGATGAGAGTGGGCTGTTGAAGTTTCGAACTATTATTGTGTATGGTGCAATATATGCTTTGAACTTTAGTCAGTTCTCTTTTGTGAATGTGGATGCCCTTGTATTTGGAGCATAGATGCTCAGGATTGAGAGTTTGTCTTGGTAGATTTTTCCTGTGATGAGTAAAAAATGTCCTTCCTTGTCTTTTGTTTTTTATAATTTTTGGTTGAAACCTATTTTATTCCATATTAGAATGGCTACTCAGCTTGTTTCTTGGGACCATTTGCTTGGAAGGTTTTTTCCCAGCCTTTTACTCTGAGGTAGTGTCTGTCTTTATCTCTGAGATGAGTTTCTTGTATGCAGCAAAATGCTGGATCATGTTTATGTATCCAGTCTGATAGCCTATTTATTGGGAAATTGAGTCCATTGATGTTAACAGATATTAAGGAATAGTAGTTGCTGTTTCCTGCTATTTTTTTGTTAGAAGTAAAATTATATTGGTGTGCTTTTCTTTTGATTTTCTTGCAAGAAGATTATTTTCTTGCTTTTCCTAGGGTGAAGTTTCCCTCCTTATGTTGGAGTTTTCCATCTATTATTCTATATCCTATATCAGTAGGGCTGAATTTGTGGACAGTTATTACATAAATTTGGTTTTGTCTTGAAATATCTTCATCTCTTCATCTATGGTGATTGAGAGTTTTGCTGGATATAGTAACCTGGGCTGACACTTGTGTTCTCTTAGGGTCTGTATGACATCTTTCCAGGATCTTCTAGCTTTCATAGTTTCTGTTGAGAAGTCTGGTGTAATTCTAATCAGTCTGCCTTTATATGTTACTTCTCCTTTTTCCCTTACAGGTTTTAAGATTTTTTTTTCTTTGTTTTGGGCACTTGGTGTTTTTGACTATTATGTGTCAGGAGGAGTTTCTTTTCTGGTCCAATCTATTTGGAGTTCTGAAGGCTTCTTGCATGTTCATGGTCATCTTGTTCTTATGGTTACGAAAGATTTCTTCTATAATTGTGTTGAAGATATTTACTGGACCTTTTAGTTGGGAGTCTTCCCTCTCCTTTATATCTATTATCCTTAGGTTTGGTCTTCTCATTGTGTCCTGGATTTCCTGGATGTTTTGGGTTAGGAGCTTTTTGATTTTTGCATTTTATTTTCTCTGTTCTCTCTGTTGTCTTCGGCCCCTGAGATTCTCTCTTCCATCTCTTATAGTCTGTTAGTGGTGCTTGTATTTATGACTCCTGACCTCTTTCTTAGGTTTTCCATCTCCAGGTTTGTCTCCTTTTTTGATTTCTTTATTGTTTCTATTTACATTTTCAATTCCTTCACCTGTTTGGTTGTATTTTCCTGTGTTTCTTTATGTGATTTTTGTGTTTCCTCTTTAATGGCTTCTACTTGTTTAAGTGTGTTCTCCTGTAATTCTTTAAGGGAGTTATTCACATGCTTCTCAAAGATGTCCATCATCATCATGAAATATGATTTCAAGTCCATATCTTGTTTTTCTGGTATGTTGGGAAATCCACTACTTGCTGTGGTGGAAGAGCTGGGTTCTGATGTTGTTACCAGGTTGTCTTGGTTTCCATTGCTTAGGTTCTTGTGCTTGCCTCTTGCCATCTTGTTATCTTTGATGCCAGGTGATCTTGTTGTCTCTGACTGGAGCTTGTCTCTCCTGTGGGTCTGAGGGCTCAGGAGGGAGATTGCTCCTGGGTGTTCGGCTTTTTGTGGGCAGGCAGAGAGTTCTGATGGCAGTGACCTGGCTCTGTCTCTGGGCTGGAATAAACCCATTCGCAGACAGTACCATACTCCCTGTGCCCTGAGAGTTCCTGGCAGTCTCTCCCTGGATGGTCAGTGGGAGTAGAGTGGGGGTCTCACTTGTGGGCTCATTTCGTGGGCTCATGTGGAAGAGCGCTTCTGAGGCTCTTCTGGGTGCTTGCCAGTCTGCAGACAGGCCCGCAGTCCTGATGGAGGTGACCAGGCTTTGTTTTTGGGCCTGAACGGATCCATTCCTAGACGCTAACATATTTAAATACAAAATTAACTGTGGCGTTCTGGCTTGCTTTCTATTGCTATGATAAACAGCACCAGAAGTAACATGGGGGAGAAGAGTTTTATCTGATCCTGATGGCCATCATTAAAGGAAGTCATGGCACTGGCACACACTTGAGGCAGTAACTGGAACAGAGGCTGTGGAAGAACACTGCTCATTGCTTTGCTCCCACAGCTCACTCAGTTTGCTTATTTATACAATGCAGGACCACTTACCCAGGGGCAGCTCTACCTACAGTGGTATGAACACATCAATCGTTAATGAGAAAATGACCCCAAATGTCACTTTGCTCACAAGCCAATTGAGAAGCACATTCTGCTCCTGCGTGATCCTTGTATGTATCAAGTTCATAAAACAAAACAAAACAAAACAAAAAACAAAAACAAAAAGAAAACCAAAAAACAAAAAAGTTAACTTCATCTCTGGAAACCAGAAACAGTCAGTTTCTGTGAACTTTTAAGAGATGTTCTGAGTTTTGCACGTAAGGGCTTAGACTCTTGTTGAGAGAGCATGGTCTCATTAGTTAAACCGGCCTGAAAATTCTGTTCTTTTTGCCAATCCAACCAAGGTCACAGAGATATCTGAGAGGATTTTCAAATGCTCCTTTTCTTTCTTAGTTTTTCTTATTGGTCTTTTTTGAGACAGGGTCTCACAGTAGAGCATAAGCTGGCCTAGAATTTATAATCCTCCTGCTTCAGCCTTCTGAGTACTAGGATTTCAGGATGAGCTTTCCCCCACCACTGTTTCACCTCAACTCTGCGTCCATTAGGAACTATTTTACTGTGTCATTTGCAATATCTAGAAGGAACACCACCGGAGCTGGGGGGCGGCACCCCTCAAGTGCCTTCCGTCTCAGATTTAGCTTTGTTTCCATGGCAGGGATAGGCACTTCCATAGGTAGCAGCTGCTGCTGCAGTGTATGAACAGCTTCCCTGATTGCTGTCATTCTCGTCTGCTGCTCAACAGCTGGCCTATCAGGTGTTAGTTAAGCAATGACAGCCCGTGCTTTCCGTTACACTTGGATGTCTCTGAGCTCAGGACTCAAGAGAGGTTCCTTATGGTTTGCCTTATATCCCTCCTCCTCTTCATTCACTTCTCCCTCTTCCTCTCCTCTGTTTCCTGTGTTGACAGTACACTCAAACTAATTGGAGTCTTTCCATTTGGCTATCTGTGCTAGCTCCACAAAGGATGGAGCCAGAGACCAACTAGTCTAAATCCAACACACTTGAGACATTACAAACCTGAGCATGATGACTCAAAGCTATTTATTCAAGCAGGCAATTTAAGGGGACCTTAAGGGCCTGATGTCCCCTTTGCCTATGTAGAGTCCTAGGGCCAGAGGGAACAACATGAAGAAAGACACAAAGATGGAAAAGATTAATTGTCACCTTCGTCTTGCTAACCACAAGGCAAGAGAGCACAACCCAGGCCCCCAAACTGCACTCTCTGGGAATGACTAGGCAAGCCATGACTCCATGGAGCCCTTCTTTGCCCGGTTCAGCACAAGCAGCACACAGCTTTCCTCCAGGACATTATGGGCATAGAGAAGGCAAACTGCTGGGGAGACCCTCATTGCTAAGGGAGGACCAGAAAGACATCATCTTTGCTGCTTCTGAGCTGGAGAATTGTTCGATCGCATGTTTGATCTGTTCTTTATCTTAACTCATACAATTTTAAAAATATTTTTTTCCTTTTTAAACTTAAAATTACGTTTATTTATTTGTGGTGGGGGTGGGGAGAGGAAAGCCTTGCGGAGGTCAGAGGACAATCTTCGAGAGTTGATTCTTGCCTGCCATTGTGTAGGTCCTAAGAATCAGGGGTCATCTGGCTTTGTCACAGCACATTCATCCACGGAGCCATCTCACCAGCCCTGGATCTGTTGTCACTGGTGGTGGTGCTTATCTGTGTTAAGTGACTATGGAAAGCTACTGAGGAGCCTTGTTGTCATCTCCTCCTCTGTTCTCTATTTGGTCTTTTCCAGTAGAACAGAAGAGCCCTCAGATTTTAATCAAGCCCATCTTCTTTCTTCTGCAGTTCTTTCAAAGCCCAGGTATCAATGCTATTACAAAGGCCCAGTTCAATGCCTATCACTCCAATGAATATTTAAACAGTTTTCTGAGTCTAGCATGTTCTGTGGCCTTCTGGCCTCTGAGTTGCTTTCACAGATTCGTCTGCTATAGCAGAAAGATCTTGTACCCACGTCCCCAGTTTCCTCCTATAAATAGACCAACAATTCAAGTCTTCCCAGCCTACTACTTGCTCCATCTAGACGTGCTGTAAAGAGGAGGCCATCATGCCTCAAGATACCCAAATGGCCTCTAGTCCGAGACTCACCACCCAATTCCTGAACATCCAAAAGCTTAGTCATTAGGAGTATAGTTCCCTCTGGCTAGATTGAACAGTTCTAAGACTGACTGTTGGGAATTTCTCCATCTGTATATGTTTTCAGTTTTGCAAAAATATTTTTCCTATTCATCATGCTATTCTTTTTTCCTAGTAGTTCTGTGACATGCCAACTCAGTGGGGTCTAAGAGCTACAGTGTGTAGACCATCCTATAGTCATACTGACAAAAGCTATCACATTTTCCTCCCTTTAATACTATTCTTCAGTTTCACGATTACATTGGAGAAGAATATTGATTTTAGTTAATAACATTTCTTGTGTTAGGGGTGGGCAAGATTTTTCAGCAGGTAAACGTGTTTGCCATCAAACCTGATAACCTGAGTTTAATCCCCAGGATCCACCTGGTGGAAAGAGAAAACCAGATCTGGCAAGTTGTCCTCTGACCTCTACACATTCACCGTGGCATACTTCTGCCCCACATAAATAAAGGAATCCTAAAAATTAGAAAGGTATGGTGATATATTCCAATTTTCAAAGCAATGCTTTAAAAATCCACCTCTCCTTCCCTCCCCACCTAGCTTTATAATCATTAAAGTCCAATGTGTGCTGCCCATACATTTTTGGATGTGTGGGCCTTTCACTGCAGCATGGTTACCTACATCCTTGAAAGCTAGTTCCCTCCTCCCCCTCTCTACCTATCAATTGCTAATAGCTCCCCACTATGGGTAAACTTCATGCTCATCTCCCCCTCCCTGTTGAGATTTTTGTCTGGCTTGAGCTTGCTCGGGTCTCATGAGTTCATATGTGCAGTTGTTCTGCTATATCTGAGAAACAGTCCCCCCCCCCTTTTTTTCTGCAGTCATCTACTGCCTCTGGTTCTTACAACCATTCTAGTCCTTCTCCTGCACAGGAGCGTGTGTGTGATCTAGATGTCCCAATTAGAGCTGTTCATCCCATAGTCTCTCTATCTCTGCACCTTGACCTGTTTTTGGTCTCTATGTTAATTTGTATAGATGGAGAAATCAACTTCTCTGATGAGTATTGAGAGATTGACTAAGCAATGGATCTAACAATAAGTCATTAAGAGTCTGTTTAATACTATGTCGATTTAGCTGAATAATAATAGTAGCATGCTTAATGTAGGATATTTGAAAACTATAGGCTGTCTCTTAGCAACAGGGAGGCCTGAAAGATCTGCCCTGCCAAGGACAACAGATCACATTGACCTTTTCAGCAATTCCCCAAGATTCGAATAAAGTATTTTTACTCCAAAAAAAAAGGAAAAAAAGAAAAATGTAGTATTGCACAAGGGAGAAAAAAATTAATTCCCAGAAATCTACCATCTAGCCCAAGCATTGTTTCCTTCCAGACTGTTCTAATAGCATACATAACAGCTACAGTAATAACTAGTAATATTTAATGATACTTACAGTGAAGCACTACACTAAGGAGTTTGTATTTATTACCTAATTTCAGCATCAGCAAAACCCCTATGCGACACATAGCAGCATCAGTCTCCTTATTAAAACCGACGAACTAAGGCATAGAGCACTGCAGTTGCTTAACAACATTTACCACAACTCTTTGTACATGTGGTATGGTAAGCAGATAATGTCAGATTTGTCTTGAACATCTTTACTCATCTTTCTTTGCCACACCCATTCCTGTGCAACATAACTACAGAATCTTAGACATGTTGGCTTCACTCCCCATCTGCATGGAGTAGAATCTGCAAATTGGCCTCATATTATACAAAAGTGGGGAGTGAGAAATGAAACTAGGGGGCAGATGAGAGTGTGCACAAGTTAGAGAAAGCCAGAACCAGACAGAGTAAACCAGTAAACCACAGTAGTCCTCCTTGACCTTATAGTTTGCTGTAAACAGTTTGGACAGGAATTCTTCTGTCTCGTATTTATTAGAACTTCAACACTTATCGACTGGTTATCTACTGGTCTCAAAGATAGACTAGCACTAGGAGACTAACTATGGCTAACATACAGCAACAACAGCAATGCTCTCCTCCTCCTCCAGTGACTGGCCCCAGTTCTGTCTATGGAAGTATAAATGGAGGTCATCTAAAGGGCTTCTGTAAAAGCTTTATAGTCCCACCTGCTGACACACATGGCTCCCAAAAGACATTTTTTGTTTGTCTCATTAGCGTTATGAGATTCAGAGTCAGCAGAGACTAGGAAACTCTTGTGGCTGGGTGGGACAGGTTTAAATCACTACAAAAGCCATATGTAAAACCTAAAATTTGGGAAGAGTTAAATGGACAAATTATGGCTGGGGAGAAGGATTCCACAAAGTTGCAGAAGGAACTGGCAGAAGGCACTGAACTTGGCTACAATATGAAGCCCTGTGATCAACCTAACATAGATCATATGCTCACTAATAATAAATTTGGAAAGTGATCTATTACTGCTAGGAAAAGAGAAAGAACACTAGGTGGGTAGAAAAAAAAGGCCACTATTCGGATTATTCACTATTCGGAGTTTTCTTTCCCTCCTCACACAGTGTTTGTTTTGAGGGATGTACCAAGAACTACCTGTCTTCTAGACAGAGAGGCAGGATCCTGAGAGCCGTGTTAGACAACCATACTCTGTGAGCCTCACCCTGGGCCAGACTAAACCCCACTAAATCCTTAGTCCAAACCAGGAAAAGCAGGTTTGTAATCAGAAAATGGAGATCCCAATCAGTCTTAACTGCCTTCAGAAACTGAAGATCTAATAGCTGTGGGAATGCTATATTTTGTCAAACTCATGGAAAGGAAAAGAAATCAGGACTGCAAAGGCCAGATGAGTAAGTGTGGAGAGACAAAGGACCACGTGGACTAATGTGATTAAAAGCGACACACTTGTACTCCCTTCGGCAGCATGTATACTAAAATTGGAATGATTCAGAGAAGATTAGCATGGCCCCTGCGCAAAAATGACACACGAATTCATGAAGCATTCCATATTTTTAGGCAAATGGATGTAACTTGAAGCTATCACCCTGAGTGAGGCAACCCAGTCACAAAAGAACACTCATGGTATATACTCACTTATAAGTGGTTACTAGCCCCAAAAGCTCTGAATACCCAAGAAACCATCCACAGAACTTAGGAAGTTCAAAGAGCAGAAAGGCCAGAAGGTGGATACCACACACAGTCCTTCTTAGAAGGGAGAACAAAACACTCATGGGAGGAAAAAGGGGACAAATAGAGGAGCAGGGATTGGAGAAAAGATCATCCGAAGATGGCCTCACCTGGGGATCCACCCCATTGCCAGCCACAAAACCCAAGCACTATTGCTGATGCCAAGTAGTGCTTACTGGCAGGAATCTGATATGGATGCCTCCTCAGAGGTCCTGCCAGACCCAAACAGAGGAGGATGCTTGCAGCTAACCATCAGACTGAACATTACGACCCCAATGAAGGAGCCAGAGAAAGGACTGAAGTAGCTGAAAGAGTCTGTAACCCCATGGGAAGAAAAAACTTTATCAACTAACCAAACCCATCACAGCTCCCAAGGACTAAAACACCAATAAATGAGTACACATGGAGAGACCCATGGCTCTAGTTGCATAGGTAGCAGAGGACTGCATTGTCTGGCATCAGTGGGAAAAGAGGCCTTTGGTTCTGTGAAGGGTCATTTTCCCAGTGTAGGGGAATGCCAATGTGCTGAGGTGGGAGAGGGTGGTTGGGAGAGAGAGCACCTTCATGGAGGCAATGGGAGGGGGAGGGGGATGGGATTGGGGGAAAGGGGATAACATCTGAAATGTAAATACAGAGAATATCCAATAGAGAGAGGGGGGGAGAGAGAGAGAGAGAGAGAGAGAGAGAGAGAGAGAGAGAGAGAGAGAGAGAGAGAGAGACAGAGAGAAAGAGAGGGAGGGAGGGAGGGAGAGAGAGGGGGAGAGAGAGAGAGGAGAAAGCAACACACTTGCTTTAGTTCCTGATGACTTTTGATTTTTGGCTTCAGTCCTTCCCAAAGCATGGCTTTTCTTACTAACCTTGTGCTCCATGACACCCACAGCACCTTATAACTTTTAACTAAGTTAGCTCAAATAGATTCCTGCTAATAATCATGGGGATCTCAATGCAGATACTAAATTACCTAGTCATCAGAACAAATGAAGTCAGTATACTTGTTTTACAGTTGAAGCAAGAGGCCTCTAGAAGGGCTTTCTGATGAAGTATGGCCAATGTGCTTTGCTGTCTTGGGGAACCACAGGTATTTACTGGACCTAAGTCTGAAAAATATTTTGGAGCAATCTCTAGATTTCTTGGGATCGCTGAATTTAGAACCCAAGGAATGGGCATTTCAGTCTTTTTCCTAATAGAAAACATCCCATGACAGTAGGTAGGTTCAATAGGATCCTTCTCAGTAGTCCCTCAGCCCTCCTGAGACTCTACTATAGTTCCTCTAATGCTACAGTATTTCCATTAGGCTGAAGTGTCCATGCTTTTGCACATTGTGGGCAGTTACCTGCCCACATCAAGTGCTCAGTAAATATACACTGAATGAAACTAGGAGTGCTGAGACATATCTGTAATCGCAGCCCTTGGAAGACTAAGACAGGAGGACTACCACGTTTCAACCCAGCCTTGCTATGTATCAAGATGGAAGGGATGTAGAAAAGAAGGTAGGGGGGAGATAAATATGCATTGAATGTATAACATAATAAATGGTATGAGCCTGTCACACCAGACATCAGGAGACTGAAACAAGATGGCTGAGAATGTGAGGCCAGAGTGGCCCGCATAGTGGGTTCGAGACCAAGCTGAACTACATGTTGAGACCTTGTTTCAAAAAATGAATTAAAAAAAAAAAAACTTTTCTTTTCCCGACTGGCTATATATCCTGTGTGAAAATTTCATGCAGCATTGTTAGTGCCCCAAAGAACGATGCCTTTGAGCTACCTTCCTTTGGCTCTATCTTTACTTATGAGTCTGCATTTTCTCAAAGCGGACTCCAGAAACCAGAAATCTGCTGCGTCAGCTTTCTTTGTCACTGGGTTACAAGCTTAGACTTAGAGTCTGCCAAACATATGAACTCAATTGGGAGTTGGAAAACTATTCCTACCACAGCCTCCCAAGTGTTTGCATAGGTCATATGCAAATGGAATGGCATTTAATATAAGGTTCTTAGATATCTGCAAATTGTGGTGTCTGTGGAATCCTAGAACCAGTGTCCTGTGTGTACTAAGGGAGGAATGGACTATGAAATGCACTTGAGGAGTAGGTGGCATACAGGGCGCATGGGGAGGCACTTTTTCAAAACATACCAATCATCAACTCTAACGCCGGTTCTCTCAGGACTCAGATCAGCTCGAATGCTGCACCGAAGCACCATCTGACCAGATGCTACTAACTGATATTCATACTGAATTCAGCAGAAGCGTATAATAAGGCCTGTTGGTATAATCATTTCAGTGTATATATTGGAGAATAAAAGGTAATGAAAGGCAGCGTGGTTTCATCATAAAACACCGACTAGGTCCTTGTTCTGTGTTTATCATTGCTCTAGGCACTGTCCTGTACATTATCTTTAATCACTTACCTTGACCTTTGTACCATCTGTGCAGTAGATGCTGGTAACACACAGAGAGAACAGCGTGTTCTCCTAAAAAGATCCTGGGAGGAGATGGATGCTCGTTTCATATTTGTTGACCTTATCTTCCACTCAGACTTATTAAAGCTACCTTTCACGAACAAGATATATGAGATCAGTTGTCTGTGGAAACAGACCTTTTGTGTATAGTATTAGACAGGATATCACTGCAGTGTCTATATAAAAAAAAAAGAAAAGAATGATGGCTCAAACAAAATAGGAGTTGATTTTTCTTACAGTAGTCGAAGCTGCAATGGAGCTCCGTTCTTTTCGGTTGCCTGGGAACCAGGCAGCGTCTGTCATTGTTCTCAGTCTGTCAAGTAACCTTACTTTTGTGGTAGTGTGTGCTGTCACTTCAGTCAATGAGACAGTGGAAAGGGACCACAGTGGGTTTGGACCTTCCTTTAAAAACACAGCTTGTGGCCTTTTAAAGCATCTTTAGTGTTGTCCCCTACTTCTCTCTTTCCACAATCACCCACCCCTATTTTGACATTATCCCCTTTCATACTATTTGAATCCTGCTAGTCCTCTCTCTAGCACTCCTCTGCCTCACTCCCTTTTGATTTTCCTGAACCAGAATTTGTACCTACATCCTAAATACTTATCCCCACATCCACAGATAAGTGTAGCTCCCAGTCCTCAAAAGGAGCTTCTCTTTGCAACAGACAGAGACCATTTCTAAAATCCACACTTGGTCAAAACGCAGAGAAAAAGTGGACATGGGGTGGTGCTGGCCTGCAGCCACAATGGCTACATCAACAACACAGCTCCGGTGCCCTAGGCTCAGCAAAAGTTTTGGAAAAGACTCTGCAGTGAGATTGTGTCCCCTAGAAACGACAGGGAAAGTGCCACCATGATCCCTCCACAATAAACAAGGCCTGAAAAAATTGGCAACACTAAAAAACATGGAAAGATCGTGGGGTCTCACCCTGCAACAAAGAATTGCAAAAAACTAAAGGATTCTGAGAGGGACTTCCCCAGGGAAGAGCTCCCCTTATTGATTATCCAATACCATTCCTGAAATTACATTCTGGAGCAACACTGAGAGGATTAAGATTTGTGTGTGTGTGTGTGTGTGTGTGTGTGTGTGTGTAAATAGGGGGAAGGATGTGGGAGAAGTTGGACGAAGGTGAGGAAATGGAGCAAAAATATGTATTTTAAAATATTTTTAAAGTAGCAGAGCAACGGCCTATATCAATTCTCATCAGCAAGGCTCACCCTTCCCTCGGCATTTTTTACACGAGCATACTTAGCCAAAATGGAAGATGAAAATGTCTTTATTCTATGCATTCATGTGCCAGTTAAGCCCCCGTGTGCTCTATTACTGTGAGGGAGAAGGAAAGAACAGATTCGGATACCATCCAGAGGTTTGCTGCCACAGGTACCAATTCAACAGTTTTTAAGAAGGTATGTTGTTAGAGAGCTAAAGGTGAGATTTGAATATCTTCTGACTTTTGTAGAAGAACCCAAGGGAATCTTTAAAACATCCACCACATGATATCAACCTACAAAATAATTAAGCTTTGACTACATTGAGCTTGAGGTTATTTTATAGTGACTAAAAAATCTATTGAGAGCTCATATAATTGCTAAGAAGTGATGGGTATAGCCACACTGAGCAAGCCAACACATTGAAATCCTTGGAAGAAACACCCTTGGAGTGGAGGTGGGTACATTAGATCTGTAACACATGGTTTTGATTGCAGATCACACCATCCAGTTCCCTTTGTTTATTACTGTACAATGGAAGTAGCATTTGAGAGTTCCTAAGTACTTATTTTCAGGACGAAGTGAGGTTCACAGTGAATCCATGGCTTCTGATAATATAGCAAGCATGTTTCCCAACATAGCACCTTGCTCTGCTAGAGCATTCTTTTGGGATTTTGCCCAGTGTGAGACATGCCCCGATATTTTTTTACCCCTCCATCCATTGAATCAAAACTGGTTACATATCTACTATAGGCCAGGGGTTGTGCTAATCACTGGTCCATTCTGTGATTTTAGCTTATGTCTATATCCAAGGGAGGTCTCCCCTTTTCTGAGGAGGAGGGTGGGAGAGAGGGACAGACTGGGAGGAGAGGAGGGAGTGGAAGCTGGACTCAGGATGTAAAGTAAATAAATACCTTAATTAACAATAAAAATATTTAGGCTACAAAAGTGAAGGTGTATCTCAAAATGATAATTAAAAGCACAGAGTGTGTGGCTGAAGGTAGTGTGGGTACTGTGGATTCATAACATGTATCCACCTTGGTTCCATTCCGGCACCAAAACAACCTTGACTTACTCTAGGATTTGTTTTTGTTTGTTTTTTTTTTTTGAGTCAGCTCTAGCAGTGTGGTGGCATTAATGAAACATAACCACAAAGTACATCACAATCCATAATGATCAACGAAGTGACCTGAATATCATCCTCTTCATGCCCAGCAAAAATCTGGAAGGTATTCCATACCTCTAAATGGCATGCTAGAGTAAATAAATACACTCATGAAAGCCATTTAGAAATTATGCACAGTTGCAGTGGAGAGAAGATAAGGTAGCATTTTCCAGCATCCAATTTAGGAGATTTATCTAATGGATTTAATACAGCAAGCAAATAAAAAATTGATTTCTTCTACATAAGTGAAAAAAAGGTTGAGCAATTATCTGATCAACTCTGAAACTATACATATTTAATATAAACTCTACCTTCATTACTTCCGACTAGCTGCTCTGTCTCAGCACTCAACCGCACACCTCCATCTCCCCCTTTTTCTTGTTTGTAATCACTTAATTCTGAGGCTCATGTAAGGGTATCTTTAGTGTTATGGTTTGAATAAAAATGCCTCCCATGGCATTTGTTTTGAATACATACTCATCAGAGAGTAGAGCTGTGTGAGAACGAGTAAGAGGTGTGGCCTTGTCTGAGTGGATATGGCCTTGTCTGAGTGAGTGTGGCTTGCTTGAGTGGGTGTGGCCTTGTTGGAAGAAATATGTCACTAGGGTTGGGCTTTGGGGTTTCAGAAGCCTAAGCCAGGCCATGTCTCTCTCTCTTCATGCTGCCTGTGGATCATGATGTAGAACTCTTAAAACTCTTAGCTACTTCTCCAACATGTCTGCCTGTGTGTGTCCATGCTATGATGACGATGGACTAAACCTCTGAAACTATAAGCAAGGCCCAGTTAAGGAGCTTCCTTTTGTATTAGTTGCTGTGGCCATGGTGTTTCTTCACAACAATTGAACACTGACAAAGACACCCAGTATTTTAATTTTAATAATGGCACAAATGTATAAAAAAATCTATTTCACTAAATTGATGGCCAGATACTTTTTACATAATTTATACTCATATCCTTCTCACTTAAGAAAACATAGGTTTGACTTAAAGTTATTTTCCAGAGCAAATCCATGTTAATTCTCACCCAGAGATGGTGATGGCTACCTTTATTTGTTCCATATTCCATACACATGAGGAGTGCTAGTAATGAAGCAATGAAAAGTATTAAAATAAAAACAGGTGCTGGAGAGGTGGCTCAGGGGTTAAGAGCACTGACTGCTCTCCCAGAGGTCCTGAGTTCAATTCCCAGCAACCACATGGTGGCTCACAACCATCTGTAATGGAATCTGATGCCCTCTTCTGGTGTGTCTGAAGACAGCGACAGTGTACTCACATACATAATATGCAGTCACTGATAGTGGGATGCTAACCCCAGAGGCTCAGACTGCCCCAGAAACAACTCACAGACTGTGTGAAGTTCAAGAAAAAAAGAAAACAAACAAACAAAAAAAAAGTCATGCTCAATCCTTACACACCAAGAACATGTTGACTAATTCTGGGTTACATCCTGTTTTACATGTACTTTTTGCTCATTGTAAATAGTAAGACCTTAATGCAGAGTATCAAACCTTAAAAAAAAAAAGAAAAAAAAAAGCCAAGCACTGACACAATTGTATTTGTATACATTTATTCAAAAATGTTTAAATTTTTTTCTTTTATCTTTGTTTTTAAATAAAGTTTAAAAATAATAGTAATATAGAAACATAGCATGCAAACAACAATATAAACATTTTATTTTTCTATATCCAGGGGACTGTGACTTCTTCAATAAGAAAATATTTTTTCACTCAAAAAAACAAAAAAGGATCTGATGATTTCTTGAATTTCCTCAGTTTCAGTTGTTATGTCTCCACTTTCCTTTCTGATTTTGTTAATTTGTATACTCTCTCTTTGCCCTCTAGTTAGTCTGCCTAAGGGTTGATCAATCTTGTTAATTTTCTTAAAGAACCAGCTCTTAGTTTTGTTGACTCTTTTAATGGTTCTTTTTGTTTCTATTTGGTCTATTTTTGCCCTAAGTTTGATTATTTTTTGCTCTTCGGTGTATCTGCTTCCTTTTGTTCCAGAGCTTTCAACTGTGCTGTCAGGTTGCTTGTGTATGCTCTCTCCAGTTTCTTTTTGGAGGCACTCAGAGCTATTGAGTTTTCCTCTCAGTACTGCTTTCATTGCATCCCATAGGTTTGGGTATGTTGTGTTTTCATTTTCCTTGAATTCTAGAAAATCCTTAATTTCTTTCTTTATTTCTTCTTTGACCCTGCTATCGTTTAATAGAGCATTGTTTAGTTTCCATGTGTATATGGGCTTTTTGTTGTCTTTGTTGTTATTAAAGACCAGCCTTTTACCATGGTGATCTGAAAGAATGCATGGGAGTATTTCGATCTTCTTGTATCGATTGAGGCTTGTTCTGTGTCCAATTATGTGGTCAATTTTCCAGAAGGTGCTGTGAGGTGCTGAGAAGAAGTGTTTTAGGTTTCAAATTGAGGCCTTTGATGAACTTGAGTATAATTTATGTGCAGTGTGATAGATAAAGTTCTATTTTTATTCTTCTGCTTGTGATCCTCTGGTTTTCTTCATATCTTGCTTAATTTATCCATTAGTTATAACTGTTTTGTGTGGATTCATTATGATATATATATATCTTATATAAATATACATTTATTTTTTACCATATATATAAATAATCTTATGTGGTAATATAGATAATTTTGACTATTCCTTTCTAATACAGATGCCTTTATTTAATTTTATTACCTAACTGCCTTAGCTAGAATGTTGGTAAATTAATGTAGACACACCAACAGTTTGTCATTCTTGCCTTTTTACTGATATTAGATAGAAGAAATTATTCTGTCACTATTAAATGTGACTTAAACTTTAGAGTTCTATAGATGTCTTTTGCCAGGTTCAAGAGCCCAATTTTTTCTTCAGATGTATTTGTATTTGAGGATTTCATTCATGAGTACACTATATCTTTGCTAGCCTTTATTCCCAAACTTTTCATGTACCCTCTCAACCACTTCTACTAGAATTCATGGTCTTTCTCTCTGTCCTGTCTACCTGTTGTCTGTCCATCTGTTTGTCCACCCCTCTGTCATCTGTTGTCTGTCAGTTTGTCTGACTATATATCTATCTGTCTGACTGTTCATCTCTCTGACTGCCGTCTGTCTGTCTGACTGTCCGTCTGTCTGTCTGTCTGTCTGACAGTCTGTCTGTCTGACTGTCTGGCGGTCTGTCATCTCTCTGTCCATCTGTCTGTCTGACTGTCTGTCTGACTGTCCATCTGTCTGTCTGACTGTCCATCTGTCTGTCTGTCTGGGCATCTATCCATCTGTCTGTCTGTCCACTTGTCTGTCTGACTGTCCATCTGTCTGTCTGACTGTATGTCTGACTGTCTGACTGTTCATCTCTGACTGCCGTCTGTCTGTCTGACTGTCCGTCTGTCTGTCTGTCTGTCTGTCTGTCTGTCCATCTGTCTGTCTGACTCTCTATCTGTCTGTCTATCTGTCTGTCTGTCTGTCTGTTCATCTGTCTGTCTGACTGTCCATCTGTCTGTCTGACTGTTTGTCTGTCTGTCTGACTGTCCATCTGTCTGTCTGGGCATCTATCCATCTGTCTGTCCACTTGTCTGTCTGACTGTCCATCTGTCTGTCTGCCTGGGCATCTATCCATCTGTCTGTCTGTCCAACTTTCTGTCTGACTGTCCATCTGTCTGGGTATCTGTCCATCTGTCTGTCTGACTGTCCATCTGTCTGTCTGTCTGTATGACTGTCCATCTATCTGTTTGACTGTCTGTCTGATTGTCCATCTGTCTGTCTTGACTGTCTGTCTGATTGGCCATCTCTCTTTTTTGACTGTCTGTCTGTCTGACTGTCCATCTGTCTATCTGACTGTCTGTCTGTCTGTCTGTCTGTCTGTCCACCTGTCTGTCTGTATGTACTTCTGTCTGTCTGTCCATCTATCTGGGTGTCTGTCAATCTGTCTGACTGCCCATCTGTCTGTCTGACTGTCCATCTGTCTGTCTGACTGTCCATCTGTCTGTCGTTTGTCTGACTATCCTTTTATCTATCTGTCTGACTGTCCATCTGTCTCTCTGTCCATCTGTGTGGGTGTTTATCCATTTGTCTGTCTGACTGTCCATCTGTCTGGATGTCTATCCATCTGTCTGTTCACTTGTCTGTCTGACTGTCCATCTGTCTGTCTGTCCATCTGTCCGACTGTGTGTTTGATTGTCCATCTGTCTGTCTGTCCATCTGTCCGACTGTCTGTCTGACTGTCCATCTGTCTGTCTGTCCATCTGTCTGTCCATCTGTCTGTCTGTATGTATGTATGTACATCTGTCTGTCTGACTGTCCATCTGTCTGTGTGTCTGTCAATCTGTCTGCCCATCTGTCTGTCTGACTGTTCATCTGTTTGTCTGTCTGACTGTCTGACTGTCTGTCCATCTGTCTGTCTGACTGTTTGTCTGTCTGTCCATCTGTCTGTCCATCTGTCCAACTGTCTGTCTGATTGTACATCTGTCTGTCTGTCCATCTGTCTGTCCATCTGTTGACTGTCTGTCCACCTGACTGTCTGTCTGACTGTCCATCTGTCTGTCTGACTGTCCATCTGTCTGTCCATCTGTCTGTCTGTCCATCTGTCTGTCTGTATGTATGTATGTACATCTGTCTGTCTGACTGTCCATCTGTCTGGGTGTCTGTCAATCTGTCTGCCCATCTGTCTGTCTGACTGTTCATCTGTTTGTCTGTCTGACTGTCTGACTGTCTGTCCATCTGTCTGTCTGACTGTTTGTCTGTCTGTCCATCTGTCTGTCCATCTGTCCAACTGTCTGTCTGATTGTACATCTGTCTGTCTGTCCATCTGTCTGTCCATCTGTTGACTGTCTGTCCACCTGACTGTCTGTCTGACTGTCCATCTGTCTGTCTGACTGTCCATCTGTCTGTCCATCTGTCTGTCTGTCCATCTGTCTGTCTGTATGTATGTATGTACATCTGTCTGTCTGACTGTCCATCTGTCTGGGTGTCTGTCAATCTGTCTGCCCATCTGTCTGTCTGGCTGTCCATCTGTTTGTCTGTCTGGCTGTTTGTCTGTCCATCTGTCTGTCTGACTGTCTGTCTGTCTGTCCATCTGTCTGGGTATCTGTCCATCTGTCTGTCTGACTGTCCATCTGTCTAACTGTCCATTTGTCTATCTGTCCATCTGTCTGTCTGTCTGTTCACTTGTCTGTCTGACTGTCCATCTGTCTGGGTGTCTGTCCATCTGTCTGACAGTCCATCTCTCTGTGGGTTTGCCCATCTGTGTATCTGTCCATCTGTCTGTATGACTGTCCATCTGTCTGTGGGTCTGCCCATTTGTGTATCTGTCCATGTGTCTGTCTGACAGTCCATCTGTCTGACTGTCCATCTGTCTGTGGGTTTACCCATTTGTGTATCTGTCCATCTGTCTGACTGTCCATCGGTGGGTCTGCCCATCTGTGTATCTGTCCATCTGTCTGTCTGACTGCCCATCTGTCTGTCTGACTGCTTATCTCTCTGTCTGTCTGTCCATCTGTCTGTCTCACAGTCCATCTCTCTCACTGCCCATCTTTCTGTCTGTTCATCTGTCTGACTGTCCATCTAGACTTTTGTAGTAGGATATGATGATTTCTTGAATTTCCTCAGTTTCAGTTGTTATGTCTCCACTTTCCTTTCTGATTTTGTTAATTTGGATACTCTCTCTTTGCCCTCTAGTTAGTCTGGCTAAGGGTTTATCAATCTTGTTAATTTTCTCAAGGAACCAGCTCTTTGTTTTGTTGATTTTTTCAATGGTTTTTTTTTTGTTTCTATTTGGTCTATATCTGCCCTAATTTTGATTATTTCTTGCCGTCTACTCTTTTTGGGTATATCTGCTTCCTTTTGTTCTAGGGCTTTTAGCTGTGCTGTCAGGTTGCTTGTGTATGCTCTCTCCAGTTTCTTTTTGGAAGCACTTAGGGCTATGAGTTTTCCTCTCAATACTGCTTTCATTGCATCCCATAGGTTTGGGTATGTTGTGTTTTCGTTTTCATTGAATTCTAGAAAATCCTTAATTTCTTTCTTTATTTCTTCTTTGACCCTGCTATGGTTTAACAGAGCGTTGTTTAGTTTCCATGTGTATGTGGGCTTTTTGTTGTCTTTGTTGTTGTTAAACACCAGCCGTAGACCATGGTGATCTGAGAGGATGCATAGGAGTATTTCAATCTTCTTATATCGATGGAGGCTCGTTCTGTGTCCAATTATGTGGTCGATTTTTGAGAAGGTACCATGGGGTGATGAGAAGAAGGTGTATTCTTTTACTTTAGGATGATATGTTCTGTATATATCTATTAATTTTAGTTGGTTCAAAGTCTCTGCTAGTTTTATAGTGTCCTTGTTCAGTTTCTGTTTCCATGATCTGTCCATTGGTGAGAGTGGGGTATTAAAGTCTCCCACTATTATTGTGTGGGGTGAGATGTATTTTTTGAGCTTTAGTAGGGTTTCTTTTATGAATATGGGTGCTTTTGTATTTGGAACATACATGTTAAGGATTGAGAGTTCCTCCTGACAGATTTCTCCTGTAATGAGTAAAAAGTGTCCTTCCTTATCTTTTTTGATAACTTTTGGTTGGAAGTTTACTTTATTCGATATTAGAATAGCCACTCCAGCTTGCTTCTTGGGGCTGTTTGCTTGGAAGTTTTTTTCCCACCCTTTTACTCTGAGATAGTGTCTGTCTTTGTCTCTGAGAAGAGTTTCCTGTATGCAGCAAAATGCTGGATTTTGTTTATGTATCCAGTCTGATAGCCTATGTCTCTTTATTGGGGAGTTGAGTCCATTTATGTTAACAGATATCAAGGAATAGTGGTTTCTGTTTCCTGCTATTATTGCTTTTGTAGGTTGAGTTGTGTCTGTGTCTCTTTCTTCTTTTGGTTTTCTTGCTTAGGAGTTTTCTTGTTTTTACTAGGCTGTATTTTCCCTCCTTGTATTGGGTTTTCCACCTATAATTCGTTGTAGTGCTGGGTTTGTGGTCAGATATTGTGTAAATTTAGATTTGTCTTGAAATATCTTCATCTCTCCATCTATGGTGATTGAGAGTTTTGCTGGGTATTGCAGCTTGGGCTGGCACTTGTGCTCTCTTAAGGAGTACATGATGTCTGTCCAGGCTCTTCTAGCTTTCATAGTCTCTGTTGAGAAATCGGGTGTGATTCTGATTGGTCTGCCTTTATATGTTATCTGACCTTTTCCCCTTACTGCTTTTAGTATTTTTTCTTTGCTTTGGGCACTTGGTGTTTTGACTATTATGTGTCGGGAGGTATTTCTTTTCTGGTCCAACCTATTTGGAGTTCTGAAGGCTTCTTTTATGCTCATGGTCATCTCATTCTTGAGGGTAGGGAAGTTTTCTTCTACGATTTTGTTGAAGATATTTACTGTGCCTCTTAGTTGTTACTCTTCTCCCTCTTCTATTCCTATTATCCTTAGGTTTGGTCTTCTCATTGTGTCCTGGATCTCCTGGACATTTTGGGTTAGGAGCTTTTTGTTTTTTGCATCTTCTCTGGCTGTTTTGTCTATGTTTACAATGTTGTCTTCAGCCCCTGAGATTCTCTCTTCCATCTCTTGTAGTCTATTGGAAATACTTGTTTCTGTGACTCCTGATTTCTTTTTTAGGTTTTATACCTCTAGGGTTATCTCTTTTAGTGTTTTCTTTATTGTGTTAATTTCTGTTTTAAATTCCTTCTTCCATTCCTTCATCTCTTTGGTTCTGTTTTCCTCTAGTTCTTTGAGTTCTTTGAGTGTTTTTCTTGTTTCCTCTTTAAAAGCTTCTGATTCTTTTTGCTTTTACTCCAGTTCTTGTTTAAGGATCTCTATCAGCATCTTGAGGTATGATTTTAGGTCTGCGTCTCCTTTTTCTGGAGTGTTTGGAATTGCGATGTTTGCTGTTACGGGAGAGCTGGGTTCTGGTGTTGCTAGATTGTCTTGGTTTTTTTGGGATATACTCTTTCTCTTTCCTCTTGCCATCTTGTTGTCAGTGATATGTTCTTGCCTTTCCCTTGTACCTTGTCTGTGTCCTTGGATCTCCACTGGTCCAGGTGGCAGATGGTCTGATCCCTGTTCTGCGCCCCAAAGCTTCCAGGTGGGAACAGAGTCCCCAATGCTGTTTTCCTGGTCCCTGGGTCAGGCAGGGCAGGGGCGCATTTTCCATGCGCACTCTGCAGAGATCTCTCTGCTCCCTGGCTGCCCAGATCCCCTTCTCACCGGTCTTTAAACCTTTGGGAACTGCTGGTCCAGGTGGCAGATGGGCCGAGCCTACATAAATTTATAGAGTCACTCGGAGTCAGAATATTTTACTATTTAATTTTACTTGGCATCAAGTTTTTAACTTTTCTGTTTATGTAAATTAAAACAAGGCCAGGTGTGTTGTCTCATGCTCCTAATCCCAACACTCAGAAAACAAGGCAGAAAGATCACTGTGAATTCCAAACCAGTGTAGACTTTTCTCATTCAAAAAAAAAAAAAAAAACCAAATAAACAAAAAGAAACTTTACCTCTCAATTCTTTTATTTGTGAAACAGGGATAACAATAATGCTTTTTGTCAAAAAATTGACAAGATGATATATGTAAGGTGCTTTGCACAGAACATGAGAATATGTGCTTAAAAATATTAGTTATTCCTAAGTGGAGTTTACTATCAAGGGCAATCTAGTCAGATCCCCAAATCAAAGCAATATAAAAATTGTCTTTCACACGGAATAGGAAACACAATGCCTCTGTGGGCCACTGGGAATTAGTTTCTGGGTGGGAGAAGCTCTTTCTTTCATTTCCCTTTTCCAACTGTTCTACAGTCTCACTACAAATCTGTGAGACAGGTACTGTGATCACCCCACAGAACAATGAGGAAAGCTGAGTCATGGGGCACTTATCCACATAGCTAGTGGATATTGAGAGCATTGGTTTCAGTTCTGAATGTTTGTGTTGGTTTGTTTTTGTCAACGTGACACAAATTAGAGTCCCCTGGGAAGTCAGAGCCTCAACTGTAGAATTACCTCTGTGGTGGTTTGGATAGGAATGACCCCTACAGACTCACCTGTTTGAATGCTTGGCCATGGGAATGGCACTATTAGGAGGAGTGGCACTATTAGGAGGCATGCCCTTGTTGGAGGAAGTGTGTCACCGGGGCGGTGGGGGGTGCCATGGCTTTGAGGGCTCCTAGTGCTCAAGTTCTGTCCAGTGTAGAATTTCAGACCCTCCTCCTGGCTGCCTGCAGAAAACAGTCTCTTCCTGCCTTCAGATCAAGATGTAGAACTCTCAGCTCCTTCTCCAGCATCACTGGTTGTCTATGCTTCCTGCCTTGCTGATAATGAACTCAACCTCTGAATCTGTAAGGCAACTCCAATTCAGTGTTTACCTTTATAAGAATTGCCTTGATCACAGTATGTCTTCGCAACAATAAAACCCAACAACCTCCATCTAATTAGCCTAGGGGTGGGAGGGGAGTTTTCTTGATTAATGATTTATGTCAAGGTCCAGTCCACTGTGGGTGGTGTCTGGGTTGTATAAGAAAGCAGGCCGAGGTAATCGCAAGGAGCAAGCCAGTAAGCAACACTCCTTCATGATTCATTCTTCTGCTTGAGTTTCCTGCACTGACTTCACTCATTTGTTTGCGCCTCAGCAGTTACTACAGTTTCTCAGGGCTCCATGCTCTCTACTCCTGGCTTGTCAGTCTCCTCTTAACCACCCCACCTCAGCCCACCTTCCTTTCTTCCCCCTCATTCATTCTCTCTTCTCCTTCTACCCTTCTAGGAAACACACCCCACACCACCACCCCCTGTCGTCTTTGTTTCTTAAGGGGATGTCAAAAAGCTCAGAAATACATATTTGTCACTTTCTTGTCGTTCTCATTTTGATTTTTTTATTTGACCTTTCTGTAATTAATGATTATAAAAGCAATATGTGGTCACTTTATTTTTTCAAAAATATAAAATAGTAAATGAAAATACTCCTCTGATTATCTTCTTTAATCTTACTTTCTAGAGGCAAATTTAGTCAGTCTTTGAGAGTATGTCCCTCTGAATGTCAATGGACAGATTTCTTTCCTCCAGACCTGGGAAGTTTGGTATTCTCTCCAAGATGTCTATGGTCTCAAGGGTCACTCAAAGGTCTTTCTTTACTTGAAGAACCTACTGTTCTGGTAAACTACTCTTTGTATTTATTTCATACTTCCTAAGGCCAATATTTTCTCCTTTCACTGAAACAGCTTGATTTCTACCAAAACCATTTACAACAGCCAGTTTTGGGCTTGGCAGACATTACTGAGAGCTTAGAAAAGAGGAAGGGGTGAGGACAATATCATGGAGATATCAAAAATTACCTCCTTTCAATATTTAATCCAATTCAACTTAAAATATTTTATTACCTCTCCAATAAAAACTTACCACTTTTTACCATGATGACCAACTTTCTAGGGCCTCATTTTCCACATCAGAAGCTTCTTGGTATTTTCCATTAAAAGTGGATTATTCTCCTTAATGGCACGCCGTTATTAAGATGTATTAAAAGGACAAATGTTCACCCCACTACATACAGAGGCTTTTGCTTCCTTTTCACTTTAGAAAATGGAATTATAATTCACTCCATCTTCTGCTGATCGCTCCTTTCACTAGAGCCATCAGTCTTGATTATCTATACCAGTTCCCAGCACTACCTTCCTTTCAAAGCACAGTTGAGCCCTAATGCTCCAATTCTCCTACGGAGTGATGGAAATTTCAGTTCAAACCATTCTTTCACATTACAGAGAATGCTTCAATAGATAGCTCTTTATATAAAGTTTCACACAATCCCTTGGTTATCTTGCACTTATTTCTTTAATTACAAATGAGACTGAAGAGTTTTAATTATTTGTGAATTGCCTTTAGTGCTTTTCCACTATTTTTTTTTTTTTTTTTTTGCCATTTGTGTTCTAAACATTCAGTTCCCTCCTATCATTAAAATTTCCAAACCAGGCTCAAAGCGCTCCACTACTTGAGGTTCCACTGAAGCCTAAGACGTCCTATGTTACTGAATACATTTTCTAACATTGTTACTATGAAAAAAAGCTAGTCTTGAAAAAAAAATACTTGATAAAATGGAAAACCCACAGGAAGGTTAAAATAGCCATTTCTCAAGAATTTAACAAGTGTCCATAACCTCTTATTGTGACTCATACACGTTTTGCTACAGTTAAAATCACAGCAGTGTGGAGAGAGAGAGAGTAGATGGTATACCTCAGTGGTTGGGGGCAGGACTTGTCTAACCTGGGTGAGCTTCTCAATTCTGTCTCTAGTATCAAAATAAAAGAAGGGAATCACACCTGGGGTAGCCATACAAGTGTCTTATAGCATCCTCATTTGGTGATTATTAACTCTGGTCATCTCCCATCAGCCTGGGGCCCACCTGTGTGTTACCTCACTCCCTGTACACAAATTCCAGTTTGGGGTTTGGGTTCCATTAAAAATGCTTTAGTAAAGAAAAGTAGATTTCATGACTCAAAAGGGTCCCAGGTGCTGGTTTGCTCCTTTGACCTGTCCCAAGAGGTAACTTTTGGGTTCCCCCTTCCCCAAGGAGGTTCTAGGTGACAACATAATTATTAAGAAATCCCATGGACTGACACAGGTCTGCAAAAGCAAAGAGCTTTTTAGCTCAGAATCGGGGCCTCAGACAAGCTGGAGCTGGCCCAGAAGCAGCTGGAATCTTGGAAGTCAAAACCCCAGGAGGGAAATCATTATGAAGGAAAAGACATCTGCAGAACGCTCTCTGCTGCAGTAAATGTTAAGCAAGAAGGGAGAGAAGTGTTTAAGTTTCTATGGTGCAGCTTCATTTCAGGTCTGTTTCTGCACATGACTTCTCATTTAAGAAACTCTATTTTTTTTCCTTTGTAAATCTTTACTGTGATTCTCCACCCTGTTAGAAATTCCCCCTTATTGTCTAGCTTTTGAACAGTAAATGTATATCTACTTTATAATCACAGAAAAATGAATGTTGTTTTGACTCAGAGTTTTGGTATATAGCTTGGGCTGGTCTTTAACTCAGATCGCCCTGCCTTAGCTACATAACTGCTGGGATTACAGTACTGTGCTACCAAGCCCAACTCAATGCTGTTGTTTTAGGAAGTATACTTCCCCCTCCCCCACCCCGGGCAACCAGAGCTACAGTGTTAGCTTGTGCATCCAAAAGAGAACCAACCAAACAACAGAAAAGCAGGTCTCCCGGTTACCAATGTCCTCTTCTGTTGTTTGGTTGGTTCTTTTCAGAGGAGAAGGATTTGATCTTTAGGTTCTAGTGGCTTCAAACAAGCAAACAAACAAAAACGGTATATTTGTTAAGTAAGGTTACCATGGCAAAATGCCATACATCAGAATGGGGATTAAATAATAGAAATGTAGTTTCTCACAGAGCTGGAGACTAGAAGTCCATGCGATGAAGACTACTACCTTCCCAATTCATAAATAGCCACATGCTCTCTGCACCCTCACAGGGGGACATGGGTCTGAGAGGTTTTTGTGACATGGCAGGAGGAAAGCCTGGTGACGTTCGGTCCTTCCATTGTGCAGAAAGTACAATGTACACTTGACAAGCATAGCTACTTAAGTCCTCCAAGCAAAGCACAAAGGTGTGGGCTGCTTGCCTTAATGCTTATTGTAAAACATACAGAGAGACAAACTGACAAACTCGTAAACCACAAACAGGCCAGCACTCAGTGTTTTGACTTCTCCAGAAGTCAAAGAAAGCTACATTTTAACAACAACAAGTAGTCTCTGAGCACTATTAGAAAACACATGACATAGAGGGAAAAGGTAAAGGTGTGATTGGGCAACTAATGAGAAATCCCAGCTGGACTGGACTGGAGTAGTATTCAGTCACCTTTATGGGACTCTTCTGAGTGATTCAAAGTGTCCTTTGATCATCCTTTAGGGAGCATGAGACCTCTCTGCCCCTAAACCACCTCAAATTCTAAGGGGAAAGGGGGGAGGAGTCATCGCTAACAGATGTGTGGGCAAGAACTTTCTTTAAAAGATTGAAGCCCAGTTAAATCTAACTGAAGCTTCAAACAGGGCTGGGGAGTTATTTAAGCAGAAACACAACATTCACTAAGTGCACAATTAAAGAGTTTTAGATTTCATAAGAAGCAGGTTGATGGAGCAATTCAGCTACAAACACACACTTCCCTCATGAAGAAGAAAGGATATGTCAGAGAGCAAAGGGCATATTAGCCAAGAAACCAGAGAAACATTCAAAACTGACGAAGGAGCCGAGAATGGGGATGCTCACTAGTAATCCCAGCACTTTGCAGACTTGAAAGTTTGGGGGCCAGCTTGGACTACAAAGGGAGGTCCAGACCACTTGAGTTACTTGTTTCAAAAAGACAGAAAGAAAACAATGAAAAACAAACAAACAAAAAAACAATTAAAAATAACCATTCAAAATTTGCCCAGTTTGATTACAAACACACCATAGAGCAGTTCCTCTTTAATGTTCCTCACTTTTGAAAAGAAATGTCTACCTCAGGTATGTCTACCTCCTTACCATGATGGTTATCTACAAGCAGATCACTTGTGTGTGGTTTTTTTTTTTGTTTGTTTTTGTTTTTTTTTTTTTTTTTTTACTTTTTATTATGGTTAAAGACATATATTCAGAATTAGCCAGCTGTGCTCAGTTAAAACCAGTGTTTCTCAGCCTTCCTACTGCTGTGACCCTTTAATACAGTTCCTCATGTTGTGGTGACCCCCAATCATAAAATTATTTTCGTTACTACTTCATAACTGTAATCTTGCTACTGCTGTGAACCATCATGTAATATCTGTTTGGTTTTTTTTTTTTTTCTGATGGTCTTGTAAAAGGATTGTTCATCCCACAGATTGAGAACCACAGGTCTAGATGTTCCCAATACATTTGGCAACATAACCACGAGTGAGCCAAACATATACCTTCCTCTACCCATCACACCTGAGTAGGATATTGACTTTGAACTTACCACTCACTGTCATAGACTTTCTTCCCAGCCTGTTTGATCTGGTGCTTGTCAGCCTGACACCCACATCGAAGTCTTCTATCTTCTTCCTGTCTAACTCAGTGATCAAAGGGAATTTGATGATGACATACATTGTTTCTCTTGAGCATGTGTCTGCCAGGATATTTGGTCTGTCCCTGAAACTCCAGGGTCTTGGGTTACTGGAAGCTAGGTAACATGTGGGCGTATTCTTTTTGTGCCTATGGACATCTTTCAGCACTGCCTTCTTAGCTCTCAGTGCCTTTCTATTGGCTTTGGCTTGGGGCATGATGGGAAATTATTTCTTCACTTTAAGTACCATCTTGCTGAAAAGCTATTCCACTATAAAACACTGGCTTGCCTGGAACTCTCTGTATAGACCTGCCTGGGTCTAGATGCAAAGACCTACTTGCTTCTGCCTCCTGGTGGATTTATGATTTGTTATTTGTATCCTATTTGGGTGTTTGGGTGTGTGTGTGTGTGTGTGTGTGTGTGTGTGTGTGTGCGCGCACGCGCACATGTACACAAGTATAATAAACATATGGGTACACACAGAATCCAGAAGAGGAACTGAAATTCAAGGCAATTGAAAGCTGTTTAAATTCCAGGTGTCTTAGGCTTTCTATTGCTGTGAACAAACACCATGATCAAGGCAACTCTTATAAAAGACATTTCATTAGGACTGGCTTACAGGTTCTGAGGTTCAATTCTAGATTTTAAGTAGATTCTGTGATGGATGAGGTATAGGGCATGTTGGGAGGAAATGAATGAATTTGGCATGTACAAGGGACATGAAGTCAAGGGTAGATGGTAGTGGGAAGGCTTACTTGCCCACTCCACAATCCTTACCTCTTGGAATTTACGTTCTAGTGTAATCTTCCTCTTGAGTGTCAGTGTGACATGTGACTGAATTTTACCCAACAAAATACAGCAGGGGGCAGGGGGCCAGTTCTGTGATTGTTATATAACCTTGTGAGGTGTTTCAGTAATCAGGCTTTGATAGTGAGTGGTCATGTGACCCCCATAACAATGAGTATAGTAGTTAATGTTGTCCAATGAACTGTTCTCTGGTGTCCAGACACTTAGTCCAATATTTTTCGGGATGTTTTAGGGACAGTAATTTGAGTGTAGACATGTGTGCTGTATAATATGGGCTGTATTGGCTCAGATCAAGGCCTGACTCAAACAAAAGACTGAACTTCCCTGAGCCAGAGTGAATTCTTCCCGAAGATGGACTTTGAACATGAGCTACAATATCAGCTTTCCCCCGAGTCTCCACATTTCAACCCACCCTACATATTCTGAACTTGGCAAGTTCACAGTTATACGAACCCATTTCTTAAAATCAAACTCTCAACTCCCAGTTACCTATGACAAACTACTGGCTACAGTTCTCTGGAGCATCCTACATAGCACAGAACAGAGAGGGGAAGCTGCTGAGAAGCAGCTGAGACGTTTGCTCTAGCAGACCCTAAGAAATTGAATGCTACTGGCAATAGGGTGAACAATCTTGGAAGTGTTTTCTTACCCACTTGAGCCTCATATGAGAGTCTTGCCCTGGCCAACATCTTGATCTCTGCTTTACAGAGATCCCACCTAAGCCATTATAAAGGCAAAGTCGTTTTAAGTTTCAATGTTTGTGACAATACTATTGTCAATAGTATTGTGGTGTTTTGGGAATTGAACCCAGGACATTCACATACTAGGTAAATAATCTGACACTGAGCTGTGTAAGCAGTCCCTATGCCAATAATAATATATGCTAGATAGATAATACAAGGGTATTGGAGATTCTTAACTGCATGCATGTGGCTGATCATCCTCTCAAAGGGATCCTTTACCTTCCAGTAATTCTGCCCTGTGTAATGTCTCCTTAGCAGAAACATGCTATGGAGACATGGGCCCATTGTAGTATTGTACAAAGAAGCTCATCAGGCCTGATGGTGCAGACAGGGAATCCAGGTTACTTGCATGGCTGAGATAAGATTGCAGGACCAAAGCCATTCTGTGGTACAGAGTTAGTTTAGTTCAAGGACAATTGTGGCACTTAGTGAGACCCTGTTTCATACAAATGCAAACAAGTGGAATGACAAGGGTCCAGCCGTCTTTGAGAAACATGAAACAGTGTAAAGATTTGGAGGCAGGTGAGCTGATTGACATGTGTGAAGAACTAACCAAAAGAAGATAGTGTGCTGGGAATTACTGTGGAAAGTGGGGAATGGGAAGAGTTGGGGTGTGTACCGGCTGGCTTAGTGTGTCAACTTGACTCAAGCTGGAGTTATCACAGAGAAAGGAGCCTCAGCTGGGGAAATGCCTCCATGAGATCCAGCTGTAATCATCATTTTCTCAACTAGTGATCAAAGGTGGGAGGGTTAGGGTGGTGCCATCCCTGGGCTGGTAGACCTGGGTTCTATAAGAAAGCAGGCTGAACAAGCCAGGGGAAGCAAGCCAGTAAGTGACATCCCTCCATGGCCTCTGCATCAGCTCCTGCTTCCTGACCTGCTTGAGTTCCAGTCCTGACTTCCTTTTGTAATAAACAGCAATGTGGAAGTGTAAGCTGAATAAACCCTTTCCTCCCCAACTTGCTTCTTGGTCATGATGTTTGTGCAGGAAGAGAAACCCTGACTAAGACAGGGTGTATTCATTTACTCAAGCTGCCCTGACCAATTATCACAAACTGTAGGCTTTATAGAAGTGTATATACTCTTACAGTTCCAAATGCTCCAAGTATGACCAAAGAATCGGCAGTGATAGCTCCTCTGAGAGGACCATCTTGTCACAAACCTTCTCAAGCTTCTGCTGAACTAATAACACTGACCTTTGTCTTTCTTACAATGTGCTGTATGTATCCAAATGTTCACTGCATACACTTGGGAGCCCACCTTCCACAGTGTGACCCTTCTAAAGACTTTAATGATAACTGCAGCACCCACTTTTCCAAAGGATGTCAGTCTTTGAGGCACCAAGAGTTAGGATTTGAACATAAAGTTTTGGAGGATGCAATTTAATCCTTAATGCAAGGCCATGTCTGCTGAAGGCCAGAGAAAGCCTCAGAGACCAGGGGAACGGGTTGAATGTTCTCTGAATGTAATGAGAAATCATCAAAGAGCTTCACATCAGACAAGGGACAAGATGTGATTTGTTTTAAAAGGGTCATGTTGGCTGCTGGGTTGGATTAGGAAGGAAAACAGCACCGTATGCTGCATGACTCATGTGGCTGCCCTGCAAGAGATGGGAATTCTCGTCATAACAACCATTTACTGGACCCGAGGGCTCAGGTTTCATTGTTTATCATTAGTTCATAGGAAAAACAAATTTAGCTGTCAAACGATAAGATGAACACATCCTCATGACTACATATAAAATACTGTCCTTCTTAGATGTTTACTTTGAAAGTATGAAAGTAATATAAGCTCTGGGTTAGGAACTTGAAATAACATTATGGGAATAAATATAAAACACTAGACCCTGCAATCCCAGCCCCATTCCATCCCCAGCTCAAGATTGTGTTCACTCACTGGAGATCCCTTATCCGCCTTTCTATATATTAATTAGATTAATATCTGCAGGAATATGCGAACAGTATAATAACTGTCCAACTCCATCAAGACAGACTCTTGCTGTCTCTTTCTATGGCATGGAAACTCTTAGGACAAACAAGAACACTGAACTGCAAGGTTAATAGAAGACGTGCCATGGAGGGCTGAAATGTAGTTCAGCAGTTAGAGACCTTGCCTAATAAATATATCTAGCCCAGCAGCATTTAGGGGAAAACTTGAGATTAAAACAAAACAAAGTCCTCTATGTCCTAATTTCTGTTATTTCCTGCCCCTGAGATGTTCAGAAAATCACAACCCAGGAAAGTCTCATTCCCTTTTATTTTCCCTATTCCATGGGATTGTAGTACAATTTGAGACTGTGTGTAATAAAACATTAGTGTATATATACAGACAACCCTGTGCTCCCAACATACACACAAACGCATTTCCACTCATACAGGGAATTTTTGTTTGTTAATATAGAATTGCTGGGAGGAGTGCTGATGAATGACAGGCAGGTAGCTGGAGCGCAGCTGACTTTGAAGGGCTTTGTATACTGTGGTCCAGTGGGAGATGAAACAGGAGGGAAGAACGTAAGTGCATCCCTCTAAGTAACCATATGAGACATACTGCTTTGGTCCCTCAGAGAGTGGCATCTGAGAAGACTTCTGTTTCAGAGTCTCAGAAACAGAAATCATCAGAAAACATGCTTACAGGAGAGGAATATAAAAGATGCTTGAGTAGACAGCTGGCGACAAGCTTCCAAGCCCACACAGTTTTGGGGAGGTTGAATTTTTCTTTTCTACAAATAACTATTAGTTTATGCCATTTGAAGTAGTCTGTGATTTAGAGTGTTACTATAGTATGGGTCTGATTTTTCTCACTGCATTTCACAGTCCCTGCCATAGTATAAGGCTCTAAGTGAGTACTTAATGAATGTTTGTTGAGTGAACCATTTTTCCTCCACACATTATTTTTAGGGCAGGAGTTATGGACTCACCCACTGAAACTATAAGCCATAATAAAGTTATTCTTTTGTAAATTGCTTTGGTTGTAGTGTCTCTTCACTGAAATAGAAAAGTTAAGTAACAGCCCTGAACACACATGATACTCACCTATCAGTGTGTCATATGTCCTAGAACACATATGCTTCTCAGATATTGCATGTTTATTGAAGAACAGGTACTGAAGGCCTGATCCCAAATTACTGGGAGGAACAATACTGTTAAGACTGTCTAGTTTGGAAGACTTTCATCATACAAAGTGTGCTCTTGAAGAGGACTGTGGCCTCAAATGGCAGCTTTTCTCTCTTCCCGCTTTTTCTCCTTTGTTCTGTGACATGATTGCCACCATTATCATCCAGCACCCTGGCCAAAGGCCCCAAAGTAATAGATCAACCTGATTTGGACTGGCACCTCTAAAACTGTGAGTCAATATAAAAATGTCTAAGTTAATTGTCTCAGATACTTTATTACAGTGACAGAACCAAATAAGTAATGGTGACACTCATAGAGAAAACTGTCAAGGTCAAGTTGTCATATACACTTTTGACTTGTCATGTCGATGCCCCAATGAGGCAAGGTTTTCTGTTTAAAAGTTTAAAAGTTATTCATGTGCATGTGTGTTTACATGGAGGTACATGCATGTGAGTGCAAGTGTTCTGCATGATCAGAGGTGTCAAATATCCTGAAGCAGAAGGTATAAGTACCTGATGTGGGTGCTGGTAAACAAACTGGAGTTCATCCTGTTTCCCTCCAAGCAATCTCTCCAGCCCCTCACCTACTTCATAGGTAGTCAGTAGAATCCAGAGAGATCAAAGTTCCAGAAAAAGTCACCTGGTGAATAAGGAGCAAAACATAGCTTTCATCACTAACAAAGGATTGTGCTAAGATGCTAACAATCAGGTGGTGTTTTGTATCTGTTTCACTATGAAACAGGCTCCTGCTATATAGCCAAGGCTAGCCTGGAACTCTTGGTGCTTCTGACTCAATTCAGCCTCCAAAGTAGCTGGAATTACAGAGATGCACCACCACCTAACTTTTGAGAATAAATTCAATACTTCCATACTTTTTTTAAAAATAAAGTTCTTATATACAATAGCAACTGGAGCTGTTGTTTTTGGTGTGAGGGAGGAGTCCAGAAGATGCACAGGAGATCAAGGGAAGGGCAGAACCCGAGACCACAGTGAAAGAGCTTGAGAAACCTGGAGCTAGAGTGTGAAAGTCAGAAGCTAAAGGGGCCTGGGGAATAGTAATCCCACTTCTGTTTGCCTGGGATAGTTTCAGTCTATACCTCATGTCCACTGACAGTTATCAAGTGTCCCCGCCCATCAAAGGGGCTGGAGAGATGGTTTAATGATAAAGAGGACTGGAGTTTTGCTTCCCAGAAACTATGTCAGGCAGCTCACAACTGTATAGAACTCTAGTCTTGGAGGATCCAGCATATTCTTCTGGCCTCTGAGCATACCTGGAGTCACACTTGCACACACCAGACACATACATGCACACACACAAATGTACAAGCATGCCCATGTATGTACACACACTTAAAATACATTTTTAAATTGTCTGGGTCATAACATTAGTCACCCAGGCATCCTGATGCGACAGAAACTTGCTATATAGTCCAGGCTAGGTTTAAACTCAAAATCCTCTGCTAGCATTACAGTAATGCTTCATCACACCTGACTTTTAAGTCTTTTCATAAGAAAATCATATATTTTATTATGCACATTAAATAAAGTGCCTAATAAACCAAGAAGTATGATTGAATTTAGTATTCCTGTAACTCGGCTATAGATGTGAATTACTGTTCCTTGACCTACCTGCCTTCTTCCCGGTACCTCTGGACAAACCTTAGCCACATCAGTAGTTTCGTGATTGCACTGACATCTGGTGGCCATTCTCAGGTTTGTTTTTTCTGGGCACACCTGTACTCGATACTAATGGCTCTGTCATGCTCCCCTGTTCCACAAGGTCTTATCTGAGGCCTGTAGACACTCTACAGGCTCATGACGTTCTTCTTTCCTGAGAAGTAATTAGATTAGAAGCAAAGGGTGGTGTTGGAGATGCACCACTGCTAAGGTGATAACTAACATCTGGTACCAAAATATTATTTGGGTGTGGTGGCATATACCTATAATCCCAGTACTCATGAGAGGTAGAAGGGCCAGTTTAATGTCACTTTTGCCTAAGTGGCAAGTTTGAAGCTAGCCTGAGCTACGTGGGACACTTTCACATAAAACAAAAGCAAACAAAAAATGGCGAGCTTTCAAATTCTTAAAGATATTTATTTTGTGCACATATGTATGAATGGGTGGGCACATGCGCACATGCCGCAGCACCATGAACATGTAGGTCAAGACAGCCTGTTGAAATCAGTTTTTTTCTACCATGTGGGGAAAAACCCTCTGGAGATTGAACTTGGGTCTTCAAACTTGGTGACAGATTGCTCACTGAGCCATTTCACCAGCCCAGGATTTCAGGCTTATTTTGATACAGAGAAGTCCTTCCTAAAATGGCCCCATGTAGATAGAGCCAAGGGTAGTAATATTCTTGGTAGGGACAAAATGTCAACACAGGTATTGTACAGATGTTTTCAAATACCAAAATGGAGAAAGTTGAAATGTTTTAAAATATTTTACTTGTGTGTGGATGTGCCACATTAGTACAGTGTGGTGGTTTGAGTAAGAATGGCCTCCATAACAGGTACAAAGGCCTCAGGCAGCCACTGCAACTACCCTCGAACTGTGGCTCAGTCCTGAGAAAGAAAGTATTAGCTGTAATTAAAAAAAAAAAAAAAAAAAAGAATGACCTCCATAGGCTTATATATTTGAATACTTGATCTTCAGGGAGTGGCACTATTTGAAAGGATTAGGGGGTGTGGCTTTGTTGGAGGAAGTGTGTCAACTGGGGCTGGGCTTTGAAGTTTTCAGAAGCTCAAGACAGCCCCAGTGTCTATCTCTTCTGCTGCCTGGGCATCCAGATGTATACCTTTCAGCTCCTTCTCCAACACCACGCCTGTCTGTTCCACCATCCTCCCCACCGTGACAATAATGGACTAAACCTCTGATAACTGTAAGCCAGCCCCCATGAGATTTTTCTTTCCTAAGAGTTGTCATGGTCATGATGTCTCTTCACAGCAATAGAACACTAAGACAGAGCAGGCACCTGCAGTTCCCAAAGAGATTCACATCCCCTAAACTGGAGTGACAGAAGACTGTGAGCCACTAACATGGGTGCTGTGATTCAAATTGATGTCCTGTGCAAGAGTGATGAATGTTCTTAATCCCTGAGCCTTCTCTCTGCTTCATCATAGAGAAAATATTACATTAATAACATAAACTTGGGATGCATGTAAACTGCCTTATAGGTAGTGTCTGGCTGAAATAGGGGAGGGGTATAGAGAAGAAGTCTGCTGCAGGCAAAAGAGAAAGTATAGCCTTTCATAGAGGCGTGGAAACAACTGTTGCTTAGCTGATCACTTTTCCATGCCTCATCCAACGTTAATTCACATGGCAACTCTGGAACTTTTCACCGAAGGCATTTATTGTCAACATATCATAAAGAGGTTCCTAAGAAGGATGGCTGGTATTTACTAGAAAACACCATTAGGCACTTTGCAAATATTTCTTTTGTGTGTGCGCCTGTGTTGGAGTTTGAGCATGAGGGCTGGTGCCCAAGGCTGCCTGCTGGGAATAGAATCAGAATCGAATGCAGGTCCTTAGCAAGAGTAGCACATGCCCTTAACTACCAAGCTATGCTTCAAATCCCAGAGGAACATTTTAATCACCCATCCTATTCCTCGTTTGAAGCGATTGTAGGCAGTAAGTCTGCCAAAGGTTCCTATCCTACACCATTAAGAACTCAGAGAGAAAAATGCAGCCCCTAGCTCATTCTCATAGCAGGGAAGTATTACCAATACACAAGAGCACGGAAGAAGGCATAATGGAGTAGCCAGTATCTGCAGCGCCTCAGAAATATCAGGTGTCCCTCATTTGTCTCCTTAGAAGTAAATATCACTACTGCAGCTTGGAATACAGCTCAGCAACACACATTTTGCTAAGAATATGCAAGGTCTTAGATTCCAT
This sequence comes from Micromys minutus, assembly GCF_963924665.1. NCBI lineage: Eukaryota > Metazoa > Chordata > Mammalia > Rodentia > Muridae > Micromys > Micromys minutus. The sequence goes on along the minus strand of NC_137970.1, from coordinate 15,291,803 downwards.
CCCCAGAATCAGAATGAGGGGTGTGTGTGGGGGCGGGGCAGGTGGAGAACCACTGAATCTATTAAGTGTAATGATTAGCATTTCACAAACATTTTTAAAGAAGTGAGCCTGGTGGTGGTTTTCAGTTGCTTTAAATATATATATGTATATATATATGTGTGTATGTGTATATATATATATATATATATATATATATATATATATAAATTTTTGAATTTTTTGCCTGCATGTATGTATGTGTACCATGTGTGTGCCTGGTGTCTGTGGAGGCCAGAAGAAATCACCAGATACTGAGCCTGGAGTTGCAGATGGTTGTAAGACATCCTGTGTCAGCTAGGAATTGAAACTGGGCCCTCTGCCTTCAAGTGCAACACATGTTCTAAACCACTGAGCCATCTCTCCATCCCCGCAGTTGATTTTAAAACTATTCCCCAAGCCCCACATCCCGCCCTTGTTTTTTTGATGATCAAAAGTCAACACTGGAAAAGTTCAAGGTCTTCAGAAACAGACTAGAATCAAGTTGGATAAGGCTGTGCTTTATTACATGCATAATTACAAATCTGTGCTAAGTGAAAATGTATAAAGCAATGGCAACCTAGGTTTAAGCCACACAGAGAAAGGGCTGGACGATCCCATTAACCCTTCTGCTAATGTCCATTCCACTGCCGTGAACAAGATTGTTTCCATTTCTTAACAATTTGCACAGCACTTACTTGTCAAAGTGCTTTCCATTCATTGTCTCAGTTTATCCTCACAACAACCCTGTGAGGTAGGTAGGGCAATTTACACTATCCCCATTTTGCAGATGGGAACACTGAGGCACAGAGCGGTTAAGATCTTGAGGCTAGTTAGTAAAAGCATAGGGAATACAAACCAGGTCACCTAACTCCCCAATCTTTTTTTTTTTTTCCTTTTTACACTACGTCACAATACGTGACCAGGGAGCAGAGCAAAGTGAGCAGTAAGCCACAGCTTTGGATCGGGCTGTGTCTGTGAGCAGGTGAGGATAAAGCTACAAAAGCGAGGCTGAAAGATTGGCAACCCTCTGATAAACGACTGGTCTGAACAGCTCAGCCCCAAGCTTCTGGTGGAAACTCGGGCTGTATTAGCTTTGGTTGAAGCTCATTTCTGGACGCCAAGCAACTACAGATATCTATGCACAAGCTTCAGCTGAACTTTGACCAACTCTTAGGAATTCAAATGTCCAGTCAGACAGATTTTCTTTGGCTACTGCAACTGAAGCCAGCCTTCCAAATGAGCTTCCTACAGAGAAATTCACATGGTGCTCATGGGATGAACCCTGGCCCTTCTGATCCTCCTGGCTTCAAAGGCTCACCCAATAGCTGGTATATTTCCCATGGCCAGAAATGAATGGGCAGAGGTATAAACAGGAGGCTGGCCTTGGTCAAATCAATAAGAGTCATCATGACATCACAGTCACCTTCTGGTGACATGACCAAGATGCTGTCAGGCCCAGTTCCTTTCTGGCCTGTACCTGGATAGCAGCATAGCTTCAAAAGACAATTTTAGAGAATAAAATATTAAACATATAGTTTTATCTTGAATGGAATACAATTTAATCACCACACAGTCCCAAAGGACCAAATATATAGTTTAAAAAAAGTAAATACTTATATATAAAAAGCTGAGTACTAAAAAGGCAGGACAATGGAGAAGAAAGAAAAGTGGAAGGTAAGAAAGAGAACGAGGGAAAAGGACCATATATTTTGAGGTACCCTCTACTTGATGGCAAGGCTGAACACTACCACTTTGATAAAAAACAAAAACAAAAAACAAAAATCACAGGTTCTGTTTTCTTCTCCATTTCACTAAATGGCATTTTTTTTCTCATTATCTAAACTACCCCTTAACCAAGCACATTTGAGCTAATGTATAATACAGCTGAGGCCCTCGGCACTCCCAGTCAGTATTTCTGGCTTTGGCCCCTACCGTGGACCGAGCAAACTGCCAATGGCCTCTCATCAGCTGAGGAGTTTCCATTCTCTGTTCTCGGGGTTCATTGCGTCCCCCTCTCCACAGTCCGTATTCAAACATGGTCATAACAACAGGAAGAGAGCTGTAGGTAGGATACACACGGCAGGAGAGCAGAAGAGGCAGAGACAGACCGCCTTTTGCCTGTATGTACCATCACACAGTTTCTCCTCAAAAGGCCAAACACGAGTCGGGGCATTCATTTGACAAGTGTGCACACGCAGGCCAAAGACCCTTTGGTAGCAACTTAAGAGGTAGGAAGTTTTGACTGTAAGGTTGGGCTGGACAGGGTAACCTGATAGGCCCCATGGGGGAGGGGGTGGAGAACAGGGGAAATGAAAAAAGGAAGGAAGGTAGGTCCATATATCACATCCATGGTGGATTTGGTGAAATCCTACCAAAATCATTGGGGAAATCTCCTTTTTTCCTCCCCTTTATCTCTTTATAACTTTGCCCAGATGAAGATGCTTAGGGAAGAGAATGTGGCCAACATATGTATGGGGAGTAGCTTGAAATGGTGAATATACATTTTTCCAAGAGCTTCTCCCCTTGGAACAAATGTCTGCATGGGAAGCAAAGCCCAGCAACGGTCCAGCTCTGCTGTGCCCACTTATCTCCATCCCTGCACAGCTCCTGAGCTGAAACGGGAGAAAGCAGCTTGTCTTGAATATAGAATAAGGATATAGTAGGGAGAGCTTAGAACAAAACTGGTCAAACGTTTATCACCTAGACATTCAGATGCTGTGCTCCTCCTCAAGGGCTGTCTCCAAAAAGCTTAACTCTGTCTGTTAAGCCAAATAGTGCTTTGAGGCTCTAGTTCATTTGGGAGTCCTGGACATGGTTTGCTTCCCTCTCCCTTTGGGGCATGTTATTAACCCCTTATACCTCCCTTCTGCTCAGATGCATGGACTGGGGAACGGGATGGCTTTCTTCATATCATAAGGTACCACCCGGACAAATCCAGAGGTGGTTGCAAACATTAAGGTTTTAGAATCGGAATGTTGAGCCCAGGCAGCATTCAGAGGCTGATCCCTTTAGAAAAGCCCCTGCTCTCCCTACAAAGACTCTCCGTTTAGACTTTAGTGCCAAAACAATTGGCCTGCCTTGCAGTTAAACCAGGAAATTAATTGTTTGTTCTGCCAGATGGCCAATTCAAAGTATCATCAATTTCAGCTAATCCACCAGAGGCACTCTGTTCTGTGGACCACATCAGCTCTTCCCTGCAGCTGAGTTGAGCCAGAACACTGGAACCAGAGAGAGGAGGGTGTTTCAATTTGTCTGTTCCGAACCAAATACCAAAGTAGAAATAATCTCTACTCGCGGTTATTCCGCATGGCCAGCCTTCTGTCTGTTAGTGCCCAATTGCGCTCACTACGCCATCTCTCTCAGCTTCATTAAGTTCTTTCCATTGAAGGTGTAAAGATATAAAATTTAGCAGTTAGACTGTTAAAAGATCCATAAATCTAGCCCTCACAGCTCGACTTCCTCCAGATATAGTAGTGCCTTGGAAAATTCACACTCTCGAGGCATTCACTGGTGTTCTTCTGTAAACACTTTCCTTACATCAGGCTAATTCCTTTCCCAGTACCAAAACTTGCCTTGATTCATTTTAAAAAGCGAAATTATCCAGTATTTTACCCTTGAGGTATGTAGTCATTTGAGGCTGCTGACCGACTTCCCTATATTGACTCTTTGTTTTGTTGTTGTTGTTTTGTTTTTAGGAATATCTAACTGATAGAATGGAATGGCAATGACAGGAAAGAGTCCCCTCTACCTCAAGACAAGAGCCACTGTGTGTCCAGGTGCTAGGCTAGCAATCTTCGAGAGTACTCCAGTTGGAACTTGTCAACCTTTGAGCAAAACCCTAGGATTGGACACACAGCGGACACCATACACTGCAGCTATTTCTAGCATACAAGCTACAAGGATTCCTGAGAAACTAAGCTTAATGAATGGTATTTCCAAGGAGTGAGGTATCAAGGGGATATTGTCAAATTATCTGGAGGGCCCATCGGTGCTTAGCATCTAGAAAGTATGTGTTCGCACAGTGTTATCTGATTTCTTAGATTTAGTCTCTGAAGTAGCACCTTAACACTGGCTCGTCTGTGCACAGTGAAAAAAGAAAAGCTGGAAGAAACACAAAGGCAAACAGATAGTCTCCACTGCTGCTGACATAGGACCAAACCTCCCCTTGCCGTCCAGCAGCAGACACAATAACGCTTCCGGCTTTGTAAACCTTAGTGAGGCAGGACCACTTAAGAAAGGTACTGACTGAACCTGAAATATACAGACAAGACCTTTGATCTCCACGGACTACACTAGGGGGCACGCAGTGGCATGGAAGGGACAAGCCAGAAAGTCATGGAGCCATGATGATGACACCATGTACCCCAAAGTATTCCTTTTCATTAAAATGCCAGAGGAATACAGTTAAAAGGAGAAACTCTGCTGTCTACCTTGATATAGTAAAGATATAAATCAAAATGTGTCTTGGCTACTCTGCTCTGGATAATAAAGGACTTTCTGACTTGGGAATGATAAAAAAAAACAAAAAAACAAAAAAACAAAAAAAAAAAAAAAAAAACTGGGGCTTAAAAAAAAGTCCTCGCCTTGGGGATCAACAACTTTTAAAATGAGGTACACTGAGTTGCTTGGGAGGAGTGGGCTACCCACGGGAATGTGCCAAGGGCTGCTGATCCTGGACGAGAAGGAACATCATTAGGAACAGGCTTGTAAGATAAACAAGGCTGACCGCTCACCCAACTACATAGTCTCACTGCCATGAGTATCTGAGAGGGAAATGAGGAAAACAGAGGTATGGCAGTAGCAATGGGGCCACATGGCAAACAAAAAGGCTGTGTGTGTGTTACCTCTGGTCCAAGTGCCGTGAGACTGCTGAGCCTTGGCTTACAACGTAACTAACCTTAGTAGGTATGTTTTTGTTGTTGTTCTTAGGAATGATTAACTCAGCAGCCTGCTCCATCCGGAAGCGGATTTGGCGCTGAGAAGGGAGGCAAACAGAATGGAGGGAGAGTAATTGCACATGGATAAAATGATAGAAAATGAAAGGGTGGTTGGAATGCTGGTGGTGGCTTGTGACTTCCACCAGGTGTTTCTATAATGTCATTTTTTTAACTGCCACAGTTGTGGTAGGAAAGTGAGACAGGCACCTTTTTTTTTTTAACTGGGTACAAGCACCTTTGGTGTTATCAGGCCTCATCCCTACACCTAGATTTTAGGAAGGCTCTGCATTTAGTTACATTTCTAAGGATGGCACCTCAAGGGAATTGCAGCTGCCTATCCCGTTCCAGTTCCTTCCACACACATGGAAGTATCTCAAGCCTGCTTACTGCTCACAGGAGCAACGGCCTGTTGTGCATACTCCGCCCTGGGAGGAGCACAGGCGTCCAGTTCTTTTACTACTGGTGCTCTTTTCAAAAAAATAAACTGGGATGCTAAGGTAGCTCTGAATCTTCCCTGCTTCACCAGCATTCAGCCTAGTCTCAGTTCCAGACACTGTTCTGATTCCAGAAGCCTGAAGCACCATCATCCATGGAGGTGGCATCTGGGAAGAGATTGGGTTAAGACTTCACACAACGTGACATGCCTAGCCACCGACTTTTGCTCAGAACTTTACCTCTCTTCATTTCAAGAAAACCAGAATGAATGATTCCTAGCTACTTAACAGATTTCTAACCAAGTCCTCAGCTATTAGACAATGTCAAGGAGAAAGCTCTGTAACTTAACTTCAAAAGACCAAGACAAGCGGGCCCTCAGGTCAACCCCTCTCCTTCACTTGGAGGAGGTTAACCAAAGCAGCACTGTCTTCTGATGAGAAGGTAAACGTAACAAACTAAGAGTGCTAAATACTGTAACAGGAGCAAGAATTGAAGTGAATTTTCACAGTCTAGAAAATGCCATTGCTGTTTCCTTCTGCCTTTTCTTTCTGTGGCTTGAAAGGCAAAGCCCCTTAGTTCACACTTCATCTCCCATCAATGACAGTTAGAGTCTCCCTCCAACACATGCTTTTTACCATGAGTTTCCTGCCGGCTATTTGTCAGAATAGTTGGACTTTTTCTTGCATAGTTTTTAGTGATTGCATATTGGCTAATAATTGTTTTTAAATTAAAAAAATATTTTAAAGAACAAACATAATTAAACCATAGCCATCTTGTTTACTCTTTCGTGAACCTTCCTAACGCAGTGTCACAGAAGCCTAACTGTATTTCTCCTAAAGAGATTAATTTCCAGAAATTATGTAGTGCAACCGATTAACTTGTAGGAAACAGACAACACACTAATATGACTTCACCATCCAAACATGGGAAATGTGTTTTGGGTACCCAGTTAATAAAATATATCCATGGTCCGCAATGTCCTTGTTTTATATCCAGACAACCCCATATTCTAGTTGAAGAGAATGGAATCCGGGTCTTGGTTTGCCATCTGTGCTATATGCTTTAACACGTCCTTTTTGGTAATGATTCCAAGCAAGCGCCTGAAAGACAAATACACAAAAGAAAACCAAAGTAAATGTACAATGTAAATGATGTTCTTAACTAAAAGGGATGCATGTCCTTAATCCTTCTCAACTTAGTCTTTGTCCACACTATCTGTTCTTGGAGAACAGCGAGCCAACAGGAAGATGCATATTTACCCAGACTAATGGAGCAATGTGCACGACCCTAAATACACTGAAACTTCCACATTTTCCTCTGACTTAAATATGACTCTCTAAACCTATAAATGTTACCTACTTACTATAGCCCTGTTCAAATGCTCCCCCAACCCCAAACATCCCTGGTCCTGGGAACCAGCAGAGATTCTGCCCTGCCCTGAGCTATGGCATGGTCTGTGCAGCTCATCTATGGCCCTTATTCTTTTTGCTCTCGCCCTATGATGACTTTCGTATTCCTGCCTTCCCTGGAACCATGCACACTACTCAAGGACAGAGAAAGGTTTGTTCACTTTCACGTCACCCCAGGATCTCATGGAGAGTCTTTCTTACACGAGTTAGGGTTTCAGTGAATGCTGAGTAATTAGAGAAAATATTCTTACTGACTTAGCTAGCTCTTGTAAAGTATTTACTATGCCATTTCCAAAATTTAGATGCAGGAGAAGTTCTTATAGAGTTGTTCGGTTAACATAAAGTATTAAAAACAAGAAAACCCTCCAACACTCTCCTTGGCCCGTACCCTTTCCCCGATAATAACAGCAGGGCTTCTTTGTTAGAAAGCATGTATTTCAGGAAGAAAAGAACCTTGGCGTTTGGATGTTCAAAGACTTGTAATTGGACTGGAGAGATGGCTCAGAGGTTAAGAGCACTGGCTGCTCCTTCAGAGGTCCTGAGTTCAATTCCCAGCAATCACATGGTGGCTCACAACCATCTGTAATAGGATCTGATGCCTTCTTCTGGTGTGTCTAAAGCCTTCTTCTACCGTGTACTTATATATAATAATTAAATCTTTAAAAAAAAAAGACTTGTGATTTATAGCCTACCGCTACCATCTATTTAATCAGGGGCCCCTGTATAGACCATTAGACATCACTAAAATGTAGGTATTTTTTTTTTTTTTTGTCTTTAAAATTAACAAGGGAATTGTATCAAGTACAAAACTCTTCTTTTGGAGACAGTGTCACAGGTAGATCAGGCTGGCCTACACTCACTGTATAGCTGAGGGTAGTCTTGTACAACTAACTGATTTCCTGCTTCTAGTATCCAAGTGCTGGGATTGCAGGTATATGCCACCAGCCTGGTCACCATTCTCCTGTAACCATGGGTTTGGTTACTCAAGATCAACCATAGTTTGGAACCACAGTACAATACAATAAGCTATTTTAAGAGGAAGGGGAATTCTGCATTCCCAAAACCTTTATGACAGTGTTATAATTGTTCTACCTTATATTTATTATTAAGTGTTCTCATGGGTTTGTAAAAATTCAGTATATATGAAGGTTAGTAGTAGCTACAGTTTGAGGTTTCCAGTGGTGATCTTGGAAGGCATTTCTCATGGGCTGGAGGGACCTCTGTACATCTCAGACACCATTACAATTCCAGCTATGTCTGTGCACAAGAGCACAGTTTCTTTCTTGGTAGAGAATCTGAGTTATTAAAAATATGCAACTAGTAAGTTTGCACCTCTCGAACATATTCTCTTCCCTGAAGGCCATTAATCACATCTACCTTCTTGAGGCTTCCAAAAGGCCTAAAGTCTTTATTTAATTTGGGGGTTCTCCCCTTTACCTCTTTATTCAATTTCTCCCACATTTCAATCTACCTTTATTCAAGGGTGCTCACCCATTGTGTGTAACCAGGCACTGGCGCAATCCCAGCTTGCGGAAGATATCCACTACGATCTCCATTGGTGTAAGGTCTGTCACAGTGAAGGGACTGAGATCCAGGATGTTCCGAAGCTTCAGGGTAGGTGGAGTGTATGGAGGCATTGGAGGCGAATGCTCCGTGAAATAAATGATGGAAGTGCTCACAACCCCGTCTTGTTTCTTCCGAGCATTTTCTGTGTGGAGAGAAGAACATGAAAAGTTGAAAGTTGAAGTGCTGCTTCTCCATTCTTTCCCTAAACTGGACCTCTCTCTCCCCTCTGTTTCCCTGATTTCATGCCCAGTTATCAAGTTACTTTATCCTTTTTCCAAAAAATTCCTTACCAATTGAAATAATAAGATCTCTTCGAAGAACAAAGCCTACAAGTCTTTGCGACTCTCGGGACACTACCACGGGAAAGCCACTGTATGTGGTTTCACTGATTATGGTCTCTACATCTTCCACAGTCATACTGTCCTGAGTAAGGACAGTCAGCACGGGATCATTTCTCCGGGGCTTCATCACATCCATTGCCAGAGTCTTATGAGCAAATTCTTCTTTGGCTTCAAGAAAGGGGTATCCATTGAGACGGATGTGGGCATCATAAATGCCCTCTCGCCCAAGAGCATCTGCCACCCATTTGCTTGTCATGGCTGCAGCCATCAGAGGCACAATATATTCCAGGCCACCAGTGAGTTCAAACATTATGACAACGAGAGAAACAGTCATCCGAGTCACCCCACCTACAAAGAAAACAGACATAGGAAGCAAAGCATGAGAGTCATTACAATTGCAGGCCTGCTCCAGGTTTCATGCAGAAAACCACTACAAGGATGCTAGGACAGGATCTTAGCAACAACTGTGCAGATTCCAGAGTACATTAAAGCAAGGCCCTCCAGTAGGAGACTTCAAGTTCTCAAAATAACAAAGTAAAAGCAGCCTTCTAGTTTTTTTTTAACTCATTATTTTTTTCCTAATTATACATGTTCATTATAAAAATTTAGCTCACACTAAGCAAAATAAAAATTTCAAGTTTTCTAATACAAAACCATGTATTTCTGTATATAAGCAGAGTAAAAATTTCAAAAGTTTTTTCTAATACAACACATATTTTTACATATGTGAGCTCCTATTATGTTTAGTTCCTTTCCATACATTTTCTCCTATTGTATGTTTGGAATATTCAACATTATTACCAATTCAAAATTATATTAACAAAAATTTAAAAGGTTGGGGCAATAAGAAAGCTCCCTTGCAAAATCTACTTGCTGATGAGTCTGATAAACTAAGTTTGACCTCTGAGGCACAGGCTTCCCCCTTCCCACCATAAAATAATGTAGGAAAGAAAATTAAACATCCAATTGAAGAAAGATGCTAAATATGTCAGCTGTCTTGTGGCACAGGTCTGCAATTCTAGTCACTCAAGTGAAGGCAAAAAGGATCACATGTGCATGCTGGATCTTAATGAGATTCTATCTTAAAGTAAAAAATGAAAAGAAGGCTTAGATTATAGTATATTCAATAGTAGAGAGCTTGCCTAGCAAGTAGCATAGTTTGGCTTCAATCCCTAGAACCACACACAAATATTTGTTCAACAGAACAGAATTGTGTTTAAGGGCTATATAATATATGGATGGAGTATAATTTATTTTATAAGTTCCTTAATGTTCAAATTTAAGTTGGTTTTCATTGGTGGCTGTGGGGCTGGTTTGCTGTACAGACACTGTCTTATTATATAGGTTAGACAGGCGTGGAACTAGCCTTCCAAGGGCTGACTACAAGCATGTACTATGGCACCTGCCTAATTTTGTTCTTATAAATAATACTGTGATACACATTCTTATGCAGCTATCTCTGTCCAGATTTCTGATGACTTTCTCTATGTAAGAGATTAAAATTACCTTTATTAAAATGTTTGAGAAACAGTAAACCAAGAAGAAATAGATAATCATGACCAAAAACAAAACAAAACAAACAATCAAAACAACCCAGTCTGGAGTCCACTGTGTTTCTTAGTACCCTTCATTTGTATGCCACTGGTGGGGGAACGTCTTTGAAGCAAACACTACTCACCTAAGCAGGCAGCAGCCCCAACCATGGCATAAAGACCAGGTGTGATGCAATCAGCTCCCTGACTACACCAGCTATTGAAGATGCCCCAGTCATGGTGGTAATAAGCCAGTTGCTCCATTCCTACTCCTAAAAGGCGGCCTGCTATAGCACCAACAGCCATGCTGGGGATAAAGAGACCAGAAGGAATCTGCAAAGAGAAAGAACAAGGTGGTTAGTGAGAAATGATGCAGTTCTTGGCATCTGGTAGGGTAGAGGACTGACCCTCTGCGAAGCAAACAGGCCAACGACACTTTAACTATGCACTATTCTACCAAGTGGCTGCGAAGACTTATATGACACTACAGGGACTAGAGGTTCTCTGGGACGTGCAGGCAAGGATGACTTCGAAGACGCTTACCCTGATTCGGGGTCCGTCAGGCAAGTGCCTGAACTCTCCAGACCAACACAAAACTGGAGGCAGAAATTAGGCCTTTCCCAAAGAAAAAGGAAAATAGATGGAATTTCTCATATATGCAGACATTTCCCCCAATTCTGAATTTTTATCAGCAACAATCAACTCTTTGTTGACTATTGTGTTCCATGCTAGATGGTCTACAGATAAGATTTTATAGATGTTCTGTACTAACCCCAAGAATTAGACATTAATATTCCCCAATGACAGACCCCAAGGTTTAGAGAGGTTAAGTCATTTACCCAAAGTCAAGAGTTAATGAAAATACTGGTATTTTCATAAAATACTTAGAATGACACTTATATATTGCATTCTAACCTATCACCCATATCAAAAAGATGGCACAGGAAGTTTCCAGCTGCCCTCTAAAAACACACCAGAAAATTAAAACCCAAACGGGACATTCATCCACCCTCCTGTTTGTTTATTGGCATCTAGAAATTATTACTATTAAAGGAAGGGAATGATGTAAACACAGTCAGAACAGCTTATGGTTCTTAGTGTGTACGTGACATTGAAATGCAACCAAATGGGGTTATGTCTGCGAATCTATAGATTCCCTTTAAATAAAACAGTGATAAAACAAGGTTGAAATTAACCCAAGAAGCACCCAGAAATTTTTCGGTGTTTTTTTTTCCTATCCCTGGTTCAAATATCTTTCCATGGAGAAGAAGGGACGGTTTGGTAGTGGGGTGCTGAAGAAAGAAAACAAAGGAGAGGAGAAACCTAGATGGAGAAAGCAACTTTAACTGATTTTCTATTTTCATTTGTTCTAAAACATAGATATTATAACAAGTATTGAAGGTGAAGGTCTGCTTTGAAGAAAGATATAATAATTGGACATATTTCTTAAGTACTGTATGATAACTGGACATGTGTACATAATATGCAATGATCAAATCAGGATAATTACCATATCTGTCACTTGAACATTTATTTATCTTTGTCTTAGGAACATTTAAAAGTCCTCTCTCCTTTTCTGAAATATGTAATAAATTATATGCTATGGAACACTAGCACTAGACCCACTTCTGGGATAACTGTACTTCTCTGCATGTATAAGATCAACTTCTGTAGCTTCTCTGTGTGAGAATGTGCGTACATTAGTTTTTACACTTCTTGTGGTATGTGAGTGTGTGTGTGTGTGTGTGTGTGTTTGTGGTATGCTTGTGTGGAGGTCAGAAGAGAACTGGCAGAAGTTGGTTCTTGCCTTTTACCATGTGTGGTTGGAAAATGAACTCAGATCTATAGGCTTGGTGGCAAGCACTCTTACTGCAGAGCTGTCTCACTGGCCAGTGTTCTATGATTCTGATAGTGCAAATACTTAATATTAACATGTGAAGTGGGCTCTACTGGTTAAAAAGCAAATGCTGATAGTAACTGTAAAAAAAAATTACTTAGCCACGTTGAGTTGAACTTTATGAAGTTGCTAAAAACTAAAATGTGGTCAAGATGGTAGAACATTGGTAACCTCATGGAGTTCAGGCTAGAATCAATCTTCTTTAATTAACTCTAACGTGTACCCTATAAGGACTAACACTGTGTTAGTCAGACATTGTATTGTGATAGAAAACAATCTTGCATTAACACCCTACTACCCTTTTTGTGGGCAAAATGTTTTTACATAGAAAAGAGGAAAAATGTTTCTTTTAAAAACTCACCAGTGAGGTTTGCATCTGACCTAAATAAAGGTGTCAGCAAGCTGAGACAAAGTTAGCATTGTCCACCACATCATGAGAACATTTGGAGATGAAGGGGCTTCTGGAGACATCTGACAGCACATGAGCTATCAGGATTGTAAGATACTTTGGCTTTGCCTTCCAAAGCCCACATCCATACAGAACATTCACACAGAATTCACCAGAAGAATTTCTCACCTTCATGCCAAAGGTGAATATAGTAATGACTATTTTCAGGATGAGTGTCAAAGCCAGCTGCCACATGGCACTGTAGACTCCCACGCCCGCAGGTCTGTCAGGTAGCTCCCCGCCTTTGCTTGTGTTGAAGTGGTTCTCGTAATCACAGAGCTTGGAGGAGTCCAGGAGGCCGCAGTCATTGAACAGCTCAGAAATGAGCTCGCTTGTGCTCATCCGGGTATATTCATTGGGGAAAGCCAAGATGGCAGTGATGGCCGTCACGATGAGTACCTCGACGACAGGATACTTGCCCAACTGTGTGGTTTTCCGCTTCCGGCACCAGGCAATGTTAGTGCGGATAAACAGAGCTCCCCAAAGGCCACCAAATATGCCTAGCACAATGAATGGCACGAGCTCAAAAAGATGCCATGGGGTGTGGAACTCCACATAAAAGAGAACTAAGCGGCTGTTTCCAAATGGATTGATGGAGCGGAGCGTGAATGCTGCCACCAGAGCAGCAAAGAATGAACGCCAGAGTGTTTTGAGGGGAAAATAGTAGCTGACCTATAAGATAGAAGGTGAGAAAGGAAACAATCAGTATGCTCAAACTGTCCCAAATGAAATGCTGTGGCTGTTGACATCATAGTGAAGACTGAAAACTTTCCAGAAATCTCTGGTTACATGCCAAAGGACCAAGTTGGGCAGAACACCCAGGGACTGCAACATACATAGATACTGGCCAAGATTTCTAACACAAAGGCATATGCATGCTCTATAGACAGAAGCCATTACCTCTTCCAGGCTGAACAATACTCCACCAATAGGGGCCCCAAAGGCTACAGATACACCAGCAGCTGCTGCAGCTGATAAGACCTACAATCCAAAACATAAGATCAGCAATGGAATAATATGGCTTTCTTACATTCAATCACATTTTTAAAGCAATGTTCATAGGCACAAAGATTAAAAAAAAAAAAAAACCCTACATGGCCAACCACCTTCACATAAGCAACAGTAATTGGAGTCAATAGGTTATATTGAAATGTGTGTGTGAACAGCAATCAAAGGAGAAAAATGCCCTCAATTTGGGAAGGAGTGGAGCAGGTGGAAAAGGGTGCAGAGAGGATAGGAGAGAGGGGAGTGCTGTACTTATATTTTAATAACAGATCTTAAAAGGAGCAAAACTATACAATTTGAATGATCCACAGCATAAAAAGTGATATGTACTTGGAGGGCAAATACTGCATGCTAGATGCTGATGATATATAAAATCACGATTTGTTTTATTTTATTTTTTTTGGAATTATAATTATATCATTTCCTCCTTCCCTTTCCTCTCTCCTTGCTCTCCTTCAAATTAATGGCCTAAAAAAAAAAAAAAAAAAAAAAAACTACATGCACATGTCTATGTGTATACACAGACATTTCTAAGTCAAACCTGCTCAGTCTGTATAATGCTATTGTATGTATGTTTTCAGAGCTGACTACTTGGCAGTTGCTCGGCCTTGGGGAAGACTATTTCTCCACTTCTCAGCAGTCCTGAGTTCTATGTAGGCCTTTGTGTAAGGATGAGGCCTTGTGGGCTTTCTCCCGGGACCAGTTTACGAAACATTTAATGAGATATTATAGGCGGCTGAAATGACAAAGGCAGTTACAGTTTACAATTGTCTACCCTGTGTAGCCCATTCCAATCTCTGTGGCCTATAGAAATGTAAACAGGGAGACAACTAGATTTTTAAAGGCAGAGAAGACAGGTTGCAAGGGAAGTGAAGGGAATAAAGCATCAGCAGGAAGGACAGACAAAAGGTGGTTGGGGACAACATGTGGTGTAGAAGTGTGGTCATGGGAAACGTGCAGGACTCCCACTAGTGACATGAACAGACTAGAATTAATAGGAACAAGTCATTTCCTTCAATACTAGTAACTGTGGAGAGAGATGATTTCAAAGCACATGTTAAAGATAAATTTGAGCAAAATTAAGAATTTCAAAGAATAAACTATTTCTTGACAAAATAAGTGTTTTTCTGGCTTTCTAATCCCAGTTTCTCCAGGACTGGCAGACCATCTGGGAAAATTAAGGAGGGCAAAGAGGGGAGGCTCTGGAGCTAACCTTCAAAAACTCGAGAGCTTTTGAAAAGTCGTAGCTCAAAAGACTATCATTTGAGATGGAGAGGGAAGCCAGATCTCAACTTGTAAAAGGAGATTTTACTGGCTATGTTTTGGGTGAAATAGGACGAGGGCGGGGAGAAGTAGGACTATGGAGTTTTATATATGGAGTCTCTGTACCCTCTTCCAACTCAGATCTGCTCCATTTCCACGGGTCTGCTCACTGTCCTGAGGCTGCTGCTTGTGAACAGGTTGTGCTGCTACTGAGAACCACAAGATAACTTTTACGAGGACTTGTGTTTAGACCCCAGCACCACAGGAAAAAAAATAGGTATATATCTGTATTATGGAAAATACACAGAAGATCCAGATGTTCAAGAAGAGTCTATGCAGGTAAATGTCTGCTGAGTTTCAGAAAAGCAGTTCACCTTTTATACAGAATCTAGTTTCAAGATCAACTCCATCCCCTAAGGCAGTGCTAGCCACCATCCTCTGTGAATGGAGTTCTTTTCATGATTTCACTTGCTTAATACCTTGCTTGATTTCACATGGCATCTGTGTCCCTCTACCATGTGACAGTCCTACTCACACGTCACCTACCACTCCTGCTTGCTTTCCTGTCCTTACTGACTGTTCTAGGAACTTTCTCTACTTAATGGCCCACACTTAAAACTCCAGCATGTCAGCTTCCAAAGACTGTGGTTAATCTTTTTTTTTTTTTTTTCTTCAGGAGGAATCACTGGGTTCCAGTTTTACAAGAGGTCCTTTTAAATGAAATGATCTTAGCCTCGGCCCATTTTATCCATAATTTTTTTGGATCCTTCCAGGAAAATAAAGCAAGAACCTCTGCTTCCTTAGGTCCTTAATTATGGCATGATAAAAGTAACCCATGCCTTGCGATAATTTTTTAGAACATTCTTCCTCCTCAAAATAGTGCACATCAACACCTGGCTGGTTGAGCACAGGCACAGAGACACTACAGTGGAAACCGTTCCCTGAACTGAGGAAAGAGGCAGGCAGAGAGCAGCCTAACATGGGGACAAACTACATCAAGTGTGCCATTTAGTAGCAAGAAATGATGAAAACTCTGCCATTTGAAATATGCTGTTCATATTTACTCTTCTATCCACAGCAAGTTCCTCAAAGTCTATCATTTTCTGTAACTTTTTAAAAAGATTTATCTATTTTAGGTAAGTACACTGTAGCTGTCTTCAGACATACTAGAAGAGGGCATCAGATCCCATTACAGATGGTTGTGAGCCACCATGTGGTTGCTGGGAATTGAACTCAAGACCTCTTGAGGAGTAGCCAGCCCTCTTTTTTTTTCAGTTAAGAATTGTCACTTTATTTTTCTACCAATTCATATCGATGGTATACAAAAGGACATAAACATATTATCATAAATATTAATAGGAAGACACACAAAACACTCCCAAAGAAATCAAGCTCAGGAACTCAGTGTGACTTTCTCCATGTCTTTTCACCAGGATAAGGTTGAGTCCACAAGGTTCCCACTACTCTGTAAAAGCAGCTTGTGGCTTTATATGTCCCATTAGAGGCACAAACACAGGTGCGGAGAAAACTGAAGGCCGGAAAAAGGCTTTTAAAGACTAATTTCAGGCCATCACTTCAGTAGGCTTGTCAGCAGGTTCCAACTTCACCAAAGCAAATGCTTCTCTCCTGCTGGCCTCCCTCAAGTCCTCGTTGTGTGCAGGTGGAAGGCTGCCTTTTAAAACAAAGGGGGGGTTGCCCACGAATATACAATGGGAAAAAAAAGAACAACCCCTCATCTTCCAAAGACAATACAGATCTGAGGGGATGGCAGTGTCCTGTTCCCCTCCAGGCAGGCATGGTGTGCTCAATACCTCAGACACAGCACATCCAGAAAGAGTCACTGCTATCAAATATACTTTCACCCAGAGGACGTGGAAATAGCAAGAACCTAAACTAAACCAGACATCTCCTAGGAGTAAGTCCATTGTGAGCTACACATGCCACCGTTCTTTATGGAAACACGGCATTAAGATTCAGTCAGAGGCAGCCAGCAATCATGAAGGACCTATGACTCTGACTCATGGAATACGATGGAGCTCCGTTATCTAGCCAGACCTCTCTGGTTATCTGCAAGAAACCAACACACTGGAGAAAAGAGCAAGAGAACTTCACACACAGGCAGATGGGGGACTTAAAAGACACAAAACTTAACAGTCATGGTGAGGAATTGTCCCGTAGAGACACTTTTAAGGCTAGCAAGATTCATTTGTAATTTGCCATGTGCTGCAGCCAGCTCTCTTAACTGCTTATCTCCCCAGCCCTTTCTGTAACTTAAAAAATAAAAAGAAGTTAGCATGTATAAATACAATAAACAGTTCAAGTCCTCACTTCTTTCCTTCTGCCTTATTTTCCCAGGCACTATAAGAACATGCTTTTCACAGTTTACAATAAACCCATTTCCAGATATTTTGGGGCTTTGTGGATGTTCATCTTCATGCATACGGTTATATACATGTGAGTGCATGCACATGTATGTGCAAGGGGAGGCCAGAAGAAGTCAACCTGCATCAGGCACCATCAACTTGGTTTTTTTTTTTTTTTTGAGAAAGTGTCTCTTATTGGCCTGATACCTACCAAACACAAAACTGGCCAATGAGCCTCAGAGTTTGATGCTTTCCATTCCAACCCCATGCTGAGATTATAAGTATGTACCACTTTTTAAGAAAATGGGTTCTAGGGACTGGAGAGATGGCTCCGTGGTTAAGAGCACTGACTGCTCTTCCAGAGGTCCTGAGTTCAATTCCCAGCAACCACATGGTGGCTCACAACCATCTGCAATGGGATCCGATGTCCTCTTCTGGTGTGTCTGAAGACAGCTACAGTGTACTTATATACATAAAATAAACAATTTTTTAAAAATGGGTTTCTAGGTCCCCATCTTTGCAAGGTAAGTAGCTTACTGACCTAGCCACAAATATTGTCTTCATATGTACATAGAAACACATTTTTTAATTACTCAAATTTTTCTGTAAACAGCAGCCACAAGCTAGCTTCAGTTTCTGTTGTGTGGTGTTGGCAGTCCTTGTAAATTTACTTAGGGCCATCTCATTCTTTTAAATGGTGGCATCCTTTCCTATGATATGAACAGAGCACAGTTTTTAATCAAGCCCCTATTTAATGACCTTTTGCTAATTTTAGACTGTATAATATTAATAAGTTTGTATTGAGTATCCCTAGACACCTGCGGATCTACACATGCTAAGATGGTTAGATGGTGAACTCCTAGAACCAAACTTGCTGAACCAAAAGCTGAATTTACCTGAGTGGCATCCCAAATTCTTATCTCTTCTGCTCCCGAGGGAGGATACTTGCGGGCGTGTGTAGGGGGTGCCGTTAAAGTCATAGGTCCTTACCTCTCTGCGCTTGGCTTCATTCTTCCTGTATTTGTTGAAGCAGTGGCACAGGATGTTCCCACAGCAGCAAGCCACGTGCACTAGGGGGCCCTCTTTGCCCAGGCTCAAGCCAGATGACACTGCCAGCACCAAGGTGATAGTTTTGATGACAAGGGTCCATTTACCCAGATAGCCCCTAATAATGAAACCACTCAGGATAGTTTTGATCTGCAGGTGGAACAGAGAGAGATTGAAAACTGACTACATAAATAAACAAGGATAAACAGTCAAAGTCTATATCCCGCACCAGAACTCTATCACTCCTCAGCAAGTGACATGTTAAGCCTTGTCCCAATTGGGACCTCAAGATGGGAGAAATGAGAACGTCCAGGGATTCGGGGGAGAGTAAAGAGCTGTGAGGCAGCTGAAAGGAGTCTGGTAAAGAAGAGAGTGGATGGACGAAGACACAGGAGCAGCTGAGGAGAACAGGTACTTCCTCTGCTTATAAAGTGTTCTGAGAAGGTCAATGTTCAACAAACAGCCTGAGGAGTAAATCTAGCCTGGAGTATTTGCCAAAGAACTATGACTTAGTCAAAGGGCAGCCAGGAACTAATATTGTAGTTGCTTGAGCAAAACAGTCTAAGGCCCAGGTAGGTATGGGATTTGGGCAGCCATCTTTCCTCTTCTAGCCCAAATTCTGTGACCCAGGCTGACAGAGGACTTGAAGAAAATTTAGATGGGCTGTAAATACCCTACTGTAGATACCCTCAGGCTCTGACTATGATTAACAGTAACTAAACTACAGTACGTGCAAGAATACACAGATTTTGGCAAAAAAAAAAAAAAAAAAAAAAGCTTTGTACTGCACTCACCTCAGGGATTCCAGAACCACAGGCATATGGTGCAAATGCCTTGACGAGAGATACAGCGAGGAAAGCAAACAGGAGAGCCCAGAGGACGTACATGAAATAATTGACTATGTAGGCAAAGGCTCCCTGGAACAAGACAAAAAGACAGACACTGGTTTAATGTCGATAGCCGGGTGGGCAGCTCCTCTCAGGGACTTTTTACCAGGAGAGCAGGCCAGGAAGAAAACGAACAACAGTAAATTGCTTAAACATCTCTTTGCAGGTCATTCATTGGAGAAACTACTGAAACACAATTAGGCCCCTTGGTACTGAAAATCACATGCCTCGCTGCGATCAAAGGAAATTCTCAGAGGACTGAAAACTGGAAGCCTTAAAACATGATTCACTTTTGACTTTGAGGCAGAATCTCACTATGTGGCTCTGGTTGGCATACAACAGTGGATCTCAACCTTCTTAATGCTGTGACTATTTAATACAGTTCCTCACATTGGGGTGACCTCAACCAGAACATTATTCTGTTGTACCTTCATAACTGTATTTTCTACTACTGTGAATCCTAATGTAAATACAATTTGAACATTTCATGGTTTCAACATTCCATTACCCTTACCTATCTGGCCTTACCTACCTTACCTAGTCTTAAGCAACTCCTGTGGAAAAATCATGCAACCCCTAAAGAGGTTGTGACCCACAGATTGAGAACCACCAGCCTACAACTTACTATATAAACCAGGCTGGCCTCGAGGTCACAACGACCCAACTCCCTCTAGCTAAATTCTTGGCGAGAGAAGACCTGCCAGGTTATGGTTAGTTTATGAAACATGGTCTTGAAATACAGCCTCGTGTGGCCTCTGCCTCTGAAGAACTGAGACTACGCACTGAAACCCTAAGTGGTCCCAATTTACTTTTCATTGGTGTTGCCAGTTTTGCAGTCAAATACGTATGATTCCACGTCAAGTTTAACAAAAATTACAATAGCCTCCCCAGCTTCTGGAATGGGTGAAATGAGTACATATTTAAAGTGACCACAGGCTTCAACATTCTATAATCATCCCCTATCTTGGTGTTAAATTCTCAGACTAGCCTAACTAAAATGTCTAAATGTTGCTTTGTTTCTTACTAATTGTTTACTCAGCATGGTTAGTATATTTGGTGGAGGTGTTGTTCCATTTCCTTTCCGTTTTGAACACATGCTCTACCTCTGAGCTATACTCCTAGCCTCCACGTTTGTTTATTTAGCTGAGTTGTTGTTGCCTTGAGACTGGGTCTCATGTAACCTGTGCTGGTCGTGAAACTATTATGTAACAGAGGGCACCCCTGAACTTGTTTATTGTCTCCACTTCCCAAGTGCTACAATTGTATGTACGAGCTCCCATGTCCAGCTCGGGGTGAGGGGTGTATACTGTATGTGTACCATGATAATGCAAATGCCAGTGGAGGCCAGAATGTGGCATTAGATCCCCTGGTGCTGGAATTGCAATCAAACTCTAGAAGAACAGCAAACACTCTTCACAGCTGAACCATCTCTTGAGCTGTGATATGTTAATACATATATGCACAACGAAATAATTACTACCGTCAACCTCCATAATTATGCTTCTTTGAATGAATAGTACATTTTCAGTGTTTATTATTTATTGTTTATTTTTTGTTTTGTTTTATTTGGTTTTCCAGAGAAGTTTTCCCTGTCCTGAAACCAGCTCTGTAGACCAGGCTGGCCCTGAACTCACAGAGATCTGCCTGCCTGCTGATTTCTCAACTAGAGTTCTCATGTGGCACATTGGATCTCTAAAAGTATTCATTTTACATAATTGCTAATTTATACCTCTGGCTGTATTCTCACCATTTCCGACCCTTCCTTGTGCTTGTAACCACCGTTATAGACTGTTAAGCCTTTAACAACTATCCCACAGGTAATGATTACATCTTAGAGAGATTGCTACCATAGACACAGCAAGGAGTTCATGAGTAGAAACTATATGACCCTAATAATTCCATGATGTTCCAAAGAACAAAAGGGGAATAGTTATTTTCATATGGATAGAATATACTTTTGATACTGTATGTATAATGTGCATGTATGCATGATAATGAAGTAGGACACCTAGAAGCTTTAGTTTTGAGCACTAAGAATGATTCATTAACATTAAAGGGCTGGCAAATGGTGGTGCTTTACCAAAAAGGAATACCAAGCATCAGGGGCTATACTTCAGATGGCAAGTCCATAGAGCTCCATAGAGCTCAATGGACTTGCGACTTTGCAAAACATAAAGCACTGTGGAAACTTAATGGACTCGACGTGAAGAATCAGGACCCTGCAGGTTTCTTAGTTGTGAATTTGACACAACTTTTCCATGGTCTTAGGTTCTCAGAGCACAATTCTTTCTTTGTCCATTAAGGGTAGCTGGTGAGCCAGTGGACTCCCGTGGTAGGAAACAAAGAGGAAGGCAGTGAAAAGGAAATCAGCAGAAGTTGGCCAGGGGCACAGACCAGGAGGCCAAACGCTTGGCAACAAAGGACTTCTTAAAGCATTGCAGACTATTCCCCTCCTCCGGCAATGATTTCATTCATAGAAAGAGCCAAAGAAATCTGCAGTTTGAGCAAATCTCAAGCTCTGCTTTACAAGGAACAGGCCCATGATAAGGGCTAGTTATTCAGGGATTGCACAAGGGAGCTGTCTCACATCATCAAAAAAATTACATCTCTCTCATCCTCCCTCTCTCCCGACTGCTTTTGGTTATCATTTTGTACAGATTGCTAGAGACATGAAATGGGCTGGTGATTCCGGTCATGGATAGAGTTCACCTAGCATATTCAAGGACCCCAGTCTCAACCTTCAGCACCACAAAACCAAAAACACCAACAGAAAGAGGAAAATAAGTTCTATGGGTTTTATATACATAGTACGTGTACACACACACACACACACACACACACACACACACACACACACACACACACACACGAATTTCCTGTACTATTGTTATGCAAAGTGTTAACCATTGGGAGAGGTCAAGCAAGAGGTTAACTTTTTTTAATGTAACTGCCTTAAAAATAAGTGGCTGGCACAATTGCTCAGTGGTTAAGGATGCCCACTGTCAAGCCTGAAGACCTGAATTTAAATTCCAGAACACACATGATAGGAGAGAACCAACTCCCTATGAATTGTCCTCTGACCTGTATACAACAGCATGGCACACATGTTCCCTCAAACATACATAGAACAGAATCTATTTGTAAGTGTTTCCTGGAGCTGGAGAGACAGCTCAGTAGTTGCTGCTCATGCAAAACTGGGTTGGACTCCCAGTCTCCTCCTGAGACAGCTTTCAATCATCCACAGCTCTGACTTTAGAGAATCCAATGTTTTTTTTGTTTTTGTTTTTGTTTCTTTTTTTTCTCTCTGTGGGCGCCAGGCACACACCTATATACACAAGAAACCAAACCTAACACACACTCTCTCTCAAACTTGCCCTAAGTTGTAAGAGTTCTTAAACTTTTTTTTTTCCCAAATCTTTCTGATACATAAATAGAGATGTCAGAGTAGAAGAAGGAAGTACTTGGGAATGTAAGGAAAACAAATTTCATTTCTTCCTTAAAACAAAACAAAACAAAACAAAAGACCCAAACTACAGTGGAAGGTATGGCAGCTCACAGGTCTAATCCCAAGATTTGGGAGGAGAAGATAGGCTTCCTGGGAGGTCTAGACTAGATGAGGCAAGAGAATGAGACTTTGTTTTAAACAAATAAAAATCCATGGAGCTACCTAGGAAACTGAGGCAGGAAAGATCACAAATTTGGGCCAGCCAGGGAATTTATCAAGAGCCTATCTCAAAATAATTGTAATTTAATTAACTAACTTGTTTGTCTGTTTGTTCATATAGTTATGGTTTTCTTGAGATGTGGGCTTACTGTGCATCCCTAATTATCCTGAAACTTGATACCTAGATTAAACTGGCCTTGAATTTGCAGTGACCCCACTGATTGAGAGGTACAGTCCACTAATCCAAGCTCAAAAATATTGTGATGGTTTGCCAGGGCCAACAAGACTGATGACACAGGTTCATTCCCCTGGAACTACATTCGTAAACCCATCCTTTGACTTTCACACATATACTGGGACATATATACTGGGACACACACACACACACACACACAGAGAGAGAGAGAGAGAGAGAGAGAGAGAGAGAGAGAGAGAGAGAGAGGGAGAGAGAGAGAGACTGAATAAATAAATAAGTAAACAAATAAATGTAATTTTAAGATCTTCCTGCTTCCACTTTTCAAGTGTGTGCAACCAAGCGTGGCTTTCGTCATAAAAATATTTAAAGTACAGAAGATATAAATCAGTTATAAAGTACTTGTTTAACATATGCAAGGCACAGAGTTCAGTCTTAAGTAGATGAAAAAGAAAAAAATATATTCCATTTAAAAACCATTGTTTATGGAGGTAGAAAGACAGCTCAGCAGTTAAGAACATTTGTTGTTCTGACAGAGTTTGAGTCCCAGTACCTACATGATAGCTTACAACTGTCTATCTGTAACTCCAGTTCCAAAGGATCCAAGGCATTTTTCTGATGTCTATGAGCACCTGGCACATGTGTGATGTGCATACACACATGCAGACAAAACAGTTATACACCTAAAATAAATACATCTAAACAAATATCTTAAAAACCATTGCTTGTACTTAATTTAAAAAAATTATCCCAAACGCTCAGGAAAACACAGTGTTTTGTAACATTCATCCTATAATTTAACTAGATGACAGTTTCAAAAGCATACATGTCTTAGTTAGGATTACTATTGCTGTGATAAAACATCAGGACCAAAAAGCAAAACACTCCATATCACTGTTCATCAATGAAGGAAGTCAGGACAGAAACTCAAACAGGGTAAGAACCTGAAGTCAGGAGCTGATGCAGAAGCTATGGAGAGATGCTATTTACTAGCCTAGTCCTCAAAGCTTGCTTAGCCTGCTTTTTAATAGAACCTAAGACCACCAGCCCAGATATGATACCACCCACAATGGGCTGGGTTCTCCCCCATTAACTAATTGAAATGTCCTACAGGCTTGCCTACAGCCTGATCTTATGGAGGTATTTTCTGAATTGAGGCTCCCTCTTCTGTGATGACTTGAGATTGTGCCAAGTTAACAGAAAACTAGCCAGTATTACACACATAAAACCCTGCTCCCCAAGCCAATGTGTACAGTTATATATGGATGTAAATACATGCTGACTTTATTTTCCTATCCTTTTCTATTGACTTATTGCAGTGTGTGCGTGCGTGCACGCGCGCACACGTGCATCACCTTCAAATGTTTTGTGAACAGGGTGGATGGTAAAATTTTTTAAAATTTATTTTTAGTTGATTTACGATTATGTATACTTTATAAAGTACAGCATGATACTTTGATATTTGTATATATAATGCATGGTGATCAAATCAGGATATTAGCACTACTTACTTAAATATTTCTTTTTCTTTATGTTTAAAGCCTTCTAATTCCCTCTACTTCTTTTTAAAATATATAAGAAGGGCACAGGGTTCACTATTAGAGCTCCTATTACCTAGAGTGCACACGGCCTTGGGCCCAATGCTCAGGCCTCTATCGATCATCGGCTGTTGTACAGTTACAGTACTGTTGCTGTTTAAACTGTAGAGTTCCTCCCTCCTCTCTATTTGCTGTTCATTACACAACTTCTCCTGTCCCCTTCCTTTCTCTGCTGCTAGTGACCTTTACTCTACTCCTTACCTCTATGCAATCAGTCAGATGAAAGATACATTTTAAGAGTACAAGCACACATCTTGGTCTTATATCTGCTTCACTAACAGAACGGATGAATAGGGAGGGAGTTCAAGGGGTACTGGTTTCTACTGGTGAACCCGACAACTAAAAGTTTTGTTTTGTTTTGCATGCTTTTTAAATGGGAGAGATCTAACATATAACAAAGTACTGAAATAAAGGAAAGAAGCTGAAACACAGGATTCCTGTGTTGAAAAATACATGCGTAGGCAATAATGAATATACGAATAAAGCTGCAAGAGAGACTGAGCAACTTTATTTCCCAGATCCCTGGTATTTTGACACAAACTATATACCTTTTGCTTGTTCTAATTCAGTACTCAGGGATAAACCACTTTGTGTTTCTGTATGATGAACATGTTTTAAACCATTCACAATGTTTTGCTAGAAGTTACATCTTACCTGTTGTCTACCTCTGACATTTCTATTGAAATTGTTGGAGAAAGGCAAGTTTAGCTACACTATGTACTAAGAGCTAAGCAGTAGAAGAGGTATAAGACTTCTTTAAAATAAACCTAACTTTCAAATATAAGCAGAAAATGTTTTCAACATGTCTCACTCTATAGAATTAGGGCTGAACTTAAACCACAAAAGAAGACAGCTGAAGACAGCTGGTCCCACTTTGTTTCCCAGGACTGAAGATGGGGGAATATTTCGTCATTGCAGGAGTACAGTACAAAAAAATGAACTACATATCAGGATGAACTTCAGTGGTACAGAAATCAGTGCTGGGTATTACCTGATCCGTGCTGATTATAAGCTGGGACCAGCTATTCCACTCTGGGCATTTGTCTCTCTCTTCAAAGGTAACATGCTCGGAATTCCAGCAGCAGTGTTCATGGTTAAACCAGAATCTCCCTGTGCATATCCCTTCTTTTAAGTCTGTCATCCAGTGAGCAGAGATGTCTATCAGGCCAGCTAAGGAACCTGTTTTAGTAGGGAATAAAGGCAAAGGCAACGGTGAATTCCACTTCTGAAAGAACAAGCTCTATCAGCCAAAGAGAGAGGAAAGGAATTGGAATGTATGTTTTCCTATTCCTAGTCTATATTTCCTGTTCCTGTTCCTATTCCTAGTCCACCTAGAACTTCTTTCTGATCATTGACTTGCTTGATATTTCACCTACTACCCCTACACTGACACCAATGTTGGGCTGAAGAGATGCTTAAAAGTACCTCCTACTCTTGCAGAGGATCTGAATTCAACTCCCAACTCTCACATTGCATAGCTCATAGCTGTTTGTAACTCCATCTCTAGAAACATTTCTGGGCTCCAAGTATCTGGGCACCTGCATGTACACATATATACCCACATACAGACACAAACACCTATACATGACTAAAAATAGAGAGAAACAACAGTATCTGTAAACTATGGGGAAACTAGGGAGAAAGCAAATTACTCGGGGTGGAGGGGGAGGGAAGAGTTTGGTTTTGAAACTTACTTGGCATAATGAGGGGATAGCTTTGGTATAGTTTAGGACTGGCATCCATAAAAGAAGTAATTTAAAATTATGTGATTTGCTATGTCTTTAATCCGTGTACTTTGATAGTTCATCAACCTGGTCTATTCAATATGCCTGCTAGGGCTAAATAATGAAACTCCATCTCAAACCAAAAACAACTAAAACAAAAAGATTTGAGTAAGCATAAATTTCCCACACTGAAGAATCTTCCATGGTGTTTATTTGTAACTCCTATAGAGGGAGACTGACGGAGATTGTAGGTGACAGGCAAATCCTGGACAGCAGGATGTTGCACCACGGACAAGATCTTGCACAGTGGCAGGAAGACACTATAAGCTACGGACATTACATTTATAGCAGTATAGAGTGTTGTGTGCAAAGAAGGTTGGATAGAACCAGAGACCCTTTGGATGTCTACTAAACCTAGGGTACAAACACACTTAAATTGGTCTGAGTATTTGTGCAGCTTGGTCTTCACACAGACCCCCCAACAACTGGAGCCAAGGCTGTCCCTGAATCTGTTGTGAATCCTATTCCCCCAAGTGGGCTGCCTTGTATGTCCTCGGTGGGAGAGGATGCGCCTAGTCTTACAAAGACATGATGTGCCAGGAGGGTGGGGGAAATACCAAGGGGTCTCCCCTTTCTCAGAAGGGGAGGAAGGAATGGGGAAGAGGATCTGTGTGAGAAGATACTGGGAGGGGGGCTGATATTGGGTGTAAAGTAAATAAATAAATTTTAAAAAATGAACCAGAAGAAAATTCTCAAAAAAGTCTCAGTGTAACCAAATAAACATATACAGAATATCCATCAAAGAAACTGATAAGAAATAAAACAAACTAAAAAAAAAATGGGACCATAGTAACTAGTAAACTGAGGGGCACTATGATCAAGTACTTTACTTCCGGCTGTTTGTTATGTGTCAGTTAAAGAAAGAAACTCTGGCCAAGAGAAACTAAATAGTCCAGAATCATGCTTTAGGAAAAATGGTAAAGGTGTTACAAAACTCACAACCCCTGAATCCCTAGACTGGTTCCATTCAGACACACGGTTTCTGTTATGGGTCTCCAACATTTAAAAACAAAATGTCCTGTGTGTACCAGAGGGAAAGAGTCAATGGCCAAGTAAAGAGAAGAAACACATTAAACAGTTGAGGATATTGTGCCCGCACTCTGTTGGTGAGGAAGTCCACGTTATGTGTATGTTTTGGTAAGTGTTACCGCCTACTTGAATGTTCTAGTCAAACCCAGCAATTTCTAACAGCTACTTTTGGCAACTCCAGCCCCTAGGTTTCTGTTCCAACTTTTATTACATTACTGCCTGGATTCACAAAGTTAACAAGGCCTTCTAGTTATATGCTTCTGTATCCTCTGGCTGCTTCGTATGTGTTGTTTTTCACACAGCACTCCTATCTTCACTCCTGTCTTCTTTATTTCTACATCTCTCCCTTCTCACAAATGGCTTTCTTCTCTAGCTATAAATTTTATATAGATTTTTATAGATTTCCCTACCCCCAAAGAATAGTGTTGTGTCTTACCCTTGGCTACCATTTCCAATGACTATCAACATTTGAGAACTGGCTCCCAACATGTATAACTGAGGTTTCTTTGAGAATGCTCAAATGTTTCTAACCAAATGTGTGGCCTTTCCTCCTCTATGTCCCTTCTGTTGTTTTCTCTACAACATTTGGCGTTATAGACTACACAACCTCTTATTAACCAGCTCCAAACTGTCTTCTCTCTTCTGGAAGAGCCAAAAGGCACAGTTGAATACCCTCAACCATGGGCTGGCAAACTACAATGTGAGAGCCAAATCCTGTCCACCTTTTACATCTGTCAGTAAAGGTATCCCAGTGACAGACAGTCAGACTAACTTGTTTACTTATGGTGCACAGCTCCTTCTGTGCCACAATAGCTGATTGGTGTAGATGCTACAGAGATCATTTAACTCACAACTCCTAAATATTTAGGATCATCAGACCCCTGTAATAAAAAAGCAAAGACTGCTAACCTTCAGTAGATGCAATCCTTCTTAAAATTTTATTATACATATCATTTGTGTATGTGCACACACATTTGTGCATGTAGACTCATATAGAGATGAGGGGTCAAGTTTTGAAAGTTGACCCTCTCCTTCCACCATGGGTTGCAGAAATCAAACTAACGTGGTCAGGCTTGGAGAGCAAGCACTTTTGCCTGTTAAGGCATCTTGCCAGCCTCTATCCCAGGCAATTCTAGAAACTAGGGATGAACGAACCATTTCACATTTGAGATAGCCATAAGAGCAGCATCACCAAGTAAGCACCATATCAGGTGCTTTATCCCATGCAGTCTTCAAATAAAGTATTTAATAGAGATACATGTACTATCTGTATTTTACAGATCTGCCATCAAGGTCTCCAGGAGTTAAGAAATTTGTCCATAGCCAAAACTGTATCAGAGACAAAACAGAGGTTTGAATACTGACATTCTGAAAGTAAAGTCTGTGCTGAAAAGTAAGATCTTATCCCAGCTTTTCCAGCTTTCCCACCTAACTTCCTTTTAGCTCAAGATTCCAGAACTTTCTAGGTACCATCTTTAATGCTACAAGGGTATATATTTCTTGGGCTCTTTGTCTGATAGCCTTGCTTCCCACAGAGGAGGGGAAGTTTACACTGGACCTTGCTGTAAGCTATATTTGCAGACAAAGTATACATCATATACTCTGTCTGTGGGGTGGGGAGGCAGTGCATATATGAATCAGAGGACAATTTGTGTAACAGGGAGATGATAATTTGTAATAATAGGTTCTCTCCCTCCATCATGTGACATCACATGGTCCAGGAAATAATCAGATTGGGGCTATCAAGCTTGATGGTAAGCACCTTTATCCACTGAGCAATCTCACCAGCACTTTGGATAAGGGATACTCAATCTTTAGTGTTTGGGGTGGCCAGAGAAGGTTGATGGAGGGTTTAGGAAAATATGCTTCCATAATACCACTCAGAAACCATGAAAAAATGTAAGAAATATAAAAAAAGTGGGTAAGATCCACATCTTATTATGCATTCCTATGCCACCATGAGAGAGGCAGTAACAGCCTACAAGACAGTACAATCTATATGGCAGTTCTGGTCTGTATCTCAGCCCTGAGGAGGGTAAGGAAGCAGATCACATTGCTATCCAGCCTGGATTATACACTGAGTTCGAGAACAGCCTGGGCTAAATAATGAGACCCTATCTTAAGAAGGGCTGTGGGGGTGACTCCTGGTAAACTAATGTACATGCTTCTGTACATTAGTTTGGGTTTTTAATGCCAAGAACTGGAAACAAGAGCAACAACAAAACATCACTTCATCTTCTAAATCCCATGCAGACTATGACAAGAAGACACCAACAAAAGGACTCTTCCACAGAAGCAGGAAGATACCGAGGCCGGCTTCTACCATCAAATGATTTTGACATCGTAGAGCAGACAAACTGAGGTGAGCTGTGTTTCTGTTTTGATTTGAGGAAGCTGACACAGGTGTTAGAACTCTGACAGAGAGGACACTGCGACTCCAAAGGTTCTGCAGTAGTTCATTTCAGATGGGAGAGCATATTACCTGCCTCAATTCAGAAGGCACACATTACAATTCTGGGACGTTAATTTTTAAAAATTAGTTGGAGGAAGAACTGTAGGAGCCAGAGGATCAGGGACACAAGAAGGCTCACAGAATCAACTAAATTGGGCCCACTGTGGCTCACAGGGACTGAAACACCAACCAGGGAGCATGCGTGGGACTGACCTAGGCCCTCCACACATTTAACAGTTGTGCAGTTTGGTCTTCATGCAGCACTCCTAACAGTGGGAGCAGGGGCTGTGTCTGCCTTTGAAACCCTCTCCCCTATTGGGCTACCTCCTCTACCTCGATAGGGGAAGATGAGCTTCATCTTACTGCAACTTGATATTCAAGACAGGTTGATATTCATGGGAGGCCTCCCCTCTTCTAAAGAAAAATGGAGGAAGGGTGGGGAAAGGAGGGGGAGGAAGACTGGGAAAAGAGGAGGGAAGGAAAACTGTGGTTAGGCTGTAAAATAAAATTTAAAAAAAGTCTTTAGTTTACCATACCTGATAAAAGGCCAATGAGGAGCATTAACAACCAACCAGAAAAAGCATCGCTCACACTGTGAATTAAGGCCCATGTTGACTCTTTGCTTTTATTGGTAATCTAGGGAAAAAGAGAACACATTGGTATATGCGAAACATAGCTTTCCTCCATCTCCAAATTGTTCAGCAGAAAACTATAAACTAATTGGGAATAGAACCAATTAACCAAGAATGTTATTGAACTCCACCATTTTGTTGTGATATCCAAGGTAAACCCCACTTAATATCATCAACCTGTGTATTGTAGACTTCTTTTTCTGACCTGGATAACAGCTGTCCCAAGAAGAGTTGATTCACAGGGAAGACTGTTTTGTAGACTAAAGAAACCTTAGCAGAGCTGAGTGGCAACTTGAAATTTACTATCCCAGGCTGTGATTCAGTCAGGAAATTCCTAGGCCTTGATCCCACGAAATTCTAAAGGTACAGTGACCCCAGATACTAAGTAGTATTAGTGCTGGCAGCTCCTTCAGTTTCAGACACCAGCAAGTGTATCTGGAGGTATCAGCACAAACAGGAGGCTTGACTGTTTAGGTCTAACCATTGTCGATTTAAAGCCATAGTGTTCATATTTTATTTTAGCTTTAAGTTTTTATATTGAGAGATGGAGAGAGAGGGGGGGGAGGGAGGGAGGGGGGGGGGGGAGAGGGAGAGGGAGAGAGGGAGAGAGAGTGTGCCAGGGTCAGAGAACAACTTTTTTTGAAGTCTGTTCTTTCCTTCTTTTATGTGGCTTCCAGAGAGTAGAGTTCACACCAAGTACTTCTGTAACTTATCCAGCTTACTGGCCCATGCCCATATATTTGAGACCAATATTCTTCCAGTGTCCTTACTGGTACTTCCCTTATCTTTGAAACACCATTTCTTATCCTGAAAATTGATATATCCCACCTTCATCCGCATCAACATCACAAAGAATAACAAATTATAAAATATCAAAAGAACTTTTTAAACATATTTTGAGGGCCATCAAGATGGCCTACTGGCATGTACAAGCATGCCTGTACACACACACACACACACACACACACACACACACTATATTACACTACACTAAATTACAAGATTAGAAAGAAAACTGAGCCAGGTGGTGGTAGCGCACACACATTTAATCTCAGCTCTGTATGCAGAAGTAGGTAGATCTCTGTGAGTTCAAGGCCAGCCTACATGAAAGTTGCAGGACAGCCAGGGCTGCTACACAAAGAAACCCTGTTTCAAAGGAAGAAAGAAAGAAAGAAAGAAAGAAAGAAAGAAAGAGAGAGAGAGAGAGAGGGAGGGAGGGAGGGAGGGAGGGAGGGAGGGAGGGAGGGAGGGAGGGAGGGAGGGAGGGAGGGAGGGAGAGAGAGAGAGAGAGAGAGAGAGAGAGAGAGAGAGAGAGAGAGAGAGGGAAGAACAAAGTGAATGAAATCAGTTGGGAGGCTTAAGCTAAACCTGTGTTCAAGTAAGTTCAAGGCCAACTTGATTAACAGTAAAAGCCTGTTTCCAAATCAAAAGTGAAGAGGGCTCAAGTTATACCTTACTGACAGAATACTGCCTAGTCTTTGCAAAGCCCTGGATTCAATCACCAGTACTTACTGCATCCCTGAAAAAAAAATATTTAAAAAAAAAAACCTGTACCTGGGACAACCTAACTCTGGGTTTCATGTGTTTGTGAGAATACTTGGCAGAGTTTGGAAAAGGATCAACAGTTGTATGTAGCCAGTTTAGATTATCTACTCAGTGAGTTCCCGGCTAGCCGGAATCAAGTCTCAATAAAACAACAATAATAATAAAAGACTCAAAGGATCTTGGCAGATGACTCTGGGAAAATTTACCAGTACTTTGAGAAGAGAGGTGATGAAATTCTTTTATCAAACTTAAACAACCTACACCATAGCTCTAAATACCTATCACATTAAATTAACATCTTGGATATGACTTTGATCAATCTTGTGGTGTTTGTTGGTACTTAGTATTTAAATTTACTTTGGTTTTATGGTTTTACAAGAGCTATAATCATACAGAGGTGAACACTTATGCTTCAGTATAGTATAGGGTTAGGGTAATTTAGTTATTTATTTCTTTGAAAAGGGCCCATTTACTTTCCTTGGTTTTAGAGATCCTGCTTTAAGAGAAAAAAAAATCATAAAAGGGAGATACAATGGGAGAAGAGAATCTTGAACATTCCTTTTCACCTATACAGAGGCATGTTTTGCATTTCTGAACTGGAAGTGTCCCTTTCAACAACCTTCTACGGGAAAAGAAATCATTAGGCTTAATTTTTCAAACAAAGGATGAAAACAGAAACATCTTAGAAAATGAAGCCAGATATGATGGGTCTCATCTGTTAATCAAGCACTGGAGAGGCAAAAGGGCATCCAGGAATTTGAGGTCAGTGTGTGCTACATAAGTGAGTTCCAGGTCGGCCTAAACTTTGGAGTAAGACTTATCTCAAAAAAAGATGAGAAATCAAAAGAAAAAGAAAGAAAGGAAAGAAATAAACCCTATGCTACCAATAGAAGCCAGATTCCACAAGCTCTGGGGCTGAGAAAAAGAAAATATACAACAAATTTCATTCTTTAACAGCCCTCCCCCATATTTCTAAACAGTTACTCACACACCATCATTGCCTTACCTCTCGGTGCCTATCTCGGTCTCGAGATTTCTCTCTCACCCAGTCAATTGTGTTGAAATCATCATATGTCCCTACACCGGGGATTGGCTCCTCTAAAAAGTCCATGATTCTATTTGAAGAGCCTATTCCACCACCATTGTATGACTTGTTCCCTGTATTGAAGAACAAACAGGCATTAGTATATTGGACAGTCAACATTTTTAATATCCCCTGAACTATCTGCTGACTACAGTTTAAGTGCAATGCAATCACCTATTGTGAATACCTATCACATTCCCAAGTTTCTATGATCTAGGCTCACATAAGAAACAACTAACAGCACTATGAATGGACAGGAACCCAGGACAAACAATAGTATAAAGAAAGAAATGACAGAAGCTGGTGTATAATGGAAAAAGTATCTACAGAACAAAAGACAAGGAGCTTGGAGCAGTTTAGTTATTTCAGTTCATGGACAGGAGATGAAAGGATCTGACGCTTTGCAAATGTATCACATTAAGAACCATCTTCTACTTTGTAAGGCAGTAATTTAATCCTATGAGGTAGTTTTTTACCCAGTTGGAGACTGGAAAGAAAGAATGCTGGCTTCTTCAAGAGTTAAGCTGATTGGAATGTACAAATTTTCCTTCAGTAGATAAAATGTTTTGATCTCCAATATAATGGGCTGGTAGAGACTTTTGCACAGTATGTCCGAAAGTTAAATATTTACAAGCAGAGATTTAGACAACAATGCCTGGCTTAGCAACAAACTGCCCTTCCTTGATCCTTCAACTAAGCAGCATCCGTATGCACTCACTAATCATCATCCTTAGTCTCTTTAGCATTTAGTTTTTCTACTGAAGGTACTTGGGTGTGGATATGTTTTATCTTCCCTTTCAAAACTAGCAGATCTTCAACAGTTTCTCTATATCGAATTCACCATAGCCTTCCTAATGTCTTTCTTTCCCCTTTGGGTCAAGTCTCTCTAGGTTACGCAGGCAGGTCTAGAACTAGTGACTGTCCGGCCTTAGCCTCCTGCGTAACTGGTATTATAAGAATGCGTCATCATCTCTTGCTCCCCACACTGCCTCAGCACATATGCAACAGTCAGTAAACATCAGATGATCCAAAATGCATTCAACAAATGGCAAGAATGGGGGACTATTTAAAACTAAACAGTTGTACTGACACATGGTAAGTATTGCTTATAAACTTGTTAAAAATATTTTGGCAACATCATCTGATGGAACAATATTTTGCTAGTAAACTAAAAATGTAAAAACAGCACTGGGGAATCTATATAAATGCACACAGTGAGAATGCAGAGTAATTCCATCTTTCAGTTCACACAGCCAAATCTCTGCAACACCAGTCCTGGCAGGGACAAAGGCTTCGTCCAGACTATTCAGTAATAAACCTCTTCAGTGAAGGCCCAAGTTGGCCTCGGCTGACTCTCCCCCAACTCAGCTAGCGGCACATTCACGGCAGAAGTTTAAATGAACAAGATAAATGGAACCTATTTTACTGACTGTAAGTCTGCTGACTGCCTAATTCAGCACACTTTTTACAAGCAATTCAGAGGTTTGAAAGGAAAAAACTCAGCAGAGCCCTAATCATCTGCGGGTGGGTGAGTCACTCAAGTGGCTTGGAGGAGGTGAGCAAGTTAATCTTAAAACCTCAAACCAAAGTCCTTTCCCTATCTCCACTTCTACCTGGCTGTAAAATGGATGTCTGCTGAATCACCACCCCAGCCTCTCCTATGCTGTCAGTGCTGATAAAGACGAACGCTGCTATGGTTAAGAGTGTGGAGGGAGAAAAAGGGCAGAAAGAGAAGAAAGTATGTGGGAAGGAGGGAGCTGAATGAAGCTGTTTCCATTCTCAACTTAAATGCTGACGAGAACGCAGGACAGCAAACAACCAGAAACTGACTCCTTCAAAGCAGGTTAATGCTTCCATTGAATTTCTAGTTTCAGAGTTCTCCTTTCCGGAAGGGGGAAAGAAAAAGACACGATTTTGTGAAAGATTTTAAGAAGCATCAGAGAGCTGTCTAATGTTACGATATATATTAAACGAGCTCCTCCACCACCCCCAGCTTTAAGGCAAAATGAAGATCTGCAACAGCGTCCTGGCAGGAAAAAGAGAACCCTATTACATCACTAGGTAACACGAGCACCACCGCATCCTCCTTTGTCGTCTGTCTCCCGCTAGAGAGGCAATTATCAGGCCCCTAACGCGGGGGCAGGCAGTGATTAGAATCCTACTACAGACTGCTTGCAATTCTCCAGATCCCCTGCTCCCGGAGCATGCTTTCAGTCCTGGGCTGGGCTCAGTCTGCTTACCTTCGTTCACAGTTTTCTCTTGTTTTGCCTCAAGGAAGAAACAAGCTTGGCAGCCCGCATTTGCCCATTCAGGTTGAGGTGCTTTTACAGAAGGAGGCCCGCTCTGGGGTGCTTTAGAAGGGCACTTGCTGCTTTCCCTGCTTTTCACAGCAACCACCCGCCACCTAAAGAGCCACCAATGCTCCCGGTTGGTCAGAATGTGATGTCACCGATGAGATCACATGACCAGACCCTTGGACCGGCCTTGGAGAAAGGAAGATTTTTTAACCTAGCACAGAAGCCTTAAAGATGTAGTCTCATCTAAACAAACGCCATCAAATGGGTGTGTGTGTGGGGGGGGCCTTTGTCAGCTCAGAAGATTCCAGTTCAGACGAGTTTTACACTTCATACCCCATTTCGCAGAAAGAACTAGACATCAAAGCAGAAAGGTTCAGAAACTTTAGAACTACTAAGGTTTTTAAATTCCGCCTTTTTAAATACACCACTACCGTGAGCTTCAGTGGCATATGCTTGTCACAGTAGCACTGAGGAAGCTAGCAAGTGTGCGCATGGCCTAGGTGAAAGAGAAAGACCCTGTCTCAAAAAAAAAAAAATCAAAATAAACACAATAAAGGAAAAATGAATTTAACATTACAAACATAATGCTGAAAGATTCCAGACATAAGTGTGCCCATAACAGCACCGCTCTACTCCGGAACCCAATGTCAGGCAAGTCTACATTTGAGGATATGAATGATTGCAATACAGCCAGAAGGAAGAAAATGACAAAAGGGTCCGATCTACCAGAAAAAGCTGCCGTCTGTGAAGAATGTGTGACAAAATGAAGGCCTGTGAAATACTGGTCATGGATATGGTCACAAGTGACCAGCTTCCAATTATTCTCCAAAGCACAAATATATGTATTGTATATTTAAAATACACATGTGTTGTGTGTCCCTCTACATGTACACATTATAATTGAAGGGAAAAAAAAAACGTGAAAGCAGGTACACCAGCACATACCCGAAGTCTCAATTACTTTGTGAGGCTGATGGCTTGAGCCTAGGATTCTGGGTCAGCTTGGACAACATAGCAAGACTGTTTCAAAAATATCATTGTTTTGGGATAGGGGAGGGAACTCAGTAGGAGAGAGTGCATACTTCTCCAGCATGAGGCCCTGTGAGGTAAATTCTCAGTATTCAGGTAAAGAGCTGATGGAGGCCGTGCATGCTTGTGGATTCAGTACTGGGGCTGAAGCAAGTGGACCCCAGGAGCTACTGTCCAGCCAGCCTAGCTGAAATGAACTTCACCCCAAGTAAAGCCCAGAGCCCAGTCTCAAAGGGAACAAAGCAAAGGAAAAGAGAGCAAGAGAGGATGGAATTTGGCATCTTTCTTCTGTTCTCCGCCCCACCCACGCCGTGTATGTGTGTGTGTGTGTGTGTGTGTGTGTGTGTGTGTGTGTGTGTGTATATGTGGGGGGTAGGCATGTAGTTCTAAGGTAGCACATGTTTGGCATGTCTGAAGCCCTGAATTATATCCTCAGTACCACACTCTTTAAAAGAAAAATGCAATAAAAACTAAATTGCAAAAGAAAAATGCAATAAAACCTAAATTGCATATCAAATTATCACAAAAGCCATTTTTTAAAATATAGGCTTTCATGTGGCACAGGCTAGCCCTCAAACTTCCTACACAGCTAAGAATGACCTTGAACTTTTAATCTTCCTGCTTCTTCCTGAGTACTGAAATCACAGAATTCCAGCATTGCACACATATGCTACCACACCCAATTTTATGTTATACTGGGGATTAGACCTAGGGCTTCATGCATGCTAGGCATTCTACCAAATGAATGACATCTCCAGCCCCAAAGTCAGTTCTTGGCTAGCACCTAACCACTTGGAAACCCTAGAGTACAACCAAGAAGACAGAGAGGGCTGTGGCTATATACTAGTTAGTAGAGTGCTTGCCTGGCAGGCCTTGATTTCAATCCTCAATAAGGAAAATAATGCCAGAACACAGAACTGCAACTCTGGTACTTAGGAGGCTGAGGCAGGAGGATTGCTGCAAACTTGAGGACAGCCAAAGTTACATGGTAAGGTCTTGGAGAGAAAGAAGTGAGAGGGAAGGCAGAAAGAAGGGGCAAATATGAAGTAGGGAGGCAGAACAGTGGAAGATGGGGGAGGGATAGAGGAAGTTGGGAAGGAATGCAGGGAGATAGGCAGGTAGGAGGGTAGAGAAGGGGGAAAGAGTCTTAAAAAAACAGCAGGATGCTCTGTAATCATTAATCCAATGTGGCTGAGCAGCTACTGCAGCCCTGATAGAAAATTCAGTACTAAGGTTCCATTATTGTAAAGGCTTTCCCATCTGTGGCTCTATCCTGAAGGCTATTTTTAAGCAGGTCTTAATTAATTGTGCAGGAAGGCCAGTCCAGTAAAGAAGAATAAAACTGTCATCTCTTAACTCCCTAAGTGAATCAGCAGGACAGCCACCATTTAACATCGACCAGTTACAGTGTGCTCCAATAATCAGACCCTACATGTAGAGCTTTGAAATGTTATTAATTTCATCAGTTCTTTTGGCTCAATACATCCTGAAATGTTAATGCAATACCACTTTATGAAGTACAAGGCACTGCATGAGGCTTATACTCATTTAGTTTATCATAATTATATCTTGATGAACTAATAGAGCATTAATGAACAGAAATCAAATGGAGTGGAAACTACATTTATGTGGCAATGAGTTAAACCACTACACTGAGTAATCGTTGTTTGTAAGCCCAGGGTGACTGTCATACACAACTGAATGTTTAGTTTGTCGGATTAAAAGAAAATTATATGTCCAGATTCAAAGGCCTCCTGAAAATGAATCCTAATTAATCATTATTTTAACTATAGTATCTGAAGATAACTACCTATATTACCAAGCAGGACTTAGGTTTTTATAGAATCTCATGTTTCAGCAGACATAGAATACAACAGCCAGATTAGCAAAGATAACATTCAGGCACTTAAATAGTTTATATTTCTATGTAGTTTGCATAGGTAGGCCCATGTTAACAACATTAATTGACAATTTCTCATGATGTTCACAGCTCTAACAAAGACACAATCAGCATTTTTACACTAGGAACCTTTTCTATCCCAAGTAAAGCTCTTTTGAGTACTAGACGGTTAGTAGGCATGGTGCATCTTTCATGTTAAAATGAGGTTTAACTACAATTTAGATTAAGAGATGACTGGGTTCAGTTTGACATGGTGAGTGTTTAGAAATTTTTTTCTTGCCTCTATTTGGTTTTCTGCCAGACTTGTAATCTTTAACATATGTTCACCATAAAGAATGCTCAGTGTAGATCTATTGAAAGTCTTGCAAATAACACAATATGCTTACCAGTTTTTGATGTATCATATGATTAAAAACACAATAAAGTAAATATTTAGAGCCAAGCAGAGTTCTCTTTCCAGAACACAGATCTAGCCAGATCATTTGGTAGCTTCAAAGTTGTGACTCTTACTGTGATGTTTTGAAAACTTTGAGCAATGATGACCTTTCAAAGAACATTTAGGACAAGTTCGGACAAGGGATTTAAAAATATTCACCATAAGGTTTAGAACGGTAAGTATAACATATTTAAGATACAGTGAAGATGATGGCAATGGTGCTGCTCCTCTGAACTTTCCTTGGGGAGCTGGGTTAAGTAGCTTACACTCTTCTACCAACTCTCTGTACCTGAGCTGACAAATAACTGGAGGCTTCTGCGCATGCCCTGCTGCAGGCTGACTTCTCAACTACACAGAGGAAAGTCATAAAAGTTGCTGGTTAAAAGGGACAGCAGGGGCAACTAGCAAGGTATATATAATTAAAGCAACAAAATGTACGTGCCTTAAAAAAACACTGTGTTATGAATTCATCTAATATGTTCATTGGATGAGGAGAAAATGGAGCAAAATTAATAAAGTCTACATTCTAAATTAGGGCAGCAAGAGGAGTCTAGATTTTTGCCTCAAATAAGTGAAAAACAGTAAAATTTGTCTCAAGCTTTGATAACATGATGAATGTTGCATAAGAAAGTAATTTTATGTTCTAAAAGGGAAATTACTTACATTAAAATCCAGCTAAATGATAAAAGAAATATCCCCTCAAAAGCTGGTTTGCATTGCCCAAGTCTGGAGAAAGCAAACAGTAAGCTAGTCAGAAAAAAGGGGAGTGAAGTTTGAACTGGCCTCTCCATAAGTTACATTTAGGTCGGAAGACTCAGCAATGGTCCTTAGAAACACACTGCCTGAATAAGGCAGCGTACAAATGAAATCACTGAACCCATTTTGTGCCATGGAAGGCCTTTTCATGTCCCAAAAAAAATCACCTTATGTTTAAAACTAGAAAACCCCTTAAATGCAAGAATATAAATTCTGATTTGGAGATAATGTTTATTCTAATCCCCAAGTAACAAGCCATTAGAAATTTACCTAGGGGGCTGAATAGTAACTGATTAAGTGAAACTAATTAAGTTAAACACTAACAAACACACAGGAAGAGAGAGAGAGAAAAGCTCCTGTGTAGATCTTAAAGAATTGTTAGTAACATCACAAACTGTGGAGGGCTCACTTTTTTCTTTTTAAAATGTATATCTGGCCGAGGGATGTAGGTAGATGAGTGCCTGGTGTGCTCAAGGCCCCTAGTGTGGTATCCATTGCCATGGGGGTGGTGCTGGTAAGAATGAGAGCTCCGGCATGATGGTGCATGCCAATAATCCCAGCACTTGAGAGGCTGAGGCAGGGGGGATTAGCACAAATTTAATCTTAAAACCCCCTAAAACCCAGAAAGACAGAGCTCAAGAAATTCAGAGAGCAAGGCACTGGTGGCACCTTTAATCCCAGGACTCAGAGGCAGAGAAGCAGAGGGAGGCCAAGGGAGGCCGAGAGAAGCCGAGAGAGGCAGAGGCAAAGGCAGAGAGGCAGAGAAGAGAGGCAGAGAAGAGAGCAGAGAGGCAGAGAGGCAGAGGCAGAGAGGCAGAGAGGCAGAGAGGCAGAGGCAGAGAGGCAGAGAGGCAGAGGCAGAGAGGCAGAGAGGCAGAGAGGCAGAGAGGCAGAGAGGCAGAGGCAGAGAGACAGAGAGGCAGAGAGGTAGAGGCAGAGAGGCAGAGGCAGAGAGACAGAGGCAGAGGCAGAGAGACAGAGAGGCAGAGGCAGAGAGAGAGGCAGAGGCAGAGGCAGAGGCAGAGAGGCAGAGAGGCAGAGAGGCAGAGAGGCAGAGAGGCAGAGGCAGAGAGAGAGAGAGGCAGAGGCAGAGAGGCAGAGGCAGGTGGATCTTTGAGTTTAGGGACAGCCTGGTCTACAGAGTGAGTTCCAAGACAGCCAGGGCTACACAGAGAAATCCTGTCTTGAAAACAAAACAACCAGAACAACAACAAAATAAATAAAACAAAAAGAGTAACAAGGAGAAATAGAGACAGGGCATGCAAAAAGCAGACACACGTCCCAGGAGGCAGAGCACTGGAGTAATTAGAGACAGATCAAGAGCCAGTGTCTTGTGAACAGTAGAACAGCCTTAACAAGAAGGGGGCTCAGTAAATAAAGAAGTCTTTCTGGTAGACGGACATATCAACTAGTAGGGAGAAAGTATAATTTATAACTGTATTAGCTATATAACCCTGACAAGTGCCTTAGTATTGGTGGATTTTACAGATCTGCCATCTCTGAAACAAAGCAGATATTCATATTATTTTCATAATATATACACACACACTATGAAATTTGTTCTTTAAGTTTCATAGATGTTTTAATCATATTCAGCCCCCTCTATAACCACTGTGCCTTCATATTGCTGCCCTGATGTGCCCAAGAAACACTGTTCCCTTGCAGTCATCTACTATCTCTGCCTCTCAGACAAATGACCAAAATTTTCATTTTGGGTGCCGTAGAGCTTCGGGTAATATTTTAGCCATGCTTTTATTTGGTCATTCATACTATACGGAGAGACATTTGAGAGGACCTTAACTTTGAGGAATTCAAACCAGCACAGTGGTTGCA
Source organism: Micromys minutus (assembly GCF_963924665.1). NCBI lineage: Eukaryota > Metazoa > Chordata > Mammalia > Rodentia > Muridae > Micromys > Micromys minutus. The sequence continues at coordinate 15,250,423 of NC_137970.1, read as the reverse complement.
TCGCTATCTGAAAGTACTCTTCTGGCAAATTCATAAACTGGCACTCCCAATCTCTGGAAAAGAAAAGCTCATCGGTGGAGATTAGAATGACCCAGTCCCTCACTGGGATACAGCATGTTTAGCATATGGTTAATTTGAGAGCTACAGGTACATGGTAACAAGGCTAGCATAGATATTTTGAGGACCTACTGAGCAGCAATCTCTGCCCCTGGTACCATGCTGTCCAGGCCCCTGAAGCATTACAATGCCCTTCTCCTTTGCCATTTAACATGAATTGAACAAAGTAAAGTAGACAATAATCTCACAGATGTCAGTACTATCAAAGGATCACTAGAGTAGATTTACCGTTTCTAAATAAATAGGAGGCTGGGATGGGGAATGCAGAAGTTCTGAGCTTCAATCCCTTGGACAGAAAAAAAAATCAGCTAGGAGTACCCCCAGAGAGTAAGGTATGAGGACTGCCATGAGTTCAAAGGCAGCCTGGTTTACATAGTGAAATTGTGACTAATTTGAGCTATAGAATGAGACCTCGTCTCAAAAACTCCAAAACTAAATTTAATCAAAAATCACAATAAATGCAGAACTTTTGAATTCAGCTTTCCCAAGTAAACAGTTTAGAAACTCTTATCCTTAGAATAAGAAAGGGCTAGACAACACAAAAAAGTCATTTTTTTCCAAGATCCATCAGAAAACTGAGGCTACAGAAGAAACTGTGACCCTGAAGTCTGAAGAGATAGTTTATCCAAAGACTCCCAGCCGAGATCTGCTTACCTGGAATAAAACGGGTTAGGGCCATAAGAACAGCAACAAAAGGTAGCTATGCTCAATTCGCAATGTGGATGAACTGCTGGAATTCTGTGGACTAGCCTCAATCTGAGAAACCCACGGTCTACAAAGTCCTACACCAAAGCTCTACTGCCAGAATCTTCCCCAAGTTCTCACAGCGAAGATCCTAGAAAGATCTCCTGACCTTGACTACAGGAGAGATAAGTAGTCCTTGTGAAATATGTGCAAAGATTTCTTCACAACAGACCAATATGCTCCAAGGGTAAGTACTTTGCCTGATCCTTATTCCTGGTTTGGGGGAAGGGCATTCCTACCATTCCAGCCTCTATCTAGCTTTTAACCTGAGGGGGAATACATACTCAGCAGGGCCAGGGCTTCAAGGAAGTGCATTCTAAAGGGTTTAGAAAAATCAAGAAGTCATCACTTGGAGAGCTTGTGAAGTTCACAGCCACAAGATACAGTCCCAGGAAAACACTAAGAATTAATTCAGTTGCTTTGTCCCTCAAACTTGACCACCACTTCAACAGGGCTCTAAGAGTAAATTATTGAAAGAGTTGCAAGACACAGCACTTCTAGAGGAGCTGGGTGTAGGCAAACTCACAATCAAGAAGATAAACAAAAACAAAGCCACTATGGGGATTTGACCCCTGTGATGCCTAGTTATCACAAATAGTAAATATATCACAATACCTAGTTATTGTGCCATAAACCCCAACACAATAAAATTAAACAGCAACAGAGGAAGCACTGAACTCCACTCCCTTATCCCTAGAAATTATACACCATATTTTCATCTAAACTATAGATTAAAACTCTCCACATAAATTTAAATTTTTTCACCTAAGCCTGGCACTTGTGAGACAGATGGATAAGGAGTTCGATGCAAACCATGGCTACCCAGTAAATTTGTAGCCAATCTGGGTTATATGAGACCAGCTCTCAATATTACACATGCACAGAGGTACCTATATGGAATGAAAATTAACATGTCGATATTATAGGAGGTGGTAGTCACACACATCTGAATCCTAGCTACTCAGGAGGATCACAAGTTTGAGGTTTATATAGGTTATACAGTGAGTTATGTTAAATGTCAACTTAAGTTACTTAGAAAGACTGTCTCAAAATAAGAAAGAAAAGATGTTGGAGCTAGAGGTCAGACAGTAGAATTGATTGATCTGCATGTATGAGACCCTGGCTTTAGTCCCCAGCACCAAATAAGTAATAAATACATTTAAAAATAGATACAACTCAGTAGCAGAATGATTGCCTTGCATGTATGAGATCCTGGTGTTCTGTCCCAAGTACTGCATACACACACCTGCATACACACACACACACACACACACACACACACACACACACACACACACACACACTGCTTTTAAAATACGGTTAGAGGGGAATTTATATCATTCAATTTAGACTATCTATTAGAAAAGAACATAGAAGCCAGGCATGGTGTTTCACACTTGAAATCTCAGTACTTAGGACTAAAGCTACAGGTTCAAGGCCAGACCGAACTATGTAAAGAGACCCTAACTCAAAATAAAAACAACAGTAAAAATACCAAGCATGTGATTCTGTTGCCACTATAACCTGATTTCAAAGCTCATGTGGAAAAGAAAAACACATAGAACAGTCAACCAACACAGTCCTGGAGATAAACCAAGTTGGAGGACTCACAGAAACCAGTTCTAACATTTACTGTAAAGTTATAGATAATCAAAACAAAGTGTTTTTTTTTAAACGAGGGATCAAACTCAGGAAAGACAGAATTATATTGTCAAAAGAAATGATGCAGGGACCAAGGGAACAGGATACAGAGATCAGAAAGACGCATGAATATAGTAACCTAATCTATGATGAAAACAAAGAATGAATTCAATGGACACAAGACAGTTTTCAACAACTGCAAAGCCTGGGCACACACTAACCACATCCAGCTGTACTTGGTTACCCAGATACCCTGAAGAAGGCAGGGATACATTTATCCTGTTAGGATCAACTTGAGCAACAGCACTGATTCACGGGGAAAAGATGGCACAAACATTAGCTCAAAGTAGATAATACTATTTGGGATGTGGGTTAAAAATAATCATTAATCCCTGACCATGGTAGAGTTTCTTCTATGTTAGTTCCTGGAAGTTTTACATCTTTCATTTAGGTTAGTTATGATACATGAGATAAGTAATAAAAGAATAAAAATGGATAACATTAAAATCTGCAGCCTGGGGATGGAGGCTTAGATTTGATCTTTCACATGACGATTAAAATGTTTTGAATTTCTCCATTTTAAAAACTACCATTAAGAGAACAAAAAGGCAAACCATGGACTTGAAAAGCATATATCTAAGAAAGGGGTGGGATTCACAGCACAAAGAGCCCATAAGACTCAATCCTAAGGAAGAACTATGGTCAACAGGGAAATGCTGAAAGCGGGAGGCATGATCTTCCCCCAGAGAAAAGTGCTGGAAAGGGTTAGCCAATTCCAAGTGGTCAGTCCTGAGGGACAGGGGAGAGGAAGAGGGAGAATGGGGGAGGGAGGGAGAGGGAGAAGTAGGAGGAGAGGGGGTTAATAACAAAGTATTAAAAAAGGGGGGAATGAATTTGAGAGTTGGTAGGTACATGGGAGGGATTGGAGAGGGGGAAAGGATGTGAAATGGTATAATTAAAATTTTTTAAATACATAAAAATCACATAAAAGTGTGCTGTAATCATTAACAAAACAATAAAAGTAAAAGCCTGCAAGGAAAACTTCAACAGTAAGAAAATACCCAGCCTAGGGAGCATGTAGGCCAACTGCAGACCTTGCCTCTCATTCTGGTTTTCCAGATCCAATCCCTCATTCTGATGTGCAGCTCTGTAACAGAACAACTGCTGAACCCCACCCAACCCCACCCCACCCTTACCTCTGCTCAAAGACTGTGGATGCCTCAGGTCTTCCTCTCCTCCCCAACCACTTCATTCACCCAGCCCAAATCTCCAGCAGGCACTCCCAGCTAGCCCACAGGCTACTCCAGCCAGAGAAACAGGATCTAACTACAAATCTAACCCTCTCCCTTCATTTCCCCAAACCATTCCCTAGTCTCCTTCCTACATCAACGGTAGAACACCTGCAGCAGTCTCTTCCTACCTAATCTCATGGTGGATCCCACAGATCTTCCCTCCCTCCCCTAAATCTTCACTTTGTCATTCCCCACCCCCACCCCAGCTCTAGCAGGCACTCTGTGGGAAGCCACAGGCCAGGCTGGGCTGGGAAACAGGTAGGCTAATTAGATTTTCATCTCTCCCTCTGCTCCTCCAAATTAACCCCCAGTCTCATTTCTAGCCCCGTTTTTCTGCAGCCTCCCTTCCCATCCTACACCCATCTCCAGAGGATAACACAGATCTTCACTTCCAGACTTTATTCCCAATTTACTACTTCGTCCTAGCCTTCAACTCCAGCAGGAACTTCCTAGGAAACCACAAGGTACTCCAAACAAGCCAGCAGGCAGCCTAACTGAAGATCTTCATCTCTCCCACATCCCCAGGTCTGTAGCAGATTTTTGCTGTGAAATCTCCTCACTCTACCCCCATTCCCAGGGGACTATCTAAGCAGTTCCTACTGGAACACCCTACATTCCTCCTTCTTGTACAGACCCTCCACCATCACAAGCTTAACTGAACTTCTAAGTCTCAGGGAGCAACCCAGAAATATATCTCACCCCAGTGCCCATATCTATCAGGGCCCCAGATTTTCCCACAGGCATCACACAGACAACACACTCTCCTAAGACCAGAGAGGAAACAGAAACCAAGGAACAAAACACCCATCAAACAAAGACCTAGAATTATAATCTTCCCATACCAGATGCCTACACGCCAGCATAAAAATACAATCAATAACAGCATGACCATATATCTCCTCTAGAGTTCAGCAACCACAGCAGGCCCTGAGTGTTCCAACATAGCTAAAAACACAAGAAAGAAAAAGACCTTAAAACAGCATTTTTGAGTATGGTAGAAATCCCTAAATAGGAAACAAAGACCTTAAAGAAATGGAGGAAAACAGGAACAGTGGAAGGGTATGAATAAAACCATTCAAGACCTGAAAGGTAATGTAGAATCAATAAAGAAATCCCAAACTAAGGAAAATCTGGAAGTGAAAATTTAGAAACTCTGAGAGGAAGCATGGAGGCAAGTTTCACAGACAGAATAGAAGAGATGGAAGAGAGAATCTGAGGCATTGTAGACACGCATGAAGAAATGAATGCCTCAGTCAAAAAAAAAAAACATAACCCCCCCCAAAAAAAAATCCTGGCACAAAATATCCAAGAAATCTGGGACACTATGAAAAGACCAAAACTGAGAGTAAAGAAATATAGGAAGAGAAATCCTAGGTCAAAGACCCAGAAAACACTCCCCATCACACGCACATACACACCCCTCCCCAACCTAAAGAAAGAAATGCATATCAAAGGAGCTTATAGAACACCAAAAAAGAAAGTCTCCTTGGCACATAAGAATATTAAAAGCTGCAAGGGGAAAAGACCAAGTAACATCTAAAGGCAGATCTATTAGAATTGCATTGGACTTCTCAATGGAGACTTTAAGAGCCAGAAGGGTCTGTGCTGCAACACTGTCAGAGACTACAGATTCAAACCCAGACTGCCATAGCAATCAAAGCTCTCAATAACTATACATGGAGAAAACACAACATACCATGATAAAACCAAATTTAAGCAAGGCCTATCTATAATATTTATCCAGTACCTCAGAAGGTGCTATAAGTTAAGCTCCAATCAATCCCAGGTCAGCAATGTCCAAAGAAAGGAAACAGAGAGGGGGGAGGGAGGGGGTAGAACAACAACAACAAAATAACAATGACTGTTGGTCACTGATCTCTCTCAAGATCAATGCTCTCATTTCTCCCAATAAAAAGTCAAAGACTAGAAACACACCATTACATCAGGATAAGCATCACTTTTGGGTTAAAAATAATGGGAAAAGAGGATATTCTAAGCAAAGGGACCTAAGAAGCAAGCTGGTGCAGCCATTATAATATCAGTCAAAATAGACTTCAACCCAAAAGTAATCAGAAGACATAGCAAAGGACGATAACTCCTACCAGTGGAAGAAAATCTACCAAGAGAATATTGCAATTCTTAACACCTATGCCACAAACACAAAGGCACCCAAGTTCTTGAAATAAACACTTCTCCAGCTTAAATCCCAAATTGGCCTTCATATACTGAGGGTGGGAGACTTCAATACTCCATTCTCACCAATAGTGGGTCATCCAAACAAAACCTAAACAGATAATTGTTGGAGATAAATGATGTGGTAAACCAAATGGGCCTAACAGATATTTATAGAGTAGTTCACCCAAACTCAAAAGCACCCTTTGAAAATATATCCTAAACAGGCACAAAGCGAGTCTCAATAGGTACAAGAAAACTGAAATAACACCCTGTATCCTATCAGAACACCATGGAGTAAAACTTGATATCAACAATAGAAAGCTTCTGAATTCATGAAAACTGAGTAACTCTCTACTGAATGAAAAATGGGTCAAAAGCAGAAATGAAGAGAGACTTTCTAGAACTGAATGAAAATGAATAGACAACATGCCCAAACTTACGAGATAAGGTGAAAGCAATGTTAAGAGGAAATTTCACAGTACTAAGTGCATACAGTAAAAATGGAGAGATCTCATACTAGCAAATAAACAGCATGCCCGAAGCTCTAGAACCAAAGGAAGTACACCCCAAATGAGTAAGCAGCATAAAATAATCAGACTCAGGGATGAAATCAATAAAAAACAAACAAACAAAATACAAATAAATGAAACAGAGAAAATAAACAATTATCAAAATGAACTAAAAGGTAGAGAGACAAGATCCAAATTAACAAAATTAGAAATGAAAAAGGGAACAAAACAACAGAGAGAGACTGACAAAATACAATCATTAGGTCATACTTTGGTAATCAAATCTGATTTAACATAGGATCTACTGTACAAGACACAAATCATACTGATACTACTTGGGTGACTAAGAACCTGAGACTAGAGAACCCAGGGACCTAGGACAAAAATCAAATACTACTGGTTAAATAAATATGATGTAGCAAGGACTCCTAATGACATTCTGCTATACTCATAAATCAGGGCCCTATTCAGCCACCATCAGAGAGCTTCCTCCTGCAGCAGATGGGAACAAATACAGAGACCCACAGACAGACATTACCCAGAGAGTGAGACACCTTGGAACACTAAGCCCTAAATGAGATGTCTCTATCAAATTCTTCCCCCTCAGAGCTCAGAAAACCCGCAGAAGAGGAAGTAGAAAGATTCTAAGAGCCAGAGGAAATGGAGGTCACTAGGAGAACGAAACCCTGTAAAGCAACATGGTCAAAGCCTATATGAACTCACAGAGACTAAGTAGCTTTCACAGGGTCTGCACCAGGTCCCTTGTGTATGTATACATTATGGCTTCTATTATAGTGTTTTTATGTGATCACCAAGTATGTAAAATATTGGGTCATGATTTTTTTATGATTTTCCTTGGGTTCTTTTTCATTTGTTTTGTCCAACTTTAATGTGCTAGCTTTTGTTTTATCTCATTTTTATTGTATTATTTTTTAAGGTGATGGAACTGTAAGCAGGCCTATATAGCATTTTCTTAGTCAGTTATTACTGATATATAGGGGGAGGAAGATCCAGCAGTGTATGTGTGGTGCCACCCCTGGGACACTGGTCCTGAGTTCTGTAAGAAAGCAGACTGAGCAAGCTGAGGAAGCCTGTACTCAATGGAATCGGCACCAGTTCCTTCCTTCCCTATTTGAGTTTCTGCCCTGGCTGTTTTTGATGATAAACTGTTATACGGAAGTGTGACTGAAATAAACCCTTCCCTTTCCCCTTCCTCCTTCCTCCTCCTCCCAAAAAGAAAAGGGAAACTATACTCAGATATTTACAGCACCTTTTTCACAACTGCAGAAAATTAAAAACCTATAAGCAATCAAAATATTCTTCAGTAAGTAGATGGATTAAAAAAACAGTGATGTAACTAAATAATGGACTATCATCTATTAAAAGAAAGGAATGAGCTATCAACCCACATAAAGACTTTACTGAACCTTTACAAAATTATATTTATTTTGGTGTATGTACATTTGTGTACACATATGAATGTCAGAGGAAAACCTGCTGGAGTCAGTTCTCTCCCTCTACCACATGTAACCTGGGGATGGATCTCATCTTCAGGCTTGGGAACATACACCCTCATCCACCAAGATATCTCACCAGTTCTGATTGTTGGGATTTTGTAAACCCCACCCCTCAGTTACCTAGCAACAGCCAGGTATACCCCACCCCTCAATTACCCAGCAGTGGCCAGGTATGCTCCGCCCCAGTGACCTGACACTATAAAGGAGCTGCTTGACCCCTCCTCTCTCTCTTGGCCTCTCCTGCCCTTGTGCTCTTGCAGCCTCCCTCTTCCCTTCCCCCTCTGTCCCACGTGCTCATGGCCGTCCTCTACTCCTCTACTTCTCTCTCTCTGCCTCTACCACCCTCTTAACTCTCCCATGACCTGAATAAACTCTATTCCGTACTATACTGTTGTGTGGCTGGTCCCTCAGGGAAGGGATTCCCAACATGGACCCCACAGAGGCATCTCCCTTGCCCTCAGGCCTCGCCGCACCTCCATGGGCCATATGCCCCCCACTCTCTTCATCCTTCCCCTAACATTGGTGCCATGACTTGGATCGTTATCCTTTCACAACATTGGTGCCCTGTGACTTTTCCTTTCATTGGTGCCCCGTCATCTTTTCCTTACACTGATGAATTCTTTTTTTTGGGGGGGGGATACAGGATCTTGTTATGTAGTCCTCATGACTTAACCCTCTTGAGAACTGAGATATCAAGCATGCAGCAGCATACCTAGAGACACTGGGGAATCTTAAATGTGTAATTGAAGAAGCCAGTCAGAAAAGGTTATATGGTATATATGGTTCCAATTATAGGGCATTAAAAGAACAGCAATACATTTATGAAGCTAATAAACAGACGTGTACTTCCTAGAGGCTTGGAGTGTAAGGGGCAGAGCAAGTAACACACAAGAGTGTAATTAAGTTAGTGAAACCACTCTTCGGGGCAGCATCATAGAGAAAACAAAGCAATGTGCATTTTTCCAGCTCACAGAACTTCAGCTCCAAGAATCATGTGTGTAATCTAATGTATGCTGTTTTAAAGAATCAGGTAAATGTGTGAGGACCTTAAGATAGAATGTAGTAAGGAACAAAAGAATCCATCTGTATCACAAGCATCACTGAGGGGGAGAAGGGAGGATCTGACTGAGCCAGAGTAGGAATGAACAGAAACTCTAAGAGCAAAGACAAAAGGGTTGCTGTATAAACCCTGCTAGCTGTAAACTTGTCTCTCATGGTGGGTACTTGTTAGCAACTCTGAAAGCACTGTCCATGTACACTGGAAAAGAGCAACTAAGTAATAGAAGACAGAGAATGCAAGGTAGGTTTCTCAGTGTCAGAGGGCAAGATAATAGGCAAGCAAAGCAAAAATGGCTAAAATGAACTGTGTGCTAATAGAGTTTTTTAAAAGTAGAGACATTGATCTGCATGATCTTCTGTTCTGCAAATGTGACTACACACACACACACACACACACACACACACACACACACACACACACACACACAATTTTATCCCTCTAGACACATTATCTATTCAGTTGACTTTGGTAGAATGCTAGGCAGAATGGTACATGCTTCTAATCCCATCCACACCTACATAGTGAGTTTGAGAGCAGCCTCCATAAAATGCTACCTCAAACAAATAGCAATGCCTTTGTGGAAATGGGCATAGCTAGTTCCCTATCTTCATTTGTAAGTCCTGTGATGGTACTGAACCTTCCCTGCCTTGGAACTAAAGCAGCAAGTAAGTAAGGGACTAAGGAAAACAAACCCACAGTAAGAGGGGAAGCACTGCCAAGTAGACAAAATTGGGACAACTTAAGCAACAAAATAAATAGAAATAGATTAGGACCTGAAGTATAGAAAAGGACAAATGATGGAATCAATAAATGAACGGGAGAGAGCAGACAAAGCTATGTTCAGTCGCAAGGAGGTGGGGGACGGTAAGGGCCTCCCACTCCTTTCTGAGGAGTACAGTGTAGAAAGGAAAAAACCTAAATCAGTCAGGTGATCAAAGTTACCATCAACAAAACTATGTCACGTTGATGGGTCACTTGACCTCAATGATCTTCATCCTCCAAAGCCGCAACCACAGCCTAATCAGGGGAAAACCAGGTAAGTTTGAAATGGAAGGGCATTTTATAAAATACCTGACTACTTCTCAAAACCGTTAAAGTCACAAAACAGGAAAACCCCAAGGATGTGTCACAGCTAAGTGTGGACTAAGGTGACAAAATGATGCTGCTTTGTAAGTGATAACGTGGCTCAGATGTGAGGTAAACACTAAGAAAATCTGAGTTTAATATAAACTTTAATAAACATAAAGAGATGGGTGAAACACTAATGGATAGAGAGTCTGAAATATCCCATTTTCCTATGAAGTAAAGGCAGCTTTAAGCCTGTGGATATCATCATATGGATCATGAAGCCTGGCCTGGTAGCTTATACTTAAAACCCCGCAACTTAGGCAAAGGGATGCAATGGGTCTGGAGACAGCCTACACTACATAGTACCAGCCCGACCTGGGCTTCAAAGTCAGACCCTGTATCACAACTACCAAAGCAAACAGCAACAACAAAGCCAAAAGGATTTACTATTTAAAGCTCATGCAGTTTGTGCCCCCAGGGTACTTTTGACTCCAGCCTAACCACCCATTTTCCCAGGACATCTGTTTAAAAGAGGTCCACACATTTGGGTAGGTCACAGAGCTTGGGGAGAAGCCTAACTGAGGGTTGCTTTTTCAGACAGTCTTCCCATGATGCACAGGCTAGCCTAGAACCCACTACTCTCAGCTGCCCTAAGTGCTTGGATTCCCAGCCTGAACTCTGCAGTGAGGAAGGTAGGCTTCCTTGGGAGCTAGAGTCCTATCTGAGATTTGTTGCATTTCTCCTTGAAGGTAAACCATGAGTTCTTTACAGTTTGGAAAAACAAAGAGAACTGCTTTGTAGGTGGATTTCAAGTCCTGTTCAGCCTTCTGTTCTATGCCTGTGTTTATTCTGTTCTGACACAGTAAGAGTTACACTGAGACTCAGTCTACTCTGTAACCAGCCCAGGCTTGGAAGGTGCCCCTGAGTTCCTTTTCTATTTCACCTCAGTACCATCATTCCTTCTAATGTTTCTCCAGAACCCACTATCCCCTCCTCTTCATTCAGGCCTTCTGATCTTTTGCCTAGAGTTTAAGCAGTAAAAACTTTACCATCCCAAGAGTTGCCCTCAATTTGCCCTCTGCACTGTCAATTTTCCAAGACTCAAATCTGATCTTATCACTCCTCTGCTTTTAAGTCATTTGTTGGTGCTTTGGCTACAAGATAAGATCCCCGAGTGTACACAATGTTATGCCATCTAGACTTCTAGCTAGATAGCCTTCCTTATATCTGCTATGCCCCCTGCTGCTCTAAGTGGCACCATCCACCCACACACTTCACCCTGGGAGGCTTAGACCTCAGAAAAACAAGGCTCTGTTCAGTAACATTATTAAACTGCCCAATGGTAACCTCTTGTATGGATTAGCCCTGCATACATACTGATGGAAGGAAAGAAGGAAGGAAGGAAGGAAGGAAGGAAGGAAGGAAGGAAGGAAGGAGGGAGGGAGGGAGGGAGGGAGGGAGGCAGGGCCGGAGGGAGGGAGGGGAGAGGGAGGGAGGGAGGGGAGAGGGAGGGAGGGGGAGGGATAGAGGGAGGGAGGGAGGGGAGAGGGAGGGAGGGAGGGAGGGAGGGGAGAGGGAGGGAGGGAGGGAGGGGAAAGGGAGGGAGGGGGGAGGGACAGAGGGAAGGAGGGAGGGGAGAGGGAGGGAGGGGGGAGGGATGGAGGGAAGGAGGGAGGGGAGAGGGAGGGAGGGAGGGAGGGAGGGGAAAGGGAGGGAGGGGGGAAGGAAGGAAGAATAAATGAACTGTTGGCCTTGCCCAGGCAAGGGAAAAAGGTGGAGGACAAGAACAGCTTCAAATGTTTTTCTGTAATTGAAATTCTTTTTCCACTTCCCTTGCCCTGAGTGTTTTTTTCTCATTTACAGACTATCTCCAATGTGTTTAGCTTTGTCATGCATAACTGATTTATTCATTCTTTATAAATCAATTTCTACATAGCCATCTGGAAAACAAGAACCGTTTTTACTAACTTTTAAGTTCTGTGGAACTTACTTTTCATGCCTAGTAAAAACTACAGCATTTTCTGCAAATTTTCACCACCATGTTTCAATGACATTCTGGCTTTTTTCGTCTATTGTTCTAGTTTGTCCATTGATTTCTATGGAAATTCTATGTGAAGGCATTAAATAACAGGGAAAAAAACACTTTGAAAGCAAAGCAAGGAAAATGCATCACTACATAATATATGGTAAGTGGACTAATCTTTGCATGTCACATAAAAAGAAGCCTCTTTGTAGACAGAACTTAGTCTGATGGGTGATTTTTCCTTTGGCCAGTGGGCATGTATTGAGATCTCGGTTTAGCGATAGCTTAGTGACCACTCACTAAAACCAGCTACTACCATAACTAACATACTGTGTTTGTAGATGCATGTACATACAAATGTTTGTCTTTTAAGAAGTGTGCTAGTAAGAAAACCCACAAATGTGAAGGTGCAAATACTTCCTCTTTTATGAGATTTAAATTCTTTTAGTTGTTATTATTGTTTTTGGTTTTGGGGTTTTTTCACCTTTTAATTGGATAGTTTATGTATTTACATTACAGATGTTATCCCATTTCCCAGTTTACCCCTCTCCCACAACCCTTCTATCTGCTTCTATGAGGATGCTCCCTCTCCCACCCACCTACTCCCACGTTAACACCCTGGCATTCGCCTACACTGGGAAAACAAGCCTTCACAGGACCAAGGGCTCCTCCTCCCATTGAGGCCACACTATTACATTCTCTGCTACATATGCAGCTGGAGCCATGGGCCCCTCCATGTGTACTCTTTGTTTGGTGGTTTAATCCCTGGGAGCTCAGATGGGGGTGGGTTCTGGTTGGTTGATATTGTTGTTCTTCCTATGAGGTTACAAACTCCTTCAGCTCCTTCAGTCCTTCCTCTAACTCCTCCATTGGGGTCACCTGAGGTACCTTTCCTATTCAAATTTCTTATCATCCTTGCTTTTGATTTCATTTCGGTTTTTGAGACAAGGTCTTCTATAGCTTGAACTACTTCTATAATCCAGGTTGGTCTTGAACTCTCCATCCTCCTACCTCTGAAACACTAGGATTACCAGTGTGCAGCAACACATCTTGCCTGTTGTTATCCTTTTGGACCTATGATTTTATTATCTTTCTTTGTACTTTCTTTCCTTTTGGAAGGGGGGGGGAGATTGGCTATTTTAGATAGAATCTTAATGGACCTATAACTTACTATGCAGACCAGGATAGTCTTAAATTTCTGGCAATCCTCTTGTCTTTGCTCTGAGGTACTGGGATTATAGACATGCATCACACACCTGAAAACCTTTTTTGTACTGCTATGGCCATTCCAACTTTGCTGTGCTGTCTTAGGGTTTCATTGCTGTGAAGAGATGCCATGACCAAGGCAACTCTTATAAAGGGCAACATTTAATTAGGGCTGGCTTATAGTTCAAAGGTTCAGTCCATTATCATCATGGCAGGAAGCATGCCAACACACAGGTAGGCATGGTCCTGAGAAGGAGCTGAGAGTTCTACATCTTGATCCACAGGTAGCAGAAAGAGACTGTGTGACACACTGAGTGTAGCTTGAGCATAGGAGGCCTCAAAAGCCCAACTCCACTGTGACATAATTCTTCCAACAAGGAGAGCTACTCCAACAGGGCTACACCTCCTAATACTGCTACTCCCTGTGGGCCAAGCAATCAAACACATGACTCTTATGGGGCTAAACCTATTCATACCACCACACATCTTCAGAATTTTTCCCTATCATTCCTTTAAAAAGGTATTATTTTTTAATGTATATGACTTTTAAAAATATTTATTTATTTTATGTATATGAGTACACGGTAGCTGTCTTCAGACTCACCAGAAGAGGGCATCAGATCCCATTACAGATGGTTGTGAGCCACCATGTGGTTGCTGGGAATTGAACTCAGGACCTCTGGAAGAGCAGTCAGTGCTCTTAACCGCTGAGCCATCTCTCCAGCCCATGTGCATGGGTTTTTAGTCTATGTGTATGTTGGTGCCAACAGAGGCCAGAAAAAGGCATCAGATTTCGTGAAACTGAAGTTGTGATGGTTGTAAGCCACCAATGTTGGTGCTGAGAATTGAACCCAGGTCTTCTTCAAGAACACCAAGTACTTATAACCACAATGCCATCCCTCTATCCTTGATGTATTTTATTTTGCCATTGTTGACATTTGATGTAGGGTCTTCCTATGTAGCCTACTCCCTGACCTTTAACTGATGATCATCCAGGCTCAACATCCTGAGTGCTGGGATTAAAGTTACATGTAGTACTCCTATGCTCATCTGACTTACTAAAGTGTAATTCCAAGGCTGACCTGGAACTCTTGATCTTCCTGCCTTGTAGCCTCCAGAGTGAAAGTACTACAGGTGTATATTATTACTATACAAAGTAAAATGGGGACTGGGCATGTAGCCTGGTGGTAAAATGCTTGTTCAGCATGTATGAGACCCTAGTACTCAGTACTACGAACGACTAGACAAAGTGTCATTCTCAACTTCTCTATTATTTAGAGATCTACCTACCCCAGCACCTACTATAATGGGTAATTAACTATGTAATAGGTATCCCATGGGATTTCCACATCCACATATTCTTTTTTTTTAATTGAACAACTTTATTTTAAAAAAACAAAAAAACAAAGATAAATGTACAAATTTTAAGCATCTTTGCATAAAAGTATATGAAAACATTTTTGTCAGTGCTTGGCTTTTCTTTTAAAGGTTTGATAGTGTGCATTAAGATCTTACTAGTTACAATGAGCATAAAGTACATGTAAAACAGGATGTAACCTGGAATTAGTCAAAGTTTTCTTGGTGTGTAAAGATTAAGCATAATGGTTTTTTTTCTTTCCTTTTCTTTTCTTTTCTTTTCTTTTCTTTTCTTTTCTTGAACTTCGCATAGTCTGTGAGTTGTTTCTGGGGTGTTCAGAGCTTTCTGGGATTACCACATATTCTTATAGCTACAGACTCTATTAGTGAAATGAGGATTGAAAGTATCTTCAAAATATCAGGTGCTTTGGCACTTGCCTCAGTTGCACAGTGGGCTCGATATTCGCCTTGATTATATAAGAGTCATTTTTGTTTTGAGACAGAGTTTTCTCTGTGTATTCCTGGCTGTCCTGAAACTTACTCAGTAGACCAGATTGTCCTTGAACTCAGAAATCTGCCTGTCTCTGCTCCTGAGTGCTGGGATTAAAGTTGTGCATCTCTATGCCTCTCCAACTATGAGACTCTTTCTTAACCAAATTAAAAAAAACAATACATCTTTAAAAACAACTCTGCTTGTGTTTGGGGAGATGGCTCAGTGATGGGGATATTTATTCTTGCAGAAAGACCCAGGTTTGATTCCTAGCACCCACTCGAAGGCTCACAGCCATACATTATTCTAGTTCCAGGGGATCTAACACCCTTTCTGGTTTCCCTCTCTTCCCTCCCTTGGCTTGTTTTCTTATTTAGAGATAGTGCTACTCACAGTGTGCTAGGCTCTCTCACATCAATAGGTAAGAGAATTCCGCACAGCCATAATCAGATGGTTACAGGCCATCTGATCAGGCAATTCTTTAACTGAAGTTCTCTCTTCCTAAGTGGCTCTAGATTATGTTAAATTGACAATAAAAGGTAACCAGCACAACAGTTAAGGCTGTGACTTACCTATTTTAGCTCGCATCTGTCTTCTTATCCCTCCATATAGCCTGCCTCTACAAAAGTATGCTTTGTTTGTAATTTTCTTCGTCTTATAAAATAATTCTCCATGGCCTTGCTGCTGTGTAGCAGTTTCCTCCAAAATCAAACCCTTCCATTTTTGAGGGAAACTTGTTAGAACACAGGATAATTATGAGGAGGAGAAATAACTAGATAATCTAACCTTCCTAATGTTACAAACCTACCCTGTGGTCATATACCCCCAACCATAAAAATATTTTCTTCCTACTTCACAACTGAAATTTCCTACTGTTATGGATCATAATGTAAATATTTGATATGCAGGATAGATGATCCTCTGGTGAAAGGGTAGTTTAACACCCAAAGAGGTCGTGACCCACAGGATTAGAACTACCATTGTAAGGGGAGGAAAAACACACCATTGTGCAAGGAAGCTCCTTAAACTCAAGAAGTAAACAACTCATGAGCTTCAAGGATGCCCCCCCCCCAAAAAAAACTAGATATACTCGGTCTCTCCCTTACCAAGCACATATAAAGTATAAGAAGGAAGGAGAAAGGGAGGGAGGGACAGAGCAAGGGAGGGAGGGAAAGAAAAAGAATGCAAAATGGAAAATATGGTAAAAAATATTAGATTAAAAACTTAGTGATACAGGCTGAAGAGATGGCTCAGTGGTCAAGAGCACTGACTGTTCTTCTAGAAGTCCTGAGTTCAAATCCCAGGAACCACATGGTGGCTCACAACCATCTGTAATGAGATCTGATGCCCTCTTCTGGTGTGTCTAAAACAGATACAGTGTACTCACATAAAATAAATAAATAAATCTTTTTAAAAAAAAATTAGTGTACTTGAAGGGCTCAAACGAGAACATCATGTGAACAGAAAGCTTTCAGGAAAAGAAGCTGAACTATTTAGCAAATACAAGAAACTATGTTCACATTTATTAATTAAAACTGAAATCTGAAATAATAGATGCCAGAGGTTGTGGTGCACACCTTTAATCCTGGGGCTCAAAAGGCAGATATCTATGAGGCCAACCTGGTCTACATAGCAAGTCTCAAGTCAACCAGAAAGCCATAATGAGACCCTGCCTCAAAAAAGAAAAGAAAAAAAGGAATAATAAAATTTATTCACATTGTAAAGATGAAAATTAAGATATTTTATACAGTGTGGAAGAAGAAATTAACAGTCATATATTCATGCTATTAACAAATTCTCATCCCTACAATCCCAGGGTGCTTTTCAGGTCCTTTCTGCTTGGCTGTTCTCCTGTACAGGAGGCAACCATGGCACCCAGCCGGAATGACATGGTCCTGAAACCCCGCTTCCACAAGGATTGGCAGTGGACACTTGGTTCAGCCAGCCCGGACGAAAGATCCACAGACCCAAGGCCCGGCAGGCAAAAGCGCGCCGCATTGCCCCTCATTCTGTGTCTGGTCCCATCAGGCCCATCGTGAGGTACCCTACAGTTAGATACTACACCAAGGTCCGGGCTGGCAGGGGCTTCATCCTGGATGAACTGAGGGTGGCTGGTATCCACAAGAAAATGGCTTGCACCATCAGCATCTATGTGGACCCAAGGACATGAAACAAATCCACTGAACTATTATTACAGGCCAACATGCAGCGCCAGAAGGAGTACCGCTCCAAGTTCATACTTTGCCTGAAGAAGCCTTCTGCTCCAAAGAAGGGAGACAGTTCTGCTGAAGAATTTAAACTGGCCACCCAGCTAACAGGACCTGTGATACCCATTCGGAATGTGTATAAAAAAGGAAAAGGCCAGAATCATCACAGAAGAAGAGCTTTAAGGCTTTTGCCAGTCTTCGCATGGCCCGTGCCAATGCCCGGCTCTTTGGCATCCAAGCAAAAAGGGAGAAGGAAGCTGCAGAGCAAGATGTTGAAAAGAAAAAGTAATGTGCGGTTGGAGAGTAGCATTAAATTTTCCATAAAGGGGAAAAAAAAAGAAAATAAAAATTCTCTCATATGCTTAAAAGATACACATACACACAGTGGTGGCTTGAATAAGAATGGCCCACATAGGTTCATGTTTCTTAATTCTTGGTACTGATTTGTGGAACTGATTGGGAAGGATTAGGAGGTTGCATGGCCTTGTTGGAGGTAGTGTGTCACAAGAGGTAGGCTTCAAGATTTCAAAAACACTCTCAAATCCCTGTCTGTATGTCTTTCTCTGTCTGTCTCTGTGTCTGTGTCTTTGTCTGACAGTCTGTACCTCTGTATCTCTGTTTTTTCTCCCTCCCTCCCTCCCTACCCCTTCCTTTCCTCCTTCCCTACTTGTGGATCAAGATGAGAGCTCTCAGCTGTTGCAACCACCATGCCTTTGTTCCACCATCACGGACTCTAACTTTATGAAACTGTAAGCCAATTAAACATGTTTTTATAAGTTTCATTGGTGTTTTGTCACAGCTACAGATAACTAACTAAAGCACATACACACACCCACACACATATAATATGGTTGTCCACTGTTGCATTCTGTGTAATAATAAAAAACGGGAGTAACTAAAGTGTGTATCAATAGACGCTTGGTTACATGAAACAAAGCACAGCTATACAATGGCACCGTGTCCAGCTATAGAAACAGCGATGTAAGTTGGGAACTAAGTAACCACTGAGACATTACCTGACTTTTCTAATAATTTCCTCTTAATGCAAAGTAAACTTATACAAAGTGGAGATTTTTAAAAATGTAAGATTTGAGTACCTACTTCACCAGGGAAGATGTATTATGCTGACCAATGATGTGCTATTCAACATCATTAGCCATTAAGAAAAGAAAACTGAAATCATGAGATAATGGTACATACTTATTCGGAAACTGAAAATAAACATTACTGATAATAAGAAGAGCTGCCAAAGATGTAGAACACACAGAATGCTCATACAGAGCTAGTTAAGATGCAAAATTTGAACAATATTTTGGCATTTCCTTTGAAAGTCAAACACATTTGCCACATGACTCGAAGCTTCCACTCCTGGGTATGCATGCAGCAAGAAAATGATAAACCTTCAAGGTGAGTAAAAGATACAGGCCAGAGGGCCAGGAAGATAATTCCATGGTCAAGGGCACTTGCTGCTAAGTTTGGTGACCATAATTTTATCCACAGAGCCTACACCATGTAAGAAAGTAACTGATTCCTTAAGTTATCCTCTACATACATGCCACGGCCCACACAAGCCCCACCTACTCTACACACACCCACACAAAGTAAAATAATATAAATTTCATTAATACAATGTCCTTAAAGGAAAAATAAACATCTACTAGGGCAGGGGAAAGACCAGTGACATCAAGGTCCAGGGAGGACAGAGCTCTCAGAGCAAAGGAATAATCAAGAAAGAATTTTTCTATGGGTCAAGACAATTCTATATTCTGCTAGCAGTGGTGGTTACAAGAATGTATTAAAAGTTGCAAGGCTGTGTGCCTACTGTATACAAATTAAAAATGGCTTTAAAAGTAGCAATAGCAATACCTTCTATTTCTCGATCTAAAGGCGGCACGTCATCTCTCATAGAGAAGTCCATAGCAGTCCCTGGGATGTCCATCAAGTCTTCATCACTAGAGCTGCTCTGGAAGCTACTAAAACTCCCCTGATGAAAACCTCTGTTATCCATGGCTCCTGTGTAGAAATAAGAATATTGGTCTTATAACAATGAACAATTAACCCCCGACCAGTGCACTTGTTCATTGTATTAAGTACACACAATTTCATGATAAAATCGCTAACTTCAGGGCTTTCAAAGCTTGTTATTTCTCAAGGTGCTCACACTATGCATAAAATTACTACTGTT
Source organism: Micromys minutus (assembly GCF_963924665.1). Classification (NCBI taxonomy): domain Eukaryota; kingdom Metazoa; phylum Chordata; class Mammalia; order Rodentia; family Muridae; genus Micromys; species Micromys minutus. Next base: position 15,230,833 of record NC_137970.1, on the reverse strand, counting down.
TATCTTGTTAGCAGCAGATATGGCTACACAATACAGGGTAATGCATACAACATATAACAATTGGGTCTGGATAGAGGGCTCAGTGGTTAAGAACACGTGTGCTTTACAGAGGACCTGAGTTAGGTTTCCCCTGTACTCCCATGGTAGTGCACAACCATCCATAGTTTTAATTTCAGGGGAGCCAATGCCTTTGTATCACCTGTGCAGGAACCAAGTATTGCTGTGATGCATATACATGCATGCAAACAAGACATGTGTACAGATAAAATATAAAAATCTAAAATTAACAATGAAACATATAGTATAGCTACAAGTAAGAGTAATGGCTTAAATCATGATTTGTTTCCACTTATAATCTTCACATTCCCTGTCATCACGTTGTTAATCTTGGGTGTCAACTTGATCTGGAATCAACTAAAAGGCAAGCCTCAGGACATTTCTATGAGAGATTTTTTGATGACATGATTTGAAGTGAGAAGACCCATGCTAAAAGTAGGTAGCACCCTCTGGTAGCAGCCCACATAAGGTCAAGGAAGAAGGAATCTTGGAGTTTGCCTCTTTGTCTTCACTGTTGCAGGCAAGTTCATCTATTCTGGTGCTGCAACTGCTACATTCCTTTGCTGATAATAAACTGAGGACCAGTAGCTTTGCCAGAATTCTCCCAGTCTTTAATACCAGACTGGGACTGCTAAGACTTAGCCCTCTTGACCGAGCAAATACCAGATTCTCAGACTGTCAGATGTGACACAACCATTATTAGACTATCCAGATTCTACCCTATAAGTTAATCTAATAAATCCAGGTTATATACATAGATTCATTCTATTGGTTCTTTTCCTTGAGAACACAGCCTCCTTTCTGACAATGCTGAATTGAACTCTGTAGATTGTCCTGAAGCTGTTTGTATTTTAATGTTAATTCCACTTTCCCAAGAAGGGATGCCTAGTCATGTAACTTCAACTGAACCTTCCCATTTTAATTAGTAAAATAAAGGAAAGCCAGTGACTGGGCAGGGTGAGGGAGGTAGAGAAGGCTGGGAGGGCTAAGGAGGTCAGAGTGAAGTCTCACTTCTCAGGCCCAATAGAGAGATAAAGCCTTTTTATTTTTTAATATTTACTGCAACAGAACTCCATCAATATTTTGGGGGGTTTGGGATGTAATGCTAAAAATCAAATACAGGACCTTACACATGTTATGACTGAGCTGCAACACCTATGGGTTTTCCCTGATACCTGTGTGTTTTCTGTATTTGCTCTAAATTTGACTTAAGTAGATTTCTTTAAAAAGATATTTCTTTATTAATTGCTAATGCTTCCACATTTCTGTAATTTTCCAATAACTCTCGGAGGGTTTCTGACTTAGGAAACATGAAGTGGCTCATCTCAATATTTGGGAGGATGGGTAAGCAAGACTGTCATGATTTCCAGGCTGCTCTGTGGAAAAGAAACTGACAAATGTCCTGAAAAGCGCCAGAAGGCTAATGTGTGAGACGGTTTCTTGGGATACTTCCTCAGTCTTTTTGTGAAGTTCATGAATTTGACAGTTTTGAAGATTACAAGTCACAACTGCTTTGTAGGCAGTCTCCCAGTTGTTATTATATAAGCTCTTAAGTCAAACTTACAATGAAGCTGAAGATAACCTTGAATACCTGATCTTCCTGCCTCTGTTTAGTAAGTGCAGGGATTAGGCCTCTTCCAAGAGGGACAACAGAATGTCAATTTGAAACAGCGGTTATTTTCTGATGTGCTATTTTGGTACTAATAAACTCTTTCTTATAAAATATTTAATCATTATGTATTTGCATTTAAGTAGAATACTCTTTTGACCAATGTGTCCTAATCAATTGCTGTCATTTTCATGTTCAAATTGCTCAAAATGTGTTCAGTATGAACTTCTTCATGATGGCTCCACCTTGCTCTCCTTCAAATTCACATCGCTTAGGCTTGATCCATAACCTAGGCCAACTACATGCATAGGTTTCCTCTAGAAACAACAAACTTTCAAAACAGAAAATAAACAAATGACCTCTGTACTTTCAACTAGATCTCAGTTCCCTTCTAACTGAGATAAAAGAAAAGTCCCAGCCTGAATTTCATTGGCCTTAGTTATCCTGTAAGTAAACCTACTATACACTGACTATTTCTGATACCAAAGACTTACATGTGAAATGCTTCTAAATCAGAAACATTTTGAGTACCAACAAGATACCAGAAATGGAAATCCCACATCTGGTCTCCTCTGATAAGTTGCAGTCAACCTGCTGTGTACTAAAATACTGTATAAAATGACCTCTGAACTATGTGAAAGCTATATGCAAAATGCAAATTAGTGTCATATTTTGACTTGCATCATAGCTCAAGGATATCTTATTATATACACAAATATTTCAAAATATGAAATTTCTGATCCCAAGCATTTCTTGTTTTGTGTTGTTTTTTAAACCAAATTCTTACTATGTAGCCCTTGCTGGCTTTGAGCCTGTAATTATCCTTCCTCTGTCTCACAAGTAGTGAATATAGGCATGTACCACCATAGGATATTAAAGGATATTAATTTGTGTCTAAAGACCTTATTCACCTCTTCCTCAAGCTCATTCCTAAGTTCATAAGAATTCCACATGACACTTTGCTGCTACTTCAAACTCAACTAGTCTGGGGGAAAAATAGAACAGTAGTGGAAATATTAAATTACACAAATCATAAAATCCAAAGAAGGTATGATCCTTGCCCTTCTCCTACCCAGAAACCAATGTTTCTTTGAAATGAAAGTATCATCAGCATTCATAATTAATGGCTACCTGATACTAGTTCAATGAACCTACAAAAAAAAAAAAAAAAAACTCAATTTCAATTAGTAGGATTTTCTGAGTTTCTAAAACTCTCAACTGGAAACAAATTTTGTTTTGGTTGATGGTAAAACAAAATGGGCTAACAAAGTAGTATAAGTCAATTTCTCTCTCAATTTAAGTTTATTAAATGAAACCAAGCATGGTAGTGAAGATCATGAATTCCAGCACTTAGGAACAGGCAGAAGGATCTGAAGATCAAAACCAGCATGAGATACATGAAACTCAGTCTCAAAACAATGAAAGGAAAGAAAGGAAGGGAGGGAGAAAAGAAAGAGAAAAGGGAGACGAGGGATATTAAATGTCTGGGAGGCAGATGTGGAGGACACCTCTGGAAAAAGCAAAAGACCGTGTATGGTGACAGACTCCTTTCCTTCCATCTTTCCCCGTGGTTATGTCTCATTTGGAACATGATTTAAAATACCCAGTTCCAGCAGCTCTATTAACCACATAAATCAGGGAAAGAAAGTATGGGAAGTCCAGAAATAATTTATATTTGACTTTGGAATACATCCTGCATTCAGAGTTTTACATGTGTGTTCTTACTGTACTGAGAATTAGTTAGAACAAAATAACACAGGCAAAGATTCAATAAAGGAATAGCTGGAAAACTTCTCATTTTTCCCTACAGGGACCTTACAAATTCTTTCCTGTAACGCACTGACATGGAACAATCCAGCTAAAGTGAGCTACCTAAGATTAAGCTGTTCCTGAAGCAGCCATTGGTTTCCATATTTGGATTATAAAGCGTTTCGTTAGTAAACCCACAGAAAGAAAGGGCCAATGAAAGCAGCAGTCAGTAAGTCAAGCTAAACAGATGAATGAGGAGGAGTTCAACAAAGGAAATAAATACCATCAGTAATGGTGAATGTGGTATTTGCCTGTGATGAATTCATTTTGATGCAGCGTTTGCAGTTATTTTTGAAGTTATAAAGATGTTCAAAAGGAAAAAAAAAAAACCAAGTATTGGAATGAATAAACAAAATTCTTTAAAGTTGACACGAGTTGGGCCAGGTGGTCAAGCCTGTAATCCTAGCTATGCCAGATAGCAGTAGGATTCCAAATGCAAAACCTGTGTGGATTACAGAGGAAGTGCAAGGCCACACTGGAAACCTTGGTGAGGTGCAGCTCAAAAGAAAAAGTGTTAGAAGGCGTGAGAACGTATCTCAGTGGTACAGCACTTGCATATCATGAGTGAGGTTCTAGGTTCAAGCTCCAGAACCATTAAACAAATAAATAGGTAAATAAAAGTTTCGCTTGTCTTTTAACATATTTTAATTAAAATAAATCACTTCCCCATTCTCTTTCCATCTTCCCACCCCTCCCATAAGCCCTCACTGTCTCTCAAACTGGTTTCTTTATTGTTATTATTATTATCATTATTATAACATATGTAGAGAAAAATTTGAAAATATACAGAAAAAAACCTACTGAGTCTGTTGCTTATCCAATACAAAGTGGTCAACTTTATACACAAACAATAAGTACTATTTTTAAAGTTGATATTTGGACTCATGTGTAGTAGAGCTCTAACCATAATGCCTTGTGATTTGATGTGAACTAAATCAAACCTGCAGATAGCTAAAATCCAGATGCCAGCCAGAATTTGGGGCATGCCAGGAATAACCTAAGGGGGGACTTGATTTCTTCATCCTCCTGTCTTAATACTGGGGTTGCAGGTAGAACTTGTCAAGCAATAGAAGGCTAAGGAAAGGTAAAGTACAGACAGTTATATGGTTGTTACTTTTTAATTATTTATTTTATGTATATGTGTACAGTGTCGCTGTCTTCAGACACACCAGAAGAGGGCATCAGATTCCATTACAGATGGCTGTGAGCCACCATGTGGTTGCTGGGATTTGAACTCAGGACCTCTGGAAGAACAGTCAGTGCTCTTAACCACTGAGCCATCTCTCCATCTCAGTTATTTTTTTGGAGCAACACTGACATATGCCCACTATTCCTCATACAAATAGGCCACATCAGGTTGGCTCTTTGCATTTCTGAGTTCTGTATCTGCCAATTCAATCACCTATAGATCAAAAATATTTTGAAATTCAGCTCTATAGTGATGAAATGGCAGACCTTTACTTCTTGTTATTACCTAAATATAGCATAACAAATAATTTCATAGCATTTATATTTTACTAATAATTTACAAAATTCTAGAGAAATTTGTAATTTCACTACATTTACAAAGAATGTAGAGCGTACTGAAGGTACATTAAGAAAGATGTATATATGTTGTACGTAAGACTGTATGCCATTTTACATAAAGAACCCGATATCTTGGGCATGAGTTCTGAAAACAATTCTCCATAGATATGGAAGAAATGGCTGTACTTTTATGCCTCTGTGTCTTTACAAAAGCCAGCTGTTTTATGTGGAATCCTGCCTATCTCCACCCCCATTTCTTCTCAGTCTGGTGGAATACTACTGAATCCATTGAAGAGCAGCTTAAACAGGCTTTTCCTTCAATGCTTCCTTTGTTATGACTCCCATATTGACTGCACGGTCTTCTTTCACTTTAGTCTGTGTCTCCATTTATGTTGTTCTAGCAATTTCATGTTGTCTCAGAATAGGTGTTCAATAAATGTTTACTGCAGTTGAGGAGGGAGAGTTAACAGCTCATCAGCCCGTGTATATGGCTGACACTTAACAAATCTTGCACTAATAGGGAAGGAGGGAACTGGGGATACGAAAGGAGTTTATGACTCTGTCACTAACTGTCAAGGAATTTATGATCTAGGTGGGGGAAAGCCTTAAATGACAAAGTGGCTGCACTGGAGTGCTGGAATAAGAATCCAGTTGGCATGGAGAGAACAGAGGGAGGGTGAAAAGCCAAAGAAGGCTTCATGGAGGAGACAGGTTATTTCAGGCCTGGGGAATAAAGTGAGCCAAGCCTTGGAGATACATGTCAGTCTAGCATTTCCTCTTAACTAGAATACAGGTAAGCTGTTTGTGAGAAATTGGAGGACTTGAGTGGCCAAATAGAGGCACTATAGTTTCCACCAAGAAAAATGATAAGAATATTACTTTAGGCAGCAAATGTGGCAGTTCTATGAAAGAAAAGAGAGAGGTGGAACCAGCCAGGAAAACCCTTTGTGACTTCTAGTTCCAATGCTGGTGATCTAGTTAAGAGGAAGATGGCTTTTGTGTCTTGATTCATTCAGTCAGACTGTATCTTTTGGTTGGGGAACTGAATTTCTGTATGTTGGGGTTTGTATGTATACACATATGCATATATGTATGTAACAATAGTTAATGAAAAGAGAGAACATGAATTTGACAAATGAATAAAGGGGATATAGGGGAGGATCTGGAGGAAGGAAAGGGAGAAATAATTATAATTAAATTATATTAAAATCATAAAGAAAAGAAAATAATTCTTTAAAAGGAGGAAGAGAGAAAAGGGAAAAAGTGCACCTTCCCAGAATTTGTACTAGACCAAAACAAGAGCCAGCTGGTGGGTGTGGACAGATTAGTTTTCAGTATGACTTTCTGCCATACTGTTTTACTGTGACAACTGATATATTGGTTCAAATAGATGCATATTCCCATAACGACTAACTTATTTAACAACAACAAAAAAAAAAAAAAAAAACAATATATAGAAGCCAATATGTGAGTGAGCTAAAAACATACACATGATCCCCTAAATAAAAATACTGAGTGCATTATGTATTTCAGCATTAATATTTGAAGAGAAGCAACAGACTTTCCAGCTCTCATTTTGTCCCAGTAAAATACTTACAGGCCTGTGACTGACGTTCTGAGTAACGACGGGTGCTGCATATTTCAAATATGGAAAATAGAGAATGAGTAGAGGAAATGGGGTGTGATGGTTTAAGTTAGAAAGGCCCCCTAGAATCATATATTTCATTGTTTGGTCCTTAGTTTGGTGGAACTGTTTGTGAAGGATTAAGAGGTCTGGCCTTGTTGGAGCAGCTTTGTTGCTAAGGGCTGGGTTGCAAACACCCACACCACTGACCGGTATCTCTCTGCCTTTCTCTATGCCTCTTGCTTGTGTTTCAAGAATCTAAACTCTCAGCCACTGCTCCAGCATCATGCCCACCTGCCTGCTGCCATGTTCCCTACCGTAATGTTCATAACCTCAACCTCTGAAACTGGATGGCCCATTAAAGTCTTCTGTAAGTGTTCTTGGCCATGGTGTCTCTTCAAGTAAGACACAGGGAAAGAGGTCTTGCGCAATTACATTGAATCTGAAAACATCCCTAGCTGTGATAGGAAAAGAAACTGCAGCATGGACAAAACTATCTGCTATATTCAAAGCCGGTGTTCAGAAACAACAGGCCAGGGGAGCGGGGAGGGGAGTGCACTGAAGAAACCAATGACAGAGAAAAATAAACAAGAATCCGGAGCCCAACTATAACAGAACATGTGCAGGGACAAGTCTGTGCTATGCAAAGGACCCAAAAGCCTCCGGTACAGGGATTAAAGATCTTAATCCTTTGCACAGCATTTGCCATTAGGCTTTCTCGAGCTCTGGCTGACTTGTCCTCTCTGAAGTTTTTTTGTTTGTTTGTTTGGTTTGTTTTTGTTTTGCTTAATAAACTATGTCTTCTGTTATTATCTGGATGTCTCTGTCCAAATCTTTGTTCAAAAACACGAGAACCTAAAACCCCTGCAAATGTCCTTCAAACTGTAATTTTTCTAGCACAGGATTCCATAAAACCACTGTTGTCAGTGCCAGTCACAAACAGAAGGCTCAAAAACCCTGTAGCTTATATTCCAAGTTTGGTTTTGATTCTCTTATATTGAGAACAAGAAATGAACTGTGGATATCTGATATTAATCTCTGAGATGGCAGATAAGATGCTTATTTCAGGCAGAAGTTACTATGCTAGCCCTCACCATGTAGTCTATATTGGAGGTTCGTCGTCTATCAAGGTTTTATTTATATAGGTTATATATCTATAGGTAATTATGGTACTTAAAGCAAAAATCGACATATACATATACATATACATATACATATACACATACACATACACATATACATACACATACATATACATATATTCAGTTACTTAAAAAGTAAAAAGCTGGGTGTGATTCACAGCTCTTATCCCAGTAGTCAGGAGGCTGATACAGCAGGATTGCTATAATTCTGAGGCCATCCTCAGCTACATAGTGAGACTTGGGAGACCTTGCCTCAATAAACAAATAAATGAAAACTAAGTAAATAGAATATATTAATACTCAACCGAAAACCTTACTATGTTTTGTAAAATAACTGCATTTTCCCAAACATAAAGTAACCCCTAGAATATTCTAGTGCATGCTTGAGTTAAAGAAACAAGTGATGTCTAAACACTAACACAAAAATACTTCTAACCTTGTAGGTCACCCTAAAAGGTCTCAGGAACCCACATACCACAGTGGAAAATCTGTTGACTAGAGAAGGAGCTAAGCTGGGAGAAGCTATACTTGGACAACTGATAAGAAGGAGAGAGAAGTTACATCAGCCACAGACAGTTATGAAATGAAGAAAATGACAAGATAATCTCTTCTGTAAACACTTTTAAAAGAATTGACAACCTGGATCTGCATCATTTGGATCATATCCAACAGATAAATAGGCAGGAGATAATTTACTTAAAATGGCTTTAAAACTTCATATAAAAATTACAATAGCTTCTCTTAGAAGTCTAGCTTTTCTTTAGTTTTATCTCTGCATTGTTCAGATACAGCAACAAATATTCTGTCATACAGACATTCAAAAGTGTGACACATGACCTGAGGGTAGTCTCATGTGCCTGTGAAACCAGAACTGAGGCTAAGTAAGGGGAGGAGATACTGGGTTGGAGGCAAGTGTGCTGTGATCCAATCTCAAAAAGCAAAAAAATTAATGTGACAATGAGGCACCTAGAAGGTCAAGAATAAGGGGATGTCAGCCTGACAAAGATGATGCTACATTTACAAATGATTTTCATTTTGACATCTAGATATAGCATTCCTAAATACACTTTAGCAAACTGCATCTCAAATCTCATTGAAACACTTGGCTGCTCTATCTAACAGGGATTTGGTTCAGGAATTTGACTGGATTCGTGGTAAAGAATGCCTGCATCAGTTATCTGGCAGACAGAGTGTGAGGAGCTGGCAGCTTACTCCTGAGGCTGTGCCTTCCCCGAACAGGATGGAATGATCACGTAAGCCAGAATAAAGCCTTCTGCCCTTATAAGAAAGAATGCCAACATGTCAACAAAAGTTCTTTAGGAGATAAAAAGGTCAAATTCATTTGCATATAGAATATGCCTATAATCCCAGTTCTTGGGAGTCTGGGTCCTAAAGATACCGCTAAGTTTGGGACAAGTTTGGACTATACAGTCAAGACTCAGATCTGAAAAGGAAAAAATGAAAAAGAACCTCAAGCAGATATAAAGAATAGGTTTTTAATTTACTTTCATCCTGGGCTAAAACTTTGAAAATAGTCCATGTACAGGGTTTCTTTAAGACATGATGTAGAATATTGGAACTTAATCCAACAAGAAAAATAATATCCCATTTAATACAGGAAGGCAAACCTGTAATTATAAACCTGAAATCCCAACACTTTAGAAAAGTAAGGTAAAAGGGTCAAGAGTTTACCCTCAGCTACAAAAGTTTTTGTCTTTTTCAGTTACACATCTAGCACAGGATTAATATTTTTAATATACAAAGAACTCCAAAACCTAATCATCAAGAAAACAAACCTACCAATAAAAAATGGGCCATGGATCTATGTAAATAAATTTTAAAATAAGAAATGCCATGTGGTTAATAAAGTTTTTAAAATATTCATCATTAGCCATAATGGAAATACACATGAAAAATTCTTTGAGGTTGAATTTCATATCCAATCAGAAAAGTTATTATAAAGAAATCAAATAACAAAAACTGCTGGAGAGGATATGGAGAGATACAAACCCTTATTTACTGAGAAGAGTACAAGCGATTGCAGTCACTATAGAAACCAGTCAGAGGTTCTTCAGAAAGCTAAAAACCAATCTATCAAATGAGCATATACCCAAAGGATTCTATCAGCTCCTAAAGAGACACCTTAACAGTGTTCATCGCTGGTCTAGTCACAATATAATGGAAACTGCTTGGCTATATATCAACAGAAACATGGAAAATGAAAATGTGGTATTTACAACAAAATTTTACACAATTTTAAATAAACATGAAATTATGAAACATGGAAGTCAACGGATGGAACTGAAATAATTATACTGAGTGAGATAACCCAGATCCAGAAAGACAGACATGGTATATTCTCCCTCTCGGACAGATTTTAGCTTCTAATCTTTAAATTTTGTGTTGTGTTTAAATTGGGATAGCTGCAAAAGCCAGGAAACTAGAATACGGTCATTGTGGTAGAACATGGTTTAAGGGAGAAGGCATAATAGAACTCAGGTGATATAAAAGCAGAGGGGAAAATTAAGAAGGGAGAGACAGTGGAATGGAAGAGATAAGGGAGTGATAAGAGAAGATTAACCAAAATGAAAAGTGTGTGTCCATATAAAAACCTACTCATTGGAAAGCCATCTAAAAAATATAAAGTGTGGGGCTGGAGAGATGGTTCAGTGGTTAAGAGCACCGACTGTTCTTCCAGAGGTCCTGAGTTCAAATTCCAGCAACCACATGGTGACTCACAACCATCTGTAATGGGATCTGATGCCCTCTTCTGGTGAGTCTGAAGACAGCTACAGTGTACTCACATAATAAGATAAACAAAACTTAAAAAAACAAAACAAAAAAATGTAAAGGGTGATAGCCATTATGCTTGGCTGAATAATGCTATCTCTAATAGCCATGAGATAGTAAAAACAAACAAACAAAACAAAAAACAAAAAAAAAAAAACTTCTAATCTCAGCTATGGAGTACTTCCTCATAAGATGTGTTAGTCAAGGAGAAGACAGGGGCTCCCAATAAAATACAGGTTATTACCATACCTTTTGGGTGCCCATTAGAACTAGTTGATAGATGTGAACAATAGAAGCAAGACTGTTAGGAGGGCAGCCAAGCACTCTCTGCTTGGTTCTCAGGCCTGTTCTCCTGAAGGGAACTCATGCCTGGTTAAAAATACAGTTAATCGCCCATGGCTGAGGGGGCTTTATACCCTATGGGGGAGCTTACTACTACTGTTTAGCTAAATGAACACATCAAGCTGCCTTCTAAATACCTATCTCTATATCCACAAACAAGTGCTAATTAGAGAAACTTTCTCTTCACAACAAATGGTAATGAAAACCGAGATGCAAGACTGTCCAAGGTGCATGAAAATAAGTTATAGGTGAGTTTTTATCCCCAAAAGGACATTTATACCAACCCCTCCTAGACTCAAGGATGGAGTAGAAAGAATATGAGTCAAGAGATAAGGAAAGGGGCTGTAAAATGTCTTCTTCTGGACATCACACAGCCAATGCATTAGAAAGTCTAACTGTAGCAAGAATTTGAGATATTTTAGATCTATATATCATAATTTTGTCTTGTTTGAGATAGGATCTTGCTATGTAGCCTAGACAGAACTCAATACATAGATCAGGCTGGCCTGTAACTCATGGCCTTCCTGCTTCAGTCTCTTAAGTAGCTAGTGTCACAAGTGTGTGCCATTGTGACTGACAGAAGCGTCAATAGAAATTCAAGGCCAGTCTTGGCTACATAGTGAGTTCTGGTGCAGCTTGAGCTACAGAGTAAGACCATGCCTTTAAAAAGTAAAGCAAAATACAACAAATTCTAAAAGAACATGGAATATCATAGTTATCCCAGACATGAAAAGCATATAACTCACAGGTATCCCATGCCTTGTATTGAAAATGTCAATTAATATCATTGTTTCTGGGAGTAGCACTGTTCATCCAAACAGAGTAATTCCATTTGAACACTTTTTAAAAGTCAAATGCTGAAATTAGCTTAGAGGGCTTCCCCCAAGCTTTTTCATCATCCTTAGTTTTAGATAAACTCCCCACTACTTCTTTACCTCCTTCCCATCTTCCATCCCTATTGAATCCTTTTATCTCAACATAGTCCCATTTTCTGCATTTCACATGTATTCTGCTTTCCAAGCGGTTTTAATTGATCTGTGAGATAGTAGGTTCCATACAGGGTTTATGACCCAACCTTTGGGTTAGCTCTATACTCTCACCCTCTACCTACCATCCCCAATATTCATTCCTTTCTGCTTATAAAGCCCTTGCACCCCCAGTACTCGACCTCCCTGTTTTTATTTTATCTATAATCTACCATCCCCCCTCCCTTATCATGCCCTAGCCTCTAAAAGGTACCTTTTTAACCGTCCTGGCTTCTGTTTGTTTGTTTTTTTAAGTTAAACATGCAAAATATTTAAAGCTAGATCTATATGAGTAAACATACAACATTTGTCTTTCTGAGCTAGAGCTCAGCATAATCTTTTCCAGTTCTATTCATTTACCTTCCAATCTTCCAATCTCATTTTTTCTCAGCAGACCAATACTCCATTGTGCATATGTACCTCATTTTCCTTATCTCCTCATCTTTTAATGAAAGTTTAAGTTGGTTCCATTCCCTAGTTATTCTGAATAGAGCTGCTATGAATACACTAAACGGTCAAGCAAGTTTCCACAGGAGCAAAGGAATGGACAGTCCTAACTGGCCGTGACACTAGAACAATGATCAGAATGGTACAATAACTTAAGAGTGTAGCAACAGCTTGCATGTGTTTGTGGTAACCAACAGCTGTCTACTTTGGCATAAGACCCTCAACTATCTCTAACACAGAACTCTGAGTTTGTCGTTTATGCATCTTTAATTCATGGAGAGATAAAATAATGAAAGAATTATAGGCTAGAAGCTCAACGAGATAAAGCACCAAGTTCTTGAACAAAAGAAATGTGTGATATAATAATGACCTGAACTGGGGAAAAGGTTCAGTGGGTAAAAATGCTTGCAGCAAGCATGAAGACCTGAATTCAAATCTCCACCATGTGAACAAGCTGCATACGACTGTGTTTGCCTGTAGCCCCAGGACTGGAGGGCAGAGACAGGCATATCCTTAGAGTAGGCTGGCCAGCCTCCTTAGCCAAATTGGCAAGCTTCAGACTCATTAAGAGATCCTGTTTGAATGGAGTAAGGTGCACAGTGAATGGAATATGATATCTATGTCCTCCTCTGGCCTCTATATGTGTACATGGGCACACACAAACACAGATACACACATATACACATGTACACACACATGTGCTCACATACATGCATGTGCCCACAGAAAATAATGAGCAATAATTTTCTAAAATTAATAACCAATGCAAATATGAGTCCAGAAAGCTCAAAATACAGTGAAGGATAGATAATGCCTCTACCTGACTCAAAAAAAAAGCCTATATCTAAATATATCAAAGCCATAGAAAATCAAAATGAAAGAATGGAAAGGAGGGAGAAGAAGGTGGCATGTGCTAAAAAAAAAAAAATTAACACTAGATAGACAAATCAGATCAAAGTGGAAGTACCCAAAATTAATCACATTTCTACTTTAGAAAACCAGAGCATACTGACTGTGTACATAGAACAAAATGAGAGGAGGGGAAGAGGAATAGCGTCGGCATCTGAAAGCCTCCCCACGCTTACTGTTGAAAGCCTGACTCTCAAAGCAGTAGGATTCAGAGGTGGAGCTTATGCAAGGTGATAGGATTGTGAGACTCTGATCTTTTAAACAGATTAACCCATCAATGAATTCATATTTTGATGGCATTACTGAGAGGCAGTAAAAACCATAGGAGGTGGGCCTATTTCGCTACATGTCCAGGAAGAATATACCTTTTTTTCAATGTTGGACACTGAACCCAGGTCATCTCCCAGGTAAGGCATGCACTCTATCAACTGAGACCATCCCATGCACGGGTATTTCCAGTTCCTGGCCTCTTCCTTACTTTCTGTTTCCCAGCCATCATGAGAGGAGCATTTTTGTTCTATGTTCTACCTTACTTGGCCTCAGAAGCAGTGGACCTAGTCAACAATAGACTGAAATTGTTGAAATATGAACCAAAGTACACACATCTTCCTTCCAGTTGATTTCTCACTAATATATTGTCACAGTGATGGAAAGCTGACTAACACAGAAATCAACAGAAACGTCAACAAAATAAAAAGTTTGTTCTTTGAAAAGAAGAATAACAAGTTTAATCAGATCAACAAAAAAGATAAAAAAAAAAAAAAACCACTGTATTAGGGTTCTCTAGAGTTACAGAACATGTGGAATGTCTCCATATCGAGGGAATTTACTGTGATGATTTATTTTCAGTTTGTGGTCCAACTACTCCCCAACAATGGTCAGTGTGAATGGAAAGTCCAAGGATCTAGTAGTTGCTCGGTCCCACAAGGCTAGTTGTTTCCATGGGTCTTCTATACAATTATATTCCAGCAGATGTTCTGGCAAGTAAATACAACCAGGCAAAGAACGAACTTTCCTCCTTCCAATGTCCCTATATAGGTCCCCTGCAGAAGGTGTGGCCCAGATTTAAGGTATGTACCACCACATCTGGATCTGGGACTTGTTTTGTCCCAGGCTGACTTTGAACTCAGAGATCTCCTTGCTTAGTCTCCTGGGATTAAAGGCATGCATTACCATGCCTGGGCCTAAGTTTTTCATGGCCACTATGCCTCAAGATCTCCATGCCAAGATCCAGGTCAGAAACTTGTTTTTCCCAGCCTCAAGATCAGGATCACAGGTGAGCCTTCCAATTCTGGATTGTGGTTCATTCCAGATATAGTCAAGTTGACAACCAGGAATAGCCACTACAATCAATAATACCAAAGACAAAATAAAAGCTGCATAAGGTAACATGTGCAATCCCAGAATTTAGAAGGGTAAAGCAAAAAGGATCAGTGAGTTAAGGCCGACCTAGATTACATGGGAAGTTCAAGACTAGACTAAGCTACATAACAAAGCTGTATCTTAAAAATAAGGAGGAAAGACTGTCACTATTGGTTGCATAGACATTTCAAACATAATAAAGACATATTATTAACAGTTACGTGTCTAGATGTTTATTATAGCCTGTAAAAATATCATTTACTCACCTGATGTAATTGTTGTCTCAGAGACTTACTATATATTTGTCTAGACCCACAGGCTACACAGCATAGAAGGAAACCCTCCCAAGCACATTGATGCCTGCCTATGTGCCCAAGCATTTAACAGCTCAAGCCCTAAGCTCCAGTCTACACTAGCAATATAGTGAGAACCTGCTCCAAAAAAGTGCCATGGATGAACGGTGCAGGCCTGTAAAATCAGGAAGCTAAGACAGGAGGACTTTGGGGGCCCAAACCAGCCTCGGCTCTACAGCAAGACAATGTCTCCAACAAGTAAGTTTTTTAAAAAAGAGAGAACTCTAAAATAAACTATGGACTTTTGCAACATATTACAACATGTCAACATTGGTTCATTGCTAGTAACAAGTGTGAAACACTAACACAAGATATTAAGAACAAGGACTGGGGAGATAGGAACTATATGGAAACTGATATTTTCCAGTCAGCTGTTCTTATAAACCTAAAACTGCTCCCCAAAATTAATTCTGTTGTTTTTTTTTTTAAAAAAAAATTGCAGTTACTCATAAGGAAACACTGGTGTTAAAACGTACCCTGAAAGGGGACTGGAGAGATGGCCCAGTCATTAAAAGAACTTGCTGTTCCTAGCATCTACCTAGTGGTGCGCAATAATCTGTAACTCCAGTTCAGTTGAGGAGATCCAACAACACACACATGGTGCACATATGTTCTCACAAAACAAATAAATCTGTTTTTATAAGTACCCTACAAGGGTAGGACCAGGGATAGAGTTAGAACGATTGAGAGATTCTTGGCTACACAGGGGACTTAAAGCTAGCTGAGGCTACTCAAGACTCCATCTTAAAACAAAACAAAACAAAACAAAACAAAAAAAAAAACCTCATCTTCTGTGCAGATATTCCTCTAGTAATTAGCAATTTAAGAATGGAAGCTCTGAGATGTCCATTGTGTTTACAGCTATAAACTGTTGCCTTTAATAGCATGGAAAGGATGACAGAACGTTGAAGTAATGTAAAGAAAAATGACTGTGTCAAGTGGCAATGGTAATTACCCCATAATCCCAGCAACCAGGAACAGTGCTTTGAATTCAGGGCCAGCCTAGGTTACATAGTGACCCTTTGTTTCCAAAATACCAACAAGTAAATGAGTTACTGAGTGAATAAGTGAATGAGGGAGTAACCTAAGGATACTATGCACTGGTCTATATCAGATAAAAATCCTCTTCTTAAAATTCCTATCACAGAACAAAGCACCAAGGATGGTGGAGGGGAGAAAATACAATCTTAGAATGCATGTACAGCTTATGTAAGAGAGTAGAGGCAAAGGCAGTTACATTCTTGGAACAGAACCCTAAGTAACTACAATAGACAAAGTGATGGACAGACAAAGGTGGAAGTCAAGACATAATACACTGCTATATGTATAGTACGGTAATATAAAGATCTGGAAACTTTCAGTTTCAATATTACATGTTTTGCATATAGATTAGTGAAAAGATAGACACCTCTATATTCCTCACTCCAGGATAACCTGTGGTACATATCTCAAGGCAATTCAGTCTTTTGCCTGGAGGCTCAAACTCTAAAACCTCCTATAAATACAGATTTTACGAGAATGTGCCTCCAAAGGCATTGTGAAGGACATACTTGCAGGGTGTATACGCATTTGAGCTTGAACTCTACTATATCACCATTTGAAGTCTTCATTAGTGTGGCCATGCACACTGTTGATCCAGATGGGGTTCACTCCCTAAAGGTAGCCTCCAGAGACTACATGCAGTAATCTGGCCCTTATTACCCATCCATTAATGTATCCTCAACATTAAACTGAATACATAATACACAGTAGATACTAGACGTTGGGAAGGGGAGAAGGCAAATCTAAAGTTCTTTGTCCTTCTAGTAAATCTTTAGATGGAAACCATGCATGTGATAATGCTCACTTCTAGGCTGAAGGGAAGTAGGGAAACATACCAGAACTTTTGGGCTCCTGACCCCATCCTGTATAACCATATAGGACAAAATATAGAGAAAGCCCATATTCTCCCATTCCAGGTATCTGAGTATTTTATAATGATAGTTATTCTAGGAATAAGGCAACTAGAGTGTCTGAAATCTCTTAAATAATCTGTTAGAGGTTTCCCTGACACACAGGAATCACCCAAACAACTATTTTACACAAGAGAAGGAGGAGGGGGAAGGGAGGGAAAGTCCTGACACACAGGGTCTCTGGTCCTTCTTGCTGCAGATGAGCTCACCTTCTCTGAACCCTTGCCCAGGTGCATTGCATTGAGATAGCACTAAGCACCCAGACAGCAAGGATTAGAGAGGGGGAGCAGAGGAGAAGGATCAGCGCCTTGAGTGCTCAATGTGTTTTTTTTTTTTAAAGCACTGCACTATAAACCAATATGAAAGCAGAAATGAGAAGTCTTACACTTTGTGTGTTGGAGATTCCACTCCCTGCACATCTCTTTTGAGGGTAAGAGCTATTCTATCTTGGGGACTGCCATCTGCTCAGCATGGTGTCAGCAAAGCTAAATGCTCAGTCTGTACTTGTGGGGGAGAAATGAGGAAGCATTGATTCTCAGGCAACTGCCCTTCTATAAGAAGTAAAAGGCCCCTCTAACTGTCAGAGAGTAGAATGTTGTCACCAAGACAACATTCATAGAGGGAAGCAAGCAGAAGGCTCTGTCTGGATGTGCACATGATGAAGCTTAAGTTCCATAGACCCAGTAAAGCTAGCTTCAGACAGCTTAGTTCACTGCTGCATTACCAAACATCAGGAACTCAATCAATCTGCTAAAGGATGGCTGACCCGAACAAAATACAAATACAAGCAGTCAGTTAAAAGAGCAAGAAAAACAAGGCGAAGTGGTGCATATGCTTTTCCTATATATATGCAAGGTCCAGGGTTTGTATTTTTTCATAATTCCCAATGGATTGATAAAACCATTCATGCAAAGCAAAATGGCACAGACCTCGAACACCAGAGAATGAAACAAGAAAATTATGAAATTGTAGCCAGCTAGACTATATTGCAAGATTTTATCATGAAAAGGCAAACAAATTTAAAAAAAACAGACAAGATTTCTGTTGGGTCTTTAAGAACAGGCAAGGGTGAGCAAAACCTGGTGTTTAGACACTTATACAACAGATGTGTATTTTAGTGTGTAAGAAGAAAGTTCACTCTCCTGCACATAAGCATAAATAGGGATATGTCTCTTCTCCTGCCTTTTAAGTACTCAGAGAAATACATCTACACTTCAATATGTCTCATGTGCATTCACTGGGAAGGCCTAGTTCCTAGCTCCCTGAGTGACTGCTCTCTCAGAAGGAAAGCATCTTTCATCCCACATCTCTCCTCTGTAGAGAAGTGCTGGAGAAAGCTCCATTTGTCAGCAGAACCCTGCTGCAACAACCAACAGTGAGCAGTGAACATGTGCTAAGTCAATCATCTGGCCAAAGATTTATGATGACATCCTTGCACACAGGAGGTGTTTGAGTTGTTTTGGTTTTAGTATGTGTCTGTGTATAGTATGAGGCACATGCCTACAGAAATCATGTTGCAGCTTCTCTCTTGGTTACATATTCATTTAGCCCCATGCCATTTCCAAGTATGAGGACGAGAGGTGGGAGGGACAAGAAGAACTTCTACCAGAGAGCCTGTGTGAACATCTATGAGAAAGGGGGGAGCTCTTTCTTTTCTAGCCCCTCACATGACTTGATTCTGTGATTCTAAAATTTGAGTGATCATCAGAATCACCTGGAAGGCTTAAACAGAATATAAACTGTGATGTGTTATGACTTGATAGGTCAGGAGTGGAACCACATTTTGAAAGATTTCCCATGTGATTGTGATGCTGCTGGTTCAGGTACCATGCTTCTGTGAGAATCACCAATGTAAATGGTCATTCAGAACATGAAGCATCTGGACACAGTGACATATTTAGAATCCCAGCACAGAGTCTGAGGCACATGGATCAGGAGATCAAGACCAGTCTGGAATATACAACAAGTTCCAGTAAACTACTTAGTAAGACCTCATCTGAATTGTGTGTGTGTGTGTGTGTGTGTGTGTGTGTGTGTGTGTGTGTATGAATGGATGACTTCTCTTTTTAACATGAAAGAGATTCACTTTTCTTTTTGGATCTGATGTTTCCCAGGCCAGCCTCCAAATCTGTGCAGAAAAGGATGGCCTAGGGAGGTAGATATGGGAGAATTAGTTTGAGGGACAGAGCTACACAGTAAGCCAGTAAGATCCTGTCTTCAAGTGAGAGCAGTGACAGTAGTAGACAGAAAGTCACTCAATCTAGTGGTCTGAATGCTGAAAGGATGAGGATGGCAGGAGAGGGACAGCACAATAGGTTCCATATCCACCCTTCCTGGGAGTGAATGACTCCTCTCCACGTAGGCCTGTGTGGGAGAGGGAAATAGTTTGAGAAATCTCAGCTATCAGACCCTGCACAGATTCTATTCATACAGAATAGAAAAGAAGGAACAATAGATCTAGGCCATTCTTTTGGACGGCGGCCTGTGCATCTATAATATTCGAGGATTTTAATGTGTTTATTAGTCTCCTAAGAAAGGAGCACCTCTGTTCATTTTGTTTCCTGCTACATCCTTTATGACTAACAGAGCTGTACCATCTAGTGGATACCTGAATATCTGTGAAAGGAAGGAAATGAAACAAGAGTATGGGCATAAAGGGACTCTGTCCTTTAAAATGTAGGCGAGGTACCACCCTTTGGATTCCTTGGACAGGACTTATTATCGAAAACAGCATTTGTGATGAGGAATAACGTTCCTGATGAACAGGTCAGATGATCCACTCTGTGGGCACAAGTCTGTGCGTCCTTTCCTCTGCCTACACTGCATTTATATGGGAGTGTGCTAAAAATGGAAGAATCCATGTGGAGAGTGTGCATGAAGTCCCAGTCCACGGTCCACCCATGCAGGCATGATGAATGTAATGCAGCTCACTCTCCCTGGACCATTTGCTCCCTGAAGGAAGAAACCATATGTGGCTCATTGTCCTGTGGACCAACTACCTGTGGACCAACTACCTAACAAATAAGTCAAGAAACAGCGGAAGGTCTGTAAAGGTCTGCCCAAGGTGAAGATGGCTCAGAGGCTGAAGCCTTGCTCAGGTTTGTTACACTGGTAATGCACATTCCTCCCAGTAGCAAGTACTAGGAAGGTAGAGCCTGAACCTATGTCCCTGGCATGTGGGCTCTACAGGAAGCCTTACTGTTCTTTGCCCTGTGAATTCCTCCAAGAGTTGAGCTGAAGAAGAATTTATCTTATAGGAGTCAGTATGAGAGCTAGAATGAAAAGCCTTGGACTTGGGTCAATACAGAGTTTACTATGTGCCCCGGCTTGTCCTCCATACATGTTAAGGTCATAGGTGGTAATAAAGTTCTAGCTACACAAAATCCAGGTGGGGAGAAGTCCAATTTATCACATTCATTTTTTCCAGGCACCATGCCCATTTTATTTGTAGCAGGAAAGAAGGTACTAGTGGGGAAGGCATAAAGGAAGTCTGCAGGCAGCAAACAGATGAGACATGATGCTCAGACCTCCTGTCCTTCTCCATGCAGATCAGGCTCACCTTCCCCAAATCCTTGCCCAGGTGCATTGCATACAAACAGCATTTTCACCCAGGGCCAAGGATTAGAGAGGACGAGCAGAGCAGAAGGCCCAGGCACCTATACCAGGTTTGTGTGTTCTGTATATAATAGTTAACTTTCCTTGCCCTGGTCCAGCCAAACAGCACTGCCTAGATCCAAGCCTGACACCCTTGTCTGAGATGTATACATGTATCTGCCCCCACCATGAGCATACTCTTTCAGAGCAAACTTCTATAAATACAAAATGGTATCTTTCCAGTTCTTTCTTGGGAATTTGTGTGTGCCTGATGTATGTGTGGAAGGTAGCAAGAAGGCTGGGATCTGAAAATGTATGCACATGCTGAAAGAGAGTACGGTATAAGAGGACACTCCATTCCTTTCCACTGACTTTATACAATTCAAACTTTGTGGAACAGGGGTTATCATTTGATGTAACAAATGGGTTGCCTGAGTAGCAGCACCTGATGTGTGCTCCTCATTACATGATCCTACCCTCAGCAAGTTGAGAATTGAGAAAGCTCAGGCTGAGACGTAGAAGCATGTCTACTGAACACGATGAAGTCTATTTTCCCATTAGAAAATGCACACAACAAGGTCTGGCAGCTAAAAATCAAATGTAGAACAGGAGGAGGAAAAGTGGCAGGCGAAATGTACATGCATGGGCCATTCTACACGCAGATAAGGCTCAGCCTCTTTGAATCCTTGAACAGGTGTGTTGCACTGAAGCAGCATTCACACCTAGGTTCCAAGGATTCGAGAGGGGGAGCAAACAAGAAGGCTCAGGAACCTGCTCTTCCTATGTATGTGTGCTCACACAGGCACACATGCATGCGTGCTGCCAAAACAAGAGTTCTGTGTGGTCATTTATGACTCTTCAGGCAAACAGAATGTTCTCTTCTTCATAAATCCATGTGCTGTGTGACTGCAAAGTAGAAGTGTTAATAAGAAGCCCATACTGTGACCCACACCCCCCTTTAAGGCACGGAGATGGAACAGCTGATAAAGAATGTGATCCTTCTACCTTACCTACATGCTGCACAAGGGCAAGGCCAGAGCATTGCTTGCTAACAGCTCTACGCTCGTTTGCCAAGCTCTGAATCCCAAGGAGAAGTTTGGTCGATATGCTTTTGTGCAACGCACAAAAGGAGGAAGAGTAATGTTCTCTGTCCTTTACAAACACAGAAGTCTGGCTCTCAGAAGCCTTGTTGGGTAAACACTCACCCAGGTAGCAAGGATCAGAGAAGTAGAAGCAGGGCAAAGGGCTCACAGCATATTAGAGTGCATGGGCTCGCCTTTACACAAGGTACTTAATTGTAATGAGAAAAAGACAAGGTTCTTGAGCTTCACATTACACCTGAGTTCAACCCCCAGCCTCCACATAAAAAGTCAAGCATGATGGGGCTCCTGTAATCATAGCAATGAGGAATCAGAGAAAGCCCCAGATCCCGATGAGAGACTGTTTCAAAACCCAGGGTAGATGTCTCCTAAGAGAAAACACCTGAGGTTGATCTATGCACCCTGCACACACACACACACACACACACACACACAGAGAGAGAGAGAGAGAGAGAGAGAGAGAGAGAGAGAGAGAGATGTCTAAATCACACACGCACATACAGAGACAGACAGAGAAGCTTATCTAAATGAATACCTATATATTTTATTCTGAGATAAGAAAAATATAAGACCAGAGATACAAAATACTGAAAGAGAAAGGTTAGCAGAAATGTCCTTTTCCTTTCTGCTGGGTGCCCGCTCCTTGCTGTAAAAATGGGCAAATTCATGAAACCCGGGGAAGTGGTGCTGGTCCTGGCTGGATGCTACTCTGGATGCAAAGCCATCATCCTGAAGAACATTGATGATGGCACCTCAGACCACCCTTACAGCCATGCCCTGGTGGCTGGAATTGACTGCTATCCCTGAAAAGTGACAGCTGCCATCGGCAAGAAGAAAATCACCAAGCGATCCAAGATCAAGTCCTTTGTGAAAGTTTATAACTACAACCACCTCATGCCCACAAGGTACTCTGTGGACATCCCCTTGGACAAAACTGTTGTCAACAAGGATGTGTTCAGAGACCCAGCTTTGAAACAAACTCAAGGCCAGGTGGGAGGCAAAGATCAAGTTTGAGGAGTTATACAAGACCGGGAAGAACTAGTGGGTTTTCCAGAAGCTTCACTTTTAGATATATTTTTGTTTTCATCTTTAAAAGTTAAAAAAAAAATACTGAAAGAAAAAGAGAGAGACACACAGAGACAGAGACAGAGAGAGACAGAGAAACGGAGAGGAGGCGTCAGCTTACAAGGTGGCAGTAGAGATTAGCATCCTTACGTTTAACACACATCAAATCTTGATAGTTACTTCAGTTATCCAGGAGATAGCTGACAGAGGTTTCTGATTAACGAGCTCAAGATTTTGTATTTCTAAAAAGGACTGGGTGATGCTAGTGTGTATACTCCAGGGACCTCACCAGCATCATGAAAACCATGGAGTTTGGTATCTACAAACTCTGGTTCAAACCTATACTTCACCATGTATTGGATTAAAGAATCTACCTGCCTTCCCCAAGGCTCATGGATTACTTCTGAAAAAGGAGAATACCAAATGCTATCTTTTTAAAGAATACCAAGAAAATTAAATAAGATGCAAGCCTAGAGTTTTGCGGTACCTAGCCCTTGGCTATTATTATTTTTACCTCTTACACTCCTATTTTGGTACATATGTGACTGAATGGATATCCTTTTTACAATAGTATGGTTATACTCATATATGCAAAAGCCAGGTGAAAGAGGCATGAATATTAGTAACTGGGAGAATATGCTAAAGACAGTGCAATGACTGGCTCTCTGGTAATTCTGCTTCAGTAAGCCTAAATCAATGAGGCTGACGCTTCTTCCTATGAGGGATATGAAAGACAGTATCACAAATTTCAGTCTTTCACTTTCCTACTATATGTCACAGAGAGGGGAAGAGAGAGGGAGGGAAAGAGAGAGGGAAGGAGAGAGAAGAGTAAAATGAATGACAAAAGAAGGCATTTTCTCTGTGAGAAAACAACTGCATCAAACAACAAAAGAAACCATACATGCTCACAGACCTGTATATGGTGTACACATAGCTATAGGTGGGCCTCTTTCATATTTATTCTCCTATCCATCTAGCTTATGCATACGCACATCTATGACCATCTACATATGTACATATAAAGGAGTTAAACACACTAAATAAAATACGACATAATAAGAATAATAAAGTGGGGTATAAATACAGCCAGATTATGTATATTCAAAAGGCAAAATGTTCAAGTTTCTTCCTAAAATAGTCGTAAATAAAAATTGAAACACTTTTAGAAAAAAAAAAAAGCAAAGTGCCAAACAGTGTTAACAAAAAGTATGCCTTCCTACAACACCTCCATCAAAGACGAAAAACAAAGAGATCCCACTGCCCTTCCTTAGAGGTGTAAGAGAACAAAGTTATGTTACCAGGACTCTGTTCACATCTCGAGGTGCCTAGGTGTGTTGAGAATGTGAAGAATAAGGTTTGATGCTCAAAAAGTGGAGGCTAGAGTAAGTTCATTCTGCAGCATCCCAAGCATGCATGTGATCGTACACAGTGTGAATGGTTTGCATCCTCCTGTAGGCACCAGCCAGTCGGTATGCTCAAGGGACCAGACTACCCAACTTACCATTGGCTCCACTTACCAGCACACTAGCATACACTAGGAACTAGAGTCACACATCGCATGATGCCTTGGTAAACCACAAACTACATATACAATGGTACTCACAGAAGATTACATCACCTAGTAATGCTACATCCCTATTCGTTTAACTATATACTCCCATGGTAGTTTAATGAGAATTGCCCTCACACATTCATGGATTAGAAGGTGTGTGGACTTGTTCGAGGAGGTGTGCAACTAGGGGTAGACATTAAGCCTTCAAAAACCCCAAGCCAGGCCCAAGCTTGTTTGTGTTCTCTCTCTCTCTCTCTCTCTCTCTCTCTCTCTCTCTCTCTCTCTCTCTCTCTCTCTCTCTCTCTCTGTCTCTCCCTCCCTCCCTCCCCCTCCCTCCCTCCCTCCCTCCCTCCCTCCCTCTCTCTCTCTCTCTCTCTCTCTCTCTCTCTCTCTCTCTCTCTCTCTCTCTCTCTGTCTCTCCCTCCCTCCCTCCCTCCCTCCCCCTCCCTCCCTCCCTCCCTCCCTCCCTCCCTCCCTCCCTCCCTCCCTCCCTCCCTCCCTCCCTCCCTCCCTCTCTCTCTCTCTCTCTCTCTCTCTCTCTCTCTCTCTCTCTCCTTCCACTGCCTATAACTTGCAGTAAGATATGAGCTCCCAGCTCCTGGCCCAGCAGTCATGCCCACCTGCTTGCTGCCATGCTCCCTGCCATCATGGAATCACTGAAATTTTAATAAGCCCCCAATTAAATCGTTTCCTTTGTAAGTTGCCTTGGCTATGGTGTTTCTTCGCAGCAACAGACCAGTAACTAGGCAACTCCATAACATTTATACAATGACAAAAATCACCTAACAACCATATTTCTCAGAAATTCCCATTGTTAAAAAGTACTTAGCTATAAATACACACAGGCGAACAAGAGAGGAAGGTAATGTACAAATACATCTGCCTCCATCTTTAAAAAGAACCCTCTTCTCCGAATCCCAGCTCCATGTGCTGCATGTAGAAAGCACTAGCAGCAGGTATCACAGGGAAGGAACAGACAAAAAAAAAATTTAAAAAGCTGGATCCCAAGGGCTGCATAGAGGAATTAGGACAAAATTCGCTTTTTACGGTCCTTGAACACATGAAAAGAGGATTTACAAGAATAAGGAACTTATTCTTAGATACAACCCTTACCACACAATACAGTCATAACCCCTCATTCGTTACCTACTTTTGGATGAGCAAATTCAAGAGATGCTGAAAATCTTCTGCAGAAGTAACTAGGAGAGGTGATAAATACATGCTTTCTTTGTGCAGAGGATGCTTGCTTTCTGTGAGGCCTTGCCCAGGTACTTAATGTGCACTAGGAAAGCTCGAGGTGTTAAGGATTAAAGAGGAGGTAGAGGTGGTACCCAGACATGTGTACAATTTGTTTATGAGAAAGAAGAAAAAGAAGTCCGCCTTGGACTCCTCTCATATTTCACATCCAACATCAGAAAATCCAAATGGCTGTGCTTTTGAAGTACATTCATAATTGACTACATTTAACAATCATCAGCATTACTGCCTTGCCCCAAGCCTCCATCAGACCTCACAACACCTATATTATTTCAGGGGCTTCCTAGTCAGCCTCTGGTACCCTCCTGTTTTGCCATACAACAGTCAAAATGAAAGTTATGAAACCAAGGGATATCCAATCCCTAATAACTCTAACTTTGCATTATAAATAGAACTTGAGCTGAATAATATATTTTATCTATTATTAACAGTATGAGACAGAACAATTATAAACATTTTGTTGATGCTGTTGCTCTGATCATGAAGAAGCTTAAAAACAACTACCAGTCCAGACGCAATGAGAACCCCAATGCCCACATAATATATGAACTCTAATACGTCGACTGACTTAAAGAAAGAAATGCTTGTTGAAAGCATATCCGATGTCAGAAGTGATGATAACAATGAGTTGGAAGCATTCTTGAATCCCTGAAGGCAGAGAAGTTATTAAAGAACTACTAGAACAAACTACCAACTAAGTTTGACTTTCAGACACGGGGTCTATATTGGCAGGGTTCTCACTATGTGGCCTATGGTGGCCTCAAACTTGCAATAATATTCATGCCTCTATACCCTAAGTGTAGGATTATAGACATGTGACACCCTATTTGAAGAAGCTCACACTGGCAGAAGATGGAAGATTTGGGCTTTACTGGGGCAAACTGTAATGAGGGGAAAAGTAAATACACTTAAATCCCTGTTTATCAAAATGGCTTTGAAAACATGTCTTTGCAATATGCTAGGAACAAACTCATTATTTTTACTCATGATAGGAGAGTCAAGCATTTTACCCTGTCTTTCTTAGAAAAAAAAATGTCATTAGTAGGTAAACAAATAGTAAATGAGGGGACGTTTTACTTTACAGAAGTAACCCAGCTCCAAAGGGGAGGATGGATAATGTAATGCCATTGCTTTACAACTGCTAATGAAATGATGGTTCTAGGATTTGAGCATCTGTGGCAAACTAGCACACACAGAGACCCGGTGTCCCTGAATGGAGGCAGTTCCTCCCTCCTCACAAATGAAGCCCGAATCTAATCAGGCTCTCAGAGAAAACTCTCAATTAATAGGAAATGCAAATAAAAGGAACATGGAAACTGCATCAGAGAAATGTGCTCATAAAAACCCCGGACTGTGAAAAGCGAGGCAGACATATGACCTACTTTCTTCCAACAAATAATTATGAGGAAAGAAAAAGAAAGATGGGCTTCTAATTCAAAGGTACTTAAAATACTGGTCCATCAAATTAATGCAAGGGCCCTATTTAGATCCTAGTTTATGATACCTCTGAAAGAAACGGAAATTTGAACAATGGACATATGTTGTCAAGGAATCCGTAATTATTTCTAAAAATGATAATGGCACAATGGCTTTTGTTGGGTTATGAAAAACCAAACCTTCCCTTGTACAGATTCACAGTAATCATTAGTATTCTTTCCTCCTATGGCTTACCCTCTTCACCACCTGTACCACTGCTTCAATGGCTTCGATGCTGTAAGAACACATTTTGTTTACTGCCTTCCTCTCCCTAATAGTCCTGATTAGTAGTGTACACGTGGTACATAGGGAAATACACAAAGTAAAAAATATTTAAAAGATAACTAAGCAACATTTGCTGAATAGCCCACCAAACAAATCAGCTGTGAACCCTAGGTCTGGGACAAAATGAGGAAAAAGCTCCAACTTTCAAGAGAAAGAGTTTCAGTATCAAACACAAAAAGAAATGCCCAAATAAATGTCTGAAAGCCATAATACACTCTCCTGTGCAAAGAAGTGTGTATGTGGAAAGGCATAACACTGTGAGACCTAGACTATATGTGGACAAGTGGATCTAGAGAAACAGGTACAAATTCCCTCATAGCAGAAGTTTGTGAAAATTAGCTAGGTGGCTTTCTTTTCAGCTAACTTGAGTATGAGAGTCCTGAGAAAGCTCTCTGCTCCCCTATATACAAGAAAAGCAAGACCAGGACAAAATACTTCCATTCTTCCTAGGCACCAAAGGTAAGGGTCCATACTCTGTACAAAATAAAATAAAATATAAAATCAAAAGGTAAGAAGTCTGGAAGTATAACTTAGTTGATAACAGCATGCCTAGAACTCCCTGGACCCTGTGTCTGATCCCTGGCACCATAGAAACCAGCTGTGGTAGTACATTCCTACAATCCTAGCACTCAGGGCAAAGAGGCATGAAGATCAGAAATGAGGATCAAGCCAGGCATAGCCTTTATTTCTAGCACCGAGAAGGCAGAGGCAAAGGCAGAGGCAGATGGATCTCTGTGAGTTGAAGGGCAGCCTGGTCTACAGAGTAAGTTCCAGGACAGCCAGGGCTACACAGAGAAACCCTGTCCCCCCAAAAAAGTGCTAAGTCATCATCCTTAGCTATGTAGGGAGTTCAAAGGCAGCATGGGACACAAGAACCCTTCTTCGAGAAAGAAAAAGTCATAGCAGTCTTTCTCTCTGGCAAGATCTATGTGCATGACAGGCAGAAGAAAGGACAGAGGGCTGTGTCCTTGGGTGTGAGCTTTATTTTTGGGAAGTTGTATCTATGCATATGTCCACCATGCACAAGAGAGCAAGGAAAGCTGAAGCTCACCATCCTGCAAACCCTGCATGTGGGAGGGGTTTTCAGAGAGCTCACCCTCCACCATGCAAGGGATGTGAGAGAGGGAGCAGGAAAGGGTTCACTCTCTTGGCACAACAAGCAATAGCAAGCAGCCCAGGGAGCACACAGGAACAACGAACCAGCTATGTGAAACTGATGGTGGGTGAGACGGGGGACACACACATGCTGACCGAGAGGAGTGCACAGGCAGGAAAAGTCACTTGAAAGAGATGGCAAATAGCAATGGTGTATGACTATATATGCATCCCACACAGACAGCATGTGAGAGAGAAGCGTCATGTCTTTGCTGTAGATGTATATGAAGTCATGCCTATGCACAGGAGAGAGAAGAGAAGGCTTGCTCTCCTGCAAGCCTTGGGTGTGGGAGGGTAGTTAAGATGTCAACGGTCCTACACTCAAGGCATGGAAGAGAAAAAGCAAATCTGTAGGCTTGCTCTCCTGCATATACACACACACACACACACACACACACACACATATACACATCAGCATGCATGTACAAGGGTGTGACTTTGTGTTGTCTGTTGGTCCTGAAAGGTATGATGACTTCCTTAGATATAGTGCAATGAAAAGGGTATTTGTGAACATGACACATACATGCCTTTAGGAATATTCACTTCCAATGGACTTTATTTTCATACTCTTCTTTTAACTAGTTTTATTTTACTCATTCACTTTATATTACGCTGACTGCCCCCTCCCACTTGTTTTTTATATTCTTTTCTTTCTTTTCTTTTTATTCCTAATGCCAGTCTAATATTTGCTCTTGGCAGAGTATTAAGTTGTGGTAATTTGTTAATCTAGTCTATGTTTCTGGTGGATGTGTGCGCCTCCTCTACACCTGCACACGTGTTTTGGATTCACAAATAAAAGACACACACATGCCGGCATAGTCTGTCTCTTATGCCTTTGTCATGACGAAATCCCCTCTTTGTTTTCTCCTGTGTTTCTTGCCTGGGGATCCTAAAAGTCCTGCCTATCTCCCTGCCCAGCCATTGACCGCTGGCAACTTTATTTCCCAATCAGAGCCAACTGAGAGCAGAGACCCTCAACACAGACATATGATTTGGGGAGCTGAATTAACACAAATAACATCTGAACCAATCTGCAACATTAAGTACTTTTCATATATAACGAGTTTGTTCCCACAAATATCTATGAAGAAATGTTCCCTGTTCCACAGATGAAACAATAACAGGTCATACGTAACAAATAGCAAGCATGGTTAGCATATGATCTGGGTGGAGCAGCACACCTCCATAATCTCAGCATTGGGAGGCTGAGGCAGGTAAATGGTTAAGTTGAAAGCCTGTCTGTTTTACATTGTGATCATGTGATCAAAATAAAAATCAACAAGCAAAAACAGAAAGCTTAAGAATCTGTAACATGAGCCATCAGAAAGAGAGCCCAAAAAGTAGGCTCTATCTCCTGATCATATTTGTGTGCTTACACAAAAGGTAAAGCACAGGGTCTTTTGAGCCCAGGGATGAGGTAATGAAGGTGGAAGTAAAGGAGGTAGTAGGATATTAGCCACTTCTAATGTATGTCAGATTGGACATATATTCTAAAAGAATAGCCAATTACATTTCATAATGCCCTAGACTTAAAGAGCAAAAGAATAAATAAATAAATTTCAAAGATATGTCTAGAAACTCTAGCCTACTCAAATGTTCTACAGCCTTGGCTTGAGCAACTGGGGGATGCAATCAGAGTTATACAACACTGTAAGAGGAGCTACTCTTTTTGAAAGGCAAGAGAAGAAAACCAGGACTTCAGCTTTTGATGCATTAAAGTTTAAGATGCTTATTAGACATCGGGGGCAGATGTCCAATATCCAGTTGAACAAAAAATAATGGAATTCAGCAACATAAATATGAAAAGTTAGTACAACTATTTACCCCCATTTACAGATTGTAAAAATTTGAGACACAAGGTAAATTGCTATTCCAAGAACAAAAAACTAGTAATAAAATAAGCCAGAATATTCCCTCGTTCCACTTTCAAGGCAATGAAACTATCTACCAAACCCCAAAGCTTTGAATGCTCACAAGTAGATGAGAACCAAGGGTGATGTGGCTCTACTTTCTAGAAAACTGGACTCATATATGTGAGTGAAGGAATAAATAATAAATAAGAAGAAAGAGAAATATATATCAAGAAAGCTGGAGGGAGTGTTGGGGTATAGTTCAGTTGTAGGGTATATGCCTAAGATGTGCAGGGCCATGAGTGAAATACCTGTTAACCATCACAAAAGAAAACACAGTAAGAAAAAGCTCAGGGACTGCCATAAATGTGTGTTTGTTTTATTGTGGTTCCATTGCTGTGAAATGACATCATGACCAAGACAACTTCTCAAAGAAAGCATTTCATTTGGGGCTTATAGCTTCAGAGGGTTAGTCTGTTATCATTATGACAGGGAGCATGGCAGCATATAGGAAGATATGGTGCTGAAGAAGGAATTGAGAACTCCTGTCTGTTCTGCAAGCTGGGCCTGGTGAGGTCTTTTGAAAATTCAAAGCTCTTACCTATTGACACAACTTGTTCAACAAGGCCACATCTATTCCAACAAGACCACATCTACTCCAAAAGGCTACATCTATTCCAACAAGACCACATCTACTTCAACAAGGCCATATCTACTGCAACAAAGTCACATCTTGTACTCCAACAAGGTCATACCCCCTAATCTTTTACAAAGAGTTCTACTCCCTGGTAACTAAGCTTTCAAATACATGAGCCTATGGGGTCATTCTCATTCAAACTACCACAATGCATATGCACATGACAGAGATGGGAAGAAGGCATCTGTGTTTGTTTCAGAAATAATTTGTTGTCTTAAGTTCATCATCATACATGCATCCTGGCATGGTACTCAGAAAGCACACTAGGCTAAAAAGACAAGAGTGCACCTCAGAAAGCACATTATAGACTCCATGTGTAGGACAGAATTAAGACATTAACAAGGCAGAATCAAGCTCACATATCAACATGTGAGACATGTAAGCAAGTGTGATTCTTCTTGTCTTCCTCGATAACAGAAGATGTGCACAAACATCAGAATGAGGAGGCATGTGGTGATAAGTGGCCTCCTTCTCTTGTATCTATGTGTGTATCATCTGTACTTTTACCGGAGGCTAAGGAGGATATAATAAACATGTCTACACTCCCAGTCTTCATTGCTTCTAGATAACAGAAAAGACACATGAACTCTCTCTGTTCTGGTGCTACTGCTGTATTTTGTTTCTGTTTTTGATGTGTGTGTGTGTGCATGCATGCACATGCACATGTGTGCATACATGCATGCCTGCTAAGGGACACTAGAAACTTCACTCTCCTATAAGCTCCATGTATAAAAGAGAGGATGAAAAAATACACACATTTATTTATTTCACCACTCAAGACTTGAGGATGCATCTATGGTCCTACACACACACACACATACACACACACACACACACACACACACACAAACACACATACATGCACACACATGCATATACAAGATTCAAGCCCAGTAAACCCTCTGCTATGTCAGGAATATGTGAATAAGTAGGACAAATAATCAAAAGGTTTTCTCAAGCTGGGCTTAGTAGTGCATGTTCTAATCCTACCACTATAGAGGCTGAGGTAGGAGAACTGTCTTGAGTGGAGCTACCCTGGGCTAAGTAGAGAATACCAGGACAACTAAATAGCAAGGTCCCATCTCATGATATATATATATATATATATATATACACAGATAGATAGGTGGGTGGGTGGGTGGACGGACGGATAGATGGACAAACAGACAGACAGATCTTGCTAACCAATGGATGGACAGACATGGATAGATGGACAGACAGACAGATAAACAGATGATGGATGGATGGATGGACCAACAGACAGGGACAAATGGACAGATGGACAGATGGACCAACAGATGGACCAATGGTTGGACAGACAGATGGACAAACAGATAAACAAACAGACATGAGAGAGAAGGAACTAGAGAAAGGACTGAAGGAGTTGAAGGGGTTTGCAATCCCACGGGAAGAACAACATTATCAACCAACCAAACCCTCCAGAGCTCCCAAGGGACTAAAACACCAACCAATGAGCACACATGGAGAGACCCATGGCTAAGTTGCATAATCAGCAGAGGACAGCATTGTCTGGCATCAATGAGAGGAGAGGCCTTTGGCCCAGTGAAGGTGTGTTTTCCTAGTGTAGGGGAATGCCAAGGTGCTGAGGTGGAGAGGGTGGTTGGGAGTGGGAGTATCTTCATGGAAGCAAGGGGAGAGAGAGGTGGGATGGGAGGAGGGGAAAAGGGGATAACATTTGAAATGTAAATACTGAGAATATCCAATAAAAATGAAAAACAACTACGTATGGAAAAAGAAATACACAAATAACATGAGAGAGTGATCCATGAGGTACCAAGCAGGCTGGAAGTGGAAGTAGTACGGCAGAGGATCTGTCCATCTGTGATTTGTGGGCATGTCTGCTCATGAGAAGGCTCACCTCATGTATATGGATCCCTATGTCATAGCAGGAGTAAAGATGTGTCATGAAGAGTGAAGATTGTCGAAGCATGTCTAAGCAAAAAAGATGACAGGAAATAGGACTGAAGCTTCCACACACCTCCAACATTTGTGTCACTCAAGCAGCGCAACATAGTTTTGGCTTTGGGATTCCTTGTTTTGCCATTAACAGCCATATCTCATCTCTATACCTGCTGTGGACTCTCATGGTCACTATAAAGACTAGCAGGAACACCATGGCCAGCATCAGTATCTGAAACAGTAGAATGGCTAAATATGACCCATCAGCATTGGCACATGGAGCAGTAAAATAGGCCTTAGACCTGTCACTAAAACATACCCACAGATGCCTTATACTCCAAGAGTTCATCTTCATTCTTATCTGGGATCACAAGGACAGCTTGCTTATAGCTATGTCCACACATATGTTCAACTAATGTCTATTTTTATGTTCAACAAATGCAATTAAAAGAGAGATAAAGAGAGCTAAGGAAAAGACCCAGATGTGAAATCTTCTATTAAAATGCTCACTTTTGAGGAAGAACATAGTGAAAACAGGTCAGAGACTGAAGGTACATTATGCCAGATAAAGTATTAAAACTGTGTCTTTGACACCTGTAGTGGTTTGTTATTTCTCCTGATAAATGAATACATTTGAATATGAAGAGAAATAAAATATAAACTAACCTTGATTCAAATATTTATGAAGTTCACTACTTGAGTAAGATTAAAATCAATAGTACAATTTCTAAATGACTGGTTTAAAATCAGTTATTCAAGCAAGGCAGCTAGTCCAGATGGGCAGAAGTTTCTGATGATCTACAGACAATGGGTAGTATCAGAGTTTCTAATTGGAGAAGAAGTTGCTCATTTAGAAAGCTTAACCTAGTGGTCAGTGGAAATACAAACATGCACTAGGAAGCTCTGAATATAGTCCTCAAAATCTACTGATGAAGAGTTTAGGAATGATTCAGGGCATGTCAGAAACTCCTTCCAGAACTAGCAACCCATTCTGCCCAGTTCTATGAAGACAAATATTGCAATAGCCTTTAGAATAATGCTTAAATCATGATGATTGCCAAACCAATATAACAGAAATGAGTGTGAGGTATACTTTCAATGATCTACAGACCTTGAGTGGTCAAGCTT
This sequence comes from Micromys minutus, assembly GCF_963924665.1. Taxonomy (NCBI): domain Eukaryota; kingdom Metazoa; phylum Chordata; class Mammalia; order Rodentia; family Muridae; genus Micromys; species Micromys minutus. Next base: position 15,196,806 of record NC_137970.1, on the reverse strand, counting down.
GAGCAAGGTTACAGAAGAAAATGCCAAAGACAGGACTGGAAAGATGGAGAGATGGCTCAGCAGTTAAAGAGTACTTAATGCACAAACATGAAGACCAAAGTTTGGATGCCACTATCCATAGCTCCCACATAGGCCTGTAACCCCAGCACTGAAGAGAACAGAAACAAGGAATTTGGGGGCTTGCTGGCTGCCAGACTAGGTGCACCATGCAAGATGTCATTCAGTGAGAGATCTTGCCTCAAAAGAACCGGTGGGCAGTAACAAAGGGGGGCTATCTCACTAGCCTTCTCATGTACATAGGTACATGTACCTGCACACATATGTGCCCATAATACACATATGCACATGAAAATATAGATAATATGGAGAGAGGGGGGGAGGGAGGGAGGGAGAGGGAGGATGACATGGGCTCCAGCATTAACACAGATCATTGCTCAAACCAAGAGTGCTATCAGCAGTAGGAGTGGAGTGGTCATAGCATAGTGCACTTCACTAAACTGCTCATGCTGCACCGTTATGAATAAAGAACCGAATACTGTATGCTTCCCATACACCGAGGCATTCAATGTATTTTTTCTGCCTTTGGCCCTGGGCAGGCTACCTGCGCTGTGCTGGTGATCTCCCCCAAAAGTATACGAAACACTAATACTTTCCTCATTTCCCAATGCCAGTAATTTGAAAGCCAAGACATAATGCATGATAACAATGGCATCTGAGTGGATTTCATTTTTATTGCTAAAGGGAAACTTCAATAAATAAAACAAAAACCCTGACAACTTGGAGGGAGCTTACTCATGAGCTCAAGTCCCCTCTAGAAACAGAGACAGTTACACCATTCATTTGGTACATAAACGCATTACATCTCACCACTTGGCTGGGGAGCAGGATGAGTAAATTCATTCTCTGCTTAAGCTTTTTCTTAGGAGCCTTCAGTGCCCTGCACTTCCCATTTCCTGCAAAAGTCTGATCTAAGTATGTCTTTGTTATGAATGTCTCATAGAGCTTTTCCACACATCCTGCTTTATATCCAACTTTTTTGCATTGCACGATATCTTTCCCCAGGCCTCAGACAGAGGTAAGGTCTCCCTAACTCCTTAGGAAATAAACCTATTCAGTTCCCATTTTTGGTCTAAGTATTGCCATTTCAAGAGCCCCAAAATGTCTTATCAGCAGTCATTCAAATAAATCGCTTCTCCTCATCCATATTGCACCATATGGATAAAGTGGTTTACTAATTCAAGAGGGTTTCAGGGAGTGTCTTATTGCATGACAAACTCCATCCTTCAGTCTCAGTTCTAGCCACCTACCTAAGGTGTGGTGGCTACTAACATGACAAATACCACCCACATCTTACTCCATAATGATACAAGTTTATGAGTAAGTCTTGATCTGAAATTATGACCAGCAGATAAGATACACTGAGTTAAAAATTACTGTTCCTTCACTTGCTCACTGAAAAATGGGGGGAAAGACATTATAAATAATCCAGAGAATGAGAATCTCCTGACCCTGTCTGATTTGAACTGACCCTTAAGAGCAAATGCCTGATACTTCTACACCTTAACTCTCTCATACTAAAGTTGACTTTAAGAGCTAGGGGTGTGGCTCATTGCCCATACAATACTTACCTAATACTGTTATACATTTTAAAAGAGCATGTACAGGCTTCTGCCATATGCTGTTTGCCCCACAGCAAACTCAAGATAAACCTTCTATAAATGACAGGGAAACTCCACCCAGGAAACAGCAACAATATGGTTCCCTCTATGAAGAGCTACAGACAGTTAATGGTTACTAAGAGGAGAGTAACTCTTCTCTAGAGATGAGACCCTGGTAGGTTAGCCACTCCCAAGAGGTCAGCCCTGAACACATATGAGAAGCATTAAATGATCTCAGCAGGTTTATTTATAAACTTATATACATGAGCATAACAATGATGAAACAGTAAGAGGCGGTGAATTTGAAAACGAATGGCAGGAGATGGGAGGAACTGGAGGGAAAGACTAATGCAAATGCAATGTTCACATGAAATTCTCTTAGATTTTGCTTTTGTTACTCTCTCACATATTACAACCAGACTGCAGTTTCCCCTCCCTACTCTCCTCCCAGTACCTACCCCCTCACCCTCACAACTCTGTGCCCCCTCTCACCCAGTCCTCCTGTACTGCCCTTCAGAAAAGGGCAACTCTCCATAAATAATAAATAAATAAATATGTAAATAAATAAGCCAAAAATGTTGCTTTCTGGGTTTCTGCAGCCAAAACAATCATAGGTATTTCTAAGAATATCTACTCGCTCAGAATGAAATACAAGATTAAACATGTCTGTATCAAATGAAACACTATTATTAGTTGTGCTATAATAAGCTTATAATTTTACAAAGATGATTTAATAAAGCAGCAATATTAATAAGCTACAAAGATTTTTAAAAACAAACAAACCAAGAAACTTGCTATTCTCCTTCATTTCTTCTTTGACTCTGCTATAATGTGGCTCCCTAATTCTTGAAGTGCTCTCATCTTCATTTCTGGGTTTCCTGTGCACCTCTCTAATGGGCTTACCTTTCAATCTTTGTTGCCATCTCACCCTCAATGTTCCTAATATTCCTAGTCAGTGATAAGAATACATCTCCCTAATCAATTCAAAATTCTGTCATGACTTTCAGACATCCTTATTCTCTAATGAATTTCAAATTCTAAATATCTAATTCCTGCTCTCTCATTCATGCCACAATCTAATTCAAACCATTTACCACCCAATAACGAGACTGAGACCTGAATCACACATCTAAAATGAACTCATTATACTTCCTCAAAGGTGGACTCTTTTCTCGAAAAGTTCCCTGCAATCACCAGTGTAATTTTGTTTTAACTACTTAGGTGTTTTACTTTTTTCTCCTTCCTCCTTTAGTCCCAGAATGTAATTTACCACTAACTCTGGACTTGCTTGTGTCTAATATTTTCTTATTCCTTTCCTTTCTTTTTAAAATGTATTTATTTTACACGTATTAGCATTTTGCCTATAGTATATCTGTGTATTATGTACATGCTTTTTGCCTGTGGAAGCCAGAGGAGGGTGTGGAGTACCATGAGACTGGAGTTACCGATGGTTATGAGCCGCCATGTGCTTGCTGGGAATCAAACTCAGGACCTCTGGAAGAGTAGTCAGTGCTCTTAACCACTGAGCCATCTCTGCAGCCCCCCATGTCTTTATTTTCTATTCCGACTCTCTGCTCAGATACCTAGGATGTGATTGTTTTACACTCTTTTCTCAGTTATTCCTCTCCGAGCTTATTCCCTGTTGTTAGCTGAATTCCTCCCCTGCCTGGCAGCTCTCCACAGCCTTCTCCATTCAAGCCTACTTCCTTGTCATTCCCCACCATCAATCTCCAGCCAGGCTCGCATTTCTCAGCCACCCCCCTCCTTCCATGTGCCTAAATATTAAGTGTTCAGTACAGGTCAGCCCAGCCCTCATTTATTCCTTGATATTCTTCTCTTCCTTCCCTAGGCTCCCTTTGGACCATCAGCCCCATTCTACTGCTCCGTGAACTACAGCACAATTCAAGACCTAGTTCTCTAGTGTCCTCAACAGTGCTACACAAAATGCTTGCCAAAGAAAAGCTTTTGGATCATATGGTTATGACTGTTCAAACTATAATAATGTTTTTTAGACAAAGTCTTGCTGTAACGCAAACTCGGAGCTGGACTAGAACTGACTATGTAGTCCAGACTGGGCTGGAACACCTACCTAATCCTGCCTCAGCCAGGAAAGTGCTAGGACCGCACACATAAATCATTTAATTCAAAGAAGAAACTTGTGCTTTTATTTCTCTCCTCAGTGATCACATGCTGAATCTAAAAGGGCCCATGGGAGTTATTGCACTCATCCAACTTCCACTTCTCTTGTTGCTATGGAATTTAACACACACAAGGAAAAAAAATCACATCACATAATGTTAAACATCTACAATTGTAGAACTTTTGTAACAAAAAAAACCCACAAAATGCAACTAGATACTCCCCTTACACGTGGAAAAACTGCTTCTCCCCCACCCCATCCTGGTTTAAACAAAGCCCTTAAATGAAAAAGTAAGGAAACTGGAAACCCTTCCTTCTCTAGATCTCTGGAGAAACACTGCTCTAAAACTGACCCTGGTGGTGGAGAGGTGGGTGTGGGGAAGAAACCTTAAATTCAAGAACTTAAATCAAGGAAAGAAGAGACCAAAATATACTGGAGCCCAGCACATCTCTCTCAAAGGCCAGAAGTTCACAGCTGGCTTATTTTCTAACTTGTCTTGCTGGATTCTTAAGTCTGTTTAAACTATCCTATTGCTCAATATCACTCAGCCACCACCAACAAGTCCTCCACAGTAAATTCAAGGAAACAGCCTAGCAGCCACACACCCTAATTGTACTCTACTTCGTGTAACTTCATGAGCTGGCTTTTCAAGGGCAAACAGAATTAACTACTTACAAAAACAAGGAAAAGCTATAGCCCACATAGCCAACCTCTGTGATTATAATATATTCCTCAATTAATCATATACGTGGGCAAACTCAGAACCTACTAGTGTTTATCTCAAGGTTAATGTAACATTTAGCAAAGAAATTATTGCAGGAGGAGGGGTAAAAAAAAAGGGGGGGCAAAACCCTCAGTAGACTGGCATAGCAAGGAGTTCAAACTATGTCAGATTATCAGTGTGAGCACTTTTCTCCTTAAGTCAAATGCTAACAATGACATTTTAATATATCTTCCTTATTCTAAAACAGAGATCTTAGAGATTTCTAGCTAAGTGATGTGCTTGGATCATTGCCAGATTTTAGGGTAATTTAAATCTGTATCTCAAGTAAGCTTTTAAATTTTATTTTGGTTTGGTTGGTTCTAAGACAAGGCGTCAAATAGTTCAGGATAGCCAAGGATGATCTTCAACTCCTGATCAGGTTTCATTTCAAGCACTGGAATTACAGGCATGTGCAACCTAGCTGGGTGCTAACCAGGAATTTTACTATGTGCTGATTAAAATGCCAACCCTATAAGCCACACCAGGTCTTTCGAAAGAAAACAGGCAGGTTTCCTAACCACAGGAACCTCAATGAGGGTTATGTCTAATTCTAGGATAGGACACAAATAGCCTATGAAAACCCAACATTTGAAAGTTAATAGTTGGAAAATGAGAATTTTGGTATTTTTTTTCATACTGAAATTTGAGAGGCAAAAATATTTTCTATATTACTTATTAAGTGTTAATAGTAATCCATGTACAGAGGTCCTACCTATCTAAATATTTGATGTATGTGGATATAGATATCTGAGAGAGAAAAAGACACACTGAGAACCTTTTGTAGATTCTGTGGTACAAGTCAAGCTGTAGCCAGCCAGCTCATAAATTTGCCACTAACCACAACTAAATATAATTCAAAACACCTGGAAGTCTGTTTTATAAAAATAAATGAACTGAAAGGATCCTATAGATCTGGGCAGTTGTCAGAGTTTGGGCTGCCAGACAGATGGCTTCAATGCTCTTAGGACAAAGAAACAAGTCAAGGGCTTCATTCCTTCCACAGAGCAGCACCTCTGCACATGGATTACTATTTACAGTTCATAATGCACACCCTAGCTAATGCCATGTGTTTAGGAAGCCATCCTTGGGCTGTGAAAGAAGGTAAACAAAGTTCCTAAGCAAATTCTCACTACTTTTGGTTACACACCTGTGTTTAATTCACGGCAAATTGCTGAACTGTAACTATGGATTTATCCACAACTCTGCATGTAAGTTTCAAAATTTCTCAGTTTCCTTTGTCTAGATGGTAACGGCATCAAATGCCTTAATACAAAAGTGTTTCAGTTCCAGCCTCCATCTGGAGCAGACCCACCATCATCAGGACTCCCAGCCTACCCACAGAGAGCTGAGCACCCAGAATAGACTCAGGAGCACTCTCCCTCCTGAACCCACATGTAAAACCCCCACTTTCTCTCCACTGACTATCAGGGGAGAGGCCGTCAAAACCCTCAAGATGCAGGTATCATGGTACTGCTTGAATCTGGACCCTTCCAGACTCCATATGCATCCAGACCTAGAGCCAGCCCATTGCTATCAGAACTCACAGCCTGCTCATAGAGAGCTGACCACCCAGGACCCATCTCCTTCCAGAGCGCACAGGTCCCCCACAGATGCACAGGAGAGACAAGCTCCAGACAGAGACAACAAGATTAACTAACATCAAAGTTAACAAGATGGCAAGAGGCAAGCCCAAGAACCTAAACAACAAAAACCAACACAACCTGGCAACATCAGAACCCAGCTCTCCCACCACAGCAAATAGTGAATATCCCAACACACCAGAAAAACAAGATTTAAGCTTAAAATCATACCTTACATGGATGATGTGTTCGGGAGAACACAGATATACAAGTAGAAGCCCTTAAAGAAACACAGAAAAACACAAGCAAACAGGTGAAGGAATTGAACAAAACCACCCAGGATCTAAAAAGAGAAATAGAAACAATAAAGAAAACACAAAGAAAGACAACCCTGAGGATAGAAAACCTAGGAAAGAGATCAGGAATCATAGACGGAAGCATCACCAACAGACTACAAGAGAAGGAAGAGAGAATCTCAGGGGCCGAAGACAACATAGAAACCATAGATAGACAAAACAGTCAGAGAAGATGCAAAAACTAAAAAGAAGAAAACTTCTCTAACCTATAAAAAGAGATGACCATGAACATAGAAGTAGCCTACAGAACCCCAAATAGATTGGACCAGAAAAGAAATTCTTCCCAAGACATAATAGTCAAAACACTGAATGTTCAAAAGAAAGAAAGTTTACTAAAAGCAGTAAGGGAAAAAGGAGAAGTAACATATAAAGGCATACCAATCAGAATTACACCAGACTTCTCAACAGAAACTATGAAAGCTAGAAGATCCTGGACAGAATCATACAGACCCTAAGAGAAACAGAAATGCCAGCCCAGGATACTATATCCAGCAAAACTATCAATTACCACAGATGGAGAAACCAAGATATTCCAGGACAAAAGCAAATTTACACAATATCTTTCTACAAATCCATCCCTATAAAGGATAATAGATGGAAAACAACAAAAGGAATAAAACTACACCCTAAAAATACAAGAAAATAATCTTCTTGCAAGAAACCCCAAAAAAGAAAAGCACACAAACATAATTCTAATTCAAACAACAAAATAACAGGAAACAACAATCACTATTCCTTAATATCTCTTAACATCAATGGACTCAATTCCCCAATAAAGAGACACAGACTACCAGACTGAATACATAAACAGGACTCAGCATTTTGGTGTGCAAAGGAAACTCATCTCAGAAACAAAGACAGACACTACCACAGAGAAAACGGCTGGGAAATTTTTTTTCCAAGCAAATGGTCCAAAGAAACAAGCTGGAGGGCCCATTCTAATATTGAATAAAATAGATTTTCAACCAAAAGTTATCAAAAAAGTAGAAGGAAGGACACATTTTACTCATCAAAGAAAAAAATCTATCAAGACGAACCTCAATCCTGAACATCTATGTTCCAAATGCAAGGGTGCCCACATTCATAAAAGAAATCCTACTGAAGTTCAAAGATATATTGTACCACACACAATAATAGTGGGAGACTTCAATACCCCACTCTTATCACTGGACAGATCATGGAGACAGAAAGTAAAGATAGATACAGTAAAACTTAAGAAGTTATGAACCAAATGGATTTAACAGACATCTATAGAACATTTCATCCTAAAACAAAAGATTATACCTTCTTCTCAGAACCTCACAGTACCTTCTCCAAAACTGACCATATACTCGGTCACAAAACTGGCCTAAACAGATAGAAGTAGATCGAAATAATCCCATACATCCTATCAGATCACCATGGACTAAGACTGGTCTTTAATAACAAGAAAAAAATGACAAAAAGCACACATGGAAGTTGACCAACTCTTTACTCAATGATAACTTGGTCAAAGAAGAAATAAAGAAAAAAATGAAAGGCTTTTTAGAATTTAACAAAAATGAAGGCACAACGTATGCAAACTTAAGGCACACATTGAACGCAGGGCTAAGAGGAAAACTTATAGCTCTGAGTGCCTCCAAAAAGAAACTGGAGAGAGCATGCACTAGCAACTTGACAGCACAGCTGAAAGCTCTAGAACAAAAAGAAGCAGATACACCCAAGAGAACTAGACGGCAGTAAATAATCAAACTCGGAGCTGAAATCAACCAAGTAGAAACAAAAAGAACTATACATATCACCAAAACCAGGAGCTGGTTCTTCAACAAGATTAATAAGCCCTTACCCAGACTAACTAGAGGGCACAGAGAGAGTATCCAAATTAACAAAATCAGGAATGAAGGGGAAACATAACCACAGAAACCAAGGAAAGTCAAGAAATCATCAGATCCTACCACAAAAGCCTATACTGAACAAAATTGGAAAATCTAGAAAAAATGGACAACTTTTTAGACAGATACCAGGTACCAAAGTTAAATCAGGATCAAATAAACCAACTAAACAGTCCCATAACTGCTAAACAAAATAGAAGCAGTCATCAAACACCCCCGCCCAACCAATAAAAGCCCAGGACCAGATGGGTTCAGTGCAGAATTCTATCATATTTTCATAGAATACCTAATACCAATACTCTCCAAACTATTCCACAAAATAGAAACAGAAAGAACACTACCCAACTCATTCTTTAAAGCCACAATGATATATACTCATATCTAAACCACATAAAGACCCTGCAAAAAAAGAGAACTTGATGCAAAATTACTCAATAAAATTCTTGCAAAACAAATCCAAGAACACATCAAAACAATCATTCACCATGATCAAGTAGGCTGCATTCCAGGGCTGCAGAGATAGTTCAATATACAGAAAGAAATCAATCAACATAATTTACTATATAATCATGAACATCTCATTAGATGCTGAGAAAGATTTTGACAAAATTCAACACCCCTTCAAGTTAAAAGTATTGGAAAGGTCAGAAATTCAAGGCTCATACCTAAACATAGTAAAAGCAATATACAGCAAACCAGTAACCAACATCAAACTAAATGGTAAGAAATTAGAAGCATTCCCACTAAAATCAGGAGCTAGACAAGGCTGCCCACTCTCCTCCTACCTATTCAACATAAAAACTGGAAGTCCTAGCCAGAGCAATTAGACAGCAAAAGGAAGTCAAAGGGACACAAATCGGAAAGGAAGAAGTCAAAATATCACTATTTGCAGATGATATGGTAGCATACTTAAGTGATCCCGAAAACTCCACCAGAGAACTCCTAATCCTGATAAACAACTTCAGCAAAGTGACTGGATAAAAAATTGACTCAAACAAATCAGTAGCCTTCCTCTACTCAAAGGATAAGCAGGCTGAGAAAGAAATTAGAGAATTGGCACCCTTCACAATAGTCACAAAGACTATAAAATACCTTGGTGTGACCCTAACCAAGCAAGTAAAAGATCTGTATGACAAGAACTTCAAATCTCCGAAGAAGGAAATTAAGGCTCAACATAGTAAAAATGGTCGCATTGCCTAAACAATCTACAGATTCAAAGCAATCCCCATCAAAATTCCAACTCAATTCTTCATAGCGTTGGAAAGAGAAATTAGCAAATCCATTTGGAATGACCAAAAACCCAGGATATAGAAAACTATTCTCAACAATAAAATAACTTCTGGGGAAATCACCATCCCTGACCTCAGGCTATATTACAGATCAATACTGATACCAAAACTGCATGGTATTGGTACAGAGACAAGCAGGTAGATCGATGGAATAGAACTGAAGACCCAGAAATGAACCCACACACCTATGGTCACTTGTGGTGCTGGTTCAACTGGCAGTCAGTGTGCAGAAGAATGCAAATCAATCCTTTCTTATCTCCTTGTACAAAGCTCAAGTCCAAGTGGATCAAAGATCTCCACATAAAACCAGGTACACTCAAACTAAAAGAAGAAAAAGTATGGAAGAACTTAGAACACAAAGGCACAGGGGAAATTTTCCTGAACAAAACACCAATGGCTTATGCTCTAAGAGCAAGAATCGACAAATGGGACCATATGAAATTGCAAAGCTTCTGTAAGGCAAAGGACACTCAAAAGAACAAAAAGGCACTGAGCATATTGCAAAAAGATCTTTTACCAACCCTACATCTAATAGAGGGTTAATACCAATATATACAAAGAACTCAAGAAGTTAGACTCCAGAGAATCAAATTATTAAAAATGGGGTACAGAGCTAAATAAAGAATTCTCAACTGAGGAATATCGAATGGCTGGAAAGCACCTAAAGAAATGCTCAACATCCATAGTCATCAGGGAAATGCAAACCAAAACAACCCTGAGATTCCACCTCACACCAGTCAGAATGGCTAAGATAAAAAAAAAAAAAAAAAAAAACTCAGGTGACAGAAGATGCTGGCAAGGATGTGGAGAAAGAGAAATACACCCCGTGCTATTGCAAGCTGGTACAACCACTCTGAAAATCAGTCTGGTGGGTCCTCAGAAAATTGATCTTAGTACTACCTGAGGACCCAGCTATACCACTCCTGGTAGAACAAAACACTCACAGGAGGAAATAAAGGGACAAATAGACGAGCAGGGGTTGAAGAAAAGATCACTCAGAAACTGCCTCACCTGGGCATCCATCCCATATGCAGCCACTAAACCAAAGCACTATTGCTGATGCCAAGAAGTTCTTACTTTCGGGAGCCTGATATGGATGCCTCCTCAGAGGCTCTGCCAGAGTCATACTGATATGGATGAGGATGCTTGCAGATAACCATCAGACTGAACACGGGGACCCCAATGAAGGAGCTAGAGAAAGGACTGAAGGAGCTGAAAGGATTTGCAACCCCATGGGAAGAACATTATCAACCAACCAAGCCCATCACAGCTTCCAGGGACTGAAACACCAACCAATGAGTTCACACAAAGGGACCCATGGCTCCAGTTGCATATGCAGCAGAGGATGGCATTGTCTGACATCAATGGGAGGAGAGGCCTTTGGACCAGTGTTTTCCCAGTGTAGGAGAACGCCAAGGTGCTGAGTTGGGAGAGGGTGGTTGGGAGAGGGAGCACCTTCATGAAGGCAAGGGGAGGGGGGATGGGGGTGGGGGAAAGGGGATAACATTTGAAATGTAAATACAGAGAATATCCAATAAAAAAATGAAAAAATAAAAACAATTAAAAATACACAAGTATTTCAATGGCACAGGAGAATTCACTGGTTGAGATGGAGCAATGGGACACTGACAATAAATCCTGACCTTACAACTCACGCATAAAGAAGAAACTATTTGCCAATCAATGGGTGTGGAGAGTGGATGGTGAACTAACCTGAAACAGGCTAATTCAGCTTCCTAAAGTCCTACTTGCTTGGTTTATTGTTTTCTCTAGCCTCTAAAAAGATTTTGTGTTCACATACACACAAGTAAAAATGGACATATAAAAGTATTTGAAGTCTCACAATACTTCTAACACATGATAGTCTATAAAATTGGGAATAAATATAACTGGCGTGGATTAGGATAAAATGTCTAAGAAAGGTACAATACCCCAGTGAAACCTTATGCCATAGTCAACTCTACATAGTGACCAAGAGGTTCCATAAAAGATAATATTGGTTAAGTGCTTCATATGTGCCTAGACTATAATCAATCAGTTTAATATACTTTTGTAATACCTATGTTAATTATCTACTTATATATTTTGGACAACCATTTTAGAGGCTTTAAATAAGATACTTTTATTTGGAAAGAAAAGACTGCTTCATTCCTTTGGTTTATATGTACTGAAAGACTTACCTGGCCACTGGTAAAATAAAGTGTGTAGGCTTCTGAAAGGAAGCCATGTTTCATTATTTGTAGGAGCTCAGGCTCCTTGCAAAGGTAAGAAGTAGGGTAGTCTGGCAGAGAGTGGATTGTTGCAGACGAATAAAATCTGCATAACAGTGCTGAGCACTATAGTGTCAAAGGGATTCCAGAACAGTCTAAGAGTTGGGAAAAACAAAAACAAAAAACTAGATCCATCCAATACAGCTTCATAGAGATGCAAGGTAAATTCAGCCTGGACCTGTAGCTCATGCAGATAAAGCGGTTGAGAGAAGACAGGGCATCACAGAGCAGACCATGGTAGAGGGGGAGACTCAGTACAGAGCAAGGCAATTTGAGAAGACAGAAAGCAGAGCCAATGCTAGTCACATTGTGGCTCCAGGCTTACACCAAACCCAAGCTCCTTATTGTCTATGTTTATGGAAATCAGCACAGACATCAACAAGCACTAAAGAAGTTCTATAGCAATTTTGACAGTGAGATTATGCCTTATGAATGTAATAATAATGAAGCTTATCTTTTATATGGCTTTATACCTTTATTCTGCAGTGATTTTGTTATATTTTGCAAGAAATGACAACCTGTAATGGTTTTAAGAAGCTAAAACTGTAATTAAGAACAGCAGGTCTTTCAGCACAGCTGTTTCAAGGAGTAGTAGTGCCTGCACCTACAACTGGAGACACTAAGGTATTTTAAAGTGCTAAGTGAGTTAAGAAAAGATTAGGTGAGGGGAGATGCCAAAAGCCTTGAAAGTTAAGGAAATTACAATAGTTTCTGGTTCAGTCAATAAATACCCGTGGATAAGAAAGAGATGTGACAAAAAAAGTTATTTTGTAGGACAGGTTTGTTGGGTTTAACTGAAAAAGAGAAAAGAAACCTAGTGGTCCCTAATGGGATTCAAGTAAGCTGGAAATATGAGGAGCCATCTGAACCTGAAACACTTCCGGGCCAGCGTGATAGACGATAACAGCACTGAAGGGGTAATGCTTAGATTTTCTGGCTATATGGGGTTAAAAAAAGGATAATAGGAACCCAAGGTTTCTTGGTGAACCAAAAGGACCCTGTTTCTCTAAAGGTAAAAACTAAGTAACACTCAGTAAGAAATTCAGAGATGCAAAAGGCTGCCTTGTAGGACAGAGGGGGTTTTCTAAGCAAGGTGAGATGGATTTGGAGTGTAAGCACAGAAAACTAAATGGGTTAGAAAAGCAACACTTTAAAAATGCAATGTATCTGAGATTTTAAACAGGATGATTAAGATTGGCCCTTTGCACGAGGACTTCCAGAAGAGCATTTGAAGGGTCCCTGGAAACACTGTCACATAAAGTAATTCCAGTGGTCTGGAAGCAGTCAGCTTGTGGCATGTAGATCTTGCCAACGGCACCATATATGAAAGTGGTCATTTTCCCCTTGCTACACCTGTACCTGGCGGGGCTAGATTTAATAAGCAGCATTTAAGAGATTTTAAACTTTTATTGAGATTGCCCTCTGACAATTTTACACATGTGTAAATACGCTCTAATTATCATAGACTTCCTTTTAACAGTGCTTTGCTGTTAGTAACTCAAAGGTGCACACAAATAAACTCTGAATCTAATTTAGACATGGCCTCATAAGATAAGATACCATACAGCTTGTATAAGAACTCCAGTGCTGAATCCCCAAAGGAGACAGCTGCAGAAGGAAAGGTCTACATATAAGGAAACAATGAGCAACCTCTGACAAACTTAGCAGGTATAAACAGTGGTGTGGATTCAGCTTTTAAAAGGTTGCTTTCTTGAAATCTCAATACGCAGATGATATTGATGAATTCTAGCCAATTTTAGGTACCCATGGCAGGAACATATAACAGTAAATCATTTCCAAAGCATGCTGGCACTATCGGCTGTTCCCTCATCAGTACTCAGGCTTCAACTTCTACTGTGTCTGTGTTAACTTTTCAGGATCCTTATTGTGTAATTTTCTGGTTTGGAGCATTAGCAACATAGGAAACATACTGTGGTGGTTAGCCTTTATTATCACCTTGAGATTACCTACTCATTTCCAGAGGAGTTTAAATGAGGAGGGGAAGACCCATCTGAAACAGGAATAGTATCCCTTGGACTGGGGTTACAGACTGAAAATAAAAAAGAACAGGATAAAGCAAGCTGAGCACCAGCATCCCCTTCTTCTTGACTTCACATGCAATGTGACAATCTTCTTTATGCTCCCTCTACCATGCCTTCCCCATCAGGATAGCCTATGTTCCTTCAAATCGTACATCCAAACAAACCCTTAAGTTGCTTTTGTCAGAGCAATAAGGAAGGTAACTAACATGCACACAAATCCAGCAGTAAAGAAGCATATTTAGACAAAAAACGGTGGCACACACCTTTAATCTCAGCACTCGGAAAGCAGTCAGGTTATCTCCATGAGTTCAAGCCAACCTTGTCTATATAGCAACTTTCAAGCCATGCAGAACTGCACAGTAAAACCCTATCTAAAAATGTATCAAAAAGAAACACTGAATTTTTCATTAACTCATTTTGGAAATGATCTATTATAAGAGACAGAAAGATAGATTCCTAATTTATCCTATAAATTTTATATGAACTAAAAATGAAAAAAAAATTGAATCAAACTATAACTACAAAAAGAAACTTCTTTTAAGATTTGCCACATGGAGCCAGTGAGATGACTCAACAGGTAAAAGCATCTGTGGACAAGCCTGACAACTGAGTCCAATCTCTGGAACCCACAGGATAGAAGGAGATAACCAATTCCTGGGGGTTGTCCTCTGACCTCCATATATGCCAAACATATATGCACCACACACAAAAATATCCTACAAAATACCACAAGAAAACCAAATAGAATAAGATGGGCAAGCTAAGAAGCATGTGAGGCTACAGTTCCATAGCATAGAGCCATTAGATCACAGCCTGACATCTATCTTTAATCCTCATATCTGAATTCTACAATGCTTCAAAAATCTGAAACTTTTAAAGAGAATTCTGTACCATGAAGCTTCATGTCATGCAAAAAAAATTAATATTATATAAAATTATATTCAGACTAATATGTCTATGGTCATTTATTCAGAGCATAAATGAGTGAATCCCATCCCCAAGGTACCGTTAAGTACCCGAAAATTTGAAATACAAAACATTTCTGGTTCCAGACATATTCGGCCAATATTAGAAATAAATAAATCACCACACTCAACAGTAAAAAAGTGAAATATCAGAATAAATTATGAAACGGAAGCTATCTTTTCACATTACTCAACTACCCCTAAAATCAAGGGAAATTATAAAGTTAAGCAAAAATTTCACTGCCAAGTGAAAACTTGAAAATGTAATGTTGATTTTCAGATACTAATCATTATAAGTTATAAATAAATTGTAAACCAGTGAATATGGACACTCTAAAACGATAAAGACATAGAAATGATCTTTAACCAGTCAATATCAAAGCCTAATTATTGTTTGCAAAATAGTAGAGAGTAACCCAACACAAGAGAAACAAATGTAAACATTTGGAGAATTATTACATTGTTATTATGATGGAAAATAATATTAGCAACAAAAATGATGAAAGAATCCATGCACTTAAATAAGGCAATCAAAACAATATGGTCATCAGGTTTAACATAAGAGAATTTTGAGGAAATGTACTTTTCATAAGAATTAATGACTCAGATCGAAGATGTGAAAACATTCATAGTAAATATGAAATGGTCAGGTTTTTACACAGACAGGGACTATGATGAGAGAGAAAGAATACAGCTAAGCCACACAGAAGTCATAAAGGTGTGTATTTCATAAATGACACCTGAATTAAGAAGGTAAAGACTGTTTCAAATACAAGAAGCAACATGTCCTATAACACTAGCTTATGAAAGCAACTCGTTAAACAATTGTAAAGTGGTGCTGCCACTAAAAAAAGAGAACAGTGAACAAATGATGGACTTGGTCTACAAAGTGGGTTTTAACACAGCCAAAGCTATAAAAATAAGCCATGGAGAGAGAGGGGAGGATGAAGAGAGAGGGAGGGAGAGGGGGAGAGGGAGGGGGAGGCAGAGAGAGAGAGAGAGAGAGAGAGAGAGAGAGAGAGAGAGACAGAGAGACAGACAGAGAGAGAGAGAGAGAGAGAGAGAGAGAGAGAGAGAGAGAGACAGACAGAGAGAGAGATTTTTAAAGAAATGATTTGAAATATTTTCACCATAAAGAAATGACTAAAAGTTTTAGTTTCTTTTCTGCTGGTGTGATAAAATACTCTTGACAAAAGCAACTTAGGGGAAGGGCAGGAGAGCTGGCTCAGAAGTTAAGACAACACACTGCTCTTGCTGAGGACACAAATTCAGCTTTTAGCACCATGCCTGGCTCTCACAGCTATCTACAACTCCAACTCCAGGGGATCTGAGGCCCTGTTCTGGGTTTCACACACTTGCACTCATGCACATAACCATATACCAGTACACACGGAGATATAAGTAAAAATAAAATCAAAATACTTTCAAGATTTATTTTTAATTATTATGGTGTGTGTGTGTGTGTGTGTGTGTGTGTGTGTGTGTGTGTGTGTGTGTTTTATAGGTGCCCACAGAAGCCAGAAGTGTCAGAACCTGGAGTTGGAGTTACAGACCATTGTAAGTTGCCCCACATGGGTACTAGGCAGATATATGAGTCCTCTTATGGCTGGGCCATCTCTCTGTACCAAATAAAGTGAGTATTCCTTTTTAAAAACAACTTATATGCTCATTTTAGCTCACAGTTCCAAGTTGCAATCCATTGTGGTAGAGAAGTCAAGGCACCAGGAGTCTGAAGCAGCTGGTCACATTCAGTCTACAGTCTAAAGACAAGGGCAAGGAGGACTGCATGCATGCTACTGCTCAGCCAGCTTTTCCCACTACTACCTAGAGCCCCTGCTGGGGAATGATGTTCCTCACAGTGAACAGATCTTCCTACCACAACTAACTGTATGTAACAAGCTGGCTGCTGAAGCTGAACATCACAATGCTGAAGAAGATAGAGAAGTTTAACCTGAGTTCAAGTTTATACACTGTACACATGTAACAAGCACTCCATGGTACCCTATTAATATATACATGTTTATCCTTTTATTAGTATGTTCTGTTAAGAAAAGATTTTGTAAGAATACATTGAGTGAAAAAAGGCAGGTATTCCTTACAAACTGAATAAAAGACAGGTAAATGGGGGCATTCTATATAAAAATATGCTAAAAATCATAAGCAATAACTTTCTCAGAAGAAAAATAAGTACATGAAGAGTTTAAAAACAAATATAATAAAACAAGAAATAAGCAATGTTATTAACAAATTTCCAAATAAAGTAATATTTAAGTATTTTAAAGATGTCACCTTCATTAATAAACCCAGTGTCCCTAAAAACATCAAGAGGAAAGTCAAAGATTTATTTGTGAGCATAAGTACAAAATGCTAAACCAAGTCTTAGCAAATGATATACCAACTTATACTCATCTTGCCTAGTTATATTTTAGTCTGTGGTTGAAAAGTTGATTTAAATAAGCACAAGTAGTCAAAAATAATAACTGAATATATACAACTTTTAAAACTTAAATGTTCAGCATTCAGTTCTGAATTTTTTGATCCTTCCTCAAAAAGAACAAAATTGTAGAAGTATTTTTTTTAACATTATATAGGACAATAGAGCTAAAGGAAGTCAACATTCTTCTGAAGACAGAAGAATGTTTATCTCAACCAAAAAGAAAAATATGTATTCCCAGTTTCTAATTAATCATTTGACTACTATAAAAAAGTATGAGAAATAATGAGTAAGAGTTAAAGTGCAGTGTCCTCACCCTATAGAATAATCTAGCATAAACGCTGAGATATCTAAGAACCAAGATTAAAAATAATGTTCAAAAAGTAAGGCAAATTACAAAGATACACCACATTTCTATTCCTATATTAAACATCTGCCCAATACTGAAAAGGGGCAGAAATCCCTTTTATCCTATCAAAGAGCATACACACACACAGCCCACTCAGAATTATTCTATATGAGCACATATAAGTATAACAAAGATGACAGTAATTTAGGCCTTTAGTTTTTCCCTGATACTTTCCAAATCCTATCACTACTTCATGACAATATGACACCCCAAAAGCTTGCCTTCGAAATATAATGATGGCTCCTCAAAACAAAGGTTATAGACAGGTGTTTTTAATGAACAGCTAATGAAACAAAGCACAAGTAAATGATTATGACATATCAGTGACACCTACAGTGTTAGGTAGGGAAAAGGCCCAATCAAATAAACAACACATGCTGACTGATGCAGCACTCCGGGTTCAGGGAACACGCCTGTCTGAAAACAGACCTTGCTTCTTTATCAAATGCCCTCTGTACCAAGCTATTTCTCTCACAGCTATTTTCATTCACATATTTTTTTAATCCCAAAATGTGATTAAACCATTACTTCAATTTATTTGATTCATTGAAGCCTCAATTTGAGGTATCTGCACGCGAACAAAACATATAAATCTCTGCCTCAAATGGCTTATAATAATTATAGATATTTTTCTCTTCCAATTATACTTCAATAGAGCTAGAAGAATGTGCAGACTCCCAAGGAACTTAGGCAATCTCTTAATTCAGCCATGAAAATAGGCATCTGTGTCCTACTGATGCATGGAAATTAATAAAATGTTAGTTGAAAAGGTTTTCCTACAATGGTGGCTCTCACTTATAGTCATAGCAATCTGAAGAGGCAAGATCACTTGGAGTTCAAGGCCAGCCCAGGCTACATAAGAAATTCCAGTTCAAAATAGTAAGACCCTCAAAACAAACACCAGAAAAGAAAGAAAAATCTAGACCTACAGTGCTAGGATTAGGAAAATAGGAGCAGGAGAATCAGGAGTTCAAAACTCATCCTTAGCTTAAGCAGCTAAGTTCAATGCCAGCCTAGGCTATGAGACCCTGATTCAAATGAACAAAAAAACCAAAAATGAAAATTGGAGAGAGTGCTAACAATAAATGCAAAACAAAACAAAATCCATAGCTTAACAAGCAATAAAAATCAACAAGACTTCCTCACCTGGCTCACATACAAGTAGAAACAAAAGAAGTTGTGACAATGAACATAATGATATAAACAGTGTGGGTTCTTAATGTGTCAAATAGCCTTGTATGTGTGTTTGCATTACACCTTCAAGAACGCTTTGAAGAGCAAACTTTGGTAGGGTGTAGCTGCATTCACTCTAAATCTGTACTTCTCACAGGAGAGCAGTCATTACAAGTCATTCACTATGTGGCTGTTTTCCTCTCGTCTCTTTCTCATAATTGCCTGTAGTATAAAATGAAGTACTTCTTAAAAGTTACTTTCTGTACTTGTTGGGGGTGGTGGTGGTGGGGATGAGGCTTTACGTTCTTTTCCAAATTTAACAAACAGATGAATGAAAGCTGTTCTATGCCTTTACTTTATGAAAGTTGCCCCCCACTGCTCCTCCCCATGCCCCTTCATTGAATCCTTTCAGTGATCAGCAGCCCTCGATAGGAAAAAATACTCCTCCCATCCTGTTTCATATGACTGCATTTGTTGAAATTTTAAGAAGAAATCCTGAAAGCAGATACCCGAAGAGCCACATTAGGAGCAAGGGGATCCTTCACATTCATGTTCCTTGTGGCCCTATAAGACATTCAAGATTTTTAAATGTTTATTCTCAAATTTTCCATTATTTCCCTAAAGGCCATCTGCATTGAAGACAGTTTTTCATCACTGTCAGTCTGGGAAAAGAGAAAAAAAAACAGAAAAACCAGATTCATCATCCCCATTCCTGCCGGGACATAGCATAATGGTTCTAAGAATCTCATGGCATGGGAAGGCAAAATAAACTGGGCCTAAGGACTGACACTAGTTTCCTAAATGATGCCGCCAAAAAT
Organism: Micromys minutus; assembly: GCF_963924665.1. Classification (NCBI taxonomy): domain Eukaryota; kingdom Metazoa; phylum Chordata; class Mammalia; order Rodentia; family Muridae; genus Micromys; species Micromys minutus. Next base: position 15,177,038 of record NC_137970.1, on the reverse strand, counting down.
CTATCTGATGACTTGGAAATGGGTGCTGCTGAGGCTCTGGATTTAGCTTTAATACAAGTAACTAGAGCACAAAGCATCCCTCTCAGTATCCTTTTGCTATTCTGTTCATAGGTCAACTGTTGCTATTTTCAGGCTGCTAGTCAGAGAAAGAAACGGATGTGTTAACATTTGGATTTCAATCATGATTCTTGAAAGACACAACTTTTACACTTTAAAGAATTCACTGAACAAGTAATAACTAGAATACAAAGCTCCTCAGACTAACTCAGAGCTGGGACAAACTGAATATTATTGTGGCTTTTGATGCAATTTCAACACCAGTTTGGAATTTGTTTATTTAATCATTACTTTTTTCTTTTTCTTTTCTGGAGATGGGTATACAATATGAGGATTCAGGTTCCAGGGGGAAAAATGGTGTAAGACATAGATAAGGTCCAGAGACAGAGCAGTGCATTAACCAGGAAATCAGAAATTAGAATAAAATGTAAGCAACTTCACCTTTATGGGAGATTGGAGAGAGAAAATCAAAATCACACCTTGCCTTTGGGTCACACGTGAGAAATAATGTTTTTATAAGGGAAAGTAAAGGTGATAAAAATATTTTTTAAATGAGGCAAGGATTTCAATTTATAATTATGAAGCCTATCAAAGTGAAACAAAGGGGTTAGAAAGAAGATACAGTGAGAAAGCTCATGGCTAAGAACACTTGCTCAATGACATGATAGTATGCTTAAGTGTTCCCAAAAATTCCACCAGAGAACTCCTACAACTGATAAACAAGTTCAGCAAACTGGCTGGATACAAAATTAACTCAAACAAATCAGTAGCCTTCTTCTACTCAAAGGATAAACAGGCTGAGAAAGAAATTAGAGAAATGACACCCTTCACGACAGTCACAAAGAATATAAAATACCTTGGTGTGACACTAACCAAGCAAGTAAAGGATATGTATGACAAGAACTTCAAGTCTCTGAAGAAGGAAATTGAAGGAGATTTCAGAAGATGGAAAGACCTCCCATGCTCATGGATTGGAAGGATCAACATAGTAAAAATGGCCATCTTGCCTAAAGCAATCTATAGATTCAATTCAATCACCATCAAAATTCCAACTCAATTCTTCATGGAGTTAGAAAGAACAATTTGCAAATTAATTTGGAATAACCAAAAAAAAAAAAAAAAAAAAACCCAACCAGGAAATTGAAAAATATTCTCAACAATGAAAGAACTTCAAGGGAATCACCATCTGTGACCTCAGGCTGTATTACATACAAATCAATTGTGATAAAAACTGCACAGTACTGGTACAGAGATAGGCAGGTAGATCAATGGAATAGAATTGAAGACCCAGAAATGAACCCACACACCTATGGTCACTTGATCTTTGACAAAGGAACTAAAAACAATCAATGAAAAAAAATAGAGCAATTTCAACAAATGCTGCTGGTTCAACTGGCAGTCAGCATGCAGAAGAATGCAAATCGGCCCATTCTTACCTCCTTGTACAAAGCTCAAGTCCAAGTGGATCAAAGACTTCCACATAAACCCAGATACACTCAAACAAATAGAACAGAAAGTGGGGAAGAGCTTAGAACACATTGGAACATGGGAAAATTTCCTGAACAGAACATCAATGACTTAAACTCTAAGAGCAAGAATCAACAAATGGGACCTCATGAAGTTGCAAAGCTTCTATAAGGCCAAGGACACTGTCAAAAGGACAAAACAGTGACCAAGAGATTGGGAAAGGATCTTTCCCAACCCTACATCTGATAGAGGGCTAGTATCCAATATATACAAAAACTCAAGAAGTTAGACTCTAGAGAATCAATCCTATTAAAGTGGGGTACAAAGAATTCTCAACTGAGGAACATCGAATGGCTAAGAAACACCTAAAGAAATGTTCAACATCCCTAGTCATCAAGGAAATGTAAAGTCAAACAACCATGAGATTCCACGTCATACCAGTCAGAATGGCTAAGATCAAAAAACTCAGGTGACAGCACATGCTGGCGAGGATGTGGAGAAAGAGGAACACTTCTCCACTGTTGGTGGGGTTGTAAGCTGGTACAACCACTCTGGAAATCAGTCTGGCGGTTCCTCAGAAAATTGGACATAGTACTACCTGAGGACCAGCTATTCCACTCTTAGGCATGTACCCAAAAGGACACATGCTTCACCATGTTCATAGCAGCCTTATTTATAATAGCCAGAAGCTGGAAAGAACTCAGATGTCCTTCAGTAGATGAATGGACACAAAAAGTGTGGTACATTTACACAATGGAGTACTACTCAGCGATTAAAAGCAATGACTTCATGAAATTCTTAGGTAAATGGATGGAACTTGAAGTTATCATCCTGAGTGAGGTAACCCACTCAAAAGAACACTCATTGTATATAGTCACTGATAATCAGATACGAGCCCGCAAAACTCTGAATACCCAAGAAACAATTCATAGAACTACTTATGAAACACAAAGAGAAGGAAGGCCAGAAGGTGGAGGCCTCAGTCCTTCTTAGAAGGAAGAACAAAACAATCATGGGAGGAAATAAAGGGACAAATAGAGGAGCAGGGATTGGAGAATAGATCATCCAGTGACTGCCTCACCTGGGGAATCCATTCCATATGCAGCCACTAAACCAAAGCACTATTGCTGATGCCAAGAAGTTCTTACTTTCGGGAGCCTGATATGGATGCCTCCTCAGAGGCTCTGCCAGAGTCATACTGATATGGATGAGGATGCTTGCAGATAACCATCAGACTGAACACGGGGACCCCAATGAAGGAGCTAGAGAAAGGACTGAAGGAGCTGAAAGGATTTGCAACCCCATGGGAAGAACATTATCAACCAACCAAGCCCATCACAGCTTCCAGGGACTGAAACACCAACCAATGAGTTCACACAAAGGGACCCATGGCTCCAGTTGCATATGCAGCAGAGGATGGCATTGTCTGACATCAATGGGAGGAGAGGCCTTTGGACCAGTGTTTTCCCAGTGTAGGAGAACGCCAAGGTGCTGAGTTGGGAGAGGGTGGTTGGGAGAGGGAGCACCTTCATGAAGGCAAGGGGAGGGGGGATGGGGGTGGGGGAAAGGGGATAACATTTGAAATGTAAATACAGAGAATATCCAATAAAAAAATGAAAAAATAAAAACAATTAAAAATACACAAGTATTTCAATGGCACAGGAGAATTCACTGGTTGAGATGGAGCAATGGGACACTGACAATAAATCCTGACCTTACAACTCACGCATAAAGAAGAAACTATTTGCCAATCAATGGGTGTGGAGAGTGGATGGTGAACTAACCTGAAACAGGCTAATTCAGCTTCCTAAAGTCCTACTTGCTTGGTTTATTGTTTTCTCTAGCCTCTAAAAAGATTTTGTGTTCACATACACACAAGTAAAAATGGACATATAAAAGTATTTGAAGTCTCACAATACTTCTAACACATGATAGTCTATAAAATTGGGAATAAATATAACTGGCGTGGATTAGGATAAAATGTCTAAGAAAGGTACAATACCCCAGTGAAACCTTATGCCATAGTCAACTCTACATAGTGACCAAGAGGTTCCATAAAAGATAATATTGGTTAAGTGCTTCATATGTGCCTAGACTATAATCAATCAGTTTAATATACTTTTGTAATACCTATGTTAATTATCTACTTATATATTTTGGACAACCATTTTAGAGGCTTTAAATAAGATACTTTTATTTGGAAAGAAAAGACTGCTTCATTCCTTTGGTTTATATGTACTGAAAGACTTACCTGGCCACTGGTAAAATAAAGTGTGTAGGCTTCTGAAAGGAAGCCATGTTTCATTATTTGTAGGAGCTCAGGCTCCTTGCAAAGGTAAGAAGTAGGGTAGTCTGGCAGAGAGTGGATTGTTGCAGACGAATAAAATCTGCATAACAGTGCTGAGCACTATAGTGTCAAAGGGATTCCAGAACAGTCTAAGAGTTGGGAAAAACAAAAACAAAAAACTAGATCCATCCAATACAGCTTCATAGAGATGCAAGGTAAATTCAGCCTGGACCTGTAGCTCATGCAGATAAAGCGGTTGAGAGAAGACAGGGCATCACAGAGCAGACCATGGTAGAGGGGGAGACTCAGTACAGAGCAAGGCAATTTGAGAAGACAGAAAGCAGAGCCAATGCTAGTCACATTGTGGCTCCAGGCTTACACCAAACCCAAGCTCCTTATTGTCTATGTTTATGGAAATCAGCACAGACATCAACAAGCACTAAAGAAGTTCTATAGCAATTTTGACAGTGAGATTATGCCTTATGAATGTAATAATAATGAAGCTTATCTTTTATATGGCTTTATACCTTTATTCTGCAGTGATTTTGTTATATTTTGCAAGAAATGACAACCTGTAATGGTTTTAAGAAGCTAAAACTGTAATTAAGAACAGCAGGTCTTTCAGCACAGCTGTTTCAAGGAGTAGTAGTGCCTGCACCTACAACTGGAGACACTAAGGTATTTTAAAGTGCTAAGTGAGTTAAGAAAAGATTAGGTGAGGGGAGATGCCAAAAGCCTTGAAAGTTAAGGAAATTACAATAGTTTCTGGTTCAGTCAATAAATACCCGTGGATAAGAAAGAGATGTGACAAAAAAAGTTATTTTGTAGGACAGGTTTGTTGGGTTTAACTGAAAAAGAGAAAAGAAACCTAGTGGTCCCTAATGGGATTCAAGTAAGCTGGAAATATGAGGAGCCATCTGAACCTGAAACACTTCCGGGCCAGCGTGATAGACGATAACAGCACTGAAGGGGTAATGCTTAGATTTTCTGGCTATATGGGGTTAAAAAAAGGATAATAGGAACCCAAGGTTTCTTGGTGAACCAAAAGGACCCTGTTTCTCTAAAGGTAAAAACTAAGTAACACTCAGTAAGAAATTCAGAGATGCAAAAGGCTGCCTTGTAGGACAGAGGGGGTTTTCTAAGCAAGGTGAGATGGATTTGGAGTGTAAGCACAGAAAACTAAATGGGTTAGAAAAGCAACACTTTAAAAATGCAATGTATCTGAGATTTTAAACAGGATGATTAAGATTGGCCCTTTGCACGAGGACTTCCAGAAGAGCATTTGAAGGGTCCCTGGAAACACTGTCACATAAAGTAATTCCAGTGGTCTGGAAGCAGTCAGCTTGTGGCATGTAGATCTTGCCAACGGCACCATATATGAAAGTGGTCATTTTCCCCTTGCTACACCTGTACCTGGCGGGGCTAGATTTAATAAGCAGCATTTAAGAGATTTTAAACTTTTATTGAGATTGCCCTCTGACAATTTTACACATGTGTAAATACGCTCTAATTATCATAGACTTCCTTTTAACAGTGCTTTGCTGTTAGTAACTCAAAGGTGCACACAAATAAACTCTGAATCTAATTTAGACATGGCCTCATAAGATAAGATACCATACAGCTTGTATAAGAACTCCAGTGCTGAATCCCCAAAGGAGACAGCTGCAGAAGGAAAGGTCTACATATAAGGAAACAATGAGCAACCTCTGACAAACTTAGCAGGTATAAACAGTGGTGTGGATTCAGCTTTTAAAAGGTTGCTTTCTTGAAATCTCAATACGCAGATGATATTGATGAATTCTAGCCAATTTTAGGTACCCATGGCAGGAACATATAACAGTAAATCATTTCCAAAGCATGCTGGCACTATCGGCTGTTCCCTCATCAGTACTCAGGCTTCAACTTCTACTGTGTCTGTGTTAACTTTTCAGGATCCTTATTGTGTAATTTTCTGGTTTGGAGCATTAGCAACATAGGAAACATACTGTGGTGGTTAGCCTTTATTATCACCTTGAGATTACCTACTCATTTCCAGAGGAGTTTAAATGAGGAGGGGAAGACCCATCTGAAACAGGAATAGTATCCCTTGGACTGGGGTTACAGACTGAAAATAAAAAAGAACAGGATAAAGCAAGCTGAGCACCAGCATCCCCTTCTTCTTGACTTCACATGCAATGTGACAATCTTCTTTATGCTCCCTCTACCATGCCTTCCCCATCAGGATAGCCTATGTTCCTTCAAATCGTACATCCAAACAAACCCTTAAGTTGCTTTTGTCAGAGCAATAAGGAAGGTAACTAACATGCACACAAATCCAGCAGTAAAGAAGCATATTTAGACAAAAAACGGTGGCACACACCTTTAATCTCAGCACTCGGAAAGCAGTCAGGTTATCTCCATGAGTTCAAGCCAACCTTGTCTATATAGCAACTTTCAAGCCATGCAGAACTGCACAGTAAAACCCTATCTAAAAATGTATCAAAAAGAAACACTGAATTTTTCATTAACTCATTTTGGAAATGATCTATTATAAGAGACAGAAAGATAGATTCCTAATTTATCCTATAAATTTTATATGAACTAAAAATGAAAAAAAAATTGAATCAAACTATAACTACAAAAAGAAACTTCTTTTAAGATTTGCCACATGGAGCCAGTGAGATGACTCAACAGGTAAAAGCATCTGTGGACAAGCCTGACAACTGAGTCCAATCTCTGGAACCCACAGGATAGAAGGAGATAACCAATTCCTGGGGGTTGTCCTCTGACCTCCATATATGCCAAACATATATGCACCACACACAAAAATATCCTACAAAATACCACAAGAAAACCAAATAGAATAAGATGGGCAAGCTAAGAAGCATGTGAGGCTACAGTTCCATAGCATAGAGCCATTAGATCACAGCCTGACATCTATCTTTAATCCTCATATCTGAATTCTACAATGCTTCAAAAATCTGAAACTTTTAAAGAGAATTCTGTACCATGAAGCTTCATGTCATGCAAAAAAAATTAATATTATATAAAATTATATTCAGACTAATATGTCTATGGTCATTTATTCAGAGCATAAATGAGTGAATCCCATCCCCAAGGTACCGTTAAGTACCCGAAAATTTGAAATACAAAACATTTCTGGTTCCAGACATATTCGGCCAATATTAGAAATAAATAAATCACCACACTCAACAGTAAAAAAGTGAAATATCAGAATAAATTATGAAACGGAAGCTATCTTTTCACATTACTCAACTACCCCTAAAATCAAGGGAAATTATAAAGTTAAGCAAAAATTTCACTGCCAAGTGAAAACTTGAAAATGTAATGTTGATTTTCAGATACTAATCATTATAAGTTATAAATAAATTGTAAACCAGTGAATATGGACACTCTAAAACGATAAAGACATAGAAATGATCTTTAACCAGTCAATATCAAAGCCTAATTATTGTTTGCAAAATAGTAGAGAGTAACCCAACACAAGAGAAACAAATGTAAACATTTGGAGAATTATTACATTGTTATTATGATGGAAAATAATATTAGCAACAAAAATGATGAAAGAATCCATGCACTTAAATAAGGCAATCAAAACAATATGGTCATCAGGTTTAACATAAGAGAATTTTGAGGAAATGTACTTTTCATAAGAATTAATGACTCAGATCGAAGATGTGAAAACATTCATAGTAAATATGAAATGGTCAGGTTTTTACACAGACAGGGACTATGATGAGAGAGAAAGAATACAGCTAAGCCACACAGAAGTCATAAAGGTGTGTATTTCATAAATGACACCTGAATTAAGAAGGTAAAGACTGTTTCAAATACAAGAAGCAACATGTCCTATAACACTAGCTTATGAAAGCAACTCGTTAAACAATTGTAAAGTGGTGCTGCCACTAAAAAAAGAGAACAGTGAACAAATGATGGACTTGGTCTACAAAGTGGGTTTTAACACAGCCAAAGCTATAAAAATAAGCCATGGAGAGAGAGGGGAGGATGAAGAGAGAGGGAGGGAGAGGGGGAGAGGGAGGGGGAGGCAGAGAGAGAGAGAGAGAGAGAGAGAGAGAGAGAGAGAGAGACAGAGAGACAGACAGAGAGAGAGAGAGAGAGAGAGAGAGAGAGAGAGAGAGAGAGACAGACAGAGAGAGAGATTTTTAAAGAAATGATTTGAAATATTTTCACCATAAAGAAATGACTAAAAGTTTTAGTTTCTTTTCTGCTGGTGTGATAAAATACTCTTGACAAAAGCAACTTAGGGGAAGGGCAGGAGAGCTGGCTCAGAAGTTAAGACAACACACTGCTCTTGCTGAGGACACAAATTCAGCTTTTAGCACCATGCCTGGCTCTCACAGCTATCTACAACTCCAACTCCAGGGGATCTGAGGCCCTGTTCTGGGTTTCACACACTTGCACTCATGCACATAACCATATACCAGTACACACGGAGATATAAGTAAAAATAAAATCAAAATACTTTCAAGATTTATTTTTAATTATTATGGTGTGTGTGTGTGTGTGTGTGTGTGTGTGTGTGTGTGTGTGTGTGTGTTTTATAGGTGCCCACAGAAGCCAGAAGTGTCAGAACCTGGAGTTGGAGTTACAGACCATTGTAAGTTGCCCCACATGGGTACTAGGCAGATATATGAGTCCTCTTATGGCTGGGCCATCTCTCTGTACCAAATAAAGTGAGTATTCCTTTTTAAAAACAACTTATATGCTCATTTTAGCTCACAGTTCCAAGTTGCAATCCATTGTGGTAGAGAAGTCAAGGCACCAGGAGTCTGAAGCAGCTGGTCACATTCAGTCTACAGTCTAAAGACAAGGGCAAGGAGGACTGCATGCATGCTACTGCTCAGCCAGCTTTTCCCACTACTACCTAGAGCCCCTGCTGGGGAATGATGTTCCTCACAGTGAACAGATCTTCCTACCACAACTAACTGTATGTAACAAGCTGGCTGCTGAAGCTGAACATCACAATGCTGAAGAAGATAGAGAAGTTTAACCTGAGTTCAAGTTTATACACTGTACACATGTAACAAGCACTCCATGGTACCCTATTAATATATACATGTTTATCCTTTTATTAGTATGTTCTGTTAAGAAAAGATTTTGTAAGAATACATTGAGTGAAAAAAGGCAGGTATTCCTTACAAACTGAATAAAAGACAGGTAAATGGGGGCATTCTATATAAAAATATGCTAAAAATCATAAGCAATAACTTTCTCAGAAGAAAAATAAGTACATGAAGAGTTTAAAAACAAATATAATAAAACAAGAAATAAGCAATGTTATTAACAAATTTCCAAATAAAGTAATATTTAAGTATTTTAAAGATGTCACCTTCATTAATAAACCCAGTGTCCCTAAAAACATCAAGAGGAAAGTCAAAGATTTATTTGTGAGCATAAGTACAAAATGCTAAACCAAGTCTTAGCAAATGATATACCAACTTATACTCATCTTGCCTAGTTATATTTTAGTCTGTGGTTGAAAAGTTGATTTAAATAAGCACAAGTAGTCAAAAATAATAACTGAATATATACAACTTTTAAAACTTAAATGTTCAGCATTCAGTTCTGAATTTTTTGATCCTTCCTCAAAAAGAACAAAATTGTAGAAGTATTTTTTTTAACATTATATAGGACAATAGAGCTAAAGGAAGTCAACATTCTTCTGAAGACAGAAGAATGTTTATCTCAACCAAAAAGAAAAATATGTATTCCCAGTTTCTAATTAATCATTTGACTACTATAAAAAAGTATGAGAAATAATGAGTAAGAGTTAAAGTGCAGTGTCCTCACCCTATAGAATAATCTAGCATAAACGCTGAGATATCTAAGAACCAAGATTAAAAATAATGTTCAAAAAGTAAGGCAAATTACAAAGATACACCACATTTCTATTCCTATATTAAACATCTGCCCAATACTGAAAAGGGGCAGAAATCCCTTTTATCCTATCAAAGAGCATACACACACACAGCCCACTCAGAATTATTCTATATGAGCACATATAAGTATAACAAAGATGACAGTAATTTAGGCCTTTAGTTTTTCCCTGATACTTTCCAAATCCTATCACTACTTCATGACAATATGACACCCCAAAAGCTTGCCTTCGAAATATAATGATGGCTCCTCAAAACAAAGGTTATAGACAGGTGTTTTTAATGAACAGCTAATGAAACAAAGCACAAGTAAATGATTATGACATATCAGTGACACCTACAGTGTTAGGTAGGGAAAAGGCCCAATCAAATAAACAACACATGCTGACTGATGCAGCACTCCGGGTTCAGGGAACACGCCTGTCTGAAAACAGACCTTGCTTCTTTATCAAATGCCCTCTGTACCAAGCTATTTCTCTCACAGCTATTTTCATTCACATATTTTTTTAATCCCAAAATGTGATTAAACCATTACTTCAATTTATTTGATTCATTGAAGCCTCAATTTGAGGTATCTGCACGCGAACAAAACATATAAATCTCTGCCTCAAATGGCTTATAATAATTATAGATATTTTTCTCTTCCAATTATACTTCAATAGAGCTAGAAGAATGTGCAGACTCCCAAGGAACTTAGGCAATCTCTTAATTCAGCCATGAAAATAGGCATCTGTGTCCTACTGATGCATGGAAATTAATAAAATGTTAGTTGAAAAGGTTTTCCTACAATGGTGGCTCTCACTTATAGTCATAGCAATCTGAAGAGGCAAGATCACTTGGAGTTCAAGGCCAGCCCAGGCTACATAAGAAATTCCAGTTCAAAATAGTAAGACCCTCAAAACAAACACCAGAAAAGAAAGAAAAATCTAGACCTACAGTGCTAGGATTAGGAAAATAGGAGCAGGAGAATCAGGAGTTCAAAACTCATCCTTAGCTTAAGCAGCTAAGTTCAATGCCAGCCTAGGCTATGAGACCCTGATTCAAATGAACAAAAAAACCAAAAATGAAAATTGGAGAGAGTGCTAACAATAAATGCAAAACAAAACAAAATCCATAGCTTAACAAGCAATAAAAATCAACAAGACTTCCTCACCTGGCTCACATACAAGTAGAAACAAAAGAAGTTGTGACAATGAACATAATGATATAAACAGTGTGGGTTCTTAATGTGTCAAATAGCCTTGTATGTGTGTTTGCATTACACCTTCAAGAACGCTTTGAAGAGCAAACTTTGGTAGGGTGTAGCTGCATTCACTCTAAATCTGTACTTCTCACAGGAGAGCAGTCATTACAAGTCATTCACTATGTGGCTGTTTTCCTCTCGTCTCTTTCTCATAATTGCCTGTAGTATAAAATGAAGTACTTCTTAAAAGTTACTTTCTGTACTTGTTGGGGGTGGTGGTGGTGGGGATGAGGCTTTACGTTCTTTTCCAAATTTAACAAACAGATGAATGAAAGCTGTTCTATGCCTTTACTTTATGAAAGTTGCCCCCCACTGCTCCTCCCCATGCCCCTTCATTGAATCCTTTCAGTGATCAGCAGCCCTCGATAGGAAAAAATACTCCTCCCATCCTGTTTCATATGACTGCATTTGTTGAAATTTTAAGAAGAAATCCTGAAAGCAGATACCCGAAGAGCCACATTAGGAGCAAGGGGATCCTTCACATTCATGTTCCTTGTGGCCCTATAAGACATTCAAGATTTTTAAATGTTTATTCTCAAATTTTCCATTATTTCCCTAAAGGCCATCTGCATTGAAGACAGTTTTTCATCACTGTCAGTCTGGGAAAAGAGAAAAAAAAACAGAAAAACCAGATTCATCATCCCCATTCCTGCCGGGACATAGCATAATGGTTCTAAGAATCTCATGGCATGGGAAGGCAAAATAAACTGGGCCTAAGGACTGACACTAGTTTCCTAAATGATGCCGCCAAAAATCTATCTGATGACTTGGAAATGGGTGCTGCTGAGGCTCTGGATTTAGCTTTAATACAAGTAACTAGAGCACAAAGCATCCCTCTCAGTATCCTTTTGCTATTCTGTTCATAGGTCAACTGTTGCTATTTTCAGGCTGCTAGTCAGAGAAAGAAACGGATGTGTTAACATTTGGATTTCAATCATGATTCTTGAAAGACACAACTTTTACACTTTAAAGAATTCACTGAACAAGTAATAACTAGAATACAAAGCTCCTCAGACTAACTCAGAGCTGGGACAAACTGAATATTATTGTGGCTTTTGATGCAATTTCAACACCAGTTTGGAATTTGTTTATTTAATCATTACTTTTTTCTTTTTCTTTTCTGGAGATGGGTATACAATATGAGGATTCAGGTTCCAGGGGGAAAAATGGTGTAAGACATAGATAAGGTCCAGAGACAGAGCAGTGCATTAACCAGGAAATCAGAAATTAGAATAAAATGTAAGCAACTTCACCTTTATGGGAGATTGGAGAGAGAAAATCAAAATCACACCTTGCCTTTGGGTCACACGTGAGAAATAATGTTTTTATAAGGGAAAGTAAAGGTGATAAAAATATTTTTTAAATGAGGCAAGGATTTCAATTTATAATTATGAAGCCTATCAAAGTGAAACAAGGGGTTAGAAAGAAGATACAGTGAGAAAGCTCATGGCTAAGAACACTTGCTCAATGACATGATAGTATGCTTAAGTGTTCCCAAAAATTCCACCAGAGAACTCCTACAACTGATAAACAAGTTCAGCAAACTGGCTGGATACAAAATTAACTCAAACAAATCAGTAGCCTTCTTCTACTCAAAGGATAAACAGGCTGAGAAAGAAATTAGAGAAATGACACCCTTCACGACAGTCACAAAGAATATAAAATACCTTGGTGTGACACTAACCAAGCAAGTAAAGGATATGTATGACAAGAACTTCAAGTCTCTGAAGAAGGAAATTGAAGGAGATTTCAGAAGATGGAAAGACCTCCCATGCTCATGGATTGGA